>NC_066618.1:30955639-31555639 GCF_025201925.1 Gopherus flavomarginatus | reverse complement strand
TCTCCTAGCATGCTGCTTTCCCAAAGTGTGCTCCATGGTCAGGAAGAGTTGTCTGCCCATCCTTTGTGTTCTTAGTTTTCCCTCTGGAAAGGAGGTAAGGTCACCAGGCATCTGGTTTTCGAACAGAATGCCTAGTCAAAAAGAGACCATAGTGACGCTGGTCAGCACCGCTGAACGGGCTGTTAAAAGTCTGGTTGGCGGTGCAGTGGGGCTAAGGCAGACTCCCTGCCTGTCCTAGCTCTGCGTGGCTCCCAGAAGCGGCCATCATGTCCGTCTCCTAGGTGCAGGGTGGCTCTGCGCACTGCCCCTGCCTTGAGTGCCAGTTCCACAGCTCCCATTGGCCAGGAACCATTGGCAATGGGAGCTGCAGGGGCGGTGTCTGCAGGTACGGGTAGCGCTCACCACGCAGAGCTGCCTGACCGCCCCTGTGCCTAGGAACCAAACATGGCGCCTGCTTCACAGAGCTGTGTGGGGCCAGGGCTGGCAGGACACCTGCCTGAGCCCTGCCATGGTGCCAACTGGGAACCACCTAAGATAAGTCCCGCTTGACTGGAGCCCGTGTAACCCACACACAACCTGGATGAGATGCTCTGTCCCATCTAGTGGCACTGAGACCACTTTGAGAGAGAGATTAATGAGTCTGCTCTACAGCCTTAGCAAACGGCCATATGTTTTTTAGCTCATGCAGTAGAGGCTCACGCGTTTAGCTCCAGAGCTTCCAGGTTCGATCCCACCTGCCGACAACCAGGATCTGTTGGTGTTACAAGTGGGAACTCATTCGGGATTTCAGCTGGGAAGTCTCTGAAGCTCAAGATGTGCTTCCTCAGCTAGGGGAAGTATGTAACCCAAACACCTTCTGGGTGTGGTGCTTTATCCCATCTAGTGGCATTGAGACCTCTTAGAGAGAGGGAGAGTAATGAGTTTCTTTACAGCCTTAGCTAACGGCCATATGGCTTTTAGCTCATGCATTTAGCTCAAGAGTTCCCAGGTTAGATCCCGCCTGCTGACGACCGGGGTCTGTTGGTGTTATACCCACACCCCCTCTCACACCCTAACTCCCTCCCTGAGCCCCCTCCCTGAGCTTGCACATTCTCCCGCACAAAAACTCCCTCCTGGAGGCTGCACCCCTTCCCGCACCCTCTGCCCCAGCCCAGAACCCCCCTCCTGCACTATGAACCCCTCATTTCTGGCCCCACCCCAGAGCCCTCACCACCTCCCACACACCAACCCCCAGGTTAGTGAAACTGAGTGAGCGTGGAGGAGAGTGAGTGACTGGGGGGGGAGTGGAGTGAGTAGGGGGCGGGGCCTCAGAAGGGTGAGACAAGAGCAGGGCCTTGGGTCAGGGGGTAGGGCAAGGGTGTTCAGTTTTGTATGATCAGAAATTTGGCAACCTTAAGGAAGGGGAGCGGTCCACAGAGACTGCTTGACCTGGCGTGGGGAGAGGAATGAAGGATCCTGGTATATGGGGGAAGGAAGAATAGGGGATGTTGACCCCTGGCATGCAAAAGGGGCTGTGGGCTGCAGGGAGTCCCTGAACTAAAGGGTGATAGGAAGGTGATACACAGAGAGCTAGCTAGGAGGAGGGTGAATGGAGGGATGCAGGAAGCGCCTTGTGCGTGCAATAAGCTCTGCCTACAGAAGCAAAGAAGTGTATGACCATCTAGTTTAAGTATCACAACTTTTTGACATCTTTGCATAAAAAACAGGCACTAGAAATGGAAGAGACTGGTTTAATCATCCAGTTTATCAGATTGCCAATGCAGGTGTGTTCCTGATTAGTGTATTTTCTAGAGCTTTATCCAGTAGAGCTTTTAAAAATTCCAGAACAAGAGGGTTTTCTGCCACTTAACTTGAGGAGACTGTTCATCATCTTGGTATATTATCATAATGGATGGGTGAATGGGTGGGTGTGTACAGGATGGAGCCTAATGTTCTTTTGGCTGTTTTAAATTTCATCCCATTAATCCTCATTATAGTCTCTTGTCTATGAGGGTGCTACAATGCTGTTAACACTTAAGAAAATTCTAACTGTTAGATCCCACCCTCTGCATTTCTCTTAGCCAAATTATTTCATCTCTCTTAGCCTTTCCATACAATTCAATCCATCTAGCCTCTTATCTAGTTTGTTGCTGTCAAGGTTTTTTTCCCCAGTTTGAACTTTAGAGTACAAAAAGTGGGGACCTGCATGAACACTTCTAAGCTTAATTACTAGCTTAGATCTGGTACACTGCCACCAGCCAGAATTTAGTGTCTGACACACTTTTTCTGTTCCCTCAAAACCTTCCCTGGGGAACACAGATCCAAACCCCTTGGATCTTAAAACAAGGAGAAAGTAACCATATTCCCTCCATTCCCCCCAGACTTTCCCCTCCCTGGGTTGCCTTGAGAGGCTTCTCACAGATCCAAACTCCTTGGATCTTAAAACAAGGAGGAATTAACCATCCCCCCTCCTTTCCCCCCACCAATCCCTGGTGAGTTCAGACGCAATCCCTTGGATCTTAAAACAAGGAAAAATCAATCAGGTTCTTAAAAAGAAAGCATTTAATTAAAGAAAGAAAAGATAAAAATTATCTCTGTAAAATCAGGATGGAAAATGCTTTACAGGGTACTTAGATTTATATAGCCCAGAGGAAACCCCCTCTAGCCTCAGGTTCAGCGTTACAGCAAACAGAGGTAAAAATCCTTCCAGCAAAAAGAAACATTCAGAAGTTGAGAAAAAAAAACCCTAATCTGCCTTGCCTGGCTATTACCTACAATTTTGAAACATGAAAGACTGATTCAGAAAGATTTGGAGAGCCTGGGTGTATATCTGGTCACTCTTAGTCCCAAGAGCGAACAACGAACAAAACAAAAAGCACAAACAAAAGACTTCCCTTCACCAAGATTTGAAAGTATCTTGTCCCCCTATTGGTCCTCTGGTCAGGTGTCAGCCAGGTTTACTGAGCTTCTTAACCCTTTACAGGTAAAAGAGACATTAACCCTTAACCATCTGTTTATGACAGTTGCTCTTCTCCCTGCTATGTCAATAGCTTTCTGGTAATGAGGTGTCCAGAATTGCATGCATGCATTCCAAGCATGGTTGTGTAAGAGTCCTATAGAGAGGGATTATCATTGAGATAGTTCTTTGACTTGGTATTTCAGTATATGCACCCCATAATCTGCTTTTTTGCTTCCATGTTACATTCCATCTTACTTTGCAAGATCATCATACTGGCATTGAAGTAAGCTATGTCTACATTTAAACTGCTACAGCAACACAGATGCAGTGCATAGTGCTTCAATGTAGTTACACGCTTTATCGCCTCTCGGGGAGGTGGATTGCTGGGTCGGCAGAAGAGTTCTGCTGACTCATAGACTTTAAGGTCAGAAGGGACCATCATGATCATCTAGTCTGACCTCCTGCACAATGCAGGCCACAGAATCTCACCCATCCACTTCTATAACAAACTCCTAACCTATGCCTGAGTTACTGAAGTCCTCAAATTGTGGTTTGAAGACCTCAAGCTGCAGAGAATCCTCCAGCAAGTGACCTGTGCCCCATGCTGCAGAGGAAGGCAAAAAACCTCCAGGGCCTCTGCCAATCTGCCCTGGAGGAAAATTCCTTTCCAACCCCAAATATGACGATCAGTTAAACCCTGAGCATGTGGGCAAGACTCACCAGCCAGCACCCAGGAAAGAATTCTCTGTAGTAACTCAGATCCCAACCCATCTAACATCCCATCACAGACCACTAGGCATACTTACCTGCTGATTATCAAAGATCAATTGCTAAATTAGTTGCCAAAATTAGGCTCTTTCATCATACCATCTCCTCCATAAACTTATCAAGCTTAGTCTTAAAGTCAGATATGTCTTTTGCCCCCACTACTCCTCTTGGAAGGCTGTTCCAGAACTTCACTCCTCTAATGGTTAGAAACCTTCATCTAATTTCAAGTCTAAACTTCCTAGTGTCCAGTTTATATCCATTTGTTCTTGTGTCCACATTGGTACTAAGCTTAAATAATTCCTCTCCCTCCCTGACGTTTATCCCTCTGATATATTTATAAAGAGCAATCATATCCCCCCTCAACCTTCTTTTGGTTAGGCTAAACAAGCCAAGCTCTTTGAGTCTCCTTTCAGAAGACAGGTTTTCCATTCCTCGGATCATCCTAGTAGCCCGTCTCTGAACCTGTTCCAGTTTAAATTCATCCCTCTTAAACATGGGAGACGAGAACTGCACACAGTATTCCAGATGAGGTCTCACCAGTGCCTTATATAACGGTACTAACACCTTCTTCTCTTTGCTGGAAATACCTTGCCTGATGCATCCTAAAACTGCATTAGCTTTTTTAATGGCCATATCACATTGGCAGCTCATAGTCATCCTGTGATCAACCAATACTCCGAGGTCCTTCTCCTCCTCTGTTACTTCCAACTGATGTGACCCCAATTTATAACTAAAATTCTTGTTATTAATTCCTAAATGCATGACCTTGCACTTTTCACTATTAAATTTCATCCTATTACTATTACTCCAGTTTACAAGGTCATCCAGATCTTCCTGTATGATATCCCGGTCCTTCTCTGTGTTAGCAGTACCTCCCAGCTTTGTGTCATCCGCAAACTTTATTAGCACATTCCTACTTTTTGTGCCAAGGTCAGTAATAAAAAGGTTAAATAAGATTGGTCCCAAAACTGATCCCTGAGGAACTCCACTATTAACCTCCTTCCAGCCTGACAGTTCACCTTTCAGTACGACCCATTGTAGTCTCCCCTTTAACCAGTTCCTTATCCACCTTTCAATTTTCATATTGATCCCCATCTTTTCCAATTTAACTAATAATTCCCCATGTTGAACCGTGTCAAATGCCTTACTGAAATCTAGGTAAATTAGATCCACTGCGTTTCCGTTGTCTAAAAAATCTGTTACCTTCTCAAAGAAGGAGATCGAGTTGGTTTGGCACGATCTACCTTTTGTAAAACCATGTTGTATTTTGTCTCAATTACCATTGACCTCAATGTCCTTAACTACTTTCTCCTTCAAAATTTTTTCCAAGACCTTACATACTACAGATGACAAACTAACAGGCCTATAGTTAACTGACGACCTAGCGCTGTTTACACTGAGGGTCAGCTTAATTATGTTGCTCAGGGGTGTGGATTTTCACACCATGAATGACGTAGCTGGGTCAACTTAACTTTTTATTGTACGCCTGACTTTAGGGTATGTCTGCAGTGGGGCCAGAGGTGTGACTGCAGTACTTGTACACATACCTGAACTAGCTTTGATATAGCTACTTCTCGAATAACAATATCAGTTAGGGCTGCAGCAAGGTCTATACAACCCCTCTTGGGACCCAGGGTGATTACTCAAGCTGCTAGCCCCTGCTTCCCAGGCTGCTGATGCTTCACTGCTATTAATTATTCAAGCTCGCTAGATCAAAGCTAGCTCGGGTATGTTACACAAAGGTGCTTTTGTCACACCTTTTAATGGCTGTGTAGACATACTTTTAGATCCAGGAATAAGCAACAGAAGCAGATTAATCCTTACTAAAGATCCTTGATTTTATGCAAATAGCCATAGTGCCAAGTAAGACTAGAATAATCCATCAGCAGAGTTGTTTCTAAATTTAATAGTTTTTAAAAAGTTTTCTTAGATATTTTGGTGGCTGCTGAAATAGCTATGCTTTATTTTACAGTTGACCTTTTTAGAACATGTGTGAGAGAGAGAGAGAAAAGTTCATGTGCACTGTATACTAATATCATAACTGTCAACAGACAGTGCTTTCCACTTTTAAAGAATTTGTTGCATGTAAATATGAAACAAAATATAAAAACATATATAAAACAAATATAAACAGTTAACTGTTGGCTGGTCTGCTTGGTGAAAAATTTTCTGAATAGTATACTTACAAAAATGTTATCTTCTGTTACAATACAAAACTTGGTGACCTAGACACCTACCGTTCTATTTATGTACATTATTCAGATGGCTGAGATATATCATTTTCACTTAGCAACAAGCGCAACTGAAGTGTAAAGGCACAAATGTTTCCTTTGTTATATTGGTGAGATTCTTTCTCCACTGTCTTGTTTGCAACATCAAGATGTCCTTGAAAAGATACTGAATCCATGGGTTTTATTCTTGCATATGATAAAACCTTACCCTTCATTCTAGTTGCTATTCTTTGCATACATTTTTTTTATTGAAATATCTCATCTGACACCGGCTATATACATTTTACTTCTAACTATCACTGTAAGGACTATATCTTTATCAACTGAAATTAGTGTTATGGTTTTCCTTTTACTGTTTTAAAATTGCTCCCCCAGCCTTTATAGTTGCAGTGAACTAGAGCCTTGATTTCCAAATCTAGATTTTTTTTTTTCCTCACTAGGCCAAGTTTAAATGTCTCCTCTGGTTGCTTCTAGCTCCTATTTTGGGATATTTTGTATTGTTAATCAGATAAGTGCTTACAGTTTGTTTCTAAATTTATATAAGTTACACCCTGAAATGACTTACAAAATGTATTGCAAGAGTAGGGTAATTTAACCAGACTACAGGAGGAGGAGTTCAAATGGTTCTGTGACTATAATGTGGTATCTACTGGCTACTGAAGCTGGAGAAATTAATATAGATATGAGATTGGGGTGCATTACCCGGTTGGAAGGCACCTGATTGTAAAAATGTATGGAAAGCATAAATTTCCAGCTACTGATCATGTCCACTGTCTGCTAGGGTTGCCAGCACCAGAATGCCTGGTCAAAAGGGACCCTGGCAGCTCCGATTGGCACCACCAACCAGGCTGTTGTAAGTCTAGTGAGTGCTGCAGCAGGGGTCTGGGTCCACCAGTTCCCTGCAGCCCTTGGAAGCATGGGAAGCGAGGGAGGATCTGCACTCTGTCCCTTCCCTGAGGGCCTGCTCCGCAGCTCCCATTGACCAGGAACTGCAACCAATGAGAGCTGTGTGGGTGGTGCCTGCAGGTGTGAGGGAAGCATCCGTCTGGGGGCTACAGGAACCTGGCATCCAGTTCCACGGAAACGCAGTAAGTACCACCAGGACCTCATACCTCAAGCCCCCTCCCACAACTGAACTCCCTGCCTCAACTTGGAGTCCCCTCCAGGAACCCACCCCCACCCCCTGCCCAAGCCCCCTCCTGCATCCTCAAGCCCAGCTCCACCCCAGAACCCGCACACGCGCACACACACCGTCCTGCCCTAGATCGGAGCTCCCTCCTCCTCCCTAAACTCCTCATCCCTGGCCCCATACCAGAGCCCGCATCCCCAGCGGGAGCTCTCACCCCCCTCCTGCATCCCAACCCCCTGTCCCAGGCTGGTGAAAGTGGGTGAGGATGGGGGAGAGCGAGCAATGGAGAGTGGGGGATGGAGTGAGCAGGGCTCGGGCTGTGGAGAAGGGGCAGGGCTCGGGGAAAGGGCGAGGAAGAAGTGTTCAGTTTTGTGCAGTTAGAAAGTTGGCAACCATACTGTCTGCCCTTTTTGTTCTAGAAACGCTGTTTGATCATTGTAAAGGTCTCAGTATTTTTAAGTTAGAAAAGCAAGAAAACTCATTTTAAGGATTGAAATCCTTTTGTATTCTTGCATTTTTAAATGCATTTTAAAATGTGAAAATCAATTTTTTCCTACTTTCTTTTTTATTTTCTAAGGCCTTAATTCCAGGTTCTTGGTTCTCTTGCAGAAGCTGTATTTGATGTTGTCTTGTACTGTAAGGCTTTTAAGATAAAGCCTCATTCTACTACATAAATTTGCTGTATTGAAAGGACAACCATTGTGTGCTCTCACCAATAATTCCTATAAGTAAACTCACATAAATCATTCAAAGAATCCAACTGGCAGTGAAAGACTAACATCTCCTTCAGAATATTGATCTCTTGCCTGTTAAACCACACAGTATTTATTAATTTGATTTCTTAATTTATTTGTATTTTATTTGATGCTAAGAAACATGAACAAATTTAGCTGAATTAAAAATAAACATCACTGGAAATAAATTATTAAACTTTTACAAAATTTTCTTTTTTCCCCTCATGCCCATAACACTTTTTTTGTTTTGTTTTTTGCTAAAAATTAACTTCTTTTTTTAGAGAGAGGAGTGTTTTTGCTCCTAGAGCATAAAGTTTTTGAAATTATATTGTTTCTACTTTAATGAGATATTTACATGGGAGCTTGCTATTTTCTCAAAACATTGGGTGGATCTGTATTTCAATTATGTACTCAGTTACTGAAAGTAAAAGTAATTTGGCTAAAAAATTACTCCTGAAACCTGATATATCGTCTGAGAGAGAGAATTTGGTTAAAGGGAAAATATTTAAGTACAAATAAAGGTTTAAGGTACATTTTGCTTCTGAAAAGTGTTCCTCCTTATGTAATATGTACTGTTCTTGGTATATATCATGCATTATGCAAGTTTTAAATCTGATAATACAACGTGAGCTTTGGTTGTTAATTTTTGTTGAAGTTGGAAATTCTTTAAATGTCTGTGGAATGCCTACCAAATTATCCTGTAAATATATACTCATTTGTATAGACTGTATGCGTTTGCCTCATGCAATATCAAGAGGCTTAAAAATAATTAATGACAAAATGTACAGAGAAAAGGCTGCTCTTTTCTTTGAGAAACACTTTTCTGTATTTTGAAAAAATGCAGTTAGTATGCCTTCAGTTTGCCTTGCAAGACCAGGAACTAGTCTGCGATTAAAGATAACGAGGGAGGAGACCACAGAAAAAAGACATACTCATATTCAGCAGTTCAAGTGTAATTGATTCTTCAGAAGCTGGAAGATCGTTCCAGGCCCTTGGATAAAATACTTATTTAACAATGTAGTTAATTGAACCTGGGGTTTTTTGTTTTATTTTGCTTATAATGCTGTAATGTTTGCCATCAATAGAAGTATATTGTACATTTTTGAATGCATGTCTCTGATGTAATCACAAAACTTATGTCCCTAAACACTTTCTTAAATAGTGCAATTTGGTCAGTAAACCATATATTAAACAGATGTAGTTCACTGACATTCTGCTACCTTAATGATCTTTTCATGGACCATTTGTGTATTTTAGTATATGAACTAATAATTGCTCTAGGATCCTTTTTATAGAAACAAATAGAGATAATCTACTTCTAATAGCTGTATTTTGTGGAGTCTAGAATAGTACAAATATTACTTCTAGGCACACTATGCAACAGAATGAATTCCACATATCGCAACAGTACACTTTTAAATAGGTATCATTAAAATGATGCAAAAATAAATAGCTTATCACTTTTTAAAGTGTCTCAATTTTATGTTTTGAAAGGGAAAAAAATGAGGGAAATATGGCATCCAGACATATAAATAAATCCAAAATTACGGAGAAGAAACTAAAGTTCTGTTATGAGTGATCATCCCATTCTACAGACCTATCAGACAAACTTACTGATTTGTACCTAATTCAAAATGACTTTAGAAAGCAAAATGTAACTCTCTGTATTGTCAAAGTTAGACTCAGGACTCACAATTTGTCAGACCACTCTGTTTTATTAGTGAAGCGCTCTGCTAATACACCCAGATAATGTGAGCACCAGGCAAGACCCACACTACCTTGTTTATACAGATAAAAGGGTGCAAATTTAACAGGAGGACAAAGAAAGCAGAACTGACAAGTTTACCTGAGGCTAGACATACATAGTTAATTGCCTTACTAACTTTTACCAATCTCTGGTTAATGTTCCATTATTAGCTTAAGTGGACCCATTGTTTTGTACCTTAGTGTTTCTCTTCCTGACAACTATATTTCAACATTCCTTATTTCTGCTTAAAGGAACATACAATATTTCTTTAATCCATTCTTACTTTTATAATATAATTCATTTTACTTTCACAATCTCTCCTTTTGGTCAAGCTTACTCAATGACCAACAATTACTGGGTTCCATGTATCAATCGTTCTTTATCTCTTTGTTCATCAGTGATATTTAAAATCATCGTATTAGCACTCTGGTTTGGGGCAGCTATCGGTGTGGCATGTCTTACACAATTTTGGATGCAACAGGAAATTAACTGAAAACATACAAAAATCGTTAGGATTCCAAACAAGATAGTCAGGACTCCCTGAAACAACCAGTTTCCTATGCCAGAGAAAATGAACAGGTTACTTAGCCACTTCCGTAAAGAACTTGGCTCTTCATGGGGAAGATATGCAACTTGTTCTAAGTGGCTAGCGCAATCTATTAGCTCATTGGTGTTTTCAGGTATATACACACAACATTCTTTTCCAGTGAGAGCACAGGTGCCTCCTTTGTCCGCCAACACTATGTCCAATGCCTGACAGTTTTGGAGGACTATCTGTCAGATGACCCCTGTTTCTTTGGCCAGGGCTCTTAAACTTTCTCCGGTTTCATTTGCCAGTATTTCAACTACTGCTTGTAACCTCAGGAGCATTTTTGCATGTTGTATTTCTCCCCTAAGTGGGATAAGAGACCCGCCAATGGCCTCTTCCCAGGTTAAGGGGCTTATGTTATTTACATACCATTGGGCATCTGGTAAGTCCCTTCATCTTCACCTGAAATTACAGAGGCGTTCTCAGGGGAAGGACCCTAGCACTTCGAATTGTGGGAAGAGTTGGGCAGGATAACAGATACCTGACCAGTTAGCTGGTAACACAGTATAAACTTTGGTCCCACAAACCCAATGATGGCCTATTAAGGCCGGGAAGGGTCCGTTGCACCCATTTGTCATATAGGTGCCTGCAAAGGAGGAGTAATATCCCCGAAAGGGCACAGGGTAATTCTCCTTATGAGGAGTGGTGTTATTTGCATGGCATTGAAAGATTGTATTGCTTTCACTAAGGTTACTGTAGGGGGAACATGAAATTGATTTTTCTGTTTGATCCCAGGTGGAGAAAAAATTCATATCCCCATACCCAGCCCGCCACTCTTTAGTTTTGTTCGAATAATCCCATACACCATTGGCCACAATATGCTGAAGGCAACAACTTTTTCCCAGATCCAGCCTTGTCCCATTATACACCCAACACCAATGACCTTTTCCCTCCACCACACTTATCCATTTAGATACATTTATTGCCACCGCTTCCCCATGTCATTACTGTTCGATGTTTTGTTAAACAGATGAGGTTCTCCAGTGAGGTCTGGGGAATTGAGTGGGATTGCCAGGACAGGAACACCAGTTTGAGAGTGGGCTGGGTTGTGGCTGCAGACCCAGCAATTAGAAATATTAAGGGTCTGAGCTATCCACACTTGCTGCTGGCTAAAGTAATTGTCATCGTGGACTCCCCAGACCTTAAGACACCAACAGCCAAGAAACAGGCGCCACCAGAGGCACATGTTGGAGGCAAGGCCCCTCTGGTTCTGACAGCCTCAACTGAAGGAACCACAGTCACGGTTTTACGTCCACCAGGCAGCAGGTGCTAGGCTCACTACTGCTTCTTTCTGGGCCTTGCTATAAGTTGTCATCTGCTTCTGACAACCCTTACGAGAGCGTGGATTGTAAGGTATTGCAGGCTGTTCCTCTTCATCTTCTCCTGGAGTTAAAATTGACTCTGCGTGGTCCTGAGGTGGTGATTGGTTCGGTGGGGGTAGTGCCTTCTTACACTGCGAAGCATGTATCTATGCTGCGATGCCAGACTGTTTAACAGCCGTCTGGGTAGTAAGCAGTACCTGATGAGGACCCTTCCACCGCGGTTCCAAGGCATGTTTTCAATGATGATGCCATACATAGACCCAGTCACCTGGCTCAAGGTCGTGGCAAGAATCAGAGGTGGGTTCCGTCAGCCAGGCGGCTCGAACCTGTGAATGGAAGTGACTTACAGCTTGCATTAATCCCTTGCAATATTGAAGGAGCGGACTGTGAGTCTGAGACTGGACTAATGGTAGTCATAGCTCGCATACGGCGTCCCATAATGATTTCAAAAGGACTCAATTTATGCCTTTGGGATGGAGTAGATCGTATTTCCATAAAGGCCAACGGTAAGGCTGCTGGCCAGCTTAACCTGTAGAGTCATGGATTTTAGCAAGGTTATTCTTAAGTACACCATTTCATCTTTCAACTGCACCTGCGCTCTGTGGGTGGTAGGGACAGTGCAGCAGGTGTGTGATATGTAATACACTATCCAGGTGTTGAACAAGTTGTCCAGTAAAATATGTACCCCGATCACTGGACAGAGTGGCAGGAATTCCCTTGGCAGGCATAATATGATTTAACAAACATTTGGCAACAGACAGTGAGTCAGCCTTGTGACTAGGAAAGGCTTCAATCCAGCCAGAAAATAAACATACCGTAATCAAAATAAATTCATATAGTTGACACTTAGGCATTTGTACAAAATCAAGTTGCCAATGCAAGAATGGTGCTTGGGGCAGGCTCCGGAACCCCTGGGCCACTTTTACAGGTTTACCAATATTGTGGCTTTGGCAGGTGGTACAGGTAGCACAGTGGTGGGCTGCAAAAGAGCTGAAATGGGTGGCCCACCATCCTGCCTTAGTTACAGCAGAGACCATCCCCTCCTTTCCGACATGTGAAACACCATGTAACAGGGTGGCCAGAGACGGGTAGAGTGAAAAGGGGACCACAAAGGCGCCAGTTGATGAACATCAAAGGGAATCAAGATGTAGAGAGCAACCTT
This sequence comes from Gopherus flavomarginatus, assembly GCF_025201925.1. Lineage (NCBI taxonomy): Eukaryota > Metazoa > Chordata > Testudines > Testudinidae > Gopherus > Gopherus flavomarginatus. Next base: position 31,543,019 of record NC_066618.1, on the reverse strand, counting down.
GGGCAACCCAGGAATCTTTCTCTGCTTCTGGGGCAGAGTCTTGGAGCTGGGTGAGGTTAGTGAGGGATGGCAGTGGTATAGAAACAGAAAGGGGACCTAGAAATGCATCTGGGGAAGGTTCTATGGCAGCAGGATGTTTAGCAGAGGCGTCAGCAAATGCGTTACCCTTAGCAACATTAGTATCCGCCATCGAGTGGCCAGGGCACTTAACAATAGCTAGGGCAGACGGAAGTAAAACTGCATACAGGAGAGCAGCGATGTAGGGGCTGTGAAGGTAAGAGGAGAGCGGAGGACAAGAGATTCAGCCATTTTGACTAGGCATGCTGTGGCAGCCGTAGCACTGCGGCAGGGGGCAAGCCTTGGACAACAGAGTCCAAAGTGGCAAAGAAATAAGCCACAGAGCGGTTCTTGTCTTTGTGCATCTGTGTGAGAACTCCAAGTGCACACCCAAATTGTTCGTGGCAGAAAAGGGTAAAAGGCTTAGAATAGTCAGGCAGCCCTAAAGCTCAGGCAGAAGCCAACCCTGTTTGAGGGAAACAGAGGCAGATTCTGCCTCAGGGGGCCACAGCATGGGGTCAGGCCCAGAGAATCAAGTGAGTTCCCGGAGAAGTTTCTAGCAAGGGAGGCATATTGGGGAATCCATTGCCTGCAAAATCCAGCCATGCCCAAAAACTTTCGGACCTGGCGTGGGGAGCGGGGTTAGGGAAAGCCAAGGATAGCTTGGACGCAGGCGGGAGAAAGTGTACGGGAACGCTGAGAGAGGAGAAAGCCAAGGTATGTGACAGAGGCTTGACAGAGCTGTAGCTTAGAGTGAGAAGCCTTGTGACCCTTGTTTGCTAGGGCAGTAAGGAGCACTAAAGAATCAGTTTCTGAGGCAGACAACTAAGGGGAACAGAACAAGGGGCTTTTTTTGGGTCCTTTTTTACAATGAGATGGGAGTATGAAGGGGGTTGGGATCAATCCGGGTTTTTTTTTCCGTAGAACGGGGTAAAGGGGAGTGCTTGGTCTGGTAGTGGGAGAGGAGGCTTCCAATAAAGCTTTTAACTTATTATTTGAATCTTTGAGAGAGGTGAGTTTTGATTCTGTCCACCTACGATTTGCCTCTTCCCACCACTGCATGAAACAATCAACCTCTCCTCTGGCCAATTTAGTTTTAGGATGGCCGAGTTTGTCTTTTAAGATGTCCACTCGGTCTTTGTCACAAGATCTTAACAGTGGCCAGTGAGTTTTGGGATCCCCCTGAGTTAACCTAGACCATTTTTCCAGAAATTTACAGGAGTTTGCACCCTTCCTAAAATACATAAAATGAGCCGGCGTTCCTTTAGGGAACTGTCCCGACTTAGATGTCTGGTTACCCATACAGGAGGACTTTACGCACACCAATCGCACAAGAAGGAAATTTGGGTTCATCAGAGCGATGCCGGTGCAACACACAAAAGGAGCCCACAGGCTACTGCCTTAATTGCCCTTGCTTTCACACCAAGAGTTTTGCCCAAGGTGCGGTGGGCTGCAATTGTGCAGATTTCACTCACTCAGACCACGGGGACAGGAACCCCTTGGTCGGCCAATCCCCAGACGGAGATGGCGCCCAGACTCAAGCACTCCACAGGAAGGACGAATAGACACAGAGACAGGACAGTCCTCAGTCTGGACAAAACATGGAAATAATTACCTGACCAGATTCCTGATGTCAGATCCTGGGATCCCTACCAGAACAGAGTGGGAACCAACAGCTTCGATGGTGTAGATTTCACTATGGTCATGTGCCTTTCCATTCAGGCGGAGGACCACTCGGGTCAAATGCCCAGGTGCCGGCTGCCATGGTCATCCTACAAAAACGGTCAGTGAAGATGGTTGCCATTTTACTGGGACCTCCAAATTGTCAAAGTTAGACTCAGAATTTAACCACTCTGTTTTATTAGCAAAGCTCTCTGCTAATACACTCAGATAATGTGAGCACCATGCAAGATCCACGCTACCTTATTTATACAGATAAAAGGACGCAAACTTAACAAGAGGACAAAAAAAGCAGAACTGACAAGTTTATCTGAGGCTACACATACATAGTTAATTTCCTTACTAACTTTTACCAATCTCCAGTTAATGTTCCACCATTAGCTTAAGTGGACCCATTGTTTTGTACCTTAATGTTTCTCTTCCTGATGACTATATTTCAACATTCCTTATTTCTGCTTAAAGGAACATACAACATTTCTTTAATCCATTCTTATTTTTACAATATAATTCATTCTGTTTTCACAGTATATACTTTCTAACAACTTGCTCATCTCTTCAGGTTATTGGCAAGAACCACAGTAATCGATTCTGTCACTAATCCAATTCTAATTCTTTCATTATTCTAATTCTTTTGTCCAGTATAGTAAACCATAAGTCCCTCCAGAAGCACATCCTTTCAGTAAATAGAATTTGTATACATATTAGGCCGCATTGAGCTGTCCTGTCATACAGAATAAAAGTCTTGGTAAGACATGCATTAACTGTTCTGTATTTTAGATCAGTCTTATTACTGGAGAACTGGATGGCTCCAAAGGAGAAATTAAATCCCACTTTTTGTTCATAACTTTTAGTTGCTACTATGAACTGATCACCTGACAGCTCTTTAGCATATATGGGCTCTCTAGCATATATGAAATCGGTTGTCTTAGTCCAGTTTACATCTGGCACTCATGTTGGCCGTCTCAGCAGAGGAGTCATGGACTGCACTTCTGACTTCCAAAAATGGGTTATTAAGGGGAAGCTTGCAATCAAACGAAATATAACTCAGCATTTTCTGGTTTTCTAAAGTTTAAGGAGATTCTTGCAACCCAAGAGAATCCAACAGACTTAATTAACTATGTCCTCTTTTGATCTTTGTCTTAAGAAGCTCCTCACAGGTCACACCTTACTCCTCAAGCTGTCTGTCTATTGTGATCTCTAACAATCATCAAATTACTCCTTGTATCAGAGAGTGGTGAAGTTCCATGGGACTCTGTAAATAGGAATGTTGATTTGTAGTTGTGGGTCTAGAGAAATGGCTACTTTTTGTGAGAGAACTTAACTACATGTACTCAGTTACTATGCCACCTTAATGGGGGCAGAGTTAAGGCTGTTTGGTTCTGTTAGTTGAGAAGTGGCACCTTACCTCTGTATTATCTGGTTTTCTGTTACGATACCAATGTCAAATTTAATTTTTAAGTCAAACTGATTTTAGAGAGGTTTGAAACTTCAGATTTACACCAAATAGTTGTTGCATGCTTACCTGGCATGGCTACTCATTACTCCTTAATGTAAGACTATAATACAAGACTTCTTAAAGCTACATTGGTCACACAGTATCATTTTGATGCTCTGTTGCCTTCCAGTCTCCACTGCTTCACTATTATCAGGTATACATTTTACAGGTGATCAATAAAACAATGCAGCATACTCACTTGTTTGGCTCCAAAATAATATTGGCAACATTATCTACCTCACAGGGAAGATTCGATAGTTGGGATCAAAGGGAATGTGTGTAGGAAGATTCAATCGGATGACTGTTTAACCAATTACTTCATAGTATCAAGAAGCGTGATAGTACAGATGCTCCCCAGGTTACGCAAACCCGGCTAACGCAAACTCGCACTTACGGAAAAAGTTTCGTAAGCGTGTGTGGGTTTTGTGAGGGTTTTTTGTTTTTGTTTTTTTGCGTAATTGTTGGGTATACGTCCCCGACTTATGCAAAATTTGACTTATGCAAGGCATTCCGGAGACAACGCTTGCGTAAGTCGGGGGGTGTCTGTATCAAAAATTTTAAAGTAACTTTAAGGTCAGACAAATGCCTGGAGTGTCTGGATATTCAAATGCAGTATAATGCAAAAAACCCAAACCCATTATTCCTAAATATAAGGAAAATTCTGACCTCCCTTTAGAGAGAATTGAATTAGTAACATTCTGAAAGGTAAGTGTACAAGACTTTTTACATAAAAGCCTGTTTTATTCTTCTGAGAGAAATGGGTGGGAGGGGACAAAAGAAACTCAGGCAACACCTTTTTGATCATGGTTTTTGGACCAGAGAAACACTGTCTAATGTAGATGTCCCTTTCAGCAAGGAAGAGATTCTAAATGTTAGCGAATATAATAGTTGGTGACTATAGCTTGGTTGTGCCATGTACTAATAAGTATAAAAGGCTTGAGTCTGATCTCACTGGTCAGAGTTTATGGCAATTAAAGTTCCCCAGTCTCTATCTTCCTCAGTTATATTTTTCACTAAGAAAATTAATTTTGAAGAGTGAAGTTGTGTGCTTTTTATATATTACACAAAACCCTCAGAACTAGGATGTTAAAACTTGGAAAAAGTGCATTAGCAAAAGATTGTTACTTTTTATTTAGTAATGATATGATCAGAACTAAAAAAAAATCAACTTTGCTTTTAAATTACACAGTAAAACAAATTCATTTGCTGTAGTTCAAGAATTGCTTTCCTGTCCCCCTCTTTTATTTACTTGTTGGGTGGGCATAGAGTAACACATTCATCCTGGAGCTTTAGGTACTGTGGGACTTTTGTGTGATATGTCATGAATACATTTATTTCTGTTAAAATTGTTTTCAAAGTGAATGTAAAACACTATTAAATTGGAATTATTTGTACTACTTGGTACCTGATTTGCATAAATAGCAACAAATAGTTTGACTTCTGTGTTTGCTTTCTGAGAATAGCCTATTAGCTGGTTTTCTAGTAGAGATGTTTATGGAAGCTCAGGACTTTTAAAGCAGATATTGAGAAATATTCAGAGAAAGCCAAAGCTGAATTAGTAAATTTAAGTCTGCATGGAAACATCAGTTGAAGAATTATGGTCAACCAGCTAGGGAACAAAAAACATGTTATGTGCCAAATTAAAATAAAACTACATACTCAGATAGTACTGTTAACAGCTCTAATTCTTTGCCAAACTATTTTGAAGAACACACTTGAGAAAATTATTTCCTGATAACTATGAAAAAGGTGAAATTTTAATAAATTATATATTGTAAATTGTTCACCTAACTTATATACGCACACAATTATTGGATAAATGGATCCTTTGTCTTTTTCAAATTACAAATACGCAGTATTCCACCTATATTACAGTATGTTGTGATTTAAAAATACATCTTTCAGCTAAAAGCTTAAGAATTACTCTGATCACTTTGACTGTTTTCAGCTGGTGGCTAGTTTACTTTCTCCTCTCCCTCATGGTTTCCTTCACATACCTCTTCATGGGGCAACAGTGGAGGAGTCCTGGATACCCTAAAAATGATATTCTTTGGAACTTCCTCACTTCTTTCACTAGCAACAGCACAGAGAGCTGGGGCAATACCTGCCCTTTCCAGCCATATTCTGATGTCATCGAGATCTATATTTTAAAACATGAACTCAGCTGTTATTTACATGCGTCTTGCTACTGTAATTAGTTTTTTTCTCCTCTCTTCAGTTTCCACACTCAGTTTGGTGTCATCCCGGACTCATGCCTCTGCCCTAGCCATCATGCCTTTCTCCGTTCTTCTGTCCCTCATTTTTCACCTCAGTTTTCTTCCCTCCAGTTTTCCTTCTTACCCAAGGTTCCAACTGCTTTAATAGTTAGAAACACTCTTTTGAATAGCAATCTTAATCCTAACTAGACTGGATTTGTGGATGTTATTCTGAGTTATCACAGGTAATGATAGTTCTAGTGTTGGTACCTCAATTCAGTAATCAGTACTACCTGCGTATTAGTTTCTGGCCAGTTTAAAGTGCAACTCTTCTCTGAAAAACGTACATTTAAAATGGCGTCTTAGTATTTAACAGTTCTGTTCTTTTTAAGTAGACAATCATATCCACTGGCTGCAGTGACAAATAAGGGGTTTTGTTTTGTACTATTTATTCCTTCTGTTAATAGTGCAGATGGAACACAGCTGAGAGAAAATGAGCAGGAGTCACTGCAAATCGCTTAGCTTCTACTGACAGAGATCTGTGTCCTTATACCCCAGTCTCGTCTCCCACAAAACCTGCTTCCATTCTCTACTTCACCCTCAGAGCTCTTCAGCCTGCTTCTACTTCCTCTTCCTGCTGTCCGTCACACTTAGGGTTGCCATCTTTCTAATTGCTGGTAACAAGACCCCCCCTCCAATGCCTTATCCCTCTGCTCTGCCTCTCCCCTCCACCCCCAAGGCCCTGTCCCTGTTCAGCCTCTTTCCCCAAGGCCCTGCCCTTGTCACTCGCTCCGCTTACCCCTTCTCCTGTGGTGCGCTGGATCATCTCAAAAAGCCTGTCTGCAGGTGGGAGGCGGCCCCAGCTGAGCAGGGGCTGGCACAGATTAATGACTCAGCACCTCCCTCTGACCCACGGTAACCAGACTTTTGGTTCGGGTGCCATTTAGGTAGGGTGACCATATTTCCTATACTGAATACAGGACACATGGTAAAATTACTCGTATTCAAGCGAGTTCAGCGGCAATCAATCAGAACTATGCAGTTCAAACATTCAAATTAACATAAAGTTAACTGAGCCCCCATTAAAAAGAAATACTGCATAGTTGAATTCTTGTCATTTATCTTCTTATCTTTAAGGCTTAAGGTTCACATGGGAACACACACACCCCTCCCCCCCACACGTACCCCTCTCTTACACAGGGGGGTGACCGACAGACCAACCTTCCCTGCCGAGAGCTCTCCACCCTCCATGCCAGTCTGGGCCCCCAGGACGGACCCACCTCTCCCAGTACCTGGCGCCACATCCCCCTCAGGCTACGTGTGTGTGTGTGGGGGGGGAAATGCAGAGTCACATACCCCCCCCACCCTAGACTTCTGTCAGGGTTCATACCAGAATGGGTCCAGCAGCAGCCTTTCAGCACTGTGTGGGAGGGAAGGGACGGGAGCCACGGAAGGAGGAAAGGCCTGGCCCTGTGTGCTGCAGCCCCACCACCAGCCTTGCACACCTTTCCCTTTTGTCATCCATTGGACCACCTCACTCACCGCTGGTTGGCGGGAAGCTGGCGAGCAGGGATCCAGCCAGCAGCTGGACCCGCCAGTACTGATGGGCGGGGGAGGCAGAAAATACGGGACAATTTGCCCATTTTAAAGAAAGTCAGGACACCTGCAGGAGGTCTTAAATACAGGACACCTGGTAACATTACTCGTATTCAAGTGAGTTCAGTGGCAGTCAATCAGAACTATGCAGTACAAACATTCAGATTAACATGAAGTTGATTGAGCCCCCATTAAAAAGAAATACTGTGTAGCTGGATTCTTTTTATTTACCACCCAGACACAGAAGCCAAAAACCAGACTGTCCAGGTAAAACCCAGACAGGTGGCAACATTAGTCACACTCCTGCATTCTCTAATCTCATTTTAATCTAGAAACACTTCTTTCCCAAAAGCACTCTAGATTCTAAGAATGTCTAGCTCAGGGGTAGGCAACCTATGGCACGGGTACCGAAGGTTGCACGTGAGCTGATTTTCAGTGGCACTCACACTGCCTGGGTCCTGGCCTCCAGTCCGGGGAGCTCTGCATTTTAATTTAATTTTAAATGAAGCTTCTTAAACGTTTTAAAAACCTATTTACTTTACATACCACAATTGTTTAGTTATATAGTATAGACTTTTAAAAAGAGACCTTCTAAAAACATTAAAATGTATTACTGGCACGTGAAACCTTAAATTAGAGTGAATAAATGAAGACACAGCACGCCACTTCTGAAAGGTTGCCAACCTCTGATCTAGCTTTTTCTCTCTTAATTCCTCTTTCCTTGGCCTCAGATATTGCCTCTTTCCTCCATAATCTCCTTGATATTACCTGAAAGCCCCCCTCCTCCCCGAAACTCCCCACTATGCAGTTCTTTCCCTCCTGTGCATTTCTTCTCACTGCCCTTTCTCCATGGTAGCCTTCACTTCTCTTCCATCCATTTCATCTAGCATCCCTTCCTCATTTCTTCCTGACTTCCAGGATGTCCTGTCCCTCCCCTCTGTTGCCCTCTCTTCCTTCCTGCCCTTTCTAATATCACCATTCCTCTTCTTGGTGTCCATCTTTTCCTCCTTTCTTCCAACCCCCGAATCGTCTATCCCCTAGTATCCTTCTGCCTTCTTCCTCTATCCCGGCATCAACTCTAGCCCCTCTATCACACTCTGCCCTGGCTTCTACCCTACATCATGTTGCATCTTCTCCTGATAGCCTTCATTTCTCTCTAATACCAATAGTCCCCAAGCCACTTTCCATTGGCATTTGATTTTTCCCTACCCGTCTTTTCCTATTCCCCAAAACCTCTATGCTCCCTTCAACTAGTTTCCTCCTCTAATTTAAGATCCCTCTGCTTTTCTCTCCCCACCAAAGATCACCATTGCCTAGAATTCTTTCCCCCTGTGTTCCCCATCATCTACCCCCACAGAGATCTCCTCTTTCTTCTTACTGCTGTCCTCAGTTTACCCCGTCCTCTAACAAGAATTCATTTGTTCCTCTGTCCTTTTATTCCCCTTCCTCAAATATCTTCCTATCTCACTGTGAAGTTCTCTATCCCCCCATTCCAAAATGTCTTCCTGTAGATCATATTTTGTCTTGAATCTCCCTATCTGACACTTTCCAGGGCTCTGAGTCAACGTATAGGGTTATGAAGCTGTGAGGTACAGAGACAGTACTATCACCTCTATCAAGGCTGAAACTTAGTGGGGACAGGTCTTCTATCCATCCTTAAACTTACAGCTGTGCATTTGTTTTTGAATAACATGAGGTAGTAGTGAGCAACATTTTCTCAGAGAAGACAGCAAGAAGCAGAGTGGCTTTTGTCCAAAAGTACTTCAATATTTATTATAACTATTTTGAGTGATGACAAAACATAGATTAGGACCAATTTTGTGAGAATGTCTCACCAGGAAGGGACCTAAACACAGTCGGTACTGGGTGTGCGTAGAGGGGAGGGCATTTCAGCCAGTTTCATACACTGAAATTTTAGGTTTTCTAGTAAAGTTGTACCTAACAACCCATGGAATGTGTTATTACCCTTCATTGCTTACTAAAGCTATTAGAGAGACACCAGAGCACACTGTTGATGAGAATTATTAATGTTTTCTTTTGGAAGGGCAAACTGCCTGACATTTTAGTCGCTCACTTAGAAAAACATCTTTGAATGCTAACAACCTTGCCAATTATCCTGTCTCCTTGTGAAGGAGATCACAGTGATGGGCAGGATCCCCTGGGAGAATAACATGAGGGGGAAAGGAGTCCAGGAGAGCTGGCTGTATTTTAAAGAATCCTTACTGAGGTTGCAGGAACAAACCATCCCAATGTGCAGAAAGAATAATAAATATGGCAGGTTGCCTCAACAGTGAAATCCTTGCTAATCTTAAACACAAAATAAAGCTTACAGGAAGTGGAAGATTGGGCAAATGACCAGGGAGGAGTATAAAAATATTGCTCAGGCATGCAGGAGTGAAATCAGGAAGCCAAGAGTAACAAGAAGGGTGTTTTCAGGTATGTTAGCAACAAGAAGGTGGTCAAGGAAAGTGTGGACCCCTTACTGAATGAGGGAGGCAACCTAGTGACAGAGGATGTGGAAAAAGCTAATGTACTCAATGCTTTTTTTGCCTTTGTTTTAATGAACAAGGTCAGCTCCCAGACCACTGCACTGGGCAGCACAGCATGGGGAGGAGGTGACCAGCCCTCTGTGGAGAAAGAAGTAGTTCGAGACTATTTCGAAAAGCTAGACGAGCCCAAGTCCATGAGGCTGGATGCGCTGCCTCCAAGGGTGTAAAGGAGTTAGCAGATATGATTGCAGAGCCATTGGCCATTATCTCTGAAAATTCATAGCGAACGGGGGAGGTTCCAGATGACTGAAAAAAGGCTAATGTAGTGCCCATCTTTAAAAAAGGGAAGGAGGAGGATCCGGGGAACTACAGGCCAGTCAGCCTCACCTCAGTCCCTGGAAAAATCATGGAACTGTTCCTCAAAGAATCTATTCTGATGCACTTAGAGGAAAGGAAAGTGATCAGGAACAGTCAACACGGATTCACCAAGGAAAGTCATGCCTGACAAACCTATTGGCCTTCTATGATGAGATAACTGGCTCTGTGGATGAGAGGAGAGCAGTGGATATGTTATTACTTGACTTTAGCAAAGCTTTTGATACAGTCTCCCACAGTATTCTTGCTGGCAAGTTAAAGTAGTATGGGCTGGATGAATGGACTATAAGGTGGATAGAAAGCTGGCAAGAGCATTGGGCTCAACGGGTAGTGATCAATGGTTCCATGTCTAGTTGGCAGCCAGTATCAAGCAGAGTGCCCCAAGGGACGGTCTTAGGACCGGTTTTGTTCAATGTCTTCATTAATGATCTGGAGGATGTTGTGGACTGCACCCTCAGCAAGTTTGCAGATGACACTAAACTGGGAGGAGTGGTAGATACGCTGGAGGGTAAGAATAGGATACAGAGGGACTTAGACAAATTAGAAGCCAAAAGAAATCTGATGAGGTTCAACAAGGACAAGTGCAGAGTCCTGCACTTAGAACGGAAGAATCCCATGCACTGCTACAAACTAGAGACCAAATATCTAGGCAGCAGTTCTGCAGAAAAGGGTCTAAGGGTTACAGTGGACGAGAAGCTGGATATGAGTCAACAGTGTGCTCTTGTTTCCAAGAAGGCTAATGGCATTTTGGGCTGTATAAGTAGGGGCATTGCCAGCAGATCGATGGATGTGATCATACCCCTCTATTCAGCATTGGTGAGGCCTCTTCTGGAGTAATGTGTCCAGTTTTGGGCCCCACACTACAAGAAGGAGGTGGAAAAATTGGAGAGAGTCCAGCAGAGGGCAACAAAAGTGATTAGGGGGCCGGAGCACATGACTTATGAGGAGAGGCTGAGGGAACTGGGCTTGTTTAGTCTGCAGAAGAGAAGAATGAGGGGGGATTTGATAGCTGTTTTTAACTGCCTGAAAGGAAGTTCCACAGAGGATGGATCTAGACTGTTCTCAGTGGTACCAGATGACAGAACAAGGAGTAATGGTCTCAAGTTGCAGTGGAGGAGGTTTAGGTTGGATATTAGGAAAATCTTTTTCACTAGGTGGGTGGTGAAACACTAGAATGAGTCACCTAGGGAGGTGGTGGAATCTCCTTCCTTAGAGGTTTTTAAGGTCAGGCTTTTTTTTTTTTTTTTGCTCTTCGTTGGCGCTCTGGTGGTTTTTTTCTTTTTTTTCTTTTTTTTTTTTCTCTTTTGTGCTTCCGTGGCGCTCCAGCCTCTTTTTTTTTTTTTTTTTTTTTTTTTTTTTTTTTTTTTTTTGGCCTGGGGCAGCCAGAGCCACCTTACATCGCGTTATAGCCGAATTCATGTTGTTGCGAGACGCATTATAGCGGGATTTCCCTGTACTCCTACAACTTACTGAGTTCTAAAATTTACTATATCAACTCAGGGAAAAGAACCTCGTCTTCATTGTGCCTTCAAGGAAGAATTCCATTCAGTGTGAAGCAGTGCATTTTAGAACAAACAACAAAATGTTAGAATGGATAAGGAATAGAATGGAGAATAATATGGAAAATAATATAATGCCATTATATAAATTGGTGGTATATTTTCACCTGGAAAAATGTTCAGCCCATCTCAAAAAGCATATAGCAGAAATAAAGGGAGTTTATAGACTGGCAACAAGAATGATTAGTGGCATAGAAAAACTGTCATATGAAGAGAGATGAATAAGAGGGGGCATAATAAAAGTATACAAAGTAATGAACGGTTAGAGAAAATAGATAGTGGGAATGTGTGTTCACTGTTTCACGTAATACAAGAACAATAGTACAATCAATTAAACTGAAAGGTGGCAAATTTTAAACTGATAAAATAAGCTTTTGCACATACATAATTAGACTGTGGAGCTCAATGGTATGAGGTGATATTGAAGCCAACAGCTTAGCAGAATTTTTAAAAATGTACATATATGTGGAGAACAAGAATATCCAGAGATATAATGTAAAAAGAGCTTTGAAAGGGATATAAATCTTCAAGTTTCGAGACATCTAGCAACCTGTAATTACTAAAGATTAGGAAGAAACTTTCCCTGGGTGAGATTATCCCATAACTGATTACTACAGGGTTTCTTCCTCCTAAAGTGGCTGGTGCTGACTATTATCAGAAAGTCGTGGACTAGACAAATCACTGGTATTCCTACGATGCTTGTTGATGAGGGGAAATATTTTGGTAATCAGCACCACTAGTTAAGGACATATGGCTACATTTTGCCAAAATGGCTGTCAGTTTTGAGGTCCTAACAGATCTGATTAGAGCTTCTTGATTTTCAGAGAACTGTAGTAGCCAGTAAAGTCTGTTGTTCATGAATGGCAAGAATATTATCATAGAATCATGGAAGATTAGAGTTGGAAGAGACCTCAGGAGGTCATCTAGTCCAGCCCACTGCTCAAATCAAGACCAATCCCCACAAAATCATCCCAGCCAGGGCTTTGTCAAGCCGGACCTTAAAAACTTCTAAGGATGGAGATTGCACCACCTCCCTAAGTAACGCATTCCAGTTATGCAATTTCTTCTTTTTTATGAGGACCTTGCCATGGTTATCCACAATGTTACCACTTCCCTGAGTAAACTACTATAATGCACTCTATTTTGGGCTACTCTTGAAATTCATCTGGAGGCTACACCTGTTGTGGAATACAACTGCTGTCCTCCTGACTGGAGTAAGATGGTATGTACACACAAAAAAAATGTGAACAGATCCTTGCATTGATTTTTGTTTACTTCTGGGTGCAGTTGAAAATACAGAAAATTACAAAGCTCTTAATGATCTGAAAGAGCACTCTTCCCACTGTGGTGGCTGATAGATTTCTAATAGGCTCTTGCTGCCTGTTCTTAGAGTTAGAAGCTGGAAATGATAGTAGAGCTTTCTTATTCAAGGGACTGACTTTTTCTAGCTCATTCCCCTTGATATTCAAAAGAGTAGTATGTTGCAGGGCCCTGTACAAAATACATATACTTGGTTCACTTTCATTATTTTAATACTTTATAAATAAGTGCTTGGCTACAATGATAATAGTACTCTACAAATAAAAAATGTAAATAATAATCTAGTAGGAGGAAAGCTGCTTGAAATCTGTTGTAGTTGTGATATAACATTTTGGTATGCTTCAAGATGGTGTCACTCAGATGCAAAATTTTTGCTTAATTTTTCCTTCCTCTTCTCTGTCTCTCCTCTCTTTTTCTCTGTCCCTAACTTTGCTTAGTTAAATTATACCAACTTTACATCTGGATTTAATTTTATCTGTTACAAAAATCTAGCACAGATATGCTTATTCCTGCTCTTCTACTCTCTTCCTAGTTTTTATTTGTTTGTTTTTTTTGTTGTTTGATTTGGGTTTTACTACATATTGACTACTTTTACTTAGTTTGGCACATCATCTTGATCAACTGTTTTTTCAACTCTATGAAATGGAAGAGGTTTTCATAGGTTCCTGTTTGTATTCATTCTCTCTTCTCTTGTCTCTCTCAATTTCTAGTATGGTTAAAAACCCAATATAATAATAGAAGTAGAAAAGAGGGTTTTATATGAAGCAAGAATTTATTTAAATTAACTGTCTGCTGCTTCTGCATTAAATGTAGAGGAGCATTTTTTCTGAGTACCTTTATACAAGATCTTTGTCTAATGGACTCACTCAGTGCTTATACATTTAATTGATTTTATATTTTCATATTTGTAAATATTGTCTTTGGAGTGAGGTGAGAACAGTATGAATTCTTTAAGGGCTTTGTCTTAAAACTGTAGCATAATTTGACTGTTTTATTGATCTGACCTAGAGTACATACTTGCTATTGTTTGCACCAGTTAATAGAAGAATTTGTTGGCTTTTTTTTAACCGAACATTTGAGAAGTGCAGTTCTGTTATGCTGTAGAATTTGAATTGCTTATGTACTGGAATATTTACTACCTTCTTTGTTGTTTCATTTCAGAATGACCTTATTTAAAGATGTATGAGGCTATTTATAATCGACTTTGTGGCAGTGATTAAAGAGGTGTGAATAATAGGTTATTGGAAGTTGACAGCTTCATGTTTACTAAACCAGTGTTAGAACATTTATGCTGCTCAGTTCTACCTCATTTTTCTAAGGTGGGATTTGCATTTTAACAAGTGCATAGCATGGGTACGTGTTTGTCTTTTTTTTTTTTTAAAGTGGTTACCAGTGTATTGGTGGTTCTTATTTTTTACATCTGCATAAGACTAACAAATCACACACTATGTACCTAATAATCATTGTACCATGTATTAAGATAACAATCAACGAATTAGTTGTTTGGCTTGCAGAATGCCTTTCAAAGCATTGTTCTTCCTACATGGAAATCCTTCAGATGTGCTTAGTCAAATAGTCAAAAGTCTGTCTGTCTGACAAAAGTAGTGGTTTTTATGAATGCTTCTAATATTTTTATTTTGAAACACAGGAATTTTTAATGTCTCTTTGCCATTTTGGGGTTGAATTATTAATGTTCGATTCTTTTCCTATTTGTTGTTCAAAAGCAAGATTCAAAAACTGATTGGACACAGGAGGCTGTTTTTTTTATTTATTGATTGATTAAATAAAAATACATTTAAAATAATTTTATCTTTAAGCAATTCAGTATTTTTGTTACAATGCTCATAAGCATGGTTATAAGCAGTAATAAGCTTGTATTACTGTCAGCTATTTATCCACACAATTGTAAAGCACAGGTAACTTCAGTTTCCCTCTGGTCTCCTGCTATTAATAACGTCTTTGATCTAGTGTACCCCTTCTAAAGGTGAGCAGTAATTAAAGATCCCTGCTCAGTCTTGTGTCTTTCTATAGTGGAAATAAACAGTTCCCTGTATGTCTCTAAATACTATAATGATGGACAGCAGCATAAAATGTTAAGATAATTGAAAGGGACAAGGTGATGATGCAATATCTTTTATTGGAACAGCTTTTGTTGTGGAAGACGATTGAAGTGATTCTGGATGGAGATTGATTTGAGAGGCACTGGAGAACTTCTAGAGCATATGCCATATGTATCTTGTGACTCTCTGCCAACAGAAAATTGATAAATAGATGCAGTTTTCTTCACCAAGGTGTTTTTGCTTCCAGTGATTGAGCTTATTTAAAATCTCTTCATGCATTTTTGAACTATTATCCACGAAGTGGAGGCGGAGGATATATTATTCACAAACTCATCTTGTTCCATATTTTAATATCTGTATGTTACTAATGAGTAATATATTAAAATAATAGTTTAGTAGTAATATTACTAATAACATAAGTGAGTTATGGAAAAATTTATAATTTTTGCTAGTTTCTTTTTGAACGTTTGTCTTTATATAGTCTTTTTAAGATAATAAAATAAGTAACCATCATACTACCACCTTCAACTGTAATCTCATTAGTCACACAGGATTTAGCCTGACTAGTACTTAGGTGGAAAGTCCCAGATACTGCAAAAATTATTACTGACCCAATTATCCTGAAAGTATTCCGAGCAACGAGCTGTTGTAGGTCCTACCTTTTAGATTAGATACAGTATAAAATTGAACCCATTTATACTTGTGCTCTCAAAAGGTAAATTGTATTTTTATAAGAATACTGATATGCACCCCTGTTTCTTGGTCATATTTAAATCATGGCAGTTACAATCTCTCGGTAGTTTTAGTGATATTATTCGTCATTCCTCCTCAAAATTGTGGTATTGTTTACCTGGCCCAAAATGAGTGCCACATTCCACTCTAGAGAGAGTTACATTGTAGTGTTGAGCGGTAGAGCCTTAAATAGTCAGTTAAAGTGCTTTGGAATCCTCCTGGATGAAAAGATCTAAATATAATGTGTATGGGAAAAGGGACCCCAGAGAAGTGTACGGTCTTCTACAATCTGTAGAATTTTTGAAAACCTCTCTAGGTGCCTTATGAAGCAATTTGGAACTTAGTATTTCAACTTAATTGGAATGTAATAAAATAAAAAGTGTCTGTATGCCATTTTAAAAATAGGTTACTGTTCCCTGTGCTAGAACTGAGCTCCCTAAGAAGGATTCTTGACATAAACTCTTGGTCCTTGTTTTCTATTTCTTCAGGATCCCCTTCATTTTTTCCAGGCCTTCTCATTGCACTCTTGACCTCACTTGCCTATCTGTGCTATTTCTGAATAAATGCCACTAATGTCCTCTCGCTGCACTAGTCATGATGCTTAGCAAACATATTACAATTTGATTGACTAGCTAGTGGGTGAGTTTTCCTAAACTGTTTGGGATGGCAAAAAGCCTGAGGGAAAATTTTGGAGCTCAAATGTCACTTCTCACTGAAAGTCATCCCTGCTTTTACTATAGTTTCAATACTTCTTTATTTAGTACTCCACAATTACAGATAGTTTTAAATAGTAATGTTTTCTTTTAAAAGAAACATTGCTCCATTTGCAGTTTTAAAATGGTGTTTAAATAATATGCATGTTAATACTACAACATAACAAGTCAGTGAAGGAGTTCTGGACTATAGCCAGGGCGAAGAATGCTCACATGTGTTTCCCAGCACTGTCCAATACTGCATAGCCATGGAAGGGTTTCATTAACTTTTTTTACTGTATGCTTGTGTGGCCTACAGTTTGTAAATCGACAGGCTTCCCAAGTGTTCTGGATGATGTATTCTCACAGTACCTTTTATGGCTGTTGGTTTCCAGAGTACAGTGATTACTTACCTGCAGTGGCCAAAACTAGTTGCTTCCTGTTACAGGTCAGTGGTTACCTAATTGGTCTAAAATTAGCTGGTAAAACAAAGTTGGTCTTTGCTTTTACACCTTAGGGTTTCCCAAGTCATGAAATATTTAACCTGTAATAGGAAGTGCTATGCATTGCCTTGTAAGGTTATTCCTATTTTTTTGCTTCTTTCCCCCACCCCCAATAACTAAACTGTCATTTATTTTGACTTATAAAAAGATGTGTATTTTTTAAACAAGTTTACTAATAAATATTATTTTGCATGGCTACCCTTACGTTAGATTTTTTTGACATAGTGTATAATTAGGGTTGCCAGGTGTCCGGTTTCTACCTGAACACCTGGTCAAAAAGGGACGCTGACGGCTCAGGTCAGCATCACTGACTGGACCACTAAAAATCTGGTCGGTGGCACAACAGGGCTAAGACAGGCTCCCTGCCTGCCCTGGCTCTGCATGGCTCACCAAAGCAGCTGGAATGTCTGGTTCCTATGCACAGGGGTTGCCATGGGGGCTCTGTGCACTGTTCCTGCCACAAGCGCCAGCTCTACAGCTCCCATTGGCCAGAACCACAGCCAATGAGAGCTGTGTGGGCTGCACTGGCGGGCGTGGGCAGCACCCAGAGCTCACTGGCCTCTTCACTTAGACAAACCGGCCACTTCTGGGCTCTGCCTGAGGTAAGCGCTGCCTGGCTGGAGCCCGCACACCGTACCCCCTCCCATATTCCAACCTCCAGCCATGAGTCCCCTCCTGCACTCCAAACCCCTCAGCCCCAGCCTGGATCCCCCTCATCCACTCCAAACCCTCAACCCAGCCCCACCCCAGAGCCTCCAGCCAGAGCCCTCACCCCCCGTAGCCGAATCCCCTGTCCCAGCCCAGAGCCCCCTCCCACACTCCAACCCCTTGCCCCAGTCTGGTGATAGTGAGTGAGGGTGGGGGAGAGCGAGCGACGGAGGGAGGGGGGATGGAGTGAGCGGGGGTGGGACCTCTTGGAAGGGTCAGTGCAGGGCTGCAGGGAGTGGGCAGGGAGAGGCAAGGGTGTTTTGGTTTTGTGCTATTAGAAAGTTGGCAATCCTACCTATAATTAAATAAAGACACTTTCTGGGAATACTTTTCAGCCCTTACTAGTTGAGATCTGACAACTCATACTTCTCACCAACATAGCTGCTATCCAAGGAAAGTTGTCAGTTTGAGATTAAATATCAGCAGTGGTATGAAGTTTCTGTTTGTGACCGATAATTACCAGCAAATCTATAACTTTATTTCAACAGGCTTTTACCAGCCAAAATTACATATAATGAAAAAAATTTTAATACATTAGAGGGAAAGATTGGAAGTTCCCCAGTGATAACTACTATGTAGTAGTTAGAGTGATTTATCAAGTGTGCTATCTTGCCCTTCCCATAACATAGTTAAGATTGATCCAACTCTCTTCCACCCTCCCCCAGCAGCCAGACCTTTGTCTCAGGCTACCGTGCTGAGCTCTTTCCCTTTCTGACTTTGCTCAGCTTCCTTTTCCCACATTCTCTTCTGGCTCCTTGACTTTTCTGTTCCCACCTAGCCCCTGTTCAATGACTCCTGCTTAGTGGCTTCCCTACTCAGCAGCTTCCAATTCCCTCTCTCTCTCTTTCCCACTAAACCAATGGAGAACTCCAGCTATAGGAATGCTCTCCAGCAGCAATCCTCCTTTCTCTAGCAGCTCCCTGGCCTCTCCAACATCTGGATTCTTCTCCTAGAGGAGGGGGACAGCAGATGACTGATTATCTCTGACTGTGCTGATCATCATCTTTGGAGCTGCCATCCTCTACTTCCTGGCATTTTGCCCTACAATTTGGTCCTGTTTACATGTTTGCAACTACAAAGACGGACCACCTGTTTGAGGGGAAAGGGAAAAAATGTTAAATACTTTGAGAAAAAAGTTAAAAATGTATTTTTTTATTTCTGAGGCATGTCCCACATTTTAAGTGTCATTAGTGTTATGAATTGGTCTAACAATATTTTAAGTTAAATGCCTTACTCATACTTCAAGTCCAAATTCTTTTCCTGTTAACTTTTTCCCATTTACAGAAAACATGTTTGTACACCTCACAATTGTTCTATATCTGAAATAATGTCCCATTAATAAGGTTTATCAGTGGAGAAAAGCTAGTTTAACCATTTTGCCTTTATTAGCATTTTGTGTTCTGTTTATCTCCTTTTCCGAGGAGTAAGTGAATCAGAGTCAGACTGACTCAATATACAGTATGTAAGTAACTGAATTCTGTTATAACCAGTATTGCAAATACTTAAATATATACCATTTAAATAAGCATATTTATGGAGTTAACTGAAATACCATATTTACTACTTTAACGTGTATAGATAGCATTGTATGTTTGCTGTCTTCAGTCTCTCTGCCTTATCTTATCAACTATTGAGATTTCTACCTGTATGTGAAGCACTGAAAATAACTCACAAAGTATTTGAAAACAACTTACTCTCTTTCTCTTCAGAATGCTCTCTCTCTTCATGAGTTGATATAAGCCATTGTAATCTATGTAGAATATTTCTCCATTTTGGACAGGATTGCACCCTCCCACAGTAAAACATAATGGAGGAGGCTAAAAGAGAGGCATATCTCTGAGAAGTTCATGGAGATTTCCCTGCAACATTTTGTTGGGATAGAATAGCATTTGATTTCCTGCAGAATAGTTCTTAGGACTCTCATTTGAATCACATTGATCCCCTTGGTCAAAAGAAGGCCGGGACCAGCCATGCCACAACCCTGCTGCTCCAAGCTGGTTCAAATTCTCAGATGCTCCCTTCCTCCTAGAAGAATGACTCCACTGGGGGAACGCTACCAGGGGTTCCACTGGCCATGGGCACTTCCGTTATTTTGGGTACCCCTTCCTTAGTGTGGTTCCTAACCGTGGAGGTGAGGGTTCCATGAAACAGGTAACACAGTCACAGGCTTTATTATTTCTTCCTGGTAAGCTCTGAGATAGCAAGATGAGATGATTTGCTTCCCTGACAAATAGATTTTTTTTATTGGCCTAATACTAGCTCCCCGCCCTACTAGCTAGCATTCAGCTAGTTCTTCATATATGCAGCTTTCTGACAAGTAGAATATCTCTATTTGAAAGAGTTTGACAGAATTTCTTCTCCTAACCATCTCATTATTAATCTGAAATCAGACATGTCTGTTACTTACCCGCTATACTTCATTTTTAATTTACAAAAAGCTAACAGAATTAAATTCAAGGCTGCCTGAAATGCACATCAGCTCATTTATATGAACAAATGTAGTTTCTAAAAACTGGTCCTTCCTAGTTAAGTTACACCTAAGTTCATTCTTTCTCAGATTCTGCCTTATCAGTACTCTTTCATCTTACATATAAATTTCAGTGTCAAATGGAACAGACAAGCTCCCTTTAAATTAAAGTCTCAAAATATATAACTTTGTTCCTGTGTAGACAATGAGAATGCAAAGGTATAGAACTGAACTGAACACATTTCTTCATCACCATCATCATTAACAAGTGTTTTGACATGTCTGGTGTAGGATAAATTCCATTCATCACAGTAAAACTCTTCCAATTATCTTTTATTCTCTGATATTTTGTATCCTATTCATATTCATGACCTGATGTGTCCCCTCCTCCCTACCCTTTTTTTTAGTGTAATGTATTTATTGAGAACCTTTTACAGACTCTAATGAATTAAGGGTCAACATTTAATAAAAATGAGCGCATGTATTCTTGAAAATTCAGTGTATGCTGGAATTGTATAGCTTATAAAGTACAAATATTTGTATTCCATAGTCTGTAGCATTTGATTATTAATAAGCATTAATTCAGCCCACATTATAGTAACCTGATACTAACCGAAGAAATTCAGAAAGATCATGCAGAACTCTTGCTGCTTGTTTCAGCTGTATCATACTGGCTTTTACTGTTTTTCACTGCAAATATGGGAATGTTGACAGTAATATGTACATGTAGCTGAACCTGTATGCTTAACAAAAAACAGCAACAAAATAACTCTGAGAAGTACGATTTAGAAGCATATTAGCATGTGGCCATTGGTTACTATTGCAAGTGAAGAAAACCTAAAATATGACAGGAAAAATCATCAATCTGGGACTGGCTGGAAAACAGATGTGAGGCAAATTGACAGAACCTCAAAAAATGAGGTACAGAAGAGATTACTGGAGGGTAAAAACTCACATATCAAGTGTTTAAAACATAACTCATGTTAACTGCATTTTTTTTGTTCTATTAAAAAAAAGCTATTTCCCCTGGGACTGAGAAAACTTTCTTCTTCAAGTGCTTCTTCATGTCCATTCCACGTCAGATATGTGTGCGCCACATGCACCATTGCCAAAGACTTTTTCCCTCAGCAGTATCTGTTGAGCCGGCTTTAGTGCCATCTGGAGCCGCGCACTCATGCACTGGTATAAGGTGTGCCGCCAGTCACACAGCCTCTCAGTTCCTTCTTACTGGCATGACAGTTGCTATTACAACCCTTCTTCCTTTAGCAAGGGTTTCTTTCCAGTTGTTTTTGGTATAGGCATAGCTAGATGGGATGAAGGGGGGACACTGCTCCTCCCCCGAAACCAGAGTGCCACTCCTTCCACCCCCGATTTCTGCAAGCGCCGAGCTGCCCTGCACAGCTAGCTTTGCTCAGCCTGTGGGGTGGGGGGTGGGAGGGGCTCTGTTCTTCCCTCCCCTGGCAGGCCAAGCACAATAGCCTGCGGCTGGGCTGGGGAGCAGGATAGAGCTGCTACTCAGGATAGGGCTGCTACCTCAGCAACAGGCCATCGCCTCCTGGGTCCTAATGCCTTCCCATTTCCTGTACAATGGTCAGTGCTCAAGAGTGGGGCAGGGGGGTAGGCAAGGAGGAAGAGAAAAGACTAGGGGGAAGGGAGCAAAGACAGTGGTGAGAGGGATGGGGGGGATGGGATGGGGAAGAGAAGAAGATATGGGAATGATGAGGGGAAATAGGAACCCAGCATGTGGCATCCCCTTGGAGGCTGTAGCCCAGCAGGGAGGTGGCTGTGGTAGCACGGGGAGGCACCAGAGCAGCCACATTGCTGTAGCAGCTGGTGCCAGAGTGACTGCAGCTCCCGTGCTCAGGTCACCACAGCAGCAGCTGGGCTTCCCCATTAAGCCATCCTGTCTCATCCCGTCCCCCACCATCACTGGCAGCCCAGGTACTGCTCCAGGTGGGAGGCAAGCCAGGGAGCCAAGGGAGCTGGCTTCAGCAATGCACAGGTGTGCATGCATGCATGCACACCTGCGCTTTGCCCCCCCCAATATAGCAGTCAAACTACGCATATGGTTTTTGCATTCTAACTCTTTGCTCTTAGTTATCATACTTTAGTGTATATAGTTTTTGTAATTAGTATTACTGTATGCAATGTAAATAGTTCCTGTCGTTCAGGGACTCTTTCACCCCAGGGGACAGGCATGTCCTGGTCCCTGGGTTTCAAACCTTGTGCCTCTTTTGGCAAACCTATGCCTGTGAGTGACCCACGCTCCAGCTACTTGAAGTGCTTGGGAGAAGCTCACATAAAGGACAAGTGCCAGATCTGTCGTGACTTCAGACCCCATACTGAAAAAGACAGAGACATTAGACTATCCTTATGGAAGCCACCCTCAGACCAGCCTCAGAGCTGAGTCATTCCGATTTGGTGTTGAGCACTTCAGCGTCGGTGTGAAGTGCTCCTCCAGGAATGAGCTCTTCCCCACACCATTCACCGTCCCCGGTGCCGAGGAAGAAACACAAAATGCAGTGCACTAACAGAGGGGTCTTGCTAGTGCAGAAGAAAGACAAGTACGGGAAAGGCAGCACAGAGAGACCTGGGCCACTCTTCCACTCCTGGGCCCTTGATAGCATTGTTGACTCCGCTTAGAGTGTTGAGTCTGATGCAGGACCTCTGCTGACACATGGAAGCCACCATGGAACCAGCAGTCTGACTTATGTTGACCCCAGGGGATTTCCAAGTGGCGAGAGACCAACTCTCTTTCCCAGTCTCCCAGAAGTCTAATGGGACACCCTCCAGCTCCAGTGTCCAGAAGCAGGAAAGAACAAGGGGTGCTGGGCTCCTTTCCAGCACCAGACCCCTCCAGCACTCTCTAGAAGCAAGCCAGCCCTGATCTCAGTGTGCCGCCTATCTCCTGTCTTCCACCTGTCCTCAGACCCCCAGCACTGCCTGGTGGCAGAATTGGGTACCTCTTTGTTGTGGTCCCCAAGAGAGGACTCCTGAGTCACCACTGGTACCCAGACTATATATGCTACCGGACTTCAGTACCAGTCTCCCCGATGGCGCTTGGCCAGTGGGTCATTGGCCGATGCATTGGCCATACTGGAACCTTGACTGCTCACAAACAGCATGTAGGTCACACCCTGAGTGTCTGTGTAGAGCTGCAGCCTGCCAGCAATACTCCAGTAGACACTGGTTTTCCCTCAGCTTGGTTTCCCCTTGTCGGGTGACCCCTTTCTCTTTTTCCCAGGTTCCCGCCGGCACTGCTCTGTCCCAGGTGCTACTGGGTTGCAGCCTGCTCCAGACAGTCCTTCCTCCCCAAGATCCAGGCAGCTATTCATCCTGCTCTGCCCTGTGGGTCTTTTTATATGGGCCTGCTAGGCCTTGATTGGTTGCTCTTTACAGCCCCTCTCCTATTGGCTGCTTTTTTCACAACCTCCCTAAGGCTCTATTAACCCCTTACTGGCCAGTGTGGTGTGGACACCCCATCATGGGGTCCATTGCCCCTGTATAGGATCAATATGCAACAGTATGCTACTTTAATTGGAGTTACCAAACAATTCAGTTTAAACACAGCACTGGATTAGTTTTATTTAAAGAATAAAAGTTTAAGTACAAAGAGAGAGATTTTAAATGAGTTCATGTATAAGGCATTAAAGTCAGAATTGGTTACAAGAGAAGGAAAGAGAAAATGCTTTCTAGTAACTAAAATATAACAAACTATACTTGGTTCAAGGTAAAATCCTTGCCATCTGTTCCCAGCAACATAGCTGACCAAATCCTCAAGTCAGGATATGCACCCAGAGTTCAAAGAGCTTTTTTTTTGTCATCTTTGGTGAAAGAAAGAGGAAGAGATCCACTGGGGTGTTTTTGCCTTTTACTTTTATAGTCCAGTCCCCCTTTGAAGTGGATTCTTCTTAATAGTACCCCTAAAAGCAAAGTTTATTCAAACAGTAAAGAAGGTGATATGGAGGGTTTTTTGAGGGTGGGGTGAAGGTTCCCCCATGCTCTTTCTTCTCTCCTGTGTATGCTCAAATGCCGATTTACTTTGTCTCCTTCTTGCTGTCTCAAGAATCTTGTTTACTACTTATATGTAAATTGAGGTAAACACACATTCCTTTGTCTATTTTTTTTTACATTTGGCAGGTTGTCATTAATTTTAAATATTAAAACAGATCAAGTGCTATTTCAAGCCTATATCAGTGCAATTGTTATATTTAGAGTGTTTGGTTAATATTGTTGGGAAAACTCAAATTGGAATTTTTCAGTGACTCCCAAGCTTAAGATAAAATATGTTAGAAAAACTTTAAACTTTAAAAAAAAATGACCAACTTAAAAAAAGAGAGAAATTAAGCTTCTGATACACCTCTTCACTAGATCATAGGTCTATCCTTATGATAACAGTCTTGTACTCTAATGGTGGGAGACCTGATAGGATATGTATACATTTATGTAATGTGTGCACTTCAAAAGTGGACTCAGAAGTTGTACTATTTACAGAGACTAGAGTTATGTAGTGGTGATATCTGTGACAAATGATAAATTGCATATTGTCGTGCAAATTTGGTTGTCCTAGGTTTACAAGGGACCACAAAGGTCATCTAGTCTAACCCCCTACCAAGATGCAGGATTTGTTGTGTCTAAACCATCCAATACTGATGGCTTTCTAGCCTCCTTTTGAAAACCTCCAGTGAAGGAGCTTCCACAACCTCCATAAGCAGTCTGTTCCATTGTTCCACTATTCTTATAGGAAGTTTTTCATGAGATTTAATCTAAATCTGCTATGCTGTAGTTTGAACCTATTGCCTCTTGTGCTGTCCTCTGTGGCAAGGGAGAACAAGTTTTCTCCAACTTTTTTATAGCAGCCTTTCAAGTATTGAAGACCATTATCATGTCCCCCCTTAATCTCCTCTTTTCCAAAATAAACATACCCAGTTCCCTCAGCCTTTGCTCATATGGCTTGCATTCTTTCCCTTTGATCATCTTTGTCACTCACTTCTGGATCCTTTCTAGTTTCTCTACATTCTTTCTATACATTGGCGACCAAAATTGAACACAATACTCCAGCTCAGGCCTAACCAGTGCCAAGTAGAATGGTGCTATCACCTTTCATGACTTGCATGCTGTGCCTCTGTTAATACATCCTAAAATTGCATTTGTTTTTTTTGCAACAGCATCACATCTCTGACTCATGTTGAGGTTGTGATCCACCACAACTCCCAGATCCTTCTCAGCAATGCTGCTGCCGAGCCAGCTATCCCCCATTCTATATTTGTGTATTTGTTTTTTCTTACCTAAGTGAAGCACCTTATATTTGTCTTTGTTGAATTTGATTTCGTTGTCTGATTCTCATCTCTGCACACTAATCCACCTTCTCTTGGGGCTGTTTCTGTTTTGGCTCCCAACAATGCCACTCCTATCAGTAGTCCCCTCTCCAAACCCCAGTTTGACCCTACCTCACTGTCAAACAGAAATATGTGCTGTAGGCATCTGAAGCTGTAGTGTCAGTGACGTAAAAGGTGGGGCAATACAATGACTGTGGAGTGGGACTTGGTCCTGTCTGTTGCATATCCCTCTTCCTCATTTTTCCTGGAGAGGAATCCTCAAGACATGCCCCAGTCTCTGTTCCAGGCAGGAACTGGGCAGGTGGCTTGTTCTGTTAGAGGCACTGAAGCAGAGTCACAGGCCAACATGAAGTCAGAGGTTAGGGTGAAACAAGTGTCCTCACTTTCCTCCCGGTACGTAGTGTCACTCCTCAAATCTGTGTTTGAGTTGTGGAGAGGGACGTGACCAAGGCACTTTCTCTCCCTTCTCAAGCCTTCAGTGCTATAGGGAATTGAAGAATAGTTGTCTTCTCTTTCCTACACAGGGTTTTCTTTTTTTAGTAGTATAGGTGGAGCTAGTGGCACCACCTATAGTTAAGGTTGCCTCATGCTTTTTGCCCAAACTTTAACCATTTGGGCTGAAATTTTCTATGCTTCTGGCTGAATTTATTTATTTATTTTTATTTTTGAAATTTTAAGTGATAATGGTTTGTCCACTTCTAAGAATGAGGTTAAGGGAGAATACATGTTTGCTAATGTTAAGTAAAGTTCTTACTGTCATTTTATTGAAAAGCTCTAGCTCTTCTATGCTTTGAAGCAAGGACTTGAAATTTGGCAGAAGAGTTGTTCTAGTTTCAGGGATGTACCTTTTGCTATCCCAGTCCATGAGAATGTGGCCAAATTAAAGCCTCTGAAAATTGCCATTTGCATACATTCAATAGAGGTTTCTTAGAGGCTGACAGCAAAATTGTCTGAACATTCTATCTGTACTGAACATGCTCCAGTCTGGGTCTGCATATGGCTTTACCTGTAACTGCTCCTGGCTATCAGTGACCATTGTGGTGCCAGGCATCAGAACAGAGAGCAGGGAAACTCTCTCCTCTGCTTTGAATGATCCCTCTACTTGTGCCAGGGGAACACAGAGAAGGAAGAAGCAGCAGCACTGCTATTCAAATGTAGAGGGATCCAGAGCATAATGGGGACAAGATTAGGCTAGGGCATGGGAATGAGAAGTTAAAATAGAGGAGAGACTGGGAGCAGGGACAGGAACAGAGAGGGAGCGTGACAGGGACAAGTTGGGGTGGGTGGACAGGAGCAGTGAAGTGGGGGACAGGAGTATAGGGGATGAGGACAAGCTTAGGAGGATAGAAGCAGGGAAGACAGGAAGAGACGGAGACAGGCTGTGGGAGACATGCTAGCAGACTGGGGTAGGATGGGTTGGAAAGGTTTGTAAACACTAATGAATGCTCCCTTCCAGAACCTGGAATAGCATGTAGGATTCTTGAGTTCACAAAATTCTTCTGCTGTCTGCAAATAGCTGTGAAACCTATGGACAAAATGTCTCTTCCCCCTGTAGTGTCTTCTGCTACTACCACCAGTTATTCCATCAGCTCAAGTGGTAGATGTCTGTGCTGAACATCTAAAGACCCTGCTTGTGACTAGTGTGGTGGTCAGTTTGGTTCCATATGATGGAATTTGTTTTTATCACTTTGATTTCCTAAAAATCTAGGAAATTACATTTAAAAAAAATATGTTGAAAGAATGTTAAGATTTCAAAGTCCAGCACTCAAAATTAGGAAATGCCAGTATTAAATTTACCCAGGCAATCATAATTTGGTCCTCTTGTGAGTATGCAGAATGATAATGTCTTTAATTACATGATCACGTACTATGTTTTTCCACAGGATGGGATGAATCAGGGTTGGAGGTGAATGAGATGTTTGTCAGTAGGATGCCTACCTCATTTGTTGGAGAACTGGGAAAGTGTGAAGTGAATGAGCCAGGGGACTGCAGGAAGAGAGGATGCTCTCAGAATTAAAGCAGTTGAATGTCACTCGGAGGAACTAGATTCTATTCTGCCTCTTCCTCTGTCACTTAAATCAGACTTCTCACCCTTAGACATTGTATATTCCTTATTGTCTGGATGCCCAACTTGAGACAGCTGGGGACTGAGCTGAGGATGTGCTGAGCACTACTGCAACTAGAGTGCATGAAAATTGTTCTTTGAACATATAAAATGCTAAGTACTCTGAAAAAAATAAGGCCCAAGACATTCCAGATTGGGCATTCAAAATTAGTGGATACTTTTGACAGTTTTGGCCTTACTCTCTCTGCACTTCAGTTTCCTCTTCTGTAAAAAGGGGATAATAATACCACTTCACTTCATAGGAGTGTTGAGAAGTCAAATTCATTAATGGTTGTGAAGCACTCAGATGCTATGGTACTGAGCACTGAATGTGAAGATATAATTCTGACTTCAGGGCAGTGTTTTGGATAATGTGTGTTAAATAAGGCATCAAAACCACAGATTGAATGATGAGGATAAAAAGAAATATTGAATAGCTATCAATTCAGCTATCAATCCCAGCTTGAGCAAATGAGTCAGATATGCTACAGACAACTTGATTCACTACACAAACCTGATTTGTTCCCAGAGCACCATCCATCCTGTGCATTGGATGAGTCAGAGCTCCTGTGGGGAAAAAAAAAGTTGTATGTGATCATGTAACTGAAGACTGTATCATAATGTATGTGCGCCAGGGGCCAAATTAAGATTCCACAGGTAACCTTTATACTCATATTTCCTAATTTTTGAGGGCTTGATTTTGTCACAGTAATGTTCTTTTTGATATGTATTTGTTGGTTAGTTATTGTATCACCCAAAATGTGCTGAGCACTTTCCAAACATAGCCTTTTGCTTTGTGACCCCGCAGTCCTCCAAAGGTCACAGAAGGGGGAAGAGCAACAGGAAGACTAACATATTGGAGCAAAGTTTCATACACATTTTAGTGCGTTGGCTCATTGAGAGTTGTGGAATGAAAATCTACCTGATAGTGTCATTGGCTTAGATTATAAAAACGGATCTTTGTTAATTTTAGCATTCCACAAATGATGGGATGAGATGATTCCAAGTTTGTACTGAATCCAGCCGTGATTGTAGTGAAAACATAAGAAACTTTCAAAATAAATAGAATTATGAATTCATTATATTTAAAATATAAAAACAGTGGTAATCAAGACCATTTTGTTTTACAATTTTTTATTGTCCAGGTTAGACACACAAACTTACATGTGCATGTCTCCAACTGGCATGTATATTACAGACTTTTTTTTTCATTTTCCATATTTGAATACCACTTTATCCCTGATTTTCAAAAGATTCTAGTTAATATACTGTTTACATAACTAAGCAAAACCAAAACAACTCCCCAGCAACCTGAATTTTTATTTTATTTTATTTTTGGGGAAAATGTTCTTTTGTTATCATGATTGCTTTTTTAGCTCCTGATCCCACACTGACCTCCATGAGGGCTGACCTGAATACACCTGTGTGGAGTTTGATTAAATTCAATAGGGTACCATGTGACCAGACCTCTGCACCCATGCAGAGCACAATTAAATTCAATTCAGCTCCAAGCGCATAAAGGCTTCATTGAAGGATCAGGGTCTTAATTTGTAAAATTACAAAAATGTATTTTTTTTCCTCAGCGTTGGTTCTATGTTTACAAAGAAGACTAAAACATGGGTAGAACAAATGACCAAGAAGGAGACAGAGGTCAGACTAAAGCACATAAAAATATAAGAACGGCCATACTAGGTCAGACCAAAGCTCCATCTTGTCCAGTATCCTGTCTTCAGACAGTGGCCAATGCCAAGTGCTCCAGAGGGAATGAACAGAACAGGTAATCATCAAGTGAGCCATCCCTTGTCACCCATTCCCAGCTTCTGGCAAACAGAGACTAGGGAAACCATTCCTGCCCATCCTGGCTAATAGCGATTGATGGATCTATCCTTCATTAACTTATCTAGTTCATTTTTAGACCCTGTTATAGTCTTGGCCTTCACAACATCCTCTGACAAGAAGCTCCACAGGTTGACTGTATGTTGTATGAAAAAATACTTCCTTTTATTTGTTTTAAACCTGCTGTCTATTAATTTCATTTGATTGAATGAGTTCTTGTGTTATGAGGAGGAGTAAACTTCCTTGTTACTTTCTCCACACCAGCCATGATTTTATAGACCTCAATCATATCCCCCATGAGTTGTCTGTTTTCCAAGCTGAAAAGTCCCAGTCTTATTAATCTCTTCTCATACAGCAGCCATTCCATACCCCTAATCATTTTTGTTGCCCTTTTCTGAACCTTTTCCAATTCCAATATATATATTTTTTGAGATGGGGTGATCACATCTGCATTCAGTATTCAAGATGTGGGCGTACCATGAATTTATATAGAGGCAATATATTTTCTGTCCTATTATCTATCCCTTTCTTAATGATTCCCAACATTCTGTTTGCTTTTTAACTGCCGCTGCACATTGAATGGATGTTTTCAGAAAACTATCCACAATGACTCCAAGGTCTGTCTTGAGTGGTAACAGCTCATTTAGGTCCCATCATTTTATATGTATAGTTGGCATTATGTTTTCCACTGTGCATTACTTTGCTTTCATCAACACTGAATTTCATCTACCATTTTGTTGCCCAATGAGGCAGTTTTGAGAGATCCTTTTGTAGCTCTTCACAGTCTGCCTGGGACTTAACTATCTTGAGTAGTTTTGTTTCATCTGCAAAACTTGCCACCTCACTGTTTACCCCTTTTTCCAGATGATTTATGAATATGTTAAATAGGACTGAGCCCAGTACAGACCCTTGAGGGACACTACTATTTACCTCTCTCCATTTCGTAAAACTGATCATTTATTCCCACCATTTGTTTCCTATCTTTTAACTAGTTACTAATCCATAGGAGAACCTTCCCTCTTAACCCATGACTGCTTACTTTGCTTAAGAGCGTTTTGTGAGGGACCTAGTCAAAGGCTTTCTGAAAATCTAAATACCCTATATCCACTGGATCCCCCTTGTCCACCTGCCCCCTCAAAGAATTCTAGTAGATTGATGAGGCATAATTTCCCTTTACAAAAGCCATGTTGACTCTTCCCCAACAAATTATGTTCCTCTATATGTCTGTCAATTCCGTTCTTTACTATAGTTTCAATCAGTTTGCCTAATACTGAAGTCAGGCTTACTGGCCTGTAATTGCCAGGATCACCTCTGGAGCCCTTTTTAAAAATTGGCGTCACATTAGCTATCCTCCAGTCATTGGTACAGAAGCTGATTTAAATGATAGGTTACAGACTACAGTTAGTAGTTCTGCAACTTCACATTTGAGTTCCTTCAGAACTCTTGGGTGAATACCATCTGGTCCTGGTGACTTATTACTGTTTAGTTTATCGATTTGTTCCAAAACCACCTCTAATGACACCTCAATCTGGGACAATTCCTCAGATTTGTCACCTAAAAAAAAAAAGGAATTGTTCTGTCTCCTCCTTGGACTTGATGTCAGTTTGTATACGTAGATGTAAATTTGATAATGTTTTCAGGCAAGTAAATTGATAAATTACTGCTGTTCAGGTCAGGAAAGGCATTTGAACCCTGGCTTTTTGCTGTCGTTCACACCAGTCCTCCTCAACACTTACAGCAACTCTACTTTGCATAGTTAGATTCACTGATCACTGAAGATGAAGTAATTCAGGTTCAACACATCAAATGGGCCAAATATAAGGATTTGGACAATCCAATTTTTAGGTAAAGCTGAATTTATTATAAAGTTTCGAGCTCATAACAAATGAAAAGTCATCGAATGAACTATTAGAATGAGTGGGATATTTTTCTGTATATTTAAGCAGTTAAATTAATGCTAGTTAAAAGATTGCAAGTGTGAGTCCTTTAAAGAGTTGTTGTGTGTTGTTTGCGTAAATGTGCCAAATAATATCATTACTGTAAAAGGATCCAATTTGGCTCCATTGAGTATGTGAAATTATTGTAACAGGAGTATCTGATGTAATTCCCTCCTACTGCCATTATCCTCTTTACACATTGGAATCAGAATAGAGAAATGTCAGGAATATACAATTAAATAATTCTGGTTTGGTTTCTATTGTCAACTTAATGTAAGTCTTTTTGTTTTTCTTTTATTAGTACTATCTTTCAAAACTTAATATACATAAAGTGTAATTGTTAGTAACAATAGAATAGAAAGGTCTTAATATGATAACATTATCACATTCTACACACACCAGAATGTGGGTTGTCATAGAAAACCTAAAACCATGGAGTGATTGCAAATTACATTTTATGAAAATCATATTATGCATATATGAAATATGTGGTGATCATTTTAAATTCAAAAAGATTGTTTTGTCATGCTGGTGCATATTTTACATGGAACATTTTTCTTCTGAAATGGAAGGAAATGAACTAATGGTTTGCTGATTCGCGGTGAAACTATTTCCTTTCCTAAATGGTTTTTTTAAATGGTTAGAATATTTACTTTTTTTTAAAAAGCAGAATTCAAAAGAGCAGGAATCTTGCCTCCCATTTATTTTAATAGGCAAAATTTCAAATGAGAGAATTAATCTACCTTCTGGAGTGTTAACAGTGCAAATAGCATAGATGTGCAAGTGTCCTAAAGTAGTGAGATTACTGCATCATAGATATGATTCTTTCGACCTCTGGAGGAGTATCGCTGGTATAATAACATCTATAGGCTTATTCATTGATAAATATTTGCCTTTTTTTTTAAATCCCCTTTCTCATTCAAGGTATGTCAGAGCACTTCATTATAATACATGAAAATCTGCCAGTAATTTACTACATGAGTATGTAGCAGAGAACCTTACACCAAAAATATAAGTGTAAATAGTTTTTACTTTAAAAATATTAATTTCAATGTGTACCATTTGTTTCTACACATTGTAAGAGAAAGAAATAATGTTTTTGAATTATAACAATTCAAAATTATAACATCTCCTCTGCATCTTTAGGACTATATTAGTGATCTCTACCGCCATGTGATGGAAATACATAGAGCACTCAATGTTGATAAATGCAAAGTAATGCACATTGGAAAATATAATCCCAACTATACATATAAAATGATGGGATCTAAATGAGCTGTTACCCCTCAAGAAGGCGATCTTGGAGTCATTTTGGATAATTCTCCAAAAACATGCACTCAATGTGAAGCAGCAGTCAAAAAGCTAACCAAATGTTGGGAAACGGATAGATAATAAGTTAGAAAATATCATATTGCCTCTATATAAATCCATGGTATGCCCACATTTCAATACTGCATGCAGATGTGGTCACCCCACCTCAAAAAAGGTATATTGGAATTGGAAAAGGTTCAGAAAAGGGCGACAAAAATGATTAGGGGTATGGAATGGCTGCTGTATGAGGAGAGATTAATAAGACTGGGACTTTTCAGCTTGGAAAGGAGATGACCAAGGTATGATAGAGGTCTATAAAATCATGACTGGTATAGAGAAAGTAAATAAGGAAGTGTTGTTTACTCCTTCTCATAACACAAGAACTAGGTGTTGCCAAATGAAATTAATAGGCAGCAGATTTAAAACAAGCAAAAGGAAGTATTTTTTCACACAACACACTGTCAACCTGTGGAGCTTTTTGCCAGAGGATGTTGTGATGGCAAAGACTATAACAGGGTTCAAAGAAGTACTACATAAGTTCATGAAGGATAGATCCATCAGTGACTGTTAGCCAGGATGGACAGGGTTGGTGTCCCTATCCTCTGCTTGCCAGAAGCTGAGAATTGGTGACAGGGGATGGCTCACTTGATGATTACCTGTTCTGTTCATTCCCTCTGGGGTACCTGGCATTGGCCACTGTTGGAAGACAGGATACTGGGCTAGATGGATCTTTGGTCTGACCCAGTATGGCCGTTCTTATGTTCCTATGTTCACTGTATAGCCGTTTCTCCACAAGACTATTATAATATGTCCTCCAGTTTGAACAAACATAAACTCTTACTCTTTCCAGGTACCAAATGATAGGGGAAGATGTTGTGTAACATCTCCTTTGTAAAGCTGCCACTAGGCTTGTTGTTTTGTTTGTTTTGCTTGTTTATTTGTTTTAAAACCTTAATTCTCTTTAGAGCTTGTATAGTGTGATCTAGGCTTGTATGCACCACTTGTGTATACTAGCTTCTAAAAGAAGGATGTACAATAACTGCTTAGCACCTACACTAAATATCTCACTAAACATGTTGGATATGCTGTAGTGATGCCTCTAAAGAAATCATAGTTATAGTCTGAACTGAGTATTTTTGTTGATTTATTTTTTGCTTTTTGTCTCCATGCAGTTACCAATTACAATAATGTGGTAGAAGCAAATTCAGATTCAGATGATGAAGACAAATTGCATATTGTGGAAGAAGAAAGTGTAACAGATGCAGCAGATTGTGATGCTAGTGTGCCAGAAGATGACTTGCCAACAGACCATACAGTATTACCAGAAAACAGTGAAAAAGCGGGAAGTACAAACAGTTGCTGGGAAGATGAAGGTATGTTCCGTTTGGGTAATGATGCTCTAATTAGGAAAATTATACTTGGAAACATTCACTCAGTAGAATTTTTTTTAATACACTTTGTCATTAATGTGTATTTATAAAGTTGGGGCTAGATACACAAAGAAATGTAGGAGTGGTGATGCCAAGAAAATTACTGGGATTCACAAACCGTGAGTTTGGTGCTTAGACTGCCTGTGAATAGGGAGAAAGAGGCATCCCTAGAATAGGATTCACAAAAACTAGTACAGTAGGAAGCTCCTTGCCTAAGCTAGCCAGTGGGCGGTGCTAAGCCCTGCCTTTTTTTCAGAGATAGATGCTTAAGTCCAGGCTGTAGGCAGGTGCCTCCCTCTGCTTGGGAGTCTCAGATGAAAACCCTCTCTTGGTGGTAGGTACCTATGCTGTTTTAGTAAGAAGCTGGGGAAGAAAGTGCTGAACTCCCTAATAACTTTTAACCCAATGATGAAGGTACTCACCTGTGTTGTGGGAGATGCCCAGTTCAAGTCCCCCCTCCACCTGAGAGGGAGAAGGAATTTGAACAGGGAACAAGGCTACTTCTCCTGTGAGTGTGCTAGCCACTGGGCTATAGGATGTTCTGATGTGCAGCTCCATCAGTCTCTCCTGTTGAAACTGTTCCAGTAGGGATATATCAATTTTTTTTAAAAAAAGTCACTGGAGCAGAGGGACTCAATCCAGGACCTCTCATCTGTCAGTTGAGTGCTCTAACCATCAGGCTAAATTATCATTTTCATGCTTGTCCTCTCTCTTTCTAATCTGATGTTGAAAGTATTCCATGCTTACTGGATCGGGCCCTCCAGACAAGTTAGGTGTGGGAACACCTAACTTCCCCCTTTCATGAATCACTCAGGACAGGGGCACTGGATTGGGGAGGCCAACGAGTAAGAGCCACTTGGGGAGCCCAGGCAGCTTTGGGGAGTCGCCTGCCCTCCACCTGCCCAGGTTGGAGGGCCCAAGAGCCCGTGCCCCAGCTGTCGCTCTTCGGCCCCCAGAATGGAAGCCGGAGACAGATCGGGGTAGGAGCTGTATGGGCAGCTGTGGGGAGCCACGGACCCTCCACCTGCCCTGAGCAGAGGATCCAGGGGAACGGTGACAATTGGCCAGGGGCTGCTCTCAGGTCTACCCAACCCCAGGCAGATGGAGGGGCCCAGACTTCCTGGTCCAGCTCCAGCTTCGCTGCAGGGCGGGGCCTCCCGGGGAAAAGGAGGGTTAAGGGCAGGATCTCATGACTCCCACTCCCACACTTTTAGGAAGAATCCCATACATGCTGTGCTTTCTCAGAGCTTTATCAGTGTAATTTCACCTGCTTTTATTCTTATTTAAAGTATACTATCAGCCTTTCAAATCTAGCTGATAAAATTGCGCAGCTGAACCAAATTGTACTATAAACCTGGTATGTGTGCAAGCATAAGTTTGAGAGACAGGTGGCTTAGCTTTTAAGCTTGGCTCTAAATAGCTCCATATGTATAAACTTGTACAAAACTATGACTTTGGATTGAGCTCAGTTATTAACTTTTACTATATTTAGATTTTTGTCTCTATTATAAATACGTTAAATATGCAGCAAATGATCGTGTATACTTCAGTGATGTTTACTAACATAGACTTTCATAGCTGTTTGAACAGCTAGTAGATTTAAATAATTAATATACTGTGTGTTTGCTAAAATAAAGTTTTTAACATTCAATACTGAAAAATATACATGCTCTAAAACATTCTTCTTATAGTGAAGTCAGTTTTCTTGGTTTGTTAACATTATGATTTATGTAAGTATGTGATTTGAGTATTTTGCAGTAGATAAATCAGAGAAAAGGAGGAGTTTTACAACATTTTGATTTGCTGTGTGTTTATATTTTTGACATTTGTAGTAAGAAAGTATCAGAGGGGTACCCGTGTTAATCTGGATCTGTAAAAGCAGCAAAGAGTCCTGTGGCACCTTATAGACTAACAGACGTATTGGAGCATGAGCTTTCGTGGGTGAATACCCACTTCGTCAGATGCATGTAGTGGAAATTTCCAGGGGCAGGTATATATATGCAGGCAAGCTAGAGATAATGAGGTAGTTCAATCAGGGAGGATGAGGCCCTGTTCTAGCAGTTGAGGTGTGAAGACCAAGGGAGGAGAAACTGGTTCTGTAATTGGCAAGCCATTCACAGTCTTTGTTTAATCCTGAGCTGATGGTGTCAAATTTGCAGATGAACTGAAGCTCAGCAGTTTCTCTTTGAAGTCTGGTCCTGACGTTTTTTTTGCTGCAGGATGGCCACCTTAAGGTCTGCTATAGTGTAGCCAGGGAGGTTGAAGTGTTCTCCAACAGGTTTTTGTATATTGCCATTCCTAATATCTGACTTGTGACCGTTTATCCTTTTCCGTAGCGACTGTCCAGTTTGGCCAATGTACATAGCAGAGGGGCATTGCTGGCATATGATGGCGTATATTACATTGGTGGACGTGCAGGTGAATGAACCGGTGATGGTGTGGCTGATCTGGTTAGGTCCTGTGATGGTGTCGCTGGTGTAGATATGTGGGCAGAGTTGGCATCGAGGTTTGTTGCATGGATTGGTTCCTGAGCTAGAGTTCCTATGGTGCGGTGTGCAGTTACTGGTGAGAATATGTTTCAGGTTGGCAGGTTGCCTGTGAGCGAGGACTGGCCTGCCACCCAAGGCCTGTGAAAGTGTGGGATCATTGTCCAGGATGGGTTTTAGGTCCCTGATGATGCGTTGGAGAGGTTTTAGCTGGGGACTGTATGTGATGGCCAGTGGAGTCCTGTTAGTTTCTTTGTTGGGTTTGTCTTGCAGTAGGAGGCTTCTGGGTACCCATCTGGCTCTGTTGATCTGCTTCCTTATTTCCTCGTGCGGGTATTGTAGTTTTGAGAATGCTTAGTGGAGATTTTGTAGGTGTTGGTCTCTGTCTGAGGGGTTAGAGCAGATGCGGTTGTACCTCAGTGCTTGGCTGTAGACAATGGATCGTGTGATGTGCCCGGGAGGGAAGCTGGAGGCATGACGGTAGGCATAGCGGTCGGTAGGTTTTCGGTATAGGGTGGTGGTAATGTGACCATCACTTATTTAGAAAGTTCAGTCACAAGTAAAAAAGTTCAGTCAAAAGTATTTTGATGCTCTTGGTTGTACAGCATAGGTCTAAGGAAACAGCACTTAAATATGTGCTGTTTGTCTTAAAGGAAAAAGCCAATAGGGTGAGTAACTGAAGCATTGAGAACATCCCTGAAACACTTCTGTGTGTGTTTAGAATACCAGTTTACAGCATGTGTAGCAAGTTTATCACTAACCAGTAATGAAATTTATCCTGCATATGTGGACTCAGTGTACTTTTTGGTTTTCACCTGATTGATCAGTTCAGAAAAATGTAAAAGTAGGTGCAACATACATAAACTACATTTCATTATCAGATCAGTTTCTTTCCGTTTCCAGCAATTCTAACTGAAG
Organism: Gopherus flavomarginatus; assembly: GCF_025201925.1. Taxonomy (NCBI): domain Eukaryota; kingdom Metazoa; phylum Chordata; order Testudines; family Testudinidae; genus Gopherus; species Gopherus flavomarginatus. The sequence goes on along the minus strand of NC_066618.1, from coordinate 31,505,730 downwards.
TTCTAAAAGATCATCAGAACAGGTGTCTCAAATATAAGGTATATATCTCAAGAGGTTTAACTGAAACACGCATACAAGTCTCAACAAGTGAACCACATGTATCCCATACAAGTTGATGGCAATGTTCCAGCATTGGTGTGTATTGTGATTCTATATGGTCTTCTTCCTCCCCCCCCCTTTTAGTTTAAACTAAAGCCTACATTATATTTTAAAAAGTATATTGTTATAAAGTAATGTTTTCTGATGAAAAATACAGTGTTATTAAATTAAGGCATGATAAATTTCCAAGTAAAATATATAGTAAATTCAGAAAATGCATATTTTGCTCCTCTTAGTTTTTTTTTCCAAGTGTTTAAAACTTGACTGAAAAATTCCATTCCTGCTGGATTTCTGTATAAGCATCTTAGACTGAGAGCAAGATTCTTTTTATCTTTCTCTATGTTTAAAAAAATAGTTCAGACATTTGAGAGAATCCAAATGCATTTAAAAAATTAGTTGATACATTTTTGTGTTTGTGTAATTCAAATCCATAACAAGGAGCAATAGCTTTTGGCATTAATTTTGAAAAGACCTTATAGAATCAACAAAGTATTCAAGCTCTGAAAACCACATAAGATGAAATTCATGCTGCTGAAGAGGGGCCCACTCAAGACCCCATGCAACATTTAAACCCCATATTAAGAATTTAAGTATAATGTGCACACACTCAGCAACTGGATGCCATTCATATCTAGTGGATGCAATGCTTATTAAACTAATTTTATTTCTGTATTCCTTTTAATTTAAGTTTACACTTGTATCTTAGTGCCTTCCAAGTTAAAAAATAAGCATGGTTACTAATGTCAGTCAAATGATGTTTTCTCACCATTTTCCCTCTACCCTCCTCACTCCAAAGGGAAAAAGTTAGGTTTGGTTTATGTCTTTTTTTTTTTTAAAGTAGAAGTAAAACTAATATGCTGTAGGTTGCTATCTAGGAAACCCGTGTTGAAGTGAGTCTTGCTTGTCAATGGGAAGATTATAAAGTTTGTGGTTATTCTTAGTTTCTGCCAGAGTGTATTCTATACTCTTGGGCCAGCCCTCAAAAAATCTTGTTTCCTGCACTTATAAGCTTCACCCCTGAAGTATGCAAAGCCATTATTTCTGAGGAGCAGGGCTGTTGAGGGTGGTCAAGGTCCTGGAGGGTGAGACCTTGTGTAACTAGACCACGTCAGTTTTTATAGCCTTAAAACTGACAGCTGAGAATTTAAACTTCAATTGATGTTTTCTAAAGAGGCATTGAAGTTAAAGAAGTACAGATTGTGTTTTCTCAGTAACCTGGGTTACTGAGGAGGCATGCTGCAGCATTCTGCATTGGTTGCAGCTCTTTTCAGGCCTGATGCTTTCAAGCCCAGTGTAAGCTGCATGGCGTAATCAAGCTCAGAGATAATGGAAGTGTGGTATGATTCAAGACAGGTTATTCCCAAAAAGTACAGGCCCTAGCGAGTCAGAGAGGGGAGATCAACTTGACTGTAGACAGTTCTTGCTATGTGCCAGTCCAGAATCAGAAAGTTGTCTATAAAAATTACTATACTACAGAATGCCTTGATGATTTGTGGAATATCTCCTCCTCTACTAGAGACAGCACTGTGGCAAAAAACTCTTTGAAGTGTTTCTCTGTCTAGCAAAAAAGGAGATTTTGCTTGTAAAGTTTAGCTTCAGCCAAGTCCACTTTATCCATGTGCTGATCTTTGTTACCTAACTGTCTCTGACTGTGGTGATATTGTAGGCTGTGAACAATAGGTAGAGTTATGTGTGTTCTGCATATTGTTGGCATTTGAGCCCATAAAATCTCTCCATTTCTCTGAGCAGCTGTATGTAAATATTGAAGAGGAAGGGAAGAGAAGGGAACTGCATAGTACTCCACAAATGAGGGCTCTGGCCTTAGAGGCACAGATGCCCATCACTACCTTCAGGGTGTAGCCCTTGAGAAATGTTTCACACCATTTTAGAGCTTCTGCCTGGGCCTCTGCTAATTCTCTTAGGCATGGTCTACACTAAAGGGTTAGATGAAATTTAGCCGCGTTAGGTTGATTTTAAAATGAATGCATCCACACAACCAACCCCATTCCGTCGACTTAAAGGGCTCTTAAAATCGACTTCTGTACTCCTCCCCCAACAAGGGGATTAGCGCTAAAATCAACCTTGCTGGGTTAAATTTGGGGTAGTGTGGACATAAATCGATGGTATTGGCCTCCAGGAGCTATCCCAGAGTGGTCCAATGTGACCGCTCTGGATAGCACTTTGAACTCCAGTGCACTAGCCAGATACACAGGAAAAACTCTGGGAACTTTTGAATTTAATTTCCTGTTTGGTCAGCATGGCAAACTCAGCAGCACAGGTGACCATGCAGTCCCCCCAGAATCATAAAGAATAGAATGTTTCTACGCTCCCCCTATCCTCTCCATCCCTGAGGTTATCGCAGATTAGAAGGCGAAAACGCACTCGTGATGACATGTTTTCTGAGCTCATGCAGTCCTTCTGCACTGATAGGGCACAGCTTAATGCATGCAAGCATTCAGTGGCAGAGGCCAGGAAAGAATAAAGTAAGCGCGAAGAACGGAGGCAGGACACGATGCTGAGGAAAGCTAGCAAGAGCACAGACCCCCGCTGCATCCACTGTATAACCGCCTACCCTCCTCCCCATGTTCCATAGCCTCCTTACCCAGATGCCCAAGAACGTGGGGGGGAGACTCCGGGCACCCAGACATTCCACTCCAGAGGATGGCCCAAGTAACAGAAGGCTCTCGTTCAAACAGTTTGATTTTTAGTGTGGCTACAATAAGCAATGTGGCCATGTCCTTTCCTCCTCCCCCACCTCACCCGGGCTATCTTGTCTGTTATCTCTTTTTTTTTTTAAATTAATTAAGAAAGAATGCATGGTTTCAAAACAATAGTTACTTTATTTCTAAGGTGGGGAGGGTGGTTGGCTTACAGGGAATTAAAATCAACAAAGGGAGCGGGTTTGCATAAAGGAGAAACACACACAACTGTCACACCGTAGCCTTTCCAGTCATGAAACTGGTTTTCAAATCCTCTCTGATGCGCAGCGCACCTTGCTGTGCTCTTCCACTCACCCTGGTGTCTAGCTGCTCAAAATTGGACGCCAGGTGATTTGCCTCAACCTCCCACCCCACCAAGACTGTGGGAACTGTGGGATAGCTGCCCACTATGCACCGCTCCGTAAGTCGATGCTAGTCACAGTAGTGAGGACGCACTCCGCCGACTTAATGCGCTTAGTGGGGACATACACAATCAACTGTATAAAATCAATTTCTAAAAATCAATGTCTATAAAATCGATTTAATTTCGTGGTGTAGACATACCCTTAGGCTGGATAGTAATAGTCTATGATCAGCCATATTGAATGCTGCAGTGAGATCCGAGAGTATGACTATCCCTTCATCTATAGATAGCAAGAGATTGTTCATCCGCACTACTAGTCGTGATTCTGTTCCATGTCCCGGCCAGTCACTTCACTGGGAATAGTGCAGAGCAGGTAGAACAGTGCCAAGGATCTGACTCATTTGCTGATGTCCTCATCTAGGATGAGGTGAGTGCAAGATGCCCAAAAAGCCTTTAGTCAAAGTGCTGCAAATCACATTTAAAGGGGCTTTTAGCACTAAGTCCAGACTACACTTGGATAGCAGAATTCTGACTCCTACTAACTGGTTAAGGACTATTTAGAAAAGCTGGACGTGCAAAAGTCCATGGGTCCAGATCTAACACATTCAAAGGTGCCGAGGAAGTTGGCTGATATGATTGCAGAGCCATTGGCCATTTTCTTTGCAAATTCGTGGCAATCGGGGGGATGTCCCAAATGATTGGAAAAAGGAAAATATAGTGCCCATATTTTAAAAAAGGAAGAAAGGATCCTGGGGAACTACAGACTGGTCAGCCTCACTTCAGTCCCCGGCAGAATCATATAGCAGGTCCTCAAGGAATCCATTTTGAAGCACTTGAAGGAGAGGAAAGTGATCAGGAACAGTCAACATGGATTCACCAAGGGTAAGGCATGCCTGACCAACCTGATTGTCTTCTGTGATGAGATAACTGGCTCTGTGGATATGGGGAAAGCAGTGGATGTGATATATCTTGACTTTAGCAAAGTTTTTGATAACGATCTCCCACAGTATTCTTGCCAACAAGTTAAAAAACTATGGACTGGATGAATGGACTATAAGGTGGATAGAAAGCTGGCTGGATTGTTGGGCTCAGCAGGTAGTGATCAACGGCTCAATGTCTAATTGGCAGTCGGTATCAAGCAGAGTGCCCCAGGGGTCAGTCCTGGGGCCGGTTTTGTTCAACATCTTCATTAATGATCTGGATGATGGGATTAATTGCACCCTCAGCAAGTTCTCAGATGACACTAAAATGGGGAGGAGAGGTAGATATGCCAGAGGGTAGGGATAAGGTCCAGAGTGACCTAGACAAATTGGAGGATTGGGCCAAAAGAAATCTGATGAGGTTCAACAGGGACAAGTGCAGAGTCCTACACTTAGGAAGGAAGAATCCCATGTACCGCTACAGACTGGGGACCAACTGACTAAGCAGCAGTTCTGCAGAAAAGGACCTGGAGATTACAGTGGACGAGAAGCTGATATGAGTCAGCAGTGTGCCCTCATTGCCAGGAAGGCCAACGGCATATTGGGCTGTATTAGTAGGAGCATTGCCAACAGATCAAGGGAAGTGATTATTCCCCTCTATTTGACACTGATGAGGTCACATCTGGAGTATTGCGTCCAGTTTTGGTCCCCTCACTACAAAAGGGATGTGGACAAATTGGAGAGAGTCCAGCAGAGGGCAGCAAAAATGATTAGGGGACTGTGGCACATGACTTATGAGGAGAGGCTGAGGGAACTGGGGTTATTTAGTCAGCAGAAGAGAAGAGTGAAGGGGAGATTTGATAGCAGCCTTCAACTACCTGAAGGGGGGTTCCAAAGAGGATGGAGCTAGGCTGTTCTCAGGGGTGGCAGATGACAGAACAAGAAGCAATGGTCTCAAGTTGCAGTGATGGAGGTCTAGGTTGGATATTAGGAAACACTATTTCACTAGGTGGGTGGTGAAGCACTGGAATGGGTTACCTGGGGAGGTGGTGGAATCTCCTTCCTTAGAGGTTTTTAAGGCCCGACTTGACAAAGCCTTGGCTGGGATTACTTAGTTGGTGTTGGTCTTGCTTTGAGCAGAGGACTGTACTAGATGACCTCCTTAGGTACTTTCCAACCCTAATCTTCTGTGATTCTATTTGATCAGAGACTGTGCTGCATTCTTCTTCCTAGCACTGGATATCTTCTTCTCCTTTCTGCTCCCCAGTGGCTATGTTTGCAGCATAATCCTTAACTCCTGAATGCAAGAATGCAAGGTAAACTGTTAACCGATGTTCCCATCCTTTGCTGAACATATATGACTACGATTATTAAAGTGATTGTATATTTGTTTGCAGAAGTGTGTTGCAAGGCAAATAATATAACAAAAAATATAGAATACATATTCTGGTTATTAAACATCTGCTATGTAAAGGTTAACACTGAGGGATATGCAAAGACTGAATTAAATTTGTGTATCCTCAGGACACAGAATACCTTCCTACATGAAGAAAAAAGATGAAAGCTCAATAAGTGGCTATGAAATTACTGCTGTTTGTTTAATGTATTATGGTAGTGCCCAAAGGCCTAGTCAGGATAAGGACCCTAGGTGCTGTACAAGCACACGGAATAGGGTGATCAGACAGCAAGTGTGAAAAATTGTGACACGGTGGGGGTTAATAGGAGCCCATATTTAAAAAAGCCCCAAATATTGGGACTATCCCTATAAAATCAGGACATCTGGTCACCAGGGCCGGCTTCAAGCTGATTCCCCCAATTCCCCGGAATTGGGCCCCGCGCCTTCGGTGTCTTTTTTTTTTTTTTTTTTACTCTCCCGGTGGCGGGGGTCCACTCTGGTCTTCAGCGGCATTTTGGCAGTGGGAAGGGAGGTCCGCTCCGGGGCTTCGATGGCATTTCAGCGACGGGGTGGCCTGCAGTACTGCAGAAGACCCGGAATGGACCCCCTGCCACCGAAGTGCTGCCAAAGTCCCAGACTGCCGACGGGCATTCAAATCGGTCCCCGCCCTTCATAAAGCCAGCCCTGCTGGTCACCCTAACACAGGAAGGCATAGTCCATACCATGAAGAGTTTACAAACTAGTAGATTTGGGGAATTTTTTTTTACCTTCTGTGAAATTAAATCCTGTTGCCACTGAAATCTTAAATTACTCAGGATCAGCCTGGCTAATATTATTTTTGCCTTTTATGAAGCCAGAGGGGCTTGCTGTAAATTGTTATAAATAGTAAGTAAACTACATTATCCCACCTCTCCAGCAGATCTCATTGTCCTAATGAAGAGGGAAAACATGGTTTTGTGTAGTATGGACTATTTATAGGGGAAAACACGGTTTTGTGTAGTATGGGCTATTTATAGAGGAAAACACGGTTTTAGTGGTTTTACAGCATGTAAAGCTTTTGGACTTGAAGCACATGACAGTTACCATGGGTGGATTGGATCAGACCAACAAAACATGGATTTGTCTATGACTAAGACTTTTCAAGTGATGGTCAAAGTTAGAGCTAGATTAAAGCACTCCTTTAATTATAAATCTTGTTTGTGAAAATATCTGCAAGTGCAGGCATACTTTCTAACCTATTAGTTCCGTAGACTTCTGTCAGTCTTCATTACTACTGTCTCCACTCTTAGAGTAGATTGAATTATTCATCCTTTTCCTTTTGGAAACATGTATTTAGAATGGAACTTAAAGTAGTCCTGGAAGTCCTCAGTTTATGTGTAAAGCAGAAATTGGCTTCTGTATTGATTAAAAAGGTAACATGCCCTTGCTTTTTTAATAACCACTACAAATTATGGATTCTAGCATTTGTTGTGTGATTACAACACTTTTGGCTCACTTCTGTGGGAGCATAAGAACATAGGAATTGTCATTCCAGATCAGTAGTTCATCTAGTCTAGTATCCTGTATCTGAAAGGGAGACAGGACCAGATGTTTTTCTTTTCTATTCTATTCTATTCAGGTTTTATGCCATGCTTATCATTGTAGTATCTGAGTGCTTTCCAGTAGTGCATCTGTCATGTCTCGTTTGTTCTCTCATTTTTTCCCCAGAGGGAGAAGCATGTGCAGTGGAGTGTCTTCTTTTGGTAGTGTCTTTTGTTTTTTAAATTTATTAATAAACATTGCAATGTGTATATTTAGAGACAGCAAAGTCAAAGAAATGCGCCTTGCTTGGAGCAAAAAGCGATGAAGTCTATGATGGTCCTCAGTTCCTGGGGGAGTTCATTCTACAATCTCAGAGCACCCCAGAGAAGATTCTGTTTCTTTGCATGGATGAGCTTTACTCTTATTGTTGAGAGTCCCATTGTGCCAGAGGAATGTAGAGGAACATGCTAGAATTCCCATAATGGACAATTATAGAATAATCTATTTAACCCCCACCAGCTGGTGTATTCTCTGAAGCACTTGTATATTTTGTCCTAATTAATGTAACTATGAATAATGAGAAAATCCACATACTGTAAATGATCTGCTGCCTTTTTTGAATACCTCTAAGTTCTTGGACTTGTTATGTGTGGCAGTGAGTTCCACAGGATAACTATGCATTGTGCAAAAAGTACTTTTTGGAATAAAGATGTAGATTCCACTCTTCTGTTTTTAGAGAACCAAAGATTAACACTTTTATACAGCACCTACAATCAGTGGAACATTCCTGAATTAGAAAAGCATATTTAGCATTAATCTTGAATAAAACTTCAGCTGAAAAATATTTGAGCAACTAGTTGGCTCTTTTCTCTTTTTGGTATTATTTCAAGTTTGATGTGACCTTTGGGTTGGAAAATTCTATAGATTGTGATGGGCTTAGATAGACACTGACTTCAGATCCAAACTCTGCACTTCATACCAGAACTTGTACTAAATAAGAATTCCATAGCTGAGCATATATTGATTACAATTGCAAGTACAAGTTACCATGCTTTTATCAACATTCCACATACTACACTGCTCATTCCTGAAGTGCCACTGTTTATCACAGAACACCAGGGAACTGGACAACTGGGTGGCTCAAGGGACAGATAGTTGAATATAAGAGTTTTCATGTTCATTACCAGCTACTGGCTCAAATCAATACGGGCTGAAAGTTGTTACTGATTGAAAGATGTTTAATAGCCTGTATAAAGTGAGTTGGTAACTTTAGACAAATTCATACTGGACATGTCTCCAAATTTTAAAACTACCAGAACCTTCAGGACTAATTGCCTCTCTTGTTAATAGTCAAAGAGTTGAGGCGTGTTGGTGGAGGTGTGTGGGGAAGCCTCAGCCGTCAGTGTCCATGCTATATTAGATTTGTAATTAAAGAATTTTGGACTCTTGTATAGGACTGCTATTCTAGCTCCTTCAACAGCAAAAGCTTCACTTAACCCCACCTCCCCCAATCTGGAGCCACTGTTTCTAGAGAGAAAACAGTAATAAATGATGGCCACCATCAATATATATTTGATGAAAATATGGGGCTGGTAGTGAAAGAGACCTTCCAGTATAGAGGGTCACCATTCTGAAATGGTATGGAGAACACCATGACCCATAGAACAATTTCACCATATCTAGTGCCTTGCCTAGACTCAGTCTTTAAAACTGATTTTAAATTAGCACATAAGGAAATTGTGTCAGATCATGATTTTGAAGTCAGTCCTATGTTGCAGAGATATTAATCCTTCAATAAATCATATTTTAGGGGCATCCATCCAACTGCCCAGAGATATGCAGTGGTGTCAGTAATAGTACTTTTGTATAAGTGGTGGTGTGGTAATTCCAATACACAGGAAAGAAGTTGGTAAAACACTTAAAATCAGTTTTACACAACTGAAATATATGCTTTGATTCAATGCCAATGTTATCTTGCTTTCTCAATTCAATAGTCAAACCTAGCAAGAACTCTCATGATTTTTATTTAGCTAAGTTTATTAGCCTCTAGATCTCTGCAGGTAATTATACAGTATTACATGATAGATTGTTGCAAATAATTGTGGAGTAATTACTGATGATCTGCTGGTTTTGCTAGTTAGAAAAAGCAGAGCAAATATGTTAATCTTACAATAAATTAACCTCTGAAAGCAATAATCTAATGCATCAGATACTAAGAACAAACTACTTGCCTTTCATTCTAAGCAGCACACTTTGTACTTGCCAGAAAGATACTCCTACTACAAAAATACCATATTAGGATATGTAACAGCAATCCTTATCCTATTTTTTCCCTGTCTTCAAATAATTACTTTGGTATTGTATGTTTGCCTTCTGTTAAAATTGCAGTTTCTTTTTCTTGTAAAATCTTTCTGACCTGAGAAACTCAATACAGCTAAAACCATGAGGAATCCATATTTTTTTAAGTATTCGAGATTTAAATATATTTTCCCCAAACATTAGAAAAATATGGACATTTTTGTTTAAGAAATAAGGGGATGTTTGTAATATGCAAAGAAAGATGATGGTATTTTAAAATGTTAATTATTCCTCTTTTGCAATATTATATTTCAGATGGAAAAGAAACAAAAGAAATCCTGGGGCCTGAAGCTCAAGATGATGAAGCTGGATGTATAGGTATTTGTCTAATTAAATTCTGCGATCTGTGCCCTTTCTCTGCTCCGGCCACCCCACAGGTTTTGTGGTTTGGTTTTTTTGGGGGGGAGTGGGGGGCATTTCCCCTTCGCTGCTCCAGCTGCCCCACAGGTTTGGATGGGTTTTTTTGTTTGTTTTTGTTTTTTTTGCTTGAGGCGGCAAAAAAGCCAGAGCCGGCCCTGTCTGCCTTGCAGCAGGGCGGTGCGGTGGGACTTCTGCACAGCAGGTCAGGGGATCTCGTGGCTTCAGCCCTGCAGGGCGTACCTGCTGGAGCTCAAGCCCCAGCAGGCATCTCCACCGGAGTTGAAGCCCCGAGCTCCGGCAGGTGCCTTCCGGCTCTCAAATTCCTGAAGATTGTCATATGCGGCTCAAAGAGTCAGTAAGTTTGTCCACCCAAGGATTATTCGGAAATATGCTTGCATTTTTTTGATCTTGGTATACATATTTTAACCATAAGGTCAATACCAAAGAGAGCAAAGAACTACTTTACAGTATGTATGGTGAAAACTGTCCCATGTCATAAATAGAATCTAGCGCTTGGATTTTAAAACAGGAAGACCTGTATGAGACTTCACACTGTGAGACAAATGGTAAAGCTTTACCTTCTTATTAAAAATATGCTGCACATTAATAACTGAGAATGAAGTATAGGATAGTAATTTACTGTCAAAGCTTTCACAGAATGCATTTCATGGCAGTAAGTATAAACTGCATGAATAATGTATTCAAGCAAATATTTACTAGCAACTATTTGTCATGCTATAGATTATGTAAAATATTTAACTGTATTTTTGCTAATAGTGAAATACAGTTTTAGTGAAAAACAAATGAAGTTGATCATTGATTGTGCCAAGCTTAAACCTAGATGATTTGGAACAGTACTAACTAGATCCAGAGCAAACTGTTTGAAACCTCTGGACAAACCCTGGTGAACAAGCTACTCAAACTCTCAAGCAGCAAACTCAAACTCTTCAGCCAGCAAGCATGCTTTTCAATGAAAATCTGCATGAATATGTCCTATGGGTTTGCACTAATGAACAAACTTTAAATATAATTAAAAATCGTGTCTTGAAGGCAACAAATTCAGCCTTGCAATTGCAGGACCCAAAGAAGCTGCAGGAATGGCAAGTGCCATTCAGAATAGGATCACTCAGTCATGACCAAGAATCCATCATTTTATCCTAAGATTTTTGGGAAAGTTAAGTGGAACAAAGGAGCCTAACATGGACAAAGTTAGGACTTTTAAAAAAAAGTCCTAATTTTGTTTTTTGTCTTATCTTTTACGAATCTGAAGATGGAGGAACCATTCAGGAAGGGAATCCACAATGAGAAAAAAACATAATGCCACCATTTAGTGGTTTGAAGGGAGGTTTTGATAATTGCGACCTGTCGGTGATTTCTTTTCAGTCTGTATACTTTATAAGGCAAACCCTGGGTTTAACTAGTGTGGTGGAATTGATTGTTGTTCCAAATAGGTGGTTTCTTTGAATGTGCCTATTTAGAAATTAATTACATCTTATCTGTTCAACTACTGTTGATTTCAGGAAATCCACATGCAATGCCTCGTTTTGATACATAATTTGTGTGATATTGAACAAAATCTCTTAGAGACACTGCCAACTTGAAATCTAGTCAATATCTAAAAGTAGTTTAACACATGTTCCTCCAACTCTGCTTACTAATTTTTGTGGTTTTACAACCACATTTTCCTATTTCTTCCCCCAATTGCTATGTGAAGACAAACACAGACAGGGGACAGTGACTGACTAAATAACTGAGCCTGCAAGGAAAACGGTGAAAAATTATATAAACAAACTTTGTGTTGGTGTCCCTTTAACTTCACTATGCCACAGTTTCTCTATTTGTAAAATTGGGCTAAAACTCTTTTATCTCACAGGGTTTAACCTGAGACTTAATTAAGATTTATAAAGTGCATTGAGATCCTTGAATGGAAGATGCTATAGAAGTGCAAAATATTATTGTCATGTATGTATTATTTTAAAATGTTTTCATATGATGTTGAAATTCCGTTAAAGTTTTTTTTTATTTTAGTAAAAGAAGATGAAGGTGATTCTGAAGTAGAAAATGAACAAAATCATGACCCCAATGTTGAAGAATTCCTTCAACAGGAAGATACGGCTGTTATTTACCCTGAAGCACCTGAGGAGGACCAGAGACAAGGCACACCAGAAGCTAGTGGTCAGGATGAAAATGGTAAATATTATTTCACTAATCAGTAGTCTTTACAAAATGAATTACTCTGAAAGGTTGACCTAGAAAGTCCCTATATTTTAGAAAAATAAGGATCCAGGCATCTGTTGTAGACCGTGTAGCTGTTGAAATAAATGGGAGTTCAAACCGCTGATTGTTATGTAATGAGGCTATAATCAAGCAGAAATTACTTTTATGGTTTCTGATTCTTAAATGTCCTTAGGTTTAGCATTAACTATTTATTTTTATGCTAGATTTTGATAATACCCTCTTATAAATTCTGTTTCACTTACTTGTCTTGTGTGAAAGTAACAATTGATACATGCGATAATTAAAACATTTGGGTTTTGATTTGCACTGGGAATTGTTAAGTGGAAATGCCAGTCTACAATATCGGAGTGTAAAATAACAGTCTAGAACTCCGTTTGATAATATATGCAAAGGCATAATAAAACAACATTTAAATAATTGTAAACTGATTGAGTCAAACTAGCAGACTTTCTGTAAAAGTAACTTGTGTCTCTGTAACTGGTTGTTTATTTGAAACATATAATAAAAATAATTGGCAAAGAGAATCTGCTAGATAATAATTCCTTGAAGATCTAAATAATATCTGGCAAGTTCCTTCTCAAAAGACTAATAAGAAAATAGGAAATACTGGCTTACATACAAAATTATCTTCTAGAATAAGAAACGGCTAAATAGTAGAAAGATAACAGCTAATGGTGGCTTTTCATAGTGGAGATAAATTGCAGGATAGATAAAAATTATTATTTACAAAAAATTAAATTATTTTTTTAAACTTAAAAACACAATTTTTAGTTGAAATCAGATTTTTTTATTTACATATTGCTAGTTGGTTCTTCCCATTTTATAACCTTAAATTGCAAAAATGGACGTTCTGCACTAATTTTCTTAATTCATTTCCTGATCGTTAGCAAAATTTCAGATTTTACATAGATTTTTTTTCTATTAAGAAGTTTCTTACTGGAAATTCATAGCTGTAAAGAAAAATGCTGATCTGAACTGAAAAGACAATTCCAGAGACTTATTCAAATCCTTACTGCAAGAACAACACAAACACAATAATTGATAAGCAAATAGCCCATGGCTATTTGCAACCAACATCATCCTCAGCTATGTTGAGACTCCACAAGTCAAGAAAACTGAAGTGCTTTAACCAGGCTATGCTCCATCAGCCATTTGAAGTCAATGGGACCTGTACTCCTAAAACACTTAAGCTCGGAATTTTAGAAGCACTAGGTACCCAAGTACTGGCGTAGTAGCCTAAGTGTAGGCTCTGATTTTTGAATATGATGGCCTGTCTGTAAAAAAAACAATTCAGTTACTTTGTTAATCTAATAAATGTAAATAACTTGTTGTGTTAACACCTAAGCAATTTTGTTTTGAAGTGCCAAGATTTTATGCGATGCAGAGAGATGTTTGTTTTTTAATAAAAATAAAATATAAGCTTCTGATGTTGCAAACACTATCATCAAACATGCGTAGCCTACTGAGAACTGTTGCACTAGCCAGGATGGCTATGGTTGATGGATGTGGTACCAGGCATCGTGTAGTGAAATTCCAAGATCTGGCTCAATCCTGCAAATCCATGAATACTTGGGGCAATGCTAGGTAGGGTCAGGTCGTGCACCCCTTTGCACATCAATGGAGAGATTGATAGCACACTGTGCTGGGATTTTTTTGTCCATCCTGGCATCATGGCTGAAAAACATGCAGTGCTGCTTTTCAGTGTAATGAGCAAATGAAAGAAGGACAGATCTCTGCAAGATTATGACATTTCACACTAGAGGAGATTTTGGAATTAATTGATAAACTCAACATTAACAAGTCACCGGGACCAGATGGCATTCACCCAAGAGTTCTGAAAGAACTCACATGTGAAGTTGCGGAACTATTAACTAAGGTTTGTAACCTGTCCTTTAAATCGGCTTTGGTACCCAGTGACTGGAAGTTAGCTAATGTAATGCCAATATTTAAAAAGGGCTCTAGAGGTGATCCCGACAATTACAGACTGGTAAGTCTAACGTCGGTACTTGGCAAATTAGTCGAAACAATAGTTAAGAATAAAATTGTCAGACACATAGAAAAACAAACTGTTGAGCAATAGTCAACATGGTTTCTGTAAAGGGAAATCATGTCTTACTAATCTATTAGAGTTTTTTGATAAAGTCCCTCACCAAAGGCTGTTACATAAATTAAGCTGTCATGGGATAAAAAAGAAGGTCCTTTCATGGATTGAGAACTGGTTAAAAGACAGGGAAAAAGGGGTAGGAATTAATGGTAAATTCTCAGAATGGAGAGGGGTAACTAGTGGTGTTCCCCAAGGGTCAGTCCTTGGACCAGTCCTGTACAATTTATTCATAAATGATCAGGAGAAAGGGGTAAAAAGTGAGGTGGCAACGTTTGCAGATGATACTGAACTGCTCAAGATAGTTAAGACCAAAGCAGACTGTGAAGAACTTCAAAAAGATCTCACAAAACTAAGTGATTGGGCAACAAAATGGCAAATGAAATTTAATGTGGATAAATGTAAAATAATGCACATTGGAAAAAATAACCCCAACTATACATACAATATGATGGGGGGTAATTTAGCTACAACAAGTCGGGAAAAAGATCTTGGAGTCATCGTTATGTTTATGCTTAGGATTTGACACTAACAGTGCATATGGCGTGTCTTTAGCTGCTCCAAGTCTGCCTATAAGAAGGTCCAGGTTTCTGATCCATATATACAGGTAGTACACAGGTTTGATAGATCCTGAAGTTTGGCCTGGTCTATACTAGAGAGTTAGTGTAAGCTTCCTACCTCTCAGGGCCCGGGTGCACCCTCCAGTGGCATCAGAGAATTGGTATGCCCATCGGAGAGTTGGTCGGGCAGCCTGGCATGCAGCTGCGCAATTGCACAATAGCAGTTCAAACCTCCAGAGGAGGATTAAGCGAACAGCCAGTATCCAGGCCTCCTGCCTAGGGTAAACGGCAGTAGTCTATGGCCCAGGCCCTCTAGATGTGGGCTTGAGGTATTACAGTCTATGGCCCTGGCCGCCTGGCTGGGGTAAATGACTATAATCTATGGATCAGGCCTTCTGGATGGGGCCTAAGGTTCAGGCCTCCTAAGGTGATGGCCAAGCAAACAAACAGTCTTCTGGCCTAAAGGTTTGTGTACAACCATCCCCGCATATGGATTTTCTACAACGACAGAACCCCTTACGTCACTGTACTAAGTGTCTGTGCCAGTGGTACTCAACCTTTTTATAATTGTGGACTGCACGCCACAGGTTAAAAACCATAGAGCCCTGCAGACATGTGGACTCACCCCCGCAGCACCTCCTGCTGGTTATCCTGGGAATTAGCTCAATCCAGCCCAGAGCGCCCTCTGCAGGCTGGTGATCCGCCTTCCTACTACTGGCCCCCGTGTCCCTCCCAGGACCCCAGTGCCTCTTTAACTGGGTCTCCCCCTCCCAGGGGAACCCCCACCCCACTCTCCCCACTTTGCCTCAGTATTGGCTACTGCCCAGTCTCCATCTAACCCCTGTTCACTGGGGCAGACTGCCATATCAGCCACTCATCATCAGCAAAGGACTTTGGACCTGCTGCCTTTGCCTATCCCTGGGCTGCCCCCTGCATCCCCCAGTACCTCTTTGGCCTTACCCTAGGCCGCAGCCTGGGGCTTTCCAGGCAGGAGCTCCCCCAGCTCCCCTACCTTTCCCCAGCCCTGCTCCACTCTAGGTACCTTGTCTAGCTCCCTGCAGCCAGGCCTTCTCCCTCTACAGGCAGAGGGAGACTCTGGGCTCCTGGATCACTGCCTCTTATAGAGGCCAGCTGGGCCTGATTGGGATCTGGCCACAGCTGGGCCTGCTTTCGCCCAATCAGCCCAGGCTTCTTGCCCCAGCTACAGCCCTCTCCTGGGCTGTTTTAAGCCCCAGAGAGCAGGAGCAGGTAACCACCCCACTACAAGCCCCTTTTTCCTCCTGCCCGCCCACACACACAGTCCTCTATGCCCAGCACCCCCTGCCCAGAGACCCCTCCACAGAGCAGGGCGAGAAGTGGAACGTGGGACTGGGCAGCTGGAGGCTGGACCACAGTGCAGGACTGGACAGCCGGACCCCGCAGCCAGGACCCGGCTGCCGGGGTCTGGGAAGCTGGCAGTTGGGACCCCACCACTGGGCAGCTGACTGCCAGGACCCCTCCACTCAGGGCCAGGCAGCTGGACCCCACCACCCAGGGCCAGGCAGCTGGCAGCTGGGACCTGGATCCCTCCGTGCCAGGCAGGCAGCTGGACCTTCAGTGCCAGGCCAAAAGCAGAGTGCCCAGTGCAGGCCGGCAGCCAGGACCCGAGGCTTGGGGCCAGGAGTGGAGCCCCACCTAAGACCTGAGGGTGCCACAAATCCCTAGTTCCCAGTGCTTCCAACCCCTTCACTGCCCAGAGCCCTGTCCCAACCTGCCCAGAGACCCATTCTCCACACCCTGCCCCCATGCAACACTCACCAGCCCCCTGCTGGAGGGAGTGCTCCAGCAGGCTGCCAGATATGGTCTCCCATTCAGCCAGCCAGCCTTGCCCCCGCCAGCCCAGAGCGGCAAATTTTGAATATTTTTTAGCACACAGCTGGGCCATAGGTCTACACTACAGCGTGTGTAGTATCGATGTACCCCAAGTCTCAGTGCAAAAACATTTTTGCTTCCGTAAGTGAGACATGGACTTCATGCAGGAGGCTGTAAGATATTTTCATCAAAGAACATCCAGTTTGCTGAAACTATTTGGACTCTGTCCGTAGCCTAGATAAATGAACTCATCAACACTCACTGCAGCAGTCAATTCCACCTGCACCAGGGGTTGTGGTGGCCCAGCTCCAAAATTCATGCCATGAGGCATTCAATCCCATAGTAGAGACAACATCTTGGAGACCAGGGCTGAAATTCTCTGACTTCTCCACTAGCAGGGCAGCCTCATTAGTGTAGTCTTTGTCAGTGAAAACTTCTTGACCGACCTTGATTCTGACGTGTGGAGCAGCAAGTCCCAATATCTAGTTGATAGCTTCACAGAATAATGCTGGGAAGAGAATGCACCCCTGCCACAGACCTGGGGTCATGGAGAAAGCTGTGAACCACTACACACGCTCACACCAATACCAGTGTGAAGAGTGCACACCAGATTTATCTAAACACCTGGATAACCACCTCCTTTCGGGGCAAGGGAAAGTGCTGACATATCACTGAACCAGAAGCTGCTCTGATGTTGATATATGCCACATGGAGTGAGTAGTTAAATTTTCAGTGCAGATACCAGAAGCCAGAAGTAAGGACAGTGTCTATAGTCAACCATCCAACAGGGAAACCTGATTGCTGTGGAGGACAATGTTTGTTAAGGAGTGGCTGCATCCTACCAAGACAAATGTGAACAAAGACCTTTCTAGAGACCAATAACAATGAGATTGGCCTGTAGCTGCCACACTTGGGGTGAGATCCTTTGCTCTTGTACAGAGACTCTATCTCCAGGTGGACACCTGAGGCCACGTCAACGTCGGCTGTTCCGCCCTGGCAGCACTGCCAGTGGCCAGTGCAGTGGCCTTATTGGAGTACATAGGGAGTACCGGTCACAGTGATGCCCCCTTCACACCGCTCATCGGCCCCTGCCTCAGTGCAACAGCTGACAACACCGACGGCACTGGGCTTGGTGCACTCGGCATGCTTGGAGGTCAAGGCAGAGGAGCCTGCACCTACCCCTAAGCCTCCCTTCCCTCCAGGGGAAGATGCCCCAGGGCCTCCCCCAGCAATACAGTTCTCATCTTTGGCCCCGGACAAAGCAGTTGCGGGACCCTCAAGGACCAGCCTGCCAGACAATATTAAAGAACACCAGGCCCTTCTTTATCGGGTGACCAAGAACTTGAGCCTGGAGGTGGAAGAAATGGCTGAGCAGGCTAACACCTTGTTTAATGTTCTGTCAGCCGCTACCCCAGCCTGTGTCACACTACCAGTGTAAGACGATGTCCTCAAAATTGCCAGGGCCCTCTGGCAAACTCCCTCATCCATCCATCCCACCTCAAAAAGGGTGGAAAAGAAATACTTTGACCCGGCCAAAGGGTTTGAGTACCTTTACATCCACCCTCCCCATGGGCTTGCTGGTGGTCTCTGCAGCTAATGAAAAGGATAAGCAATTACATACCAGCTCAACACTCAAAATAAAGAGGCTAAAAGATTGGACTTGTTTGGGAGGAAAATTTATTCGATTGGCAGCCTGCAATTCCACATCAGTCCCTCCTAGGGAGATACCATTTCAAATTATGGCACTTCCTCATAAGTTCAGGCAGTTTCCCCCACAGGACTTGGCCCAGGAATTTGGCACCCTGGTGGAGGAGGGCACCACAGTGGCTCGGTGCTCCCTCCAAATGGCATGGGACACAATGGCTAAGGTGGTCTTGGCAGCTGTGATTATGAGGCGCAGCTCCTGGCTGCAGACCGCCAGCCTCTCCCAACAGCTGCAGACCTTGATCCAAGACTTCCCATTTGATGGGATCAATCTTTTTTCAGAACAAACACATGCAAGGCTGCATGGGTTGAGGGACACTTGGGCCACCCTTTTCTCATTGGGCATGCATATGCCGCTATCTGTGAGAAAGTAGTTCTGGCCATCGTCACCCACCGCTAAGGCCTTGGCAATCTCACCTGCGCAGTTTGGCCTAGCAAAGCACCCAAGGGGCAAGAAGCATTAATTTTGAGGGTGAAATCAAGAGTGATGCTCTAGTCACCTCCCAGGATGCACCAGGATCCATTCTGTTCTTTCATCAACCATCTTCATCCCTACCGTTCATCCTGGTTGCGAGTTACCTCGGATCGTTGTGTGCTGGAGATAGTGTCTCAAGATTACACCCTGCAAGACCTTGAACTCAAGAGTCCATCTCCATTGGCACTGCTTGTGAGTCACCTAAAATGGAATCGATATGAACAAGCACTCAAAGAAGAAAAAATGGTTACCTACCTTTTCATACTGTTGTTCTTCAAGATGTATTGCTCATGTCCATTTCATTACCTGCCTTCTGCCCCTCTGTCGGCAAGAAGGAACTGAGAGGGTGTACGGTCGGTGGTGCCTGATATACCGGCCCATGAGCGCAGCACTCGAGGCACCACTGCCAACCCTACAGATAATGCTAAGGCAAAAATCTATGACTACCGAACATGTGGGCACGCACATACCTGGAATGGAATGTCCAAGAGCAACACATCTCATAGAACAACAGTTTTGGAAAGGTAAGTAACCATTTTTTCATCCCAGTGTCTGCAGCCATGTGGTTCACCAGGTCACATGGCATTGGATGGTTGTCAGCAGGTGCATAGTTGAATATGCTTTCATAATGTGTTTTCCTTCTGTCCAGGACTTGTCCATCGAAGCAGAGTGAGTTGCCTGGTTTTGTGATGGGGTTGTTAGAAGGCTGTTTATGGCTGCCAGTCAGGAGTGCGATGATTCTGTAGGCAAGATGCAGATTGTTGTACTTTAGGCTGTCCTCTGCTTCATTGGCCAGGAAGTTGATATAGATCTCATGGTCATGTTTTACCCCTTCCCCCAAGGTCCTGCCCCCACTCCACCCCAAGCTCTGCCCCCACTCCACCCTTTTTCCCAAGGCCCCACCCCACCGCCTCCCGCCCAGTTCCCCCTCCTCTCCCAAGTGTGCCCCTTCCCTGCTCTTCCCGCCTCCTCTTAGCACCTCCTGCACTCTGTGGAGCAGCTGATTGCAGCAGGCAGGAGGCACTGGGAGGGAGGGAGAGGAGTTGATCAACAGGGTCACCGGCAGGCACCGGAGGAAAGAGGGGAGCTTGGCTGCTGGTGGGTGCTAAGCACCTGCTAATTTTTTTCTGTGGGTACTCCAAGGCTGGAGCACCCATGGAGGTGGCACCTCTGCTTGTTAGTGACACAAAACTAAGCAGCTTGTGAGACACTTGAAAAGGATGCAGTGAAACTGGAGAATTAGGCAGCATGATGGAAGACTAAGGGTGGGATTTTAAAATGCACCTGATTTATTCGGTTAACATTTTGTCATTGACTTCACTGGAAGCAGTGTTAGGCCACAATGAACCTTTTAAATATTCCACCCTAAATGTAATTTAAACAAATGCAAGATACTGTAATACACATTGAGTGGTACTCAGACTGGAGTGGAGTGTATTCCCACATCACTCTGCATCACTTAAAAATGAATTATAAATGGGACAGAAAATAGACATTATAGAAAGATGATGATAGGAGGACCACACCTTTATTATTGTGTTCAGTTTTGCTCACCCCACCCAAAAGATAGGCAGAGAAGAGATTGAAAGTATCTACAATAGGGTACCAGAAACAGTAGGTTTTACATAATTAACCTGCAAATATAGGCAGAGTTGTGGGGCTCATATGAGGGCATTGCCACCCCCAAACTGCAAGCTTCAGGCACAGGGCTGGCTTTATTAACTGCGGGACCCAATTCAAATACCCGGCGGCAGTCTGGGGCTTCAGCAGCACTTTGGCGGCGGGAGGGTCCACTCTGGGTCTTCCGCGGCACTGAAGAACACCCTCCCCCACCCCGACCGCAATACCACTGAATTGTCGCTGAAGACGCCAGAGTGGACTGCCGCCAGGTGAGTTAAAAAAATAATTAAAAAGACGCCTACGGCACAGGGCCCTGACGTGGGGCCAGTTTCTGGGGAATTGGGCAAATCAGCCTAAAGCCGGCCCTGCTCAGGCAGGCAGCCTGAGTGTGCAATGTCATGAGTTCTGCAGAGGAGACAGGAGACTGCTAACAGCTTGTGTTTCTGAGGCAGGGAGTCAGAATTTTGTTTATAAAGAGAGTGATTAACAGGTGATTAAGATAAGAAAGGGCTGATAGGATGTTTCCTGAAGTTAAATGATCTGTTCCAAGCTTGGTGAACTGCAAAAAGTAAAAAGCGACAAAGAGTCCTTTTAGTCTATAAGGTGCCACAGGACTGTTTATCGCTTTTTACAGATCCAGACTAACATGGCTACCCCTCTGATACTTGCAAAAAGTAAGTAGCCTATATGATAGAAAGTAACTAGATTTTTTCTACAAATGTTTCAATTGTACTCAAGAGGTGGTAACAAAGTTACTAATATCTTTCTTTGACAAGATAACTGACTTTGTCTAAAAAGGAAATGCAGTAGGTCCAATCTACCTGGATGTCAGTAAGGCAGTTGGTACGCTTCCACATGAGAAATTGCTAGTTAAATTAAAGAAGATGGGGATTAATATGAGAACTGAAAGGTGGATAAGGAACTGGTTAAAGGGAAGACTTCAGTCGGTCATACTGAAAGGTGAACTGTCAGACTAGGGGGAGGTTACTAGTGGAGTTCCTCAGGGATCAGTCTTGGGACCAATCTTATTTAACATTTTTATTACTGACGGCACAAGAAGTGGGAGTGTGCTAATAAAATTTGCAGATGACATAAAGTTGGGAGGTATTGCCAATACCGAGGATGACCAGAATATCATACAAGAAGATCTAGATGACCTTGTAAACTGGAGTAATAGAAACGGAACGATATTTAAAGTGCAAAGTGCAAGGTGATGAATTGAGGGACTAACAGCAAGAATTTTGCTATATGCTGGGGGATTTATAGTTGGACGTGACAGTGGAGGAGAGAGAGAGCTGGGTGTATTGGTTGATCACAGGATGACTATGAGCCGTCAGTGTGATGTGGCTGTGAAAAAGGCTAATGCTGTCCTAGGATGCATCAGGTGAGGTATTTCCTGTAGAGACAGGGAAGTGTTAGTATCATTATACAAGGCACTGATGAGACCTCTTCTGGTGTATTTTGAGCAATTCTAGTCTCCCATGTTTAAGAAAGATTAATTCAACGTGGAACAGGTGCAGAGAAGGGTTACTTGGATGATCTGAGGAATGGAAAACCTATCTTATTACTCAAAGACCTTGGCTTGTTTAGTCTAACCAATATGAGGCTGAAGGGAGATATGGTTGCATTGTATAAATACATCAGAGGGATAAATGCCATCGAGGGAGAGGAGTTATTTAAGTTGAGCATCAATGTGGACCCAGAACAAATGCATATAAATTGGCCATCGACAAGTTTAGGCTTGAAATTAGGCAGAAGTTTCTAACCATCAGAGGGGTGAAGTTCTGGAGCAGTCTCTCAAGGGAAGCAGTGCCGGCGAAAAAACTAACTAGCTTCAAGACTGAGCTTGATAAGGTTATGAAGGGGATGGTATGATGAGACTGCCTACAATGGCATGTGACCCATTGGCAACTGCCTGTAGCAAAAATCCCTAATGACTGGAGACTGGACACTAGCTGGGGAGGGCACTGAGTTACTACAGAGAATTCTTTCCTAGGTATCTGCCTGGTGGGTCTTGCCCACTTGCTCAGGGTCTAACTCAGAAGTCGGCAACATCTGGCATGCAGCTCGCCAGGGTAAGCACCCTGGAAGGGCGGGCCAGTTTGTTTACCTGCTACATCCACAGGTTCAGCCGATCGTGGCTCCCACTGGCTGCGGTTCACCGCTCCAGGCCAATGGGGGCAGCAAGAAGCTGCGGCCAGCAAATCCCTTGGCTCACGCTGCTTCCTGCCACCCCTATTGGCCTATGATGGCAAACTGCAGCCAGTGGGAGCCACAATCGACCGAACCTGCAGATGCAGCAGGTAAACAAACTGGCCCGCCCTGCCAGGTTGCTTACCCTGGCGAGTCGCGTGCCAGAGGTTGCCGACTCCTGGTCTAACTGATCATCATATTGGGGTCAGGAAGGAATTTTCCCTTGGGTCATATTGGCAGAGTCCGTGCATTTTTTTACCTTCTTTTGCAGCACGGGGCATGGGTAACTTGTAGGTTTAAACTAGTGTAAATGGTGAATTCTCTGTAACTTGAAGTTTTTAAATCATGATATGAGGACTTCAGAAACTCAGCCAAAGCTTAGGGGTCTATTAGCACGTGAGGTTCTGTGGCCTGCAGTGTGCAGGAGATCAGACTAGATAATCACGAAAGTCCCTTCTGACTTTAGTAAGAGTATCTGAGTAAGAATATACATTACAATTTTAAACCTAACCAGTGTCCCATAAGAGACTTGGCACAAGATGTCAGAACATGCAAGTATTAGAGCTGAGTGGGTTTAATACTTATTTAATTTTCTTTCTTGCTATAGCAATTAGATACAATGCTCATGTCAGATATTTCTCAGCTATTATATGCAAAAACACTAGAGTTTTCAGTTGCCTAAGTCAGTAGTTCACAACCAGGGGTACGTGTACTCCTGGGAGTTTGCCGAGGTCTTCCAGGGAGTACATCAAGTCATCTAGATATTTGTCTATTTTTACAACATGCTACATAAAAAGAACTAGGAAACCAGTACAGTCTAAAATTTCGTACAGATAATGACTTGTTTTTACAGCTCTATATACTGTACACTGAAATGTAAGTACAATATTTATATTCCAATTGATTTATTTTATAATTATATGGTGAAAATGAGAAAGTAAGCAATTTTTCAGTAATAGTGTGCTGTGACACTTTTTTGTATTTTTATGTCTGGTTTTGTAAGCAAATAGTTTTTAAATAAGGTGAAACTTGGCAGTACGCAACACAAATCAGACTCCTGAATCACGGTTAAAATTGCGCCCCTCCCCCCCATCTGAAATGGAGCCCCCCTGGGCAAGCACGGAATTTGTCCCCTCCCTCCCATACCCTGCCCTGTTGGCTTGACTGGAGCTGCCACCCTTTCTCCCCCCCCAAAATATAACAGTCAAACTATACCTATGCCTGCAAATATGAGCATTACTTACCCTGAAAATGCAAAGACTAAGATGGGACTTAGCTGAGAGATACAACACTACAAAGAATATAGTGAAAATTGATCTAAGTCTCCTCTTTTCTTTGTCCCTCTGTGCAAGAACAATGGAACACTCGATAAAACTGAAAGGCAGTAAATTCCAAGCAAACAAAAGGAAATGCTTCTTTATGGAGCATATACTCAACCTGTGGTATTAATTGCCACAGGTCATCAAAATAAATAATTTAAAAGTACTTTCAAAGGTACTGGCTAATTTTATGAGTATTAATAACATTTGTAGTTATGCAAGTTAAAATAACAGTCCATGGAAATTTACATCTTGTGCTTCAGGGTATAAGATCATGATCAGTGAGGATCAAATAGAAATTCTGCCCTCTCCCTTGCAATAGCTCTGCACAGTTGGATAATTGGATGATGGCAAGAATTGCCTTCCATTTCTTCTGAAGCATGAAGGATAGGAACTGCCAGAGGCAGGGTACTGCACTTTATAGATCAATAGTCTGATCCCATATGGTAAATCTTACATTCCTAAAACCAGGTTTTTATTAATCTGAAAATAAAATAAGAGATCTTTTGAGACAGTATTTTCATTTTTATTGTTAAATATGTGAGAAGGTTAACAGGCAGGATGTTTACAATGTTATACAGAAGTTACTTTCTGTATAACATACTTATGTTCAGATATCAATGTAAGAGTCCTTGAATATATGTACTTACATATAAAACCATAACCATGTCTTCTCACGCACAGTCCTGTCTAGTCATAGAGAGACTAATTCTGATTTTACTTTATGCTGGTGTAAAGCCCAAGTAACTCCGTCGAAGTCAGTAGAGTGACATCAGTGTGAACCTGGGTGAGCTCAGAATAAAACCTGTTTGTTCTCTGCCTTTTTCCCCTCTTTCCGCCATTGCATATTAGTGACATTAGTACCACAGGCAATGAGTGAATACATGCTAGGAAAAACTGAAATAAGAATTCTTATTCTGAGATATATTCCTCCATGTAAATTATGGAAGTTGCATAAACTTGCGTGTGTGAAAATATGTCCCGAACATGTTTATTCATATTAATATATTTGATCTTTCATTTTATCTAAATAAAGGTTTATTGTCTGTCTTTTGCAGGAACACCAGATGCATTTTCCCAACTGCTTACCTGCCCATATTGTGATAGAGGTTATAAACGCTTTACCTCTCTGAAGGAACACATTAAATATCGCCATGAAAAAAATGAGGATAACTTTAGTTGCTCATTATGCAGTTACACATTTGCATATAGAACACAACTTGAACGCCACATGACATCACATAAATCAGGAAGAGATCAAGTAAGTGGAAGTTTTAGTAATTTGTATATTGATCATCATACGTGTAACAATATTTATAAAGACTTACTTATGCTAGCAATAATGCAGAGCTAAGAGTGTGGGTATACCAGATCACCTGCATGCTAAGGTCCTGATCCTATGGTCTTTGCTTGGGCAAACTTGCTATTAAATTCATACTTTTCTGTAGGTAATCACTGTGGGATTAGGCACCAAATGAGGTGTCTTTAGCCACTTTATGTTCAATAATTGAATTTCTTGAAGTGTTTTATTGCCTTATAGATAGTGTTTTCTTGAATTTTGTACCAATTGACTATTGATGCCTGAGCCTTGTGACTATACCAGATATTATATCAAATTTTGTACTCAACCTATGACATTTTTTCTTTGACAAAGATCATTTTATAATTTTGGATCTTCAAATGCATTTTTCTTGCTTTCTTACTGCAGGAAGAATCACGGTCTTTATGAAATATAGGTTGTAAGTAGATTCTTTAGTAGGTTCTTTATGGACATTTGAGTAATGAAAATAATTGTACATAAGTAAAATGATGCAATACTAGAAAAATCAACAAAAAGGCCAAAACTTATTCTAAATTGGTTTTTTTGATCCTGAAAGGAGCTGCGATCTCACATGCGTGCTGAGATAAATGGGACTAACAGGTTACTCAGCTCCTCTATTCCTCTTGTATGACTGACTCTCAGGATTGATTATGATGTATGATCTTGGTATAGCTGTTACTTTGGCAGGTTGTAAGTAACTTTCCATTTGAACTTCATAGATATTTTTTTTAAAGCCAGAAGGGACCAGTAGGATCCTCTACCCTGACCTGCTGCATAACGCAAGCCATAAAATCTCATCCATTCATTTCTGCATCAAGCCCACAACTTCTGTTTGAGCTAGAGTATATTTTTTTTAAAAGATATCCACTCTTAATTTAAAGACTAAGTCACAGAAAATTCATCATGTCTCTAGGTAAGTAGTTCCAATGGTTAATCACCGTTATTGTTAAAACATTGCACCTTATTTCTCTAGTCTAGTTTCAGCTTCTAACCATTGGATGGCAATTTACCCTTTTTTGCTGGATTTAAGAGCTGTCTGCTTCTAGAAATCTCTTCTCCATGTAGGTTCTTGTGGACTATGATCAAGTCACCTCTAAATCTTCTCTTCGATAAGAAGCTCAATATGTTTAGTTTAAATCATTCACTATATGGCTACATGGCTCTTACTATCATTTTTCAGTTCTCAAATCATAACTATAGCTCTTTTCTGATGCTTTCCAATTTTTGAAGTGTGGACACCAGAACTGGACACAGTATTCCAGTAATGGTCTCATTAATGCCATATACAGAGGTAATATTACCTCTGTACAACTATTTCATATTCCCCTGCTTGTGCCTCCAAGAACCATGTTCATCCACTTAGCCACAGCTTTGCACTGGGAGCATATGTTCAGTTGGTTATCTACCATTACCCCTAAGTCCTTTTCAGTGTCATTACATTCCTAACTTGTAACTGTGGCCTAGGTTCTTTGTTCTTTGTATGACCTTGTTCTTTGTATGGCCTTTCATTTGACTGAATTAAAATGTGTGTTATTAAAATGAGCTCACCTTACCAAGCTATCCACATCAGTCTGTGTAACTGACTTGTCCCCATCATTATTTATCACTCAATCAAAATCTACAAATTTTACCAGCAATGAATTTGTTTTCTTCCAGAGCATTGATAAAGATATAGAATAGCATTGGGTCAATAGCAGACCCTTGTGGAACTCCTCTAGAAACACCGCAAAAGTTTCCCCATTAAAAAATTGGTTTTTGAAGTCTATTCATTAACAAGTTTTTAATCCATTTAATATGGCTGACATTGATTTTTGTATAGTGTTAATCTTTATCACAATGTTATGCAGTACTAAGTCAAATGCCATGCAGAAATCTAAGTATATTATGTCAATAGTTACCAGTTAAACTTGTAATATCATGACAATTTTTATTTAGTTTTTTGAAGACATATTTTTCATAAAGCCATGTTGATTGGCGTTAATTATGCTACTATCCTTTAAATCTTTATACAGTTTTTTTTCTGGGATCAGTGTCAAGCTAACTGGCCTGTGATTACCCAAGTCATTTGTTTTACCCTTTTCAAATAGGGCACAACTTTCATTTTTTTCCAGTCTTCTGGAACTTCCCCATTGTACCAAGAAATCCAACTTTCTCTTTCACTTGCAGCAGGAATAACTGTTTGTCAATCTTATCATACTATTCCTTGTATTCTGCTTTCTAGGTTGCTCTTTGGTAACTACTTCGAAGTAATTTGTCTTTGGCTCAAGAAGCTTGTTAGTTGTTGATATTAAGGTTTTTGACCATTTCTCTAGACTTCTCTGAACTCGTGGTCCTAAGAAATCAGTGTGAAGAGTTGTGATATTCTATCAAAGCTGTGTTTCAATCCTTTGAATTCACCAACATTTTTAAATTGAGTTCTTTTGTTTTTTATTCTGACTTTTCTGTTAACCCATTTGACAGTGCATTGGTAAAGCTTGATGTGGTATGCTTGAAAGTATCAAAGAGGATTGTTCAAATGAGCCATTCGTGTAGTATGGGCCTTCACTTGTTAACTCATCTGGAATCCAGTGCAATTTATTACACTATTACATTGATATTTGACATTGTGCAAACCTCATTTAAAATCTCATTAGTAGTCTATCAAGAAGAGGCAAACTTTTCCATTCACTTCAAACAGATCTGTGCTAGCTTTGGACCAAGTTTAGTCAGGAATCTTATGTGATTTCAGAGGGCTTTTTACATTCTTTTCCTCACATTTATTGCAGACTTCACATTTTGGGTACTTTTCTTTTATGTCTGAATTAATAGCTGACCAGAGGAGGATGTCTCAGTCTCTGTTTTTATGGTTTTCAATTCTTGGAGACAGCATGGATTATTCTTAGCATTTCTGATTTATTTGTGTGATTATATGACCGGTAAAGAATCCGATCATATGCAACAATTTCATCTCTGTCCCAGTAAGTTTTATTTTTGGATTTGCCTGAGCATTTCCCATTGGTGATCCATGTTGAATTACAGTCATGCTGTTGTAAGATTGGATCATTTTGTGTTTCTTGACTCCAGGGGCTACTGTTACAGTTTTGTGAATAAATAAAACTTGTTTCACTCAGAAATGAAAGTAGTTTGTAATGGTTATATTTTCTAATCATGGAACACATACAACATCCTATGATTTAGGAGCTTTGTCAAGAAAAGCCTAGGTATCACTGTGGAAAGATCAGTTACCAAATCTTCTCCATGCACAGCAATGGTCAAAAAACCAAACAAAATGTTAGGATGTACAGTAGAACCTCAGAGTCATGAACACCAGAGTTACAAACTGAATGGTCAGCCACACACTTCATTTGGAACTGGAAGTACACAATCAGGCAGCAGCAGAGACCAAAAAAATAATACAGTCCTGTATTGTGTTAAATGTAAACTACTAGACAAATAAAGGGAAAGTGTAAAAATAAAGATTTGACAAGTAAGGAAACTGGTTCTGTGCTTGTTTCGTTTAAATTACAAGCAGAATTTTTCTTCTGCATAGTAAAGTTTTGAAGCTGCATTAAGTCAGTGTTCAGTTGTAAACTTTTGAAGGAACAATAATGTTTTGTTCAGTGTTACAAACATTTCAGAATAGGAACAACCTCCATTCCTGAGGTTTTTGTAACTCTGAGATTCTACTCTATATGGACAGGAAATAATACTGAGGATATTATACTGCCATTATATAAATTGACTGCATATCCTTGCCTTGAATACTGTGTTCAGTTATGATTACTTCACCTCAAAAATAAAAAAGGGACAAGAACTGGATGACAAAAATGCATGGAAAAGCTTCTACATGACGAGAAATTGAAAAAACTAAGGGTATGTCTTCACTACTGGCCGGATCGGCAGGCAACAATTGATCCCTGAGCGCTCTCCCTTCGACTCCTGTACTCCAGCTCGGCAAGAGGCACAGACAGAGTCAACGGGGGAGTGGCAGCAGTTGACTCACTGTGGTGAAGACACCATGGTAAATCGATCTAAGTACGTCGACTTCAGCTACATTATTCACATAGCTGAAGTTGCGTAACTTAGATCCCCCCGCCCCCAAGTGTAGACTAGGCCTGAGACTGAGGAGAAAACAGGGAACATGGTAGGATACAAAATAGAGAATAGTATAGAGAAAAGTAAATTGAGAGCTCCTGTTTACTCTTCCTCATGAGTTAAGAACAAAAGAACAGCCCACTCAAATGAAAGGCATCAAACTTAAAAATGATTGAAGGAAATACTTTTTTACACAATAAAAAGATTAACTTCAGTGCTGCAAAATATCAAGTTGTCCAAAAGCTTAGAGGAGTTTAAAATTAATTCGATATCTATATGGCTAATAAGAGCATCACAATTACATTAAATACTCCTAGGGCAGTTCTGTGCCACTGGGCGGGCACAGAAATCATGTCTCTCCACAGATTTCTTTGCTTCCCTGAGAAAATGACCGGGAAGGAAAGGGAAACTGCAAGAGTGGTCAAGACTCTCCCCAGCACTGCTGGCACCTAGTTTCCATTGTCCGGAGCAGCAGTAAATCACTGTAGGAGTGGGTGGGACGGCAAGGTATGTGGGTGGGGGGGGTATGTGCAGGGCTGGCCTTACCATGAGGCAAACTGAGGCGGCTGCCTCAGGTTCCAGACTGTGGGGGGGCACCAGTAGGACCCAGATTGTAGAAGATTGTCTGCTGCTGGTGCATATGTATTCTCTCTGATCTAGATGCACAGAGATGGTAGAGTGTTGTGCTGGAGGAAGGAGGGCACAAGAGACATAACAGGCAGGCAGGAGAAAAAGTGAGCGGGAATAACAGAAAGCAGCAGGAGTGTCAGGAGAGAGAAGAGGAGGAGGAGCCTCTTATGTACCTCTGTAGCATCCCCAGGAGCCTGGACTGATTAACACCGTGTCTCAGGGAGCTTCCTGTTTCCTGCTACTTCCCTGAACCCACTTGAGGAGAACAGGCAGTCAACTGAAGTAGAAGGAGCCAGTTAGGCCCTTAAGATGCTGATATCTTCCCTCACTCAGGCCCTGCTACCAGCTTGCTTATTTGTCCCCTTCAATTGTGTGTTGAGAGCCACTATAGCTGGCACAGGACAGCAGTCATGAGTGAAAGAAGAACACGGCCCCTCTGGGGCAGCATTCAGGGAAAAAAAAGCAAGCAAAGGAAACTTTTCTATCTAAGCAGGACGGAGCTCTCCTGAGATACATAGACATAAATGTTCACGGCGAGCCTTCCGGCCCCAGTGAGGATGTGAGTGGTGGGAGATGCCTGATATTCCACTTAGTCAGAGTGCAGGTGACCCGGCAGCTGCTGCAGTATCCATATCTCCATCTCAAATGGATGTAACCATGCACATTCCTGAAGAAAAGTGTAGATCAGAGAAGAGAGTGGTGCAGGTGCAAGAAACAGCTGCTGCTGAGTTTAGTTCCTTAAGTCTAGATGATCCAGGCCTGTGCACCCACTTGAGCAGTAGCCTGAGGGACTTCCTTGTACTGCATGGGCCACAGCAAGTGAAAAACTTCATGTTCCCCAAAGACAATGAAAATAGAAATTTCCATCCAACCCATTACTGGCATGAAATCCCCAATGGTGACAAAGTGGAGAGGCCATGGCTTATGTACTCAAAAACCCAGAATGCTGCATACTGTTTTTGTTGCAAACTCTTCCAATCTAATGTTCTAGCCACATTGGATTCTACAGGAACAAAGGACTGGAAAAATCTGGCTAGAAATCTGGCATGCCATGAGAAGGCAGCAAATCACCAGAGAGGATTCCATAGGTGGAAAGAGCTTGAGATAAGTCTAAGGTTAAAGACCACCACAGATGATCAACATCAAGAGAAGATTGTATCGGTCTCTCTTTACTGCACACCTGACATCAGCCATATGGAACAAATGACTTTAATGGTGCATTTTGTAACAACAGTAGAACCTGGTGAAAATGTCCCTGCAATGGTGACTGTCAGAGCATTTTCTAGAATTTATTGACATTGATGATACTACAGGAGCTGGTATGACAAATTTGCTTCTTAAAAAGCTGGAAGATATGGGAATTGCAATAGCTGATATGAGAGGTCAGGGCTACGATAATGGTGCCAACATGAGAGGAAAGAACAGAGGAGTGCAAACACGGATCCGAGAGTTAAACCCTCAAGCTTTTTTTGTCCCATGCAGTTCTCATTCATTGAACTTGGTGGTCAATGATGCAGCATCAGCTTCTAGTGAGGCTGCTGAATTTTTTAATGTAATTCAAAGCATCTATGTATTTTTCTCTGTATCAACTCATTGATGGCAAATTTTAAAGCAACATCTGGGAACATCCTCTTTGACACTGAAACCACTGAGTGCCACACAATGGGAAAGCTGAGTGGAGGCGATAAAGCCTATCAAACACCTAATTGGGAAGATAGATGATGCCATAGTTGCCATTATGAAGGATAATGCTATGACAGGAACTATTTGTGGGAGAACAGTGACAGAGGGAAATGGAATCCCCAAAAAGATACATAACTTCAAATTTCTGTGTGGCTTAGTGTTGTGGCGTGACATACTGTTTGAAATAAACGTTGTAAGCAAGAAACTCCAAGATGTTGACCTTGATATATCTGGAGCAATTGAAACTGGACAAAGCAAAGTCATACCTACAGTCTTACCGGTCAGATGAGGGATTTCAAAACGTTCTGAAGAGTGCACAGAAGTTGGCAGAGGAACTTCATACTGAAGCTATTTTCCCATCCATTCAAAAATACAAGAATCACCGAAGAAGACATTTTGATTACGAGTCACGTGATAATTCCATAAGAGACCCCAAACAACAATTCAAAGTTGAATTCTTTAACCAGGTGCTAGACTGTGCAATACAGTCAGTTAAAGAACGTTTCACGCAGCTTAAGAAACACAGCAGTATATTTGAGATGTTGTATGATATTCCCAAACTCCTCACTCTGCCTGAAGAAGACCTGCACCAGCAGTGCAGGGCACTAGAGACAGTGTTGATACATGATGACATGCAATATTGATGCGAGTGATTTAGGTGATGAACTGAAAGCCCTTTCAAGATACATTTCAGCAGAATCAACTCCAAATGCTGTTCTGGAATATATGTACACAAATAAGAGAACCACCCTCATTCCAAATGCTTTTGTTGCTCTGTGCATACTTCTAACACATCCTGTAACAGCTGCCAGTGGAGAACACAGCTTTTCCAAGCTGAAGTTGATAAAAACACATCTACACTCCACAATGACACAGGAGAGGCAGGTCAGGCTTGCAACCATCTCAAGAGAGCATGAGCTGGCTCAGACTGTGGACCTTCAGGAAGCAGTTCAAATCTTTGCAACCAAGAAGGCACGGAAAGCACCACTTTGATTATTCAAACAAATAAAAATGCCAGTATTTACTAGGCAGACAAGAAAAGTTACATTTGCTGTTCAAGTGTTTGAAAATTAAGTGTTACTTATAGTTTTTGAACAAGGCATTTTAAGTTGTTAGCTCTCCTTTATTGGAGTAGGTAGCAGAGCAGTACCATGAGAGGAGGAGAACAGGAAGAAGGCAGAAGTGAGACCTTTCAAAGTTTTGGCCCAAGCAAGGGGACATGAAGGCGTCATTTGAGCTCCCGCCTTAGGTGCCAGAATGTTGTGGGCCGCCGTTGGGCATGTGCCACTGCTCCCCCCATTTCAGCAGGCACAGAGCTGCCACGGTGAGAGAAGGTGGCCATTTGGGTTTCTGCCTCAGCAGGAATAATTATGGAATATCCTGCTCTTTTCCCCTAATTCCCATCAGCTAGTAATATGTTTATGTCCTGAAGAATTCTGATTTATATCCCTTGTAATATTTTCTCTAATTTAATTATTCTTGAGGGAATTTTGAGCCCAAAAATAAAAATTCTGCACCAAAAAAATAAAAATTTTACGCACAATATTTTAAAATTCAGCAAAATTCTGCAGATTTTATTTGTCAGTAAATAAATGTGGAGGCTTCAACATGGCAGTGGGTGCACAGAGATGGGAGATCACCCAGCGGTCCCCCATCCCCTGGGACAGGGACTCAGTGGTGAAGTTGCTCCTGACCCTGACACAGCTCAAGGGCTAGGTCTGCCCCAGAAACACCCAGGGCCCTGTCCCTCCATGCCAGATGCACCCGTGTGGGCAGGCAGCCTCAGCCCACCAAGATCCCAGTGTGGAGGGGCTTAGTTTGGGGGGATCCAAGTGTAGGATGATAGGGTTCTGTGGGGGCAGTCTGAGTGCAGGCAGCTCAGTGGCTGTTCTGAATGTGAAGAGACTTGTTGGGGGGGTTCCAGGTGCAGAGACAATGGGACTCTGCTGTGGAGGTGGTTGGAGCTCAGCAGGGGTGGTCTGGGTGTGGGGGGGATGTAGCTTGGTAGGTGGGGGTCCAGATGCTGAGGGAGTGGGGCTTGGTAGGGCTGAGGTCCAGGTGCAGCTGGTTGGGGGATCAGTGGGGTGAGGGGTCTGGGTGGCTTGTTGGGGTGATCCAGGTGTGTGGGGGGGTTCCAGGTGCAGGGGAGTGGGGCTCCTCAGGGTGGGGGTTTGATGGGCCCACTTAACAGGGGAGCCCCAGCTGCTGCTGCTGCTACCACCACTGAGGGAATGCTGTGTGCCAGGTTCCAGCTCCCTCCTCCATTCTCCTATCCCTTTCTCTTCCCCCATCCGCTCCCCGCTGCCCCAGCTCTTCTCTTCTCTCACTTCCACAACCCCCTTCCCTATCTTATCCCCACTGCTTCTTCCCCACTTCTCCCACTCCCCTTGCACTGCCCCACTGCAGGCACTCACCACTGTACGGAAAACCGCCCAGCACACATAGAAGGGGAACTCAACTGGTGCTAGGACCCAGGAGGCAGAATTTACTAGGTACTTGCCTCTAAGGCATCTGGTACTAGCCACTGTCTGACACCGGATACTAGACTAGATGGATCACTGGTTTGATCTGGCATGGTAGTTCCTAGGTACTTAAGTGAACACTCCCTGTAAACATTTCTTGACTTTCCATTGGCTGTCTTACCTGCTATCTTTTAGTAAGTTTGGTTCCACAAGTATGGATACTTTCACTTTAATTATTGTTGAATGTTCCTAATGGTAAATGTGTTGGATAGTTCTAATGTATTCTGGTGGATACTTGTTACTATATATGCATGTTAATTTATCATTTAAGTAAGTTGTAATTCTTCGAGTAGTGTCCCTGTGGACACTCCACTTCAGATGTGCCTGGACCCTGCACCTTTTGATCAGAGATTTTTGATAACAGTGCCCATTTGGCCCATGTATGCACCCCATGCATTCTTGTGTCCCACACCAAGATTTATATTGGGCTGCATAAATGAATGGCCCTCAGTGCCTTCTCAACCGTCTTTAGCCCAAAATGAAGTCTACTGTGTGCCTGTTCGTTAATGTTTAGCTTTTTTCTCAAAGTTACCTTATACTGTAGTTACTTACCGTTACAGTGTTATAATTGTTGAAAGAATTGTTCCTCTTGTTTTTTCTTTAAAAACAAAAAAAGTTTTATTCATAGAGATCATTATATTGTTAAGAGAAGTCCGCTTACAGAGGTTAAATTTTCTTTAGTTTTGCTTGAGAATGCTGGGCTTCCTCGGATTCAAGATATGCCTCTCTTGTCATGAGACTATTCCGATAAGTGAAGGACACTCCCCGTGCCTCCACAGTCTGGGCAATACTCATATTTCCAGTAAATGCAAGATCTGCATTCCTTCAAGGGTAGATCCTGAAAAAATAGAGAAATTAAATTTAAACACTTAATGATGGAGCAGAGGAACCCCCACCCCCCAATCATAGACCTCCCCATACAGTCAGTGCCCTGAACACATGGGCATCTCGGTCACCAGACACTGGTAGAAAGATAGATAGTACCACAGCAGTGAGTATATCTACAGTACCAAAGTCCTCATTTACATCTGCTTCTAAGCTGAAGGAAGTAAGGAGTGGATCTTCAAGAAGCTCTCTCTCACCATCTCACAAGAAGTCTACAGAGACCTCGGGTCACAAGGGGAGTTCCATGCAGATTCCAAGTAAGATTCTTACTACAAAGATGAAGAGGAATCTGTCATTTAAGATGGACTCGATACCAAGTTTGGATGCCCATACCCAGAGCAGCAGAGACGTGGTTGAAAAGACCAAGCTCATCCTTTAACAACACTCGATAACAATAACAATAAAATCAGTGGTACCAAAGACCGCTTATCTGCCTGTGGTACTGAGGGAATCCCATATCAAGCACTCAGTACCAGCTGCATCTGTATCAAAGCCATCCTCAACAGGTTCCCGCATAGCCTAATCTTTGATATTGTTGGTACTGCAAGAGTTTGGGTACCCTAAGGATTTTATAATATCTTCTGAGCTGGAGTCTCCTCTGTTAATGAGTTAATTCAGTGTCAGTGTCAAGACTCTCTGTCACTGAACCTTCTATCACAGGAAGCACCACACTCGCCCTCATCTATTCTGTAAACTGAATAGCTATCTCCCTTCTTAGAGTATGTGGAAGAGGCTCTCGAATTTCAGTACAATATTCCCTTAGCTATTTTAGGACACATTGTAGAATCAGGACTGGAAGGGACATTGAGAGGTCATCTACTCCAGTTCCCTGCACTCATAGCAGGACTAAGTATTATCTAGACCATCTCTGACAGGTGTTTGTCTAACCTGCTCTTAAAAATCTCCAGTGATAGAGATTCCACAACCTCCCTAGGCAATTTATCCAGTGCTTAACCATGCAGACAGAAAGTTTCCTAATGTCCAACCTAAACCTCCCTTGCTGCAATTTAAACCCATTGCTTCTTGTTCTACTCTCAGAGGTTAAGAAGAACAATTTTTCTCCCTCCTCTTTGTAACAACCTTTTATGTACTTGAAAAACATGTCCCCTCTCAGGATTCTCTTTTCCAGACTAAACATACCCATTTTTTTCAATCATGCTTCCTGGGTCATGTTTTCTAGACCTTTAATCATTTTTTGTTGTTCTTCTCCGGACTTTCTCCAATTTCTCCACATCTTTCCTGAAATGTGGTGCCCAGAACTGGAGACAGTACTCCAGTTGAGGCTGTAATTATGCTTCAGTGGGTCACGAATGAGAACACCCAAATTCAGGACAGACTACTGAGAAATAGAGTAGACATACCCCAAACTGCTGGTTATTCCTCCATCAGATGTACCAAACCAGCAACAAAGGTAAACTTCTGTCTCACAACACTGGCTAACAAGAAGTTACAAAAGCAGTTTCCTTAGGCATTCCAGTCCTTATATCACCCCCAGAATCACTGGATTTAAAGATGAGTGGTTCTTTACAATGAGTCTCATCAAATAAAAGGTTCTTCTGATCCCAAAGGACCAGCCACACACCCAGGTCAATATATAATTCAGATCTTACCCAAAATCACACTGTTGCCAAGCATTTAGTTTGTAAAATCTAAAGGTTTATTCATAAAAAGAAAAGTGGGAGTTAAAATTGGTTAAAGGGATCAAATACATAGAATAAATGCAAAGTTCTTGGTTCAGGCTTGTAGCAGTGCTGGAATAAACTGTTGGCTTGAAAAATCTCTGGTTGCTTCCAAATCATTGGAAGGACCTCAATCTCTTGGTTTGAATGCTCCCATTAGTATAAGTCGATAGTCCAGCAGGAAAGAGGCAAAATTAAGGTGTTCTAGGACCTTTTACAGTTTCTGCCATGTGGAAGGGAACCCATTGTTTCAAACAAAGCCCTCAGCACGGCTAGTGGAAAATTACAGGTTCTTTTAAAGATGGGAGTTTGGAATCACATGGCAAATCACCTGTCCATGCTCAATTTTACTTAGTCATAGCAGGAAGCCATTACATATACTTCAGATGGAACCATTAGCAGGACAGTCCATTCAGTGTAGATGGGCATCTCCCATGATCCATTGCCAGTAAAGTGTTTCTTGATGAGCCACTTAATTTGAATAGTCCCTCCAAGATTTGCAGACTAAATACCTTGTGGGCGTTACCCCAGGAGCAAACATTTTAAATCCAAGTACAGAACCAATACTCATAACTTCAAATACAAAAATGATACATGCATACAAATAGCAGAATCCTATTCAACAAATCATAATCTTTCCATAGACGTCTCACATGCCACATTTTGTACAAGATTTGTTGCAATTATATAACAGCAGTTGCAACAATGATCTACATGGTCATATTTTAATAACATCACAGCCCCAACGCAAAATTGATGCAGGAAGGGGTGTTCCAGACACTGCTGAATACATCATTGGAACTTCCCATTCTTGGTTCTGTATTACCACAGCTTCTAACCCAATCTTAGAAGCATCAGTGTATAGCAGAAATCGTTTATCGAAATAATGTTTGACTAAAACAGAATGTTTCTTTGTAAGAATTATTATGGAAGTAAAAATATTATTGAATTTCTTTACAAATCCAAGGTAAAATTTGGTTAGACCAATAGTGGATTGGATCTGCTCTTGCAGCATAATTCCTGTATTCTTATGTGATTTTGCCGTAAGCTAATGAAAATAGCTAATTCATCCATACAAGCGCTGGCAAATGTTTGGAATCCAATTAACATAAAATCAATGTAGATATTAATGTTCTTCATAGTGTAGAAATCTTGGCATTTAGCCATGAAAACAATATGGTAGCATGCCTCAGTTTCCCTTCTCATTCGGCACATTAGGTCTGCAACGTCTTTTCTCCTGTGTGCAGTTTCAAGACTAGTTACAGGTACTAACTGTGAAATATCAGTATCACAAGGTCTTTTAACATGAAGTGTGTTCTTATATATCCCTCTTAACATGTTCAAGGGTTTTTCCAAAAGATTAGGCACATTGTACATTTTTACAGTTTTTGGTATCAGCAACACATGTCACAAAAATTAATACTGGCACTAATATTAACATCAAATCCATTGCAAGTGTACATTTAAAAGCATTTTTGTCATGCCATGCCTTCTGTTCAATACCATTGGAGTTTTGGCATTTTAGGAGTAGCCTGTGGCTTCCATTAGTATGATAAAGTTTTTTCCTTCCTCTCTATCCTGTAGGGTCAAAATCTGAGTTCTCTTGTGTAACAGGATCCATTGGCTGTCTGGGTGTGTCCTCTTTGCTAACAACTACCAGCAAGTATTTCTCCCCCTCAGTCAGTCAGGTAATTTGCATCAACACAGACACTAGGGGTACGTCTACACTACGGGATTATTCCGATTTTACATAAACCCGTTTTGTAAAACAGATTGTATAAAGTCGAGTGCACGCGGCCACACTAGCCACATTAATTCGATGGTGTGCGTCCATGGTCCGAGGCTAGCATCGATTTCTGGACCGTTGCACTGTGGGTAGCTATCCCATAGTTCCCGCAGTCTCCCCCGCCCCTTGAAATTCTGGGTTGAGAATCCAGTGCCTGATGGGGCAAAAATCATTGTTGCGGGTGGTTCTGGGTACAGCCTCACCCCTCCCTTCATGAAAACAGCAGACAACCATTTCGCACCTTTTTTCCTGGGTGAACTGTGCAAACGCCATAGCACAACAAGCATGGACCCTGCACAGATCAATACCGCAATCGTGGACGTTGTAAACACCTCGCGCATTCTCGTACAGTCTATGCTGAACCGGGACCTGCAACGCCAGGCGAGGAGGAGGCGGTGGCTACGGCAGAGCGGCGACAAGAGTGATGAGGACATGGACATAGAATTATCTCAAACTGTGGGCCCCTGCGCTTTGGAGATCCTGCTGGTAATGGGGCAGGTTCTAGCCATTGAATGCAGATTTTGGGCCCGGGAAACAAGCACAGACTGGTGGGACCGCATAGTTTTGCAGGTGTGGGACGATTCGCAGTGGCTGCGAAACTTTCGCATGCGTAAGGGCACTCTCATGGAACTTTGTGACTTGCTTTCCCCTGCCCTGAAACGCCATAATACCAAGATGAGAGCAGCCCTCACAGTGGAAAAGCGAGTGGCAATAGCCCTCTGGAAGCTTGCAATGCCAGACAGCTACCGGTCAGTCGGGAATCAATTCGGAGTGGGAAAATCTACTGTGGGGGCTGCTGTGATGCAAGTAGCCAAAGCAATCATTAAGCTGCTGCTACGAAAAGTTGTGACTCTGGGTAACGTGCAGGTCAGAGTGGATGGCTTTGCTGCAATGGGATTCCCTAACTGTGAGGGGGGGCGATAGACGGAACCCATATTCCTATCTTGGCACCGGAGCACCAGGGCACCCAGTGCGTAAACCATAAGGGATACTTTTCAATGGTGCTGCAAGCACTGGTGGATCACAAGGGACGTTTCACCAACATCCACGTGGGATGGCCAGGAAGGGTTCATGACGCTCACGTCTTCAGAAGCACTGCTCCATTTAAACTGCTGCAGCAAGGGAATTACTTCCCAGACCAGAAAATAACAGTTGGGGATGTTGAAATGCCTGTAGTTAACCGGGTGACCCAGCTTACCCCCTGATGCCATGGCTCATGAAGCCATACACAGGCAGCCTGGACAGTGGTCAGGAGCTGTTCAGCTACAGGCTGAGCAAGTGCAGGATGGTGGTAGAATGTGCATTTGGCCGTTTAAAGGCGCGCTGGCGCACATTACTCACTCGCTCAGACCTCAGCCAAATCAATGTCCCCTTTGTTATTGCTGCTTGCTGTGTGCTCCACAATCTCTGTGAGAGTAAGGGGGAGACCTTTATGGCGGGGTGGGAGGCTGAGGCAAATCACCTGGCCACTGATTACGCGCAGCCAGACACCAGGGCGATTAGAAGAGCACACCACGAAGCGGTGCGCATCAGAGAAGCTTTGAAAACGAGTTTCATCACGGGCCAGGGTACAGTGTGACTGCTGTGTTTGTTTCCCCTTCATGAACCCCCCCCCCTTATTGACTCCTTCCCCGTAAGCAATCCACCCTCCCCATTCGATTACAGCTTGCTTAAGGAAATAAAGTCACTATCATTTAAAAATCATGTATTCATTATTAAAAAGTCATTATAAAAAGAGGCAGAGAACTGACAAGGTATCCCGGGTGTGGTTTGGGAGGACGATAGGAGGGAAGGAAAAGGCCATTAAACACATTTCAATGTAATGACAGCCTTTTGGTTGGCCTGTCCACGGGGGTGGAGTGGGCGGGTGCACGAAGCCTTCCCCCATGCGTTCTTACACGTCTGGGTAAGGAAGATATGGAACATGGTGAGTGGTGAGGGTGGTTACACAGGGGCTGCAGCGGCACTGTGTGACCCCCGCTGCTCTTCCTGAAGCTCCACCAGACATCAGAGGATATCAGTTTGATCACGCAGCAGCTCCAGCATTGCATCCCGCCACCGCTGATCTTCCTGCCTACACCTCTGATCTTCCTGCCGCCGCCTCTCATCTCAAGCGTCCCTCCTGTCCTCACGTTTGTCCCTTCTGTCCTCACGTTCACTGGCATCTTTCCTGTACTTTGCTACCATGTCCTTCCACTTATTCAGATGAGCTCTTTCATTGCAGGTTACTTCCGTGATTTCCAAGAACATTTTGTCTCGCGTCTTCTTTTTCCTCCGCCTTATCTGAGATAGCCTTCGGGATGGAGTAGGGAGGCTTGAAAAATTTGCAGCTGCATGAGGGATGGAAAAAAGGAAGAGAAGTATTTAAAAAGATACATTTTACAGAACAATGGTTATACTCTTTCACAGTGAACAACACTATTCACCTTACATAGCACATGTGATTTCACTACAAGGTCGCATTTTGCATCTTAATATTGAGTGCCTGCAGCTCTGGTGTTACAGATCTCACAGACTCAGATCCGGGCATCAGAATTCAGCTTGCATGCGGCCATGGCAAGCCATTGTCTTTTGGCTTCTCCAGCCTTCATATACACAGTGCCCTCTGATGCTTCTTTTCTGTTAACATGCAGCAGCAGAAGCCAACCCCCTCATCCAATTCTCTAGGATGATTGCTTTACCCCTCCCCCCACCGCATGGCTGGTATCATGGAAGATCACTGCTAATCACCCCCCTTTCACCCCCACCGTTTGGCTGGTAGCTGGGACGATTCCTGCTAGCCAAATGCAAAAAAGCTCAGCGCTATCCTTCCTCCCCTCCCCCCGCTTGGCTATGTGCAAGGAAGGATTTCTTTTAAGCAACAGCCCAGTAGGAAAATGGCCATCTCTGTCCCCTTAATTAAATTCCTGAATTTCAGCCAGGTTACCATGAACGATATCACTCTGCTGAGGATAACAGAGCGAGATAAAGAATGGATGTTTCTTGAATACCAGCAATCACCGGGACCATACACAGCTATGCTTTGTCATGCAATGATATCCGATTACTTGCTACATGCATGGCGTGGTAAAGTGTCCTACCGTGGTGGACGGAACAAGGCTGCCTTGCCCAGAAACCTTCTGCAAAGGCTTTTGGAGTACCTCCAGGAGCGCTTCATGGAGATGTCCCTGGAGGATTTCCGCTCCATCCCCAGACATGTTAACAAACTTTTCCAATAACTTTACTGGCTGCGAATGCATCCCAAGCCCTCATGGCAAATCAATCATTAAAAAACGCTTGCTTTTAAACCATGTTTTATATTTACAAAGCTACACTCACCAGAGGTCGCTTCCATGGCTTCACTGTCTGGGCTAGTGGCTTGGGAGGGCTGGGAGGGTAATTCCGTCTGGGTCACAAAAAGCTCCTGGCTGTTGGGGCTAATGGAGTGCTGTGTGCTCTCTGCAAGGTCGTCCTCCTCTTCCTCTTCATCTTCCCCCTCCGCAGAATCCTCAGCCATGGTTGAGATTACAACCCCCACCCCGGAATCCAAGGACAGGAGTGGGGTAGTGGTGGCGCAGCCCCCTAAAATTGCATGCAGCTCAGCGTAGAAGCGGCATGTTTTCGGCCCTGACCCGGACCTTCCGTTTGCTGCTTTGGTTTTCTGGTAGGCTTGTCTGAGCTCCTTAACTTTCACTCTGCACTGCACTGAGTCCCTGGTGTGGCCTTTTTCCATCATAGCCTTGGAAACTTTTTCAAATATTTTTTCATTTCGTCTTTTGGAACGGAGTTCTGTTAGCACTGAATCCTCTCCCCAGATCCAATACCTCCCATGCGGTCCATGCTGGAGCTCTCTTTCAATTCTCAGGAGACTGCATTGCTACCTGTGCTGATGAGCTCTGCGTGGTCACCTGTGCTGATCAGAGCTCCACGCTGGGCAAACAGGAAATGAAATTCAAAAGTTCGTGGGGCTTTTCCTGTATACCTGGCCAGTGCATCCGAGTTCAGATAGCTGTCCAGAGCGGTCACAGTGGTGCACTGTGGGATACTGCCCAGAGGCCAATACCGTCGATTTGCAGCCACACTAACCCTAATCCGATAAGGTAATACCGATTTTAGCGCTACTCCTCTCTTCGGGGAGGAATACAGAAACCGATTTAAAAAGCCCTATATATCGATATAAAGGGCCTTGTAGTGTGGATGGGTGCGGCGTTAAATCAGTTTAACGCTGCTAAAATCGGTTTAAACGCGTAGTGTAGACCAGGCCTAGCCTGTTTACTAGTTTTCAGATTCTTAACCTTTACCAATTCGAAGGCTGGGCTCTGTCTTAAAGAGATACCATCCATTTTCATTAGCATGTTAGACTTAAGGTCCTTTTGTCCTTCCATTACCAATCTCTGCTTCCACATGGAATCAGATGTTGAGTCTACAAAGAGACTACAAGACATATCTCAAGTGTCTACATCAGATTTTGCCTGCCATCCCCTGTATTCCCGAGAAATCAATTGCACAGCTGTGCTGCTCCGTAGATCCAGCTACCCAATCTTCTCTCTGAACTTACAGAATCAACATTCCTGTCCCAACAACATTGTCTCCCCAACAAGCTGGTCGAGCTTATAGGGCTGTTCAAAATCCCTACCAATTTTCATTCCATCTAAAACCTTCTCAAAACTATCCACACTGGGTCTTTCTAAAGCAAAGCCAATGGATCCATACACATTTGAAAGATTCTGGCCTTTAGGAACTGAAACTACCTCAATCAAATCACTTCCACACCCCTACTTGCAAAAACTACTGTGGGGATTCTTCTCCTTAGGAGCTTATTTAAGCAACAATTCATTTTTTCACAGAAATTCTGCCCTTATCCTCTTCACCTAGGGCTTGCTCTAAAGGAACATTTTCCTGAGCAACAACAGACTCTTACTGGGTTTCTCTTAAATCCAGAATCACCTTTGGCACATTAAGAGAATTTTCACCCAAATCCCCTTTTGCAAACTCTAGACTCCGCAGTTAAAGAGAGAGGGGGAAGGGATAGCTCAGTGTTTTGAGCATTGGCCCACTAAACCCAGGGTTGTGAGTTCAATCTTTGAGTGGGCCATTTAGGGATCTGGAGCAAAAATCTGTCTGGGGATTGGTTCTGCTTTGAGCAGGAGGTTGGACTAGATGACCTCCTGTGGTCCCTTCCAACTCTGATATTCCATGATTCTCTCGCCCTCTGCAGCCCTTCTTGTTACTAGTTTCCACTCCATCAATGAGTAACATGGTTAAATCACGTTCATGCTCTTCTTGTGCCCTGGCCATGATATCAACCTGCTTAAACAGAGTTGCCATATCTTACTCAACACACTAGCAACAGGCAAAATAGAATCACCAGAATCACTGGTCCCTGGGATTTAGTTATGACAGTAACTGGATGCAACCTAGTTACAGTGTCATTCTCCCTAGCAAACACAAACTTAGGAACATTTCCTTCCTGGGCTTTAGTTAAATCCAGAACGAACTCTGGTACAACTGATGGTAAATTTTCAAGTAGCATAAACTGAGAAGCACTTTGTCTGCTCCACATCCCATGGAGCCACCAGAGTTTCCTCTTCTGGAGATGCTGCCCTAGTAGCAGGACTTCCCCATAATCCAACCAACAGCCTCAGCTTCAGCTTCTCCCCCACACAATATGATGTTGCATGATTTGTCATCCCCTTCTATCCTAGAGGACTTCAAAGTACAGTAGAAACTCAGAGTTACAGACACCTCAGGAATGGAGATTGTCTATAACTATGAAATGTTCATAAATCTGAACAAAGTGCAGTTTGGGCTCCAAATCCTGCAGCTGAGGCTCCAGAACCAGCAGCTGAAACTCCAGGCCAGGTTTCAGCAGGAGCTGAGCTCCCTACTCAGCACCAGCATGAGTTTGCAAGCTTGTCCCCCTCCCAGCAGAGGTGTGTGTGTGTGTGTGTGTGTGTGTGTGTGTGTGTGTGTGTGTGTGTGTGTGTGTGTGTGTGTGTGTGTGTGTAAACATCATGTCCCCCTCCCAGGAGAAGGGGGGTAAAAATATGTGTCCCCTCCCAGCCAGGGAGGGGGAGGTAAAAATAGCATGTCCCCCTCCCAGCAGGGGGTGGGGGGCATATGTGTGTGAAAGTTGCACAGACCCCAGCCCTACTCCTGCTCTGTTGGCTCTGGCTGCCTTGGGCTGGCAGCCCCAGCATCTTGCTGTAAGTGGCTGCCCCATGCGTGGGAACAGGCAGCCACTTACCTTTCAAGATGCAATACAGGCACTATACAGTATTTGCTTTTTTT
This sequence comes from Gopherus flavomarginatus, assembly GCF_025201925.1. Lineage (NCBI taxonomy): Eukaryota > Metazoa > Chordata > Testudines > Testudinidae > Gopherus > Gopherus flavomarginatus. The sequence goes on along the minus strand of NC_066618.1, from coordinate 31,461,102 downwards.
TTTCTTTTTGTGTGTCTGCTGCTTCCTTATTAATTACTTCTGGTTTCACATGATGTCTGATTGACTGGTCAGTCCATAACTCTGATGTTCATATCTTTGAGGTTCTACTGTATACTAGGACCTGTTATGTTGGGTGGCCTCATCCCTGGGTATTCAGGTGGAGTTTCTCTGGGAGAATATTCATAAACTCTCCAACATTCTCCAACCTTGTGATTAATGAGGTTCTTCTCAAGCTGAGCACTCTTTGGAGTACTACTGGCAGCCAAGTGCTTGGAGAAGCACTATTTTGTTCCAGTACAGGGATACAAGGGATTTTATTCCTATCTGGCCCCAAACTCCTGGTAGTCACAGCAGTGAATGACAGCGTCTGCAGCGCAGATTCAAGTCCTCCCCAAAAGACAGAGACTTGAAGCACCTAGATCTTTTAGGCAGGAAGATATACACCTCATAGTCACTTCAGATGAGGATTGCAAACCAACAAGCCCTGCTGGCCAGATATGACTTCCTCAATTAGTTGGTTTTGGCCAAGTTTGAGGAACAGTTTGTCCAAGGCCTCCTGCGATGAATTTTGTGTTTGTCACTGAGGGCAGTTTTATGGTAAAAACTTTATTGCAATCTGCACTTGAGGTGGAGGACACTTCAGCCAGGGCTGTGGCCTCCACAGTTAATGTGAGGAGAGCTTCCTGGTTTCAGATCTCTGGGATTATACTGGCTGTCCAGCAAGCAACTGAGGACTTGCCATTCAATGGCCAACCCTTGTTTTCAGATAAGACTGATGAATTTTTTCAAGGATTTGAGGGCCACCTTAAGGTGTCCGGGGGTGTATACAACATACACACAGAGACACCATTATGGTGCGCAGGAGCAGCAATGATATGGGCTGCAGCACCCCTTTGTGCAGCCCTTCCCCCAAAGACAGCAAGACTACCCCAGGAAAATGGGAAGCACTCAAGAGGAAGCACTCAAGCTCGGGGCCTGGTCACTCTGTGCATCTTCCTTCAGCACCTGCTGAACACCCATTTTGACTTGTTAGGCCAGAACTTTGTTCCAGTTCTTCCTTCCTTATCATCCCCCTGTTCCTTTAGGGGTAGTGCCTGGATCTCAATAATGTCCAACAGCTGGATCCTAGACACTTTCAGATGGGCTACACCATCCAATTCCTCTCCAAACCCCTTTCTCCCCTGCCCCCCTTCTCACGAGATACTGCTCTTTGAACAGGTCAGCTCTCTGATAGTGTTGGGAGGGATGGAGAAGGTTCTGTGAGAACACTGCAGTGCTGGGTTTTACTTCTAGTATTTCCTGATACCAAAATCCAAGGATGGGATCAGGCCCATCCTCAGTCTCCACGTATTCAACACTTTTCCTGCCTAGCACTAAGATTGGTTTGCTAACTCAGTTGTTTACCTTATTGGATTGCTGGCTCAGCATTTCACCTGATCACATTGCTGGCTCAGCTTTTTACTTGGCTGTTTTCTTTCCTTACCAGACAAGTAGGCATTTTTTCCCATGTCCCAGCACCAAAAATATACATTCTACATACCACATCCTACACATGCCTTCCGGGACCGAATAGACATTCAGTGGTTCACACACTCATGAGCCATAACACTGTGATGTCCTGTGTGAAGACACAAGGGGGAACTCACTCCGGAGCACTCTGCCTGGAGGCAGTCAGTCTGTGGCAGTTTTATATCAAAGAGGACATCACCCTGATAGCTGTCTACTTACCAGGGGTCCAGAATTGTCTTGCTAATTATTTTCTCCCCAAGCCACAAGTGGTCCTTAAAGTCAGAGGTTCTTCAGATGGCGTGTGCAACGTGGGGCACCCCTACATTCTACCTCTTTGCAACATGGGAAAAGAGGAACTCAGCCCAGGCTCCCTCTCTGACTTTCCCCTGCAGCTGGAAGTCAACTCTACTGTATGCATTCCCTCCTATCCTGGTTCTTCCCCAGATCATCACCAAACTCAAAGCAGATTGAGCCAGGCTCATCCTGATTGCCCTAGCATGACTGACGCAGCATTGGTTCTCAGATCTCCTCACTCTGTCAGTTCAGCCTCCCATGCCTCTTCCTCTCCTCCCCGACCTCCTTACCAAGGACCACAGCCACATCCTGCATCCAGTGACCCCTTGCACCTCACTGCATGGCTGAGTGAGGAGGAAGGGCATTGCTCAGAGTCTGTTTCAGAGGTCCTACTTAACAGGAGGAACGCTTTCACTAGAACAGCCTATTTGGCAACATGGACAAGATTTTCCATGCAGTCCTTGGCCCGTAGGACCCATCCAGGACATCTTGGAGTACCTGTTACACCATCAGGACTCGGGCCTAGCACTCAATTCTCTGAGAGTGCATGTGGAAGCAATTTTGACATTTCATCCACCCACCCAAGGGAAATCTGTTTTCTCCAATACCATTGTGATAAGATTTCTGAAAGGACTCCTCCATTAGCCATTAGACACTGTCTAGCTTCTCTCTAAGCAGAACTGAACAGTTTCATGCTTTGCTTTGCCTTGCCTGTTCTTATTGTATGCAGACTACATGAAGGGACAAGTGGTCTCTGCCAAGACTATTTCTGAACTGATAAATTGCATCAAGACTGCTTATGAGATAGTCAAGTATCAGAGGGGTAGCCGTGTTAGTCTGGATCTGTAAAAGCAGCAAAGAATCCTGTGGCACCTTATAGACTAACAGATGTTTTGGAGCATGAGCTTTCGTGGGTGAATACCCACTTCCTCAGATGCATCTGAGGAAGTGGGTATTCACCCACGAAAGCTCATGCTCCAAAACGTCTGTTAGTCTATAAGGTGCCACAGGATTCTTTGCTGCTTTATGAGATAGTGTTGGCCACACCTCCTCGGCAGATATGGGCTCATTTGATGAGAGCACCATTTGACCATTACACAATCACTGCTTCTTCCAGAGCGGACGCTAATGCCAAAAAAATGGTCTTGCAATCCTTAGGTAGATTTCAAGCCTTGCCTCCAAATGGGGGTACTGCTTGCTAGTCATTTACTTGGAATACACATTTGCATCTATTCGAAGAAGAAGAAACAGTTACTTAGTATGGTTCTTAGAGATATGTGTTCCATGGCCCAGCCTCTGGCCCCTCATATAGCCAGGGGAGGGGCTACAGGCATGAGGCGGGAGCACCACCCCTCTACAGGTACTGCTAAGCAAGAGGCTCTGGCTCTGACACATGGGGCGGGCACACACCTTTACTTGGAATTCACTTCTGCATCACATCTCAAAGAACCACAGTTACAGTAAGTAACCATTTCTTCTTCTACAGAGGATTCCACAAAGAACTTCCCTTTTTCAAAACAGCTGCTATTCTTAATAGGACTGAGGCCACAGATGACCAGCTAAAGCCTTGAAGCATGGGATTAAAATATGTTATAGCCATTATCATGATACAGAACTACAAATGCTATGACCCTGCTGAGTGCAATGCAGGCAATCACACTCTCTCAAAGGCCCATAAAGGAAGGGTTTGAAGAAGAGGATTCATAGATTCACAGTTTCCAAGGCTGCATGGGACTACCACAGCCATCCAGCCTGATCCCAAGACCCCTATTACACACACAGGCTGGAGAAAATACCTAATCTTAATTTAAAGATTCCAAGCATTGGTGAGTTCAGTACCTCCCCAGGTAAACAGTTCCAATGTTTACCTCGCTGCTAGGAAATTGCATCTTATCTCAAAATTGAATTTGTCCAACTTTCATTTTCAGCCATTGGTTTTTGATGTCCCTTTATCAACATAATTGAAAAGCCCACCACTATCCTTTACTGTTTGTAAGTAACTATACGCAGTAATCAAATCACCTCTCATATTTCTCTTCAATAAGCTGAGGAAATTGAGCACCTTAAGCTTCACATTGTGAGGCTTGTTTTCCAGCCTCTAGATCATTTTTGTGGCTCTCCTTTGAACTCTTGCTGGTATTTCCACATCCTTCTTTAAAGCTAAAGTGTCATCTGCCAGTATTTGCAAAGAATCAAGGGTAGAGAAACAGAAAAGTGTAAAATAGTATTGTGGAGCCTCAGATAGAATATCTTGTACAGTTGCTAGCAAAACATACAGCTGCATCCAAATGGTGGTAGAGCAGGGGTGGGCAAACTACAGTCTGCGGGCCACACCCAGCCCTTCAGCTCCCACTGAGGAGCGGGATCCGGGGCTTGCCCTGCTCCCGCGCTCCAGCCAGGCCGCTCCGCACGTGTGTGCCGAGGCTCCTAGAAGCAGCAGCCTGTCCCCCCTGCTCCGGCTCCTTTGTTTAGGGACAGCCAGGGGGCTCCGCATGCTGGCTCTGCCCCAAGAGCCGCCCCTGCAGCTAACATTGGCCAAGAACTGCGGCTAATAGGAGCTGCAGGGGCAGTGCCTGTTGACAGGACAATGCGCAGAGCCACGTGGCCATACTCTGCATTGGGGCCAGAGGGGGGACATGCCGCTGCTTCCAGGAGCTGCTTAAAGTGCCACCTGGAGCCTGCACCCCTGACTGCCTCCTGTGCCTCAACCCCCTGTCCCAGCCGTGGTCCCTCTCCTGCACCCCAACCCCCTGTCCCACCCCAGAGACTCATCCGACACCGTGAACTCCTTTTTTCTGGCCCCACCCCAGAGCTCACACCCCCAGCCAGAGCCCTCATCCCCTGTGCCCCAACCCCCTCCCCAGCTCTGATCCCCCTCCTGCCTTTCTAACCGCTTGGTCCCAGCTGGGAGCACCCTCCTATACCCCAAATCCCTCATCCCCAGAGCCCACACGCTCCCTCGGCCCCTGCATCCCAGCCCGGAGCCCCCTCCCACATCCTGAACTCCTCATTTCTGGCCCCACTCCAGAGACCGCACCCCCAGCCAGAGACCTCACCCCCTCCTGCACCCCAATCCCAATTTCGTGAACATTCATGGCCCATCATACAATTTCCATACCCAGGTGTGGCCCTCAGACCAAAAAGTTCCCCCACCCCTGTGGTAGAGCATCAGTGGTCTCATTTTTCATAGACAGCTTTATTTAAAATTGTTTGTTGCAAATATATTTTTGTATACTAAACTAACTCAGTTTGCTCTAGCAGTAAATGTTCCTTTCTCTCTGACCTCTGTATTGAGAATTAAATACCTCTGACTATACTTTCAAAAAGAATATACTTGGTCAGTGTTTAAATATATACATTTGTACATATAAACTATTTATACTAAAATAAAGGTGTATTTAATTAAACTTATCATTCTTGGCCTATGCTACTTTAAAAGAATTGTAATGTAAATAAGGCTAAAATGGTTAAAATACTTCAAATTCGTAATAAATGTTCTCACAAGACAAGACATAACAAAAAGATAGTTGAGTGACTTCATCACAATTGTTAACAAATATTAGGTGTTTGAGGAATCCATTTATTATATTATACCCGCATGCATCTGAGGAAGTGGGTATTCACCCACGAAAGCTCATGCTCCAAAACCTCTGTTAGCCTATAAGGTGCCACAGGATTCTTTGCTGCATTTATTATATTGCATATTTTAATGTAAATTTTTTGCATTTCTTTTGAGAATAAACTGTGACTGAGAGTGCTTGTTGTTACTGAACCATCTTCTCTTCAGCAATCCTGTGGCGCCATTACATAAAGAATCTAAGGCCAATAGTAAGAGCTGGAAGCATGTAAATGGAAAAATCAAGTCAACTGATTAAATTTTAAACTGTCTCTAGATGCTTTAATGTTTCTTTCTTGTATTCCATATCCAGTGGATGATTTTTACAAACAGAAAAGGGAATATCTTACTAAATTTCTTAGGCACATAACTTGGCCATATTCCCCTTACATAAAATTAGGATAGAGAGCAAGGTCTGTTTTTAACTGTACCATATTTACACCAATTATTTATATGGCTCAGTTTTCTAACCTGACCACTGATGTTTCTTTTTTTATAAGTAACTCATACAACCCTCAATCCCTCAAAATGATGATTGACTGTATTCAGTTTTGAATTACTTCTGTGCTGAAATTAGAAATTTTCCTTATGCTGTTTTTTCATTACATTTGAACTCCTTTGTACTCTGAATGAATTTCAGGTTTTCTCTTACAGAGACATGTGACTCAGTCAAGTGGTAATCGAAAATTCAAGTGCACTGAATGTGGAAAAGCTTTCAAATACAAACATCACCTAAAGGAGCATCTACGAATCCACAGTGGTAAATATTCCAAGTCTTGATATACCATGTACGCTGTATGACTTTGGCATGAAAGCAATTTTTTAACTATAAGTTTAAAATATAATGTTTATATTTTGTTCTTGGAGATACTGTAAATTCTGGCCCAAGTACTCAGCTGTGCCCAAGGTGCTCCCAGTGCAACTCAAGAGGCTTTGCAAAAGTGGCTTTAAGCGGAGGCAGTTAAGCAAAACTTCAGCTGTAGTGTCCGAGTTCTGGCATGTGTAAAAGCAAAGATAGTCAGAAGGAATTTGGGGATGATTTGTTCATGTTATGTGTATGTATACAATTTTTAATTTTAAAAAGTGGACAGCCTTTGCCATGACCTCCTTACTTGGATGTTGTACCTCTTTCCCTTGTTCTTTGTTGTACACCTTTCCTCTATCCTCTGCTTGTTTACCTTTTTCAATTATATCCTCTTTCTGTGTGTTTGTAGAACACCTAGCATGTTGTGGCCACTACTGGAAACAAATAATTTACAGTATTAATAATAAATATGACAGTTACCCACCTTATGTGTATACTACCATACAAGGGTAATAGCAATAAAATACTGCCCCGAGCAAAGAATGCGATCGTACCCAAGATTTTTGTAGATTGTCATCTCAGCAGTCAGTGTTTCATTCTGTATGAAATTCCAAAGGTTAATTTTGATCATTAAAAAAAATCCTCTATTTCTTCCCTCCCCCTCTTCTTTACCGATTGAAGACAGACAGAAAGGAAGTAGAAATGAAGGTTTCACATTAACCTTTTCTACTGCTTTGCCATCTGAATCAAAGGAGCGGCATTTAAGAAAGCTCTGCTTTTTCCCATCCGAATGCATGTTCTGTGCCTCACTTTTGTTTCTTCTCCCAACTAATAACACCTGTGTCTCATCTACTCACTTTCAATGCTGACTCTGTTGGTGGAAGAGCCTGTGCTGGCACTCTTCTCTCCCTGAAAAGAGGCAGAACTACCAGCTATTCTCTTCCTCAGCAGCAGAGCTATGTTAAGAAGTCACTGCTACCACTGGGCTTGACCACCATGCTGGCTAGTTTGTAAGGAAGCTGTACAACTGATGTTCATCTCTGATATCAGACCACATGCATGTCTTCTGTGTGTGCCCTGTGTCCCTTTTCTTTGTGTCTATTTGGCTATTACAGTTATGGGTAGATAGGTGGCTAGATAGTGTTTGTGTATGTGTGCTTACTCCAATAAAAAAAATTATAAGATCTTACATCATCATTTATTTTGTTTATGCCACTTATTTTCTTTGGATTTGTCGTTGTTTTAGTCTCCTGCTTTATCACTTTCTAAAGTACATTATATTAGCTACTATGGAAACAGAGTTATTATTTGGGTGGAATGTAATGAATAAAGCATAAAGCCAATTCATATGCTGGGTTTAGACACTTACACCAAGGTTTGGGAAATGCTAAAATTTATCATGGCCATATGGGGCCTGATCTTTTATTTCTCGTGCACACACAATTTGCATTGAAATTCATGGAAGGAATGCCTGATCAGGCACAAAGGTGGCATAATAATCTATATAGTTTAATTGAGTATAAAGTGTTTGTTGTCAAAGTCATGTCTGGGACCATTTGAGAGGAGAGATATTGTTTTCCTATTACTTTAGTATGATGGAGATATGCACTGTAACCTAATCGACTCTCATTTATCTTTGTTTAGGAGAGAAGCCATATGAATGCCCAAACTGCAAGAAGCGTTTTTCCCATTCTGGTTCATATAGCTCACACATAAGCAGCAAGAAATGTATTGGTTTGATGCCTGTGAATGGTCGAGCACGGTCAGGGCTCAAGACGTCTCAGTGCTCCTCCCCTTCCCTTTCCTCATCACCAGGTATCCCAGCGAGGCCACAGATACGGCAAAAGATAGAAAACAAGCCCTTACAAGAACAACTTCCCATTAACCAAATTAAAACTGAACCTGTGGATTATGAATTCAAGCCCATAGTTGTTGCTTCAGGAATCAACTGTTCAACTCCTTTGCAAAATGGGGTTTTTAGTGGTGGTAGCCCATTACAGGCAACCAGTTCTCCTCAGGGTGTGGTACAAGCTGTTGTTCTACCAACAGTAGGTCTGGTATCTCCCATAAGCATCAACTTAAGTGACATTCAAAATGTACTTAAAGTGGCAGTAGATGGTAATGTAATACGGCAAGTATTGGAAAACAGTCATACTAATCTTGCATCCAAAGAACAAGAAACAATCAACACTGCATCCATACAACAAGCTGGTCATTCCCTCATTTCTGCTATCAGTCTTCCTTTGGTTGATCAAGATGGGACAACCAAAATTATCATCAATTATAGTTTGGAGCAACCTAGTCAACTTCAGGTTGTTCCACAAAATCTGAAAAAAGAAAATTCTGTTCCCACAAACAGTTGCAAAAGTGAAAAATTACCAGAAGATCTTACAGTGAAGTCTGAGAAAGATAAGAACTTTGAAGGAGAGACCAATGATAGCACTTGCCTTCTTTGTGATGACTGTCCAGGAGATCTTAATGCACTTCAAGAATTAAAGCACTATGACCCAAAAAATCCCACTCAGCTGCCTCAGCTCAGTGAAACAGAAGCTGAGAAGTCTGAATCCCCTGTTCTGTCAGAAACAGGGGAGAGCAACTTATCTCCTGGTCAGCCACCTTTAAAAAATCTTTTATCTCTTCTAAAAGCATATTATGCATTAAACGCACAACCAAGTGCAGAAGAGCTCTCAAAAATTGCTGATTCAGTAAACCTACCACTGGATGTGGTTAAAAAGTGGTTTGAAAAAATGCAAGCTGGACAAATTTCTGTACAGTCTTCTGGACCATCTTCTCCTGAACAGGGCAAACTAAGTAATCCTACAGATAATGATAATCAAGCAGGACCTACAAATCCAAGTGAAACCCATGACAACACAAATGAGTCACAAAACTCCCTCAAGATAATTAAGGCTCAGACTTTATCAGTGGGATTGACCCTGAATGGTTCACGAAGTAATACACCATCCCCATCACCACTAAACCTCTCTTCATCCAGAAATTCACAGGGTTATGTGTACACAACAGAGGGTGTACCAGAAGAGCCACAAATAGAACCTCTTGACCTTTCACTACCAAAGCAACATGGAGAAATATTGGAAAGATCTACCATAACTAGTGTTTACCAGAACAGTGTTTATTCTGTCCAAGAAGAACCTTTGAACTTGACTTGTGCAAAAAAAGAACCACAAAAGGACAGCAGTATTACAGACTCTGATCCTGTTGTAAATGTAATCCCACCAAGTGCCAACCCCATAAATATTGCTATACCTACAGTCACTGCCCAGTTACCTACAATTGTTGCCATTGCTGACCAGAACAGTGTTCCATGCTTAAGAGCTCTAGCTGCCAATAAGCAAACCATTCTGATTCCACGGGTGGCTTATACATATTCAACTACAGTTAGCCCTGCAGTTCAAGAAACACCGCCAAAACAGACCCAACCTAACGGAAATCAGGTACCTAAGCCTGTGTGTATTCTTGTACGTATTATATGTAGAGGTGTGGCATAATTCAGGTCATTATTTTTACCAAACTAAGAAACACTTCAATGGGAAAAGAAAAAAAGCCAGAATTGGTTACAACAGTATTTAAATTGTTGATATTTATTTTGGTTGCATCCTAATAAGTGGGTGATGGAAGTAATGGTAACATTTATTCCTTTGAAGCCAAGCTGGTACACAGTAGGGCAACACACAGAAACTAATAGTTGTATCAGACTTTCAGGACTAGTTTTCAATCCAAATAATAAATATACTAACTACTTGTGAATTCCCGAACCCCTGGTTAAAAAACAATGTAACCAGGCTCATATTCTTTGCTGGCTCCCTATCCCCTCCCCTCCCCACAAAAAAAGGATGCATGGAACATCTTTATCCTCCTATTTTGCCCTTTCTGTCAGCTCCCCTCCAGTACTGTCTTGATCTGGTGGGTAAAACTGAACTCTTCCTGTACTATAATGGAACTTTAAACAAAATGAAAATGAAACTTTCATTGAAAATGGGGCAAGTGCTTGTTCCTTGCATGTGTTTTTTATGTACTCTGCTCTGTTTCTACCTCAATATATGTCTGTATGATCAGAGTCGACCCCACTGATAGTTGTACACAAATTATTAAGGTAGGAATGGAGAAGAATAAAAAAAAGATACATGCAAGGGATAAGATCTTTTCTTGGCTGACTCCTTGTAAGTGGGTGATGGAAGTTAATGTAAACTCTTCCCTGTACAGTTGGAAACTGGTCAGCCTGGGTTTGGACTGACACAAGGTATGTGTGTGTTTGTTATATATTACACTCCTGCATACTGAGGTAGCTAATACATATTTTATTTGGATTTGAAAACTGATGCCAAAAATCTAATACAGTTTTTGTGTTTTTTGTGACTTGCTGATATCATTAAAATATGCTTTTATGCTTCTTGAGAGTGAATTTAGCAGATGAATCACAATTACAATTACAGTATTATGGTATTATAGGTACAGTTTTTGTTCATGGAATATTAGCATTCCCTGGCTAGTTACTTTAGGTTACTTTTGTAACAGAATTATGGGAAGGAAAGTAGCCAGTTTTACAGAATTGAACTCTAATGTTAGCATAATTTTAATTTTCATAAAAATGGTGAAACATTTAGATGCAGATGGTGTACCTTGATGTAAAAAACTGTTAGAAACATCCTTGGTCTTCCACATTCCCAACGTCCTTTTATGTACCTTTTCATTCTATAATCTCATTTCCCTCCCTTATCCAGCTATTACTTGGTGTGTCAGTGTTCCTCTGAAGCTTGTCATGAAGCCAAATCTTGAAACTCAAACATTGCAACTCTGTTAAGTACTGGTTTTCCAGGTCTTCTAGTTATAATAGATCAGGAATGTTAGTGCCACAAGAGAGTATTTTCTTGGTTATGTAAATGTTAGAATTAAACAACGTTGTTGGTCAGTTTATTGAAATTAAGTGAAATTACAGCTAAAATGCCAGGATATGATTTATAATCTCGTCTACTGTATCCATGGAATTTGTACTAGGTTTAATATTTTTTTGTAATTTTCTTAGGATGAAAGGCAAGATACTAGCTCAGAAGGAGTCTCAAATGTGGAAGATCAAAATGATTCTGATTCAACACCACCTAAAAAGAAGATGAGAAAGACAGAAAATGGGATGTATGCTTGTGATTTATGTGACAAAATATTCCAGAAGAGCAGTTCACTATTGAGACATAAGTATGAACACACAGGTATGTAGTAGTAAATATAGTTTTTAAAATAGTTTCCTTATTTTAATTCTGACTGGATTCCATGCTTCAAAAAGAACATGTAATATGTCCATGGTGAGAAAATAACTTTTTTCATCATCATGGCTCAGTGCACACCTTTTTCAGTAAACCTACATTTTTTATGTTTGTTCGATTTTTGTTGCAATTCCAGGATGTTGGGGTTTTTTTTTTTTTTTTTTTTTTAGGGACTAATGCAAAAATGTTAAATGATCAGGTATCTTTTCTCCAGCTGGGTCATGGTCATGATGATCTGACAGCCCCTTTAATCAGGAACTCATTTCCCACCTTCCAGCTCATACTGCTTCCTTCATTATTATTATTTGTTATTTACTTACAAAGCACCTTATACGTGTGGGACGCTTTACATCCAACTAAAAGACAATGTCCTTGCCCCCAGGCATTTTACAATCTAAGAGTCTAATCTCAAATCATTTGGAAATCAGTGGGAGTCTTCAATGAGCTTTGAATCTTTCACAAAAAGAATAGTGTTGCAGTCTTAAGTTTTTTCATTTTTATTTCTCTTCATTCCTCCTTTCAACTCCAGTTCTGGCTGTTTTGGTCATTTATTGCATTCTTTTACTTTAGTCTTTGCTATCTTGTGTATTAAAGACATGTTTTTATATTTGTGCCTTCATATGCCTTTTTCTTTTTTTATTGACTAGATCTCTGTTGATCTGCATTACTCTTTTTTAAAATCTCTATTAGGTTTAGTTCTTAATGCTCTATTGTCTACTAATTCTGTTAATTTTCTTTTCAGTCTTTCCCATTCAGTTCAATTTCTCAGAGTGTGTTTCTCAACAAAATATATACTTTTCCCAGCTTTGCTTTCCTAGAAGTTTAGTATGTTAGTTTCTCCTTTTTTAGAACAACTAGTTTTCTATTTTACTTTTTAATTAAATACAGAGCTCAGGAAAAGTGCTTGTTTGGCAGTACTAGACACTGAAGTCATTGCTCTTCTGTGTACTGTGATCAGAAAACTGCCATTTGTCTGCATCTTTCATATCAAGGCTAGGCCTATACAAACTTGCTTTGCCTAATTTCTATTCTATTTAATTGTGAGTTTTGAATACTGAAACCAAACTAACATTACTGGATTCTGTTGTATTAATTTAGATGGAATATATAAGCCCAAAGAGTCAAAAGTGTTAACATGACTCTGAAACTGCAATATTAAACAGTTTTAAAGAAGCGTTGGGGTACAGAGACCTCAGCCTGCTTAGTCCCATGGCAGACACCATTGCAAATCATTTTAATCTTTTATTAAAGATGCAGAAAAAGAAGAAAAACAGTTAAAGCATTTGAAATGTAAAGAAATAAGTCAGGCTTTCATTTTAACCACATGCCTTGTTCCTATTCCCTTTGGCTGGGGACAGTCTTTAAAAAGAGGCGGGTGGGGAGTAACTTGACAGTCTCTTAGATGGTATCAAAGATGATGATAACTGTCCTTTTGGGAAGAGAGAAGTTAGTTGGAATGGCTGGAGTGGTTCTTACTGTTTTTGTTGTTGAAGTCCAATTCCATTTACTAGAAGACAAAACAAGACAGAGAGAGAGAGAAAAGAGGGGAAAGAAAAGAACAGGGAAGATAGAAAACACAACTTCTGTCTCTGGTATTGGCTTTCACTTGCATCCTCACTGCTGGAAAAACACAGGCACAGCACATGCTCTTATCAGCCACTCTGAGACCTGGCAAACTCGTATCAGTATTGAGCTGTTTCGGGGGCATTGCCTTTAGCTGCCTCTTTTTGCTCAGAGGCTTACAGCAGTGTTGTAAAATATACATTCTTGGCTCATTGAACCCGATTCTTATTAGACAGAATGCAAAAGGGAAAGGAGAAGAAATAAAGTGGAGAAGGAAAAGGAAACACAGGGGAAAGAGGTGACAAAGTCTCACATACCAGGTTGTGTTTGGGATTCACCAGAGCCAGTGAGTGGAGGCAGAGCCCTTTTATGGTTTGGTCTGGTCAGGACATCTCTTGGGATCAGGACAACCAAGACACAATGATTTTACACTGGATCCCAGGGTCCCAGGAGACGGTGTGTGTGGCAGCCATCATGGTGAGGCTCACTCCTTCGCTTTCTCTCAGTCTCCTTTATTTTAAGGACCCCAAAAAGGACTGATGAGCAGAATAGTCCTTCCTCTCATTATTTTGTCCACCAATAGGCCTAATTTCAGACCCACCAGTTTTGGTTCATTGATTTCTGATCTTACACTGTTCTTGTTTACCAGGCATGATCTTGATCAGTTTTGTTTAGACTTTTTTCTTTTCTTTTTTTTTCTTGTTCTATTTTTTGCCTTTTCCCATCAAATCTGTTTTTGAGGGGTGAAGATGTTTCTTCAAGACAGCCATTCTTGTTCTCAAATTATTCAGCTATGTAGAAATTCAATTCACACAGTTCAACAAAGGAGTTAAGTGGATTTAAGCATGTGATTAAGTCAGTGAGACTCAAATGTGTGCTTAAAGTTAAGCACATGCTTAATTGCTTTGCCAGATTGGGGCCTGAGCATGCCATGGACAATGGTGCTGAGTCTTCCCTTTGTTAGAATGGAAAAATAGGGTTGATAAGTGTTGCAGTTTTCTAATGTCTTTTATCATCTTTTTTGGAGTACGGTTTTAGTTATCAATGTGGATCTTTATACACCTCTACCTCGATATAAGGAGGGAGCACAGGCTATAATGGCAGTGAGGAAGGAGGGTCAGGGCAAAGCTTGGAGGCAAGATCAAACCAGTATCTTAGATGCCTATATACAAATGCAAGAAGTATTGGTAATAAGCAGGAAGAACTGGAAGTGCTAATAAATAAATACAACTATGACATTGTTGGCATCACTGAAACTTGGTGGGATAATACACACGACTGGAATGTTGGTGTGGATGGGTATAGTTTGCTCAGGAAGGATAGACAGGGGAAAAAGGGAGGAGGTGTTGCCTTATATATAAAAAATGTACACACTTGGACTGAGGTGGAGATGGACATAGGAGACGGAAGTGTTGAGAGTCTCTGGGTTAGGCTAAAAGAGGTAAAAAACACGGGTGATGTCATGCTGGGAGTCTACTACAGGCCACCTAATCAGGTGGAAGAGGTGGATGAGGCTTTTTTCAAACAACTAACAAAATCATCCAAAGCCCAAGATTTGGTGGTGATGGGGGACTTCAACTATCCAGATATATGTTGGGAAAATAACACCGCAGGGCACCGACTATCCAATAAGTTCCTGGACTGCATTGCAGACAACTTTTTATTTCAGAAAGTTGAAAAAGCTACTAGGGGGGAAGCTGTTCTAGACTTGATTTTAACAAATAGGGAGGAACTTGTTGAGAATTTAAAAGTAGAAGGAAGCTTGCATGAAAGTGATCATGAAATCATAGAGTTTGCAATTCTAAGGAAGGGTAGAAGGGAGTACAGCAAAATAGAGACAATGGATTTCAGGAAGGCGGATTTTGGTAAGCTCAGAGAGCTGATAGGTAAGGTCCCATGGGAATCAAGACTGAGGGGAAAAACAACTGAGGAGAGTTGGCAGTTTTTCAAAGAGACGCTATTAAGGGCCCAAAAGCAAGCTATTCTGATGGGTAGGAAAGATAGAAAATGTGGCAAAAGACCACCTTGGCTTACCCTTGAGATCTTGCGTGACCTACAAAATAAAAAGGCATCGTATAAAAAATGGAAACTAGGTCAGATTACAAAGGATGAATATAGGCAAATAACACAGGAATGCAGAGGCAAGATTAGAAAGGCAAAGGCACAAAATGAACTCAAACTAGCTATGGAAATAAAGGAAAACAAGAAGACTTTTTATCAATACATTAGAAGCAAGAGGAAGACCAAGGACAGGGTAGGCCCACTGCTCATTAATGAGGGGGAAACAGTAACGGGAGACTTGGAAATGGCAGAGATGCTTAATGACTTCTTTGTTTCGGTCTTCACTGAGAAGTCTGAAGGAATGTCTAATATAGTGAATGCTTACGGGAAGAGGGTAGGTTTAGAAGATAAAATAAAAAAAGAGCAAGTAAAAAATCACTTAGAAAAGTTAGATGCCTGCAAGTCACCAGGGCCTGATGAAATGCATCCTAGAATACTCAAAGAGTTAATAGAAGAGGTATCTGAGCCTCTAGCTATTATCTTTGGGAAATCATGGGAGACAGGGGAGATTCCAGAAGACTGGGAGGGGGCAAATATAGTGCCCATCTATAAAAAGGGAAATAAAAACAACCCAGGAAACTACAGACCAGTTAGTTTAACTTCTGTGCCAGGGAAGATAATGGAGCAGGTAATTAAAGAAATCATCTGCAAACACTTGGAAGGTGGTAAGGTGATCGGGAATAGCCAGCATGGATTTGTAAAGAACAAATCGTGTCAAACTAATCTGATAGCGTTCTTTGATAGGATAACGAGCCTTGTGGATAAGGGAGAAGCGGTGGATGTGATATACCTAGACTTTAGTAAGGCATTTGATACGGTCTCGCATGATATTCTTATAGATAAACTAGGAAAGTATAATTTACATGGGGCTACTATAAGGTGGGTGCATAACTGGCTGGATAACTGTACTCAGAGAGTAGTTGTTAATGGCTCCCAATCCTGCTGGAAAGGTATAACAAGTGGGGTTCCGCAGGGGTCTGTTTTGGGACCGGTTCTGTTCAATATCTTCATCAACGATTTAGATGTTGGCATAGAAAGTACGCTTATTAAGTTTGCAGATGATACCAAACTGGGAGGGATTGCAACTGCTTTGGAGGACAGGGTCAAAATTCAAAATGATCTGGACAAATTGGAGAAATGGTCTGAGGTAAACAGGATGAAGTTCAATAAAGATAAATGCAAAGTGCTCCACTTAGGAAGGAACAATCAGTTTCACACATACAGAATGGGAAGAGACTGTCTAGGAAGGAGTATGGCAGAAAGAGATCTAGGGGTCATAGTAGACCACAAGCTTAATATGAGTCAACAGTGTGATACTGTTGCAAAAAAAGCAAACATGATTCTGGGATGCATTAACAGGTGTGTTGTAAACAAGACACAAGAAGTCATTCTTCCGCTTTATTCTGCACTGGTCAGGCCTCAGCTGGAGTATTGTGTCCAGTTCTGGGCACCGCATTTCAAGAAAGATGTGGAAAAATTGGAGAGGGTCCAGAGAAGAGCAACAAGAATGATTAAAGGTCTTGAGAACATGACCTATGAAGGAAGGCTGAAGGAATTGGGTTTGTTTAGTTTGGAAAAGAGAAGACTGAGAGGGGACATGATAGCAGTTTTCAGGTATCTAAAAGGGTGTCATCAGGAGGAGGGAAAAAACTTGTTCACCTTAGCCTCCAATGATAGAACAAGAAGCAATGGGCTTAAACTGCAGCAAGGGAGATTTAGGTTGGACATTAGGGAAAAGTTTCTAACTGTCAGGGTAGTTAAACACTGGAATAGATTGCCTAGGGAAGTTGTGGAATCTCCATCTCTGGAGATATTTAAGAGTAGGTTAGATAAATGGCTATTAGGGATGGTCTAGACAATATTTGGTCCTGCCATGAGGGCAGGGGACTGGACTCGATGACCTCTCGAGGTCCCTTCCAGTCCTGGAGTCTATGAGTCTATGAGTCCTTGGGAGCCAAAAAATCTTACCACGTTATAGGTGAAACCGTGTTATATTGAACTTGCTTTGGTCCACCAGAGTGTGCAGCCCATCCCCGCTGGAGCACTACTTTACCACGTTATATACAAATTTGTGCTATATCGGGTGGCGTTATATCAAGGTAGCGGTGTAGTTCTGCTGAGTTAGCTATACAGCTGGCCTAGAGTTGATCTCTACAGACCTGTCTCCATTCTCTTCCTACCATGGGCAGGACATACAGTCTCCTGATAGTCTCATCACAAAAGGAAGACTGATTCATTGAGGGCAGAAAATAAATCTTTGTACACAAGCCTCTGACCTTGTGATATATGTCATATTCATTCAGAACTTTGGATGGGTTTATTTACATTTATTATTACTTTGATTTGTTAAATCCTACTTTCAGCCTAAAATTTAGGCTGAAATTCAATGGGAAATGAGTTAAGTCCAGTTAACTCCAAAGCAGACTGCAAGCGTTACAAAGGAATCTCACAAAACTGGGTGACTGGACAACAAAATGGCAGATGAAATTCAGTGTTGATAAATGCAAAGTAATGCATACTGGAAAACGTAATCCCAACTATACATAAAATTCTAAATTCACTGTTACCACGCAAGTAAGAGATGTTCAGCGCAGCGTGGTTAGTTCAAAAAATCAACAATGTTAGGAAACATTAGGAAAGGGATAGATAATAAGACAGAAAATACCATAATGCCACTGTATAAATCATGGTATGCCCACATCTTGAATACTGCATGCAGATCTGATTTCCCTCAAAAAAAGATATTAGAATTGAAAAAGGTGCAGAGAAGGACAACAGAAATCATTAGGGATATGGAATAGCTTCTATATGCGGAGAGATTAAAAAAAATTGGCCTTTTCACCTTGGAAAAGAAACAACAAAGAGGGGATATGATAGAGGTCTATAAAATCTTGACTGGTGTGGAGAAAGTGAATAAGGAAGTGTTATTTACTCCTTCACATAACACAAGAACTTGCGGTCACCCAATGAAATTAAAAGGCTTCAAGTTTAAAACAAACAAAAGGAAGTACTTCTTCACACAACACCCAGTCAACCTGTGGAACTCGTTACCAGAGGATGTTATGAAGGCCAAAATTATAACAGGGTTCAAAAAAGAGCTAGATAAGTTCATGGAGGTCCATCAGCGGCTTTTAGCCAGGATGGTCAGGGATGCAACACCATGCTCAGAGTGTCCCTAACCTCTGTTAGCCAAAAGCTGGGAGTGGAAGATGGGATGAATCACTTGATGATTACCTGTTCTGTTCATTCCTTCTGAAGTACCTGGCATTGGCCACTGTTGGAAGACAGGATACTGGGCTAGATGGACCATTGATCTGACCCGGTATGGCCAATCTTATGTTATGTTTTTAGGCTCCTTTTGAAAATCCCAACCTTAATGACCCTAAGAAAAGAACACCTTCTTAAATAAATCTTCCAACAGTTGTACCAAAATCCAAATGTGAAACCGCTGCTTTTCAACAAATAGTCTCCACCAATCATAGATGATATGGAAACCAGTAATAACAATTAAAGTGTGGAAACTAAAGTTACAAATATTTGCTTATTATTTTTAGGTAAAAGACCTCATGAGTGTGGAATCTGTAAAAAGGCATTTAAACACAAACACCATTTGATTGAACACATGCGACTGCATTCTGGAGAAAAGCCCTATCAATGTGACAAATGTGGAAAGCGTTTTTCACACTCTGGGTCTTATTCTCAGCACATGAATCATCGCTACTCCTATTGTAAAAGAGAAGCAGAAGAGCGTGATAGCACAGAACAGGAAGAGACAGGACAAGAAGTCCTAAATAACGAGCATGCTGGTGCCAGAGCATCTCCATCACAGATCGACTCAGATGAGAGAGAAAGTTTAACGAGGGAAGAAGAGGAAGACAGTGAAAAAGAGGAAGAGGAAGAGGAGGACAAAGAGATGGAAGAACTTCAGGAAGAAAAAGAATGTGGAAAACTACAAGAAGTAAAGGAGGAAGAAAGGAAAATTGAAGGTAACATGAAGAATGAAGAAGCTGTAAATCAAGTGAGCAATGTAGAACAAGAAGCTATACAGAATGATGAGCGGGTGTCAGAAAAAACAAACAAAGCTTAACTAGTATTTTTTTTCTATAAGGAAAACAACTAATTGGTAATGAAGTTTGTTCTATACTATATATGCTTAACATAGAAACACAGTAGTCTGCATACTGTGATTTCTGTTCACTACTGTGTAAAAAAATAAAATAAAAAAATTATAGTAAAATAAGAAAATGAGAAAAAAAAATCCAGGTGTGCCTGAACCTCAAACCTAGTAATTTTTCATGCAGTTTTCAAAGTTAGGAACAAGTTTGTAACATGAAGCAGATTAGAAAAATACAGTGACTCTGGAAGCAAAGATTTAACAGGTTGTAGGAAACCTGATTTGTTAGACAAGCATCTGGCATCATTTGTTTTATCAGTATTAATTTTCATTCTTATGTTGATTAATTTTAAGCTGTACAATTGGGAGAGATTTATATGATTTTTTTTTTAATCCAGAAAAATTTGCTAAATCCGCTTCAGTATTTTATTATGTTTAGAAAATGTGAGAACTTCTGCACTACAGAATTCCCTTCGCAGAAAAGTATAATGCAGTTCCAAACAGTGCTAGACTACCTTTGTAAATTCAACCTAGAAGGTAGCAATTATAACATTAGATGTTGTAGTAGAACATATTATCATTTAAAGTGTATTGTTAGCCTTAAGAAAGCAGCTGATAGAAGAACTGAAGTTTCTTACTCATGTGGTTAAAAATGTAGTTGAAAAGATTGTTGTTGAGTTCTGATTGCAGGGACTAACAGTGTTAATACTGGTAAGGACAGCAAAATTGTCAAAAATCAGTGTTTGTAATTGTGTTTTGAGTATGTAGTAACAATATGAAGGATATGATATGAAGCTTTGTATCTCCTTTGGCCTTATGCAAGACCTGTGTGCTGTAAGTGCCATTTATCAGTATTTTAAAGGCTCTGACCAGCCTTTATCTAATGTGTGGCCTACAATAACTAGCATTTGTTAATTTGTATCAAACTTCTAAACTAAATCATGGTGGGGGTGGGGGAACACTCAACCATCCAAGAAGAACGAACACTGGTACATTTCATTATTTAATTCTTCAGTATTATGTTTGGTTGGTATCTAATTTGCAGAATTCTCTACAATAATTACAAGGGAAAATTTCTAATCTGCTTTATTGGTTTACTTTAATTTCAGACACATACATGACTTGTTATCTGGCTCATAAGTGTTTCCAAATGTTAGTTATTATGGACCCCATTTATTAACAATGTTAGCTGATTTTTACCTATCAGTATTATTTTATTTCTTTTAGTTTATAGATCTGTGCAACATTTTGTACTGTATGTCTTCAAACCTGGCAGTATTAATACCCTTCTTACTGACATATGTACCTTTTTAGTTTTAGAAAACTTTTATATTTATGTGTCTTATTTTTATATTTCTTTATTTATTACACAGTGTAGTGTATAATACTGTAGTTTGTATTAATACAATAATATATTTTAGTATGAAAATTTGGAAAGTTGATAAGATTTAAAGTAGAGATGCAATTGGTTCTCTTGCATTGAGATTTGATTTAACAGTGTTATGTTAACATTTATACTTGCCTTGGACTGTAGAACAGGAGAATTAAAATGGGAATGTATTAATTTTACAGTTGCAATCAATTCATTTTACCTTTACCCAGTTTTTAATATAAAGCTCTTACATTTTGAAATTCACTGTGTGACTAATAGCATGATGCTCTGCAGTTTTATTAAGAGATTAGCCTAACCATAAAACTCTCATTTCCTTAGGAAGCCAAATTAGAATAATCTTATAAACAGTGTTGGGAACAATGTTTAACATTTTTGTGCCAATTTGTTCCTGTATTCATGTATGTAAGTTACAAATCTGAATCTTCATTTTTAAGTTCCTTGTTACATCATGGTCATTTTCTAGTTTTTTACCAGGCTCCCCATCTCACAATAAAATGCGTCAACAAGCCTGACTTACTGTCGTTATTCCAGTAATATAAGATGATTATGTTTCGAATTATTTTTATGAGATGTCATGCAGACTTCACTCTTAACTTGGCTACAGCTACTCCACTTGAGCTGTGTTTAGGTAACAAATGAGTAAGAGCAAGGTATGGGGATAGCTGTTTGGATGGTTCACTGGCTTCTATAAAGATCAATACACCAAAGGTTCTAGTTTCAGAACCAAACCACATGTTTTCTTGGATTTTTGTTGCTTTTGGATCTGCATTGTATACTTTTAAATGAAATATTTCATTAACACTTACTTTAAAGCAAATAGTTCTGTGAGTGTTTTCTTGATTTAGCACTAGGTTCAAGTATATATTGCTGTTGGACTTTCTTACAGTTTCTAATGCAAATTCAGGTGTAATATTTTTTTAAAACCTTAATTTTACAGTAGTGGCTTTTCTGTAGCAGAGATGTCAGTTCAGTATTTTTAGAAACTCATGTCTTTACATTGCATATACTATATGTAAAAAGAAATGTACTGTAAACACACACCATTTACAAACAATGTTCTGCTGTCTTAATGATCCCTAAAGAGCATTTTGATGTGAAGGCTATGCATGTTGTGCTTTATATTCAAATATCTGTGTTTTGAAACACTTTAAATCCTATTATAGCATGACTCTTCACCATTAATACATATAAAAGATTGTTCCTATGTAACAGGTTTCTCTATAAGATAGCTAGCACTTTGGCTGCGTTTCATCACATAATATACCAAATATTGCAAGGTTTAAGTGGAGTAAACTGCTCACTGAACAGTATACACCTCTTTGAGAAAAACCTAACATTGATTTATAGTGCTGAAGAAAGATAAATTGGCTTTTAATTAACTTCTTTGGATTATAACAGGAATTGTGCAGGAGGCTTATGACTTCTCTCAGAGAAAGCTGATTCTGTGTCTAAAGATCCTTTAAAGGCATAGTTAACGATGCCCCTCTTAAAGCCCATTTCAGAACAGGCATTTTGGCACCTCCACCATTAAGAATCATTTCTACCTCACTTATCTATAGTAATAAACCCACGGAGACATTTGTTGGAGATGTGGCGGGGGGGAGAATACTTGCTTTTGCACGTAAAAATGAAACAAAGGATTTGAGCAAATCAGGAAGTCTGTTATCTACTGTTACACATGATAAAGATTCAGTTATCATATAAATCCTAGTTGCATGTGAAAGGCCAATAGCTTTCAGTTCCAGAACCTCAAATGAAGCAAGAGAAAACTATGCTCAGATAGAAAACAGGTTCTGAGTAATTTGGAATCAGGAAATTCCATGACTTTCTGTGAGGAAATTTATATTGATTACAGATTTAAACCCTGTGTTAAAATTCTGAAGCCAAAACCAAGTATATCAGCTTTAGCACCTGTTAGATTTCAGAGATGGGCTCTGATGCTACTGGCTTATTGTTTTGACATCGTGTATTGTCCATCTGAGGAACTCAAATGCATTACAGTAACTCTGATGCATTATCCTAACTGCAATTAGAGGAGTAAAATCAATTGCAATAAGGTGGAACTCTGGAGACCTAGATTGTATTCTAAGCTATGTCACCAAATTCCTACATGACTGTAGACAAGTCGGTTAAACTCTCTCAACCTCAGTTTTTACAATAGTAAGATGGGGATCATACTTCCTGGTATATATTTCACAGGGGTGCTGAGAGTTTAATTTTATGAATGTGTGTGTAAAATATTTTAGATCCAAAGATGGGTGACACTGTGTAACTATAAAACATTATTTACTGATAATTTCCTTTTTGGAAGAACTTTCTCCAAAGGAAATTACAGTAAAGACTGAAAAAGAATCTATCTTAAGGGAGAGGAAAAGTTAAAACTGCATACAGTATTTTCAGAATCTCATGAAAGCCACACTGGAATAGTTAGTATGAAAGCTGTCCAGCAAGAAAGGCCCATCTGGCAAATCTGATGTGACTAAGCTGTAGTCACCCAAGATCCATTGTCTACTCAGTGAGTAACATTTTGCAATATTAGATGCCATGATTGACTCAGGATATAAAGCTGGTGAATGGACAATATGTATGATGTGTGCACACAGACCCATGCTCTGCCACTACATGAAGCTGCCATCCTTGGATTTGGCTCAGAACCCATTGCAGAGAATTCTTTTTGACTTTACAGACAAGGTCAGTCTTAAAATGCATCTTAGAGCAATATGTCTTTTCCTGAAACAACAAGAGGCAAAGCAATTACAGGAAAAATCAGACTGACAGAAAAATATAAAAGTAAAAGGGTATAAGATCTGAATATATATTTTCTCTCCTGAACAGAGATTACAGGGGAAGAGAGATGTTAAAGTGGAATAAAGGTTTACTGAAACCTGAGCTTTATCCTATGATCTGTGTTGTGTTGTGTTTATAAATGAAAAAGTGATCCAGGTGAGCCAGTCTCAGTAAGGTCACAGACTATTGTCTGCGTCTGTTTCTCCCTTGAACTCTGCAGCCATGAGATGACTAAGCCATCTTGCCCCAGGATGCGGAGGAACACCACCAGTCCAGATCAAGAGAAAAGGTAAGGCTTGTTTAGAGGCAGTATAGCTAAATGGGATAATGATACGTACCTACTTTGAGACAGAAGATAAGTGCTATAGAAGTGCTAAGTATTATTATTACATATTATTATTGGGGTATAGGGAAAGAAGGGTCTCCTGAGTTCAAAGATTCAGAGAGAGCAGGAGTAGAGCTCTGAAATGGAGAACAGGAGAGGAGCAGGAAAGATCCTGATGCAGAAATAACTGCTTGATTTCTTCATCATCATCTCCCAATTTATACATATTTTGCATGTCTTTATTGTATACACTATGCTGTGATGTTTTGATGCAATTTTTACATTTGTAATTGTTATGTGAAACAGCTGTTTAATTTCTGACTTTAATTGTAATGCACCGCTACCTCGATATAATGCCACCCGATATAACACGAATTTGGATATATCGTAGTAAAGCAGTACTTGGGCGGGGGCAGGGGGGCTGTGTACTCTGGTGGATCAAAGCAAATTCAGTATAACACGGTTTCACCTATAATGTGCTACGATTTTTTGGCTCCCAAGGACAGTGTTATATTGAGGTAGAGGTGTATTAGTAAATTGAATATTGGAACTAAATATGAAATGTGCATAAGTCATGAACACTTTTGATGGCAGATGTGGGGTTTGGCCCTATAGTTATGTCTACATTGCAGTCGAGGTGTGATTCCAGAGGCTTCACTGCTGTTGGTACCCAAGCTAACTAGATTAAAGCTAGCTCAGGTATGTCTACATGTGCTGCAATCACATACCCTGATTTTGGATCTTTTATATTGTCAGCTTTCCAGGACAAGAGCAGTCCTCATTTTGTGTCCTGCAAAGTTCTGAGCAAATTTTTGGCATTTAAATAATGAGGTGCTTTACACAGTGTCTGTTTAATCTAGGGACTTAGGGGTAAACGAGCTTTGAAATGCATGTATATGAACTAAGCTTGGCTCCTTGTAAACTTCTGATTTTCTTTTACCTAGAAATGAATGGGAAAGGTTTAGTTATATTGTTACAACTAATATTCTAGCTTGCACTTGTAGCAAGAGGCTTTATCCTGCACTCCTTGGACACTGGCAGAATGCAGAATTGGGCTGTAAGAAAGGAGGGACCAGTATGTAGAAGGGTGCTGAGGCGAAGCATGCTAACTTTTTAGATGCTTACACTGCTGAGTGCATCTTTCATTCTTTGGAATCTCTCTTTAGGCCAAATCCTATGTGACTGATTGCACATCATCTCCTTGAAGCTCTTGACCATGTACGTGAGTCAGGCTAAACAGGATTTGCCCTCTTGTGTTTAATAATATCCAGATGTATATTTGTTCTTTCAGTATTAAAAAATACACTTTGATATTTGAAACAAATTGCTCTGGTGCTGGAGATAAACTCATCCAAAAGTGCTGCACTGGAAAAACAGTGCAAAACTCCAAAAGTATGACACTGAGGCTATATCTATACTTAAAATGCTACAACAGAATGGCTGCTGTGCCACAGTAGCACTTCAGTGTAGACACTCACTACAGCCACGGGAGGGGTTCTCCTCCCACTGTAGTTAATCTACCACCCTGATTGGTGGTAGCTAGGTCTGCAGAAGAAGTCTTCCATTGACCTAACAATGGCTACACTGGGGCTTTGGCCGGCTTAACTGCATCTCCGGGGCGTGGATTTTTCACAGCCCTGAGAGACAGAGTTATGTCTGTGTAATTTTTCATGGTAGACCAGCCCTGACTTGCAATTAAACAGCTCTTTAAGGCTGTAGTTACACAGCAAAAAGATGTCGGGCGGGTTTCAATCAAGTTAGCTCAACTGATTTAGCTTAACTTGATTGACACCCTCCTCCCCCTTCACATTCATGTGGACATAGTTTAGCACCTTTTAGATTGTTTGGTAGGTCTTTAGATCATATCAGCTGGATACCTTGTGGCTAACACCTTATAGATTGTTTGAAGTGGTCATGACTACAACATGACCAGCTCAAATGATGTAGATGGTGTTAAATTGTGGCTGCACAGCTGTTAAGGGAAGTTTGCAATCCAGAAAAAAGATTCCATTGAGTTAACACACCTTTTCCCCCACATAGACATGGCCTAAGTGTCAAACCCTTGGCCACACAGCTCAAATTAGAAATAAGGCAAAAGTTTGTGAGAGTGACAGTAATTAACCACTGGACCAAACTACCAAGGAAAGTGATGGATTCTTCATGTCTTTAAATCAAGACTGGATGCCTTTCTGGAAGACATGTTTTAGCAAAATACTAGTCACTGGGCTAAATATGTGGGTAACTGGGTGAAATGTAATAGTCCCAGAAACACAGGTGGTCTGACTGGATGACATGGCAGTGTTGCCAGCTCTTGTGTTTTTTTTTCATGAGTGACAGGATTTTGGCTGGGGCTAGAGTCAATCTTGTGATGATATGAGAAGCTCCAGCCCTCTAGTGAATTTGAGCCCTCTGATGGCTGCCTGCCCCGCTTGCTTGTCTCCTGAGGCTCAACAGCCAATCAGATTTGCTGCTGGTAGAGTTTTCTACCTAGCCTCCTCTCAGCAGCCCAAAACCATTCTCGTGGGGAGAGGAGGGAGCTAAAGATCCCAGGAGTTCAGAGCAGCTCTGTTCCCTCCTCTCCTCTCCCCTTCTGTGAGTAATAGGAACAAGATGGCCTCTCTGGTCCTCTCCTCAAACTCCTCCCTGCAGAATCTTGCCTGGGAAAGGGCAGAGAGGAGTGAAGAGCCCTTGACCTGCCCCCCCCCTCCCCGGCCAACCACCTGGAAAGGAGAGAAGGGACTGGGCTGAGGGCCACCTTTACAACTGCGAGAGGGACTGAGGAACCCCAGGATGACCAAAGGTGAGGCTGGGTGGTGGAATGAACTGATGTGGGTGGGGACTGAACTAATGCAGAGCCCTGCAACCAGACTCAAACCCAACTACAAGTGTTAAGGTTGGGTCAGGTCACCTTTAATGTTTTTTTCCTGCCTGTGGGGTTGGCATGGTGGAGGCAACATGTCCTGCTCCTGCTGGCCGCCATCACCTCACTGCAG
This sequence comes from Gopherus flavomarginatus, assembly GCF_025201925.1. Classification (NCBI taxonomy): domain Eukaryota; kingdom Metazoa; phylum Chordata; order Testudines; family Testudinidae; genus Gopherus; species Gopherus flavomarginatus. The sequence continues at coordinate 31,434,363 of NC_066618.1, read as the reverse complement.
AGTGAGCATGCTGATGGGTCGCAGCACCTCCCATGGGCAGGAGACAGCAGCTGTGGTGCTGACTCAGGTTCCAGGGGGAAGGGTCAGGTCAAAAAACAACTCAACCCTCTCAGGCACATAGATTCCAAGGCAGAAGGGATCATTGTAATAATCTAGTCTCATCTCCTGCATCGCACAGGTCATAGAACTTCCTCAAAATAAATCCTACAGTGTATCTGTTAGAAAAACATCCAATCTTAATTTTAAAATTGTCAATTATGGAGAATCCACCATAACAATTGGTACATTGTTCCAATGGTTAATTAATCTCACAGTTTAAAATTAACACCTTATTTCCAGTCTGAATTTGTCTAGCTTCAATTTCCAGCCATTGGATCGTGTTATGCCTTTCACTGCTAGACCAAAGAGCCCATTATCAAATATATGTTCCCCCTGTAGGTACTTCTAGAATGTAAACAATTCACCCCTTAACCTTCCTTTGTCACTATAAAGAAGATTTTCTAATCCTTCAATCATGCTCAAGGCTCATCTTTGAATCCTTTTTAGTTTTTCAACATCTTCTTGAATTGTGGTCACCAGAACTGGACACAGTATTCCAGTAGTGGTCGCACCAGTGCCAAATACAGAGGTAAAATAACCTCTCTGCTCCTACTCAAAATGTCCATTTATGCATCCCAGAATCGCATTAGTCCTTTTGGCCACAGAAACACACTGAGAGCTCATGTTCAGTTGATTGTTCACCTCAACCCCCAAATCATTTTTGGTCCTTTTCTCAGGGTAGAGTCCCCCCATTCTTAAATATGGCTTTCATTCTTGATTTCTAGATGTATGACTTTATTTGGCCACATTGAAATGTATATTGTTTGCTTGTGCCCAGTTTACAAAGTGATCAAGATGCCTTTCTATCAGCAATCTGTCCTCCTCATTATTTACCACTCCCTCAATCTTTGTTTCATCTGCAAACTTGATCAGTAGTGATTTTGTTTTCTTCCAGGTCATTGATAAAAATGTTAAATAGCATATGTCCAAGAACCAGTCCCTGCAGGATCCCACTAGAAAGAAACCCAGGATGATTTCCTGTTTGCTGTTACATCTTAAGACCTATTAGTTATCCAGCTTTTAATCCATTTAATGTGTGGCATGTTAATTTTATATTATTCTAGTCTTTTAATCAAAATGTCTTGCAGTACCAGTCAAATACCCTGCAAAAGTCTAAGTGAGAGGAGTAGTGGAACCTAATAGTGGGACTCATCAAAAAGCATGTAGGGCAGGAGCCCTCCTGGCAACCTTTGTGGGGGGAGAGCGAGAGAGACATTCCCTATATACAATGCCCTGTAACCTAGCAGAAAACACACTAAGCTGCGATCCGAAAACTCCAATTCCAATGCTTCCACTGACCACTGTCGATATTCCTATGTCCTTCACAATGCTTATGATAAACCAAGATTTCATAGCCTGGCAGCAGGGTGGTAGTGGTGATCAAACTGGTGAACAATAACCGAGCTTCTACAAGGTTACTTCATGCAGAGCTGGGAATGGAACCTATGCCTCTAATATAACGGAGTGTCTTCTGCGTTGCCACATTGTCTTTTAGAAGGACTATGACAAATTAGGTCTTTCTGTAATCTATACTGTCATACTGTGGCTCTCTATCACCCTTTAGCAGCTGCACCACATATAGAGGTTTATGCTGCTACTACTTCCATGCAAAGAGGGCTGGTTCTTTAGCTCAGATAGTAGAGGCTCAGACATTAACATCTAGAGTTCTGGTTCAGTCCATCAAGATAAGCCAGAAAAAGGTAGTGGTACATTTGGCTATACAGTTTGTAGCCACTAGAGTTCAACATAGTCCCAGAACCAGGAAGAGAAACCAAGAATGCTAATGCCCAACATTCCAGTGCTGTCTGTCTCACAAATACTTGTGTAATAGATTGGTGATGTGAGTTGTCTCTCTCTGTATGGGCTAGTAGCATACTGCCCCCCCACTCCAACCCCATCCCTGATTGCTACTATATATGAGGTGGAAGATTATGGGTTCAAATTCTTGTGATAATTCATGTGAGTGAAAAAATGTGTTTGTATAAACCTTAGCGTAAGTACTGAGGAATAATTGTATGATTTTATATTTTAGAATTTGCTTTTAGTTTGCTTTAGGATATTGGTAACAATATTGGTTTTATGCTTGCATTTTGCCTGGGGAGCCATGCCTCCTAAAATAGCATGTGACAAACATAGAGTGTGTTTGAGATTTCTCTTCCAAGAAAACAGGCCTAATTGATGTGGACACAGCAGCAAAATGAGGACAGACACATGCATGGAATTAAGTGGCAGGCCACAACTTTTATTAAACTTTACCACAGGGGAGGAGTTCTACCCACCCTTCACCCATAATCAGCTATACCAGACATTTGATTGGTTCCAGTGTGGGGGTTACAGGGCTCTTTACCATATAACCTGTAACTAATGCCAAGGTTTACAGGGGTCCTTACCATGTAACCCATAACATGGGGTAGGCTCAACTCAGCTTCCTGAGTCCTAGCACCCTCCCTCCACGAGGGGGATAGAGAATGCAGCAGGGTAGGGATCTTGGCCCCAGAAGGCCACAAGGTCTCACCCTTTCACATGAGCCCAAAACTAAACACCAAAATCCCAGGTCTCTTACCTCTGGGGACTGTTCATTTTATTCTCTTAACCACACTGGAAACCAGCCACAGGGGGTGCCAATGACTAGCTTGGTAGCTCCTCATCCACCCATGTTGCCTGGTATCACACCGCCTGCTCAATCCATGCCTGCACATGCCATAGCCATAGGTCAGCACCTCGATCTGATAGATGTATCCCATCATTCCTGAACACTTCTGGCTGATTGTTATGGATGTCCCTGTGTTGCATCACTGAACCCCCTTTCTCCAGGGATATCGTGGTGACTCCCTTATTTACTTTCTTTCTAACCTTGTCCATATGGGCTGGATCTGCTCCCAGCCCCTGCCTGTCAGTGAGGGCAGAAGTGGCATGAGCTGATCCCACTGCATGCTTCTTCTGGATGCAAACAGCTTCGGCCCGAAAGCCCAGCTGAGATCTGGCTGCCCTCTTGTGGGCCCGATGCACTAGAGTGCCCACACATCCAAACATTACTACGCTCTGGGTAGCTTCTGAAACAAACAAGCACATTCGGTAATGTACGTTCTGCCATTCCCTGCCATCTTTTCCTTGGTGCAGACATAAGTCCTGTAACATCTTGATTTCGAGTGCCCTATTGCCTGCACCTGCCACAGGCCAGAACACTCTGCAGCCACTAACGTGCCTGCCCCAATCCTGAAAGCATGAGTACCAAATTTACCCTGGTCAAGACCACAGTAGCACAAGGGTTTTTTCAATACCGCGCTGAATTGGTACCTTGTCAGGAAGCTGCCATCACCATGTGTGAACAGCAGGCCAGTTGGAGGCCCCAGATTTTTAGTGAGTGTGTAACATTAGCGTTTGTGGGGGGATTGGATGCCTCAGGACATTGCTAATGAGCTGTAGGGTCTTTCAGCTGTAGGTCACCAGTGTGAGTCCTGTCCAGTTCAGCGGAGATCAAACTTGTTTTCATTTAGGGCATGCTTGGTCCCTGTTACAAACAGGCCTGGTACTACACTGTATGCACTGGCATACAGGCCTGGTACTACACTGGTACTACACTGTATGCTGCTGAGAATTTACCCAATTCCTGGATCCCATGTGCTTCCAAGTGAATTGGGTATGGGTGGAGTTTAGTCATGGTTTGAGTCCTGAGGCTCAGACCTCTTGTCTGAGCTGTTCCTTGTGATGTGGAACTCTGCAGTTCAGCTGCCCTCGACCCCGAAACCTGTGCCTCAGACCCCTTAAGCCTCCCAGTCATCTTTAGTCAGTCCCTCAGAAATCCACTTTGCTGTGCACACTCTGGGCTTCTAGTTTAGCCCCTTTGAGATCCCACAGCAGGAAAGCAAGGCACACGTTCTTAAGCACAGAGCCTTTGCTCATAAAGCACTTGAGAGTTCAGATATTTGAGAACATTGTCCCCTAGTACAATAAGAGCCTGATTCTGGGCCTCCTAGAGAGGAATTCGGCAAGAAGGGCCTAATTCACCTTCCTGTCTATAATTTTATGAGACTTGGCAATACTATAATTGTCATGTCCATTTGGGTGAGAAGGGGAAATTAAAAATCAGGAGACCAAAAATATGATTTAATCTTTTTAAAGCAATATCATGAGTTTTTCTCTGGGAGGTGGAGGAGAACTCATGGTATTTTAACTTTCGGAGTTGGCAATACTGTATTCCAGCCAGCCTGCCTCCTGCTGTCTTGTCCCAAGCCTCCAGTGGTTGTGGGTGCTGTGAGCTGTAGTTACTTGCATCTAGCACAATAGGATGCACAACATTTGGGGGCTTTAGGTGTTACCACAGTATGAATGTTTAGAAATAATAATATGAGTACTAGGTCAAATGAGGGTGTCAGTGAAATGGATATTGTGGCAAACCTTCTATAAAAGGGAGGGCCCACGAGGAGTGGGGGAAACAGGTGTCAGAGACACACATTACCTGGGATTTCTCCTGCACCAGAGAAGTCCCCAGCCGACTCTTTAAACCCAGATTGCTGACCCCTTTGTGCCACGAGAGCAATGCAAAAAGCCCAGCATGGGAGCTAGGATCTGTCTCAGGGAGTTCACACTGCACAAGTTCTCTGCAACCAGAGGACATGGAAGGGGTATACATATCCTATGGAGAGGTAATTCTGACACAGGATCTGAGGAGAGAGGATGTATTTTCCCCACCATTTATTTAGATTACTGGAGCTCCCCCAGTGTGGTCGGTGCTTCCCAAAGATAGAGGAAGACATAGACCCTGCCCCAAAGAACTTAGTCTTTATAAACATACATAAATACAAATCTGGACAGTGATTTTACCTGCTCCCCTAATTCCCTCCCTGTACATCTTCCCCTGCTGGGATTACTCATGTTCTGGCAGACACTTGCTCCTGGCACAAGTAACCTGAGTGGGTGGCTCTGCAAGGGCTGGCTGTCAGAACATGGGAATAAAATGACTCTTTGGGCCTGATCCTGAACTCAGTCTACCCAAATCAAAGTTGGGAGTAACTCCATTGCAGTAAATGGCGTTCCACCGTGTAAAGCCATCAGAATGAAACCATAATCAGCACTTTTGTTCTTCTTCCAGAGATGTCCCTGTGGGTGTGCCACTTCAGGTAATTGTGCATCCCTGCACCTTTGCTCTGAGAGTTTTTCAGCAGTGCCTGTACAGGTCGCGCACACGCGGTGCATGCCTCTCGTGCCATTGGTGCTTCATCTAGCATGCATGCGACCCAGTCTCCTCAGTTCCTTCTCAACCATCCCCGGCCTGAGACAAAACTCAGAGTTGCGTTGAAAACCTTCGTTTCTATTAGACAAGTTTAGATAAATTAGTGAGTTAGGATAGTTTAGATACGTTAAGTTTCAGTTATTAGAGTTATGTTCCCTACCAAAAAAAAAGTTTTAATTTTTTCCATCCCTTAGTGCAGTTAGTATTAAGTTAGAAAAATGCCTGGTTCACCAGGATTTAAAAGGTGCACAACGTGCAGAGAGGCGATGCCTGTGTCAGATGGACACTCTCAATGCAATAGTGAAGCTCACATTCCTCAGAAATGTGCCCATTGTAACAAACTGAAAGCTAGGGCATGCAGAGATAGAGACCTGAGACTGAAACTCATCTTGATGGAGAAGTCACCAAGACCAGCCTCCGGTGTGGAGTCTAAGGGCTCTAAGCTGTCCGTCTCCACCATGACACCGTCAACAGTGCTAAAGGAGACAGCACCAACAACCGCTCCTATTTCCATGCCGCAGCCCAATGCTGCTAGCAAAACGGCGCTGACACAAATTGCACTGACACGGCTCAGTACACGACACTCCCGACACAATTGGCACCTTGCTCTTCAGCACTGAGGATCTTGGCACCACACCACTTTCTGCACCAAAAGGATCTGTTGGTCTCCTTGACACCAGAGTCACCTATTTTAGGCACCGATGTCTCACTGGGGCCAGCAGTACCATAGCAACAGTTATCTCCAATAGCATCAGAGTTCTCAAATGATGAAGATGAGGAGGTTGAAGGGGTATTCTCCCCTCACCATTCCTCCCCAGTCAGGATACCTATGACTGCTGGACCACATGTCCATATATGTGCACAACATGCCACCATGATATGGTCACCCATGGATGGGATCATCCAAGGCCTTCCGTGTTCACTGGCCATCCTGGAATCCCTGGGGATCTTACAGAAGGACCACAGCAGGCATTCCCACATAGGGAAGACACCAGATCCCCACCTCCACCCTCGGAGACCGTAGTGACCGAGACAAGGGATGAACTCATGGCAGAGCAGGAAGAGGACACTGCTCCTGACACCTCGTTAACCAACAACAATTCATCCTCCTCACTGGACGAGGCTATTATGCCTCCACCCCCAACCAGTGCGGATGACTTTACCCACTTCCAAGATTTATTCAAAAGAGTAGCCAGTGAGCTCAAAATTGCTCTGGAGGAAGTGCCAGAAATTCAGCATGAGCTAACAGATATCTTACAGACATCTTCCTCCTCAAAGATCGTGTTGCCAATCAATGAGGCTATCATGGAACCCACCAAGATGGTATGGCAAATTCCAGCCACCATACCTCTAACCTGCAAAAGGGTGAAAAGACAATATTATGTTCCCTCGAAGGCATTGGAATTTTTATTCACACACCCAACATCCAACTCACTGGTAGTGGAAATGGCCAGCCAGAGGGACAAACAGCAGTTTCAGTCCACAACCTTCGATACAGATAGTAAGAGGTTGGACCTATTCAGGGGCAAAATATATTCTTCCTCCATGCTTCAATTCAGAGTGGAAAATTACACAGCTCTACTTCCCAAATATGACCACAGAAACTATGAAAAGTTTATGGACTTTTTTTACTCTGGAATCTTAATAGAGAATTTAAATTGCTGGTCTCCGAAGGATAAATGATTGTGCACACACTCTACAGGCCTCACTAGACGTTGCTGACACAGCCGTCAGGTCCACCGCTACAGCTGTGGCCATGAAACGAGCCTCGTGGTTTAACACCTCAGCATTCCCACAGGAAATACAGAACACAGTCGAAGATCTCCCCTTTGACGGAGAAAAATTGTTAGCAGACAAAATCAGTGAGATACTGCACACTATGAAGGACTTGTGGGAAACTCTCTGTTTGCTCAGCATTCATACACCTGCCACAAAAAGGAGATGATACAGGTATCAACCATATCAGAGAAATAGCTATATACTCAACATATACATGGCAACACCAGAGGCCTTATGAACAACAAAGACAGAGACCACAACAATGCTGACTTCCATCACCAGTGGCATCTCAACCTGCTTCCTCTTAGCAACAAATTAGAAGGCTTGGTTGATGGTCTGGAAGACCTCTCCCACATTCCAGCACTTATGCCATCCATCCATCTATTTCGAAATAGTTTGCTCCCATTATACCTGAAATGGGCTGCCATCACCATGGACAAATGGGCCCTAGAAGTCTTCCATATGGGCTATACCATTCCTTTCCTGTCCATACATCCCACCCCACCCCCGTCCCTCATCAGGGACCCTTCTCATAAACATTTGCTATGCCAAGAGGTAGATCATCTCCTCCAATTAGGGGCAGTGGAAACTGTTCCCGTGCAACACAGGGGGAAGGAGTTTTATTCCCACTACTTTTTAACACAAAAGAAAAATGGGGAATGTCGACTTATCCTCGATCTCAGGCAACTGAACAAGTTTATGAGAAAGAAATGGTTCAAGATGGTCACCTTAATAACAATAATACCAGCACTGGAGCCGGGGGACTGGTTTTCAGCCCTCAACATGCAGGATGATTATTTTCATGTTACAGTACACCCTACCCACAGGTGTTTTCTGAGATTTACTTTGGACACAGACCACTATCAGTTCAAGATTTTACCTTTCAGCCTGTCAACAGCGCCTTGCATTTTCTCAGAGATCCTCGCAGTAGTAGCTGCACACCTGAGAAAACAAGGAATAATAATACTCCCTTACCTGGACAACTGTCTCTTGAAGTCACACACTCGATCAGACACCTTTCACTCTACCCAAACAATGATAGATTGCTTCCAGAGTCTGTCTACAAATAAACTGAAATAAATTGACAATAGAACCAGCTTAACAGTTAAAAATTCATTGGCGCTTATCATGACTTAGTGGCAGTGAAAGCATCACTTCCACAAGACACATTCGAAACGATAAAGACACTTATATCCGCAGTGCAGAACAGTCCACAGCCCACGCATGCCTACAACTTTTGGGCCACGTGGCAGCATGCACATTTGTGGTCCAAACACATGCACTTGCAATACGCTGCCTGCAAGGATGGCTAGCAACCATCTACAGACCGAACAAATACAGGTTAAACATACAATTAACAATGCCTGCCATGGTCAAGGATTCACTAATCTTGTGGACTCAACCACACAACCTGTGCCCGGAGATCCCATTTACACAAGATCCTCCATCACAGATGATCACAACGGATGCCACCCTCATAGGGTGGGGAGCACATAAGCAACATCGCAAAATTCAGGGATTATGGTCCACAGCCAAGACAAGGCTGCCCATAAACCTGCTAGAACTTCATGCCATCCGCAATGCCTGCCTCCACTTTCTACCATTCATAAGAAACCAAAAATAAGAGTAATGACCGCTTGCAAACATGCAAGGGTGAGCCTGATCACACTCACTATGCACCAAGGCTATAATACTCTGGAATTGGTGCATCCAAAACAATATACACATCTCAGCTTCCTACCTATCCGGATGCCAGAACACAATGGCAGAGGAACTCAGCCAGACATTTTCCCCACAACCATGAATGGGAATTAAATGATACAATATTGCAAACTATATTCCAAAATTGTGGCCACCCACAAATAGATCTATTCGTGACTGCCTGCAACACCAAATGTCCGAGATTCTGCCCCAGAGCAGGTCTCGGAAAGCGATCAATGGGGAATACATTCCTGACCAAGTGGAATACAGACCTCCTCTGTGCCTTCCCATCAATGCCATTAGTATCCAGAGTAATACAGAAAATAAGGACTGACAAAGCCAGAATCATCCTAATAGTCCCCACATGGCCAAGAAAAGTGTGGTATCCGTACATAACACAGATGGTATGTGCCCCAATCACTCTCCCACTTCAGACGGACCTCTTAACACAAGAGGGTCAAATGCAACATCTGAACATAGAGATGCTACGTCTGAAAGCATGGCTCCTCTATGGTTCTGTAATGGCAAACTAAGTTGTTCTGAACAGGTCCATCAGGCGCTACTCCGCAGTAGAAAACACATTACACATAACACCTACCTACAAAAGTGGAAGAGATTTACAGCATGGTGCACCACCAAACAAACCACTGCAACATCTGCACCTCTTCCATTGATATTAGACTCCCTCCTGGAATTAAAACAATCCAGCCTCTCCATCAGCTCAACAAAGGTACACTTTGTGGCTATCACTGCTTTTCACCAAAATATCGGCGACACTACAATATTTATTCACCTAATCACCAAGTGCTTCCTTGGGAACATTCAAATCATGTATCTGGGCATAACACCACCCACACAACCTGGGGACTTAAACTTGATCTTAATGGCCCTCACCTGGAAACTGTTTGATCCCTTAGCAAACTGCTCCGTACTACACCTATCCACGGAAGTGGCGTTCCTAATAGCGGTAGAGAAGGCACTGAGGAATCCGGGTCGCATGCACACTAGATGAAATGCCAATGGCGCACGAGGTAGGCACCGTGCATGTGTGACCCGTACAGGCACTGCTGTAAAACTCTCTGAGCAAAGGCTCAGGGACGCACCATCACCAGGAGTTGAGCATCCACAGGACACATTTCTCGAAGAACCTCAGTTACTGCACAAGGTGAGTAACCTTCTCTTCTTCCTCCCATCTTTTAACAAAAGCAGAATTATTTATGTTCCCATTTCAAAGGCAACAGTAGAAAATGGAGAGTCAGAATTTGGCCTGATGCGTTTATTAGGCACTTTTTTCCTGGAATGAAAATCTACAAAAAATAAAATATGTTACTTTAATTCCATAATATGATTGTTATCCCAAGTTATCTGTTATGTTAGTTATTATGATGTTTCTGTTGTCATGTTTAACAGTGTAGGGCTCAGTACTGCAAATACTTACTCATATGAGTGATCCCTACATGTGGAAATAATTCATATCAGGATTACTCACATGTGTTAAGCTTTGCAGCGTCTGACCCCTACTTTGCAACTAGAATCTTCAGAAGTGTCATTTTAAAAAAACTGCCATGGAAAACACACAGTATTTTCCTGCTTTACTGTAACTTAATGGGAACATTCTATTTGGCTCATTATTCCATCCATACAATCTCTATTTCTGTCTAAGACTGACATTAACTGCATTACTCATGCCATAATAACGGAAATGTATACAATATTTTTGAATCTGTGTCCATTCAACACACAATGTTGGAACCTTTTAATTTAAAGTAGCTACAGAGTCTGACATCTGAATAAGCAAATGTTTCATGACCAAAACTGTGCTTAAGTCATAGATGTTTTATATTCCTGACTTTAAAATATATGGAAACAAGCACTATTAAATATATTCTATTATCACTCTGTGTAAACGTGATTGCATATTTGTATCTCTTATCCTCTCTTTTTAACAGTACAAACAATAATTAAAGCACTTTACAATACCAGATCAGGAGCCAACTTACCTTAATTGTCACAGTGGAACCACATTATGCAATTAGACAGCTGCACCTAACTCACTTCTTAATTCACATTGTTTTATTTATGTAGTGCCTTCTAAATACAAACTTTAAGCTGTTTTATGGGATTTCTCATACTTTATGCCCCCAAGATACCCTTAGACAGTCTTACATATTTTGCATGCCAACTTTTCTTAGTTTACTAACTGAAGCACCATTGAATTGGCGATCTTCTATCACTTTGGAAGTGTTCTCTTCCCTATTGTCTCTTTCATATCAGGTCTGATGCCATATTTCAAATGTTAGCTGCTATGAAGCTTGCTGAATAAATGTAATATTCCATCTTTGACTGTAGAAAGTGGAATCTTCATCCCTCTAAAGGGTGTTCACTAACATGCAGATGTCAAATAGTTCCCTAACAGTTCTGAATTGCAAATCATTGCCAGGAAAGGAAAATGAGTTCTGTAAACTTGTAACCCATTCTACCTTTAGGACTACCGTATATTAAACTTCCAAGGTTACAGCTTTCCTCTGACCTTGGATTGGTAGATGCTGCCACCACCCAAGTGCAGAACCCCTTTGAGAAACCAGGAAGGCGCACTTGGGAATTCCTTCCTGTGAGGTACCCTCAAGCCCTTTCACCCCTTCCTCCCCTCCAGGGAAGAGCTGAGAAAGAAAACAAAGGAAATCAGCTGTTGCCACTAGCTAATTAAACAACATGTGCACAAAACTCTTAGGTCACAAAAATCCAATTCCGTTGTTAAAAAAGGAAAAATTTATTTAAAAAAAAATACATCTGGGAACTCAGGCTACTGCTAGATTTAAAAAATATATATATAAGGATTAAGACCAAGAATAGCTTTCTTGAGGTCCAGCTTAAAGGTTACAAGCAAAACAAAAGCACCTGGCGTTAGCACAGAGGAATCCACAAGCCGTAAAGAAATAAAAGGGATAAGCCTAATCGCATCTTCCTAGACATTTCCTGATCTACTTACATATCTGGGGATTTAAATGAGCAGTTTCTAGGTATGATACTGATGATTTTTTTCATACCTGGCCCAAGCTTCTTACAGCATAGTTCCAGCCCTGTCTGCCTCTCCCTGAGAACAACAGACAGACAGACAAAAGGGGGAGTCTTTTCTCAATTTTAAGAAGTTCTAGCTTTCCCGTTGGCTCTTTTGGCCAGGTGCCCACTCACTTCCTTTTACCTGTGCATAGCAGTGAGACTTTTTAACCCTTTGCAGGTAGAGTAATTAGAGAACAGCTACTAAGAGGGATTTTATAGCTACTGGGTGTTGATAAAAGGGAGCTACCGCCCTCCCACCTCTTTCATTTATCACAACAGGTCTTTAAATATTAAGTATGATAAACTTTAAAGGCAAAAATCTGTGTTTGCTTCCTGCACAACCATGGCTTAAAACTTCGAATATTCTTTATAGTGTAATCAGTTTACTTAGACTGTGAGCAATTTGTGTCAGGGACCATCTTCTCATACGGGTGTATGTTGCCTAGCACAGTAGGGCCCCCAGTCACTGTCTGGGACTTACCACTGCAACCACAATACAAATAATAATAGTAATGGACTTATATCACTGACATTCTAGCCAGCTCTTGTTTTTTCTTCATCCGTCACAGGACCTGTGTATATCCTGGTGACATATCAGAATGGAGCTGGGGGCAATGGCATTCAAGAGCCACTGTACTGATGGTTCTGAACTAAAGTTCATCAGAAAGGTCAAATAGTCCATTGACAGAATAGTCTGTTGGCAGAACAGTACTCTCCTTCTGCGGCCTCTGCAAATATACAGGGCTGAGTCAGTCCAGACATTCTGAGAAACTATTTGGCCTAGAAAATTAGAGAGACTTGGTGGGTGAGGTAATATCTTTTATTAGACCAACTTGTCTTGGTGAGAAAGACAAGTTTTCAAGCTTACACAGAGCTCTTCTTCAGGAATGGGAAACTTACTCAGGGCTGGGAAACTTACTCAGGCCAGGTCTATGCTACAAACCTATATCGGTATAACTATGTCGCTCAGGAATGTGAAAAATCCACACCCCGGAGTGACGCAGTTACCCCAACCTAACTGCCCTGGGTAGACAGCACTATGATGACAGGAAAGCTTCTGCTGTTGACATAGCTACCACCTCTCGAGGTGGATTAACATCACAGACTGGAGAAGCTCTGACTTCAGCATAGTAGTGTCTTTACTAAGGACATGTCTACACTACAAAATTAAGTCAACCTAATTTACTCTGGCATACAGCTGCCACAGTAATTACATCACTTGTGCATGTCTACACTTTGCTCCTTATGTTGGTGGTGCAAATCCTCACCAGGAGCACTTTCATCAATTGAACTGTCAGTGTGGGGATTGTGGGATGGCTTCTGAAAGCCAGCAACAGTTGATGTAAGCAACGCAGTGTCTACACTGACGATGAGTCAACCTAAATACATAGACACTGACACTCTGCCTCTCATGGAGGTGGATTAAAATTGGGGTGCGGGGTGTGGGAGGGGTTGTGGTGTGCAGGAAGGGGCTCAGGATAAGAGATTGGGGCAGAGGAGGGGAGCGGGGTGTATGTGGGGGCTCAGGGAAGGGGGTTGAGGTGCAGGAGGGGTGTGGAATGCAGGAGGGGGATCAGGGCAGGGGTGCGGACTGCGGGAGGGAGCTCAGGGCAGGGGTTTGGATGCAGGAGGGGTGTGAGGTACATAAGGGGGCTCAGGGCAGAGTTGGGGTGCAGGAGGGGTGCGAGGTGCAGGAGGGGGCTCGGCAGAGAGTTGGGGTGCAGGAGGGGTGCGAGGTGCAGGAGGGGGCTCAGGGCAGGGAGTTGTGCAGGAGGGGTGCAAGGTGCAGGCAGGGGGCTTAGGGCAGGGTGCAGGAGGGGTTTGGGCTCCAGCCTGGCACTGCTTACCTAAAGCGGCTCCGGGGTGGCAGCAGCATGCACTGGGGCCAGGGCAGGCTCCCTGCATGCCTGCCCTGTCCCCAGCCCCAAGCCGCTCCAGGAAGCGCTGCAGCCCCTGAGGGGAGTGGGGGCCGAGGGCTCCATGTGCTCTGCCCTTGACATGCCTCCAGGTACCTCCCCCGAAGCTCCCATTGGCTGCGGTTCCCTGTTCCCAGCCAATGGGAGCTGCAGGGGGCAGTGCCTGGAAGCATGGGCAACAACGCATGGAGCCCTCTGCTCCCCCGCCCAGAGGCCACAAGGACTTGGTGCTGGCCACTTCTGCGAGTGGCACGGGGCCCATCGTGCCACAGGGAACAATCCTGCAGACTGGATCCAAAGCCCTGAGGGGCTGGATCCGGCTCACAGGCTGTAGTTTGCCCACCCCTGGTGTAGTGATTGGTTTCACCCACATAGATGTTACTGGGTTATTTAGTGCACTGGATGAGGTACTCCACATGTTGTGATAGGCATGCATAGAACCCATGGAGCCTGAAAAGTGTTTCTTTGGGGGGTGTTGATCAGTGTAGCAGTGGAGATATGTCAGAAGGTTTTGCATCTGTTGATCTGACAGTGTCTGATGTTGCTTTAAGTTGGTGTGTTCTGTTCTGTGAGGAGCTTGCTTCTGAGGATGAGCTTTGGGGGCGAGGTGTTTGAAGGTCAGAAGAAGAGATTCAGGAGAGATATCTTCCAGGATGGAGTCTCCATTGAGTATGGGTTGTAGTTGTTTGATGATAACTTGTATGGGTTCCAGTGTGGGATGGTAGGTGACAACTAGGGGTGTGCAGTTGGAAGGGGTTTTATTTCTGTATTGAAGCAGGTTCTCTTGGGGTATTTGTGCGGCCTGTTCTAGCATGCTGTCTCCACTGCTACAATGATCAACACCCCCTACAACATATTTTTCAAGATGTTAATTCAGTTCCCAAATGAATGGCTTTACCAGTGTCCGACATGGCTGTAAACAAAAGCTGTCCAATAACTCAAGGGCCAAGATGCACCAAAGGTTTCTCCTAGTTCATTTATAATTTACTCAACCTCTGCTCTCTCTCAGGAGTTTAGCATTCTGATTTGATGCTTGCATTCATACTGTGCATTTTTGAATGCAAAGTTCTTGCAGCCACTAAATTATCTTGAACCAGAGTCTGAAACCCATATCCTTGAAATCAGTAGGGATAATCACAGAGTGAAGTACTACGCAGTGCAAGTAGAGAATCATCATCTGTATCCTGATAACAGTTATGGCCAGATTCTTCCATCTTCACTAATCTTGTATTGTCTTATCTGTAGGTACTACAAGGTGACTAAAGATACCAGAATCTGGTCCTTAATCTAAATGTTCTCAGGAGATTTGCTTTAAGTCCTTTTTTAATACTTGGAAAAACAAAATAAAATCTGTTTATGGGACTAAAGAAATCTCTCTCCTTCCATTTCAACCCTGAATTGCAGCCTAACTTTTGACAAAAGGGAGGAGATACAGTCTTGTTTTAAAGAACTCTGAATCTCCTTGGCAGTATGCCATGAAATGACATTAACTCAGTATAATTACAGCTTACTAATGGCTTAACCCAGGCATTCTATCCCCCCACAATTTTTGTCTCTTCTGCACATGACACTTCCTCCAGTTCTTGCTAAATTTCACTAAATACTGGTGAGCTGCCCTGATGGAGCAAATAATTTACACTTTTCACTATCAGGGATATTACATGAAACCATGAGACTGGATGTGTCTTCATTCTTTTAGCTGTTCAGTATTTCAGCAACAGCTGGCATAATGAGTTGAATGTGAATGGTTTTGTGTTTATAGTACAGCCAATCCCTGGAATAAATGGGTTGGGGGAGGGAAATCCCAGACTATAACCATCACATAACAGTACAGAAAAATTAAAACTGCCATGGAGAATGTGATGAGACTTACTAATATCTGTACCCCAACTGCTTAAAGTTCTTTGATCTCCTTGGGTGGAAGGAGCTATAGAACATCCAAGTATTATTATTATTATTATTATTATTTATTTTGTTATTATAGGTGGGCTGGTAACATTGTCTCTTATTGAGGCTACACAACACTGCCAGTTACAAGACCTTGTTTTCAGCTGCTTATAATATTGCCAAACTGGAAACATTTGGGTCTTTGCACATGATTGATAGAGATTTGCTCGAGCTTAGTAGTTAAAATCTCTGACAATTCGATTCTCACTGAGGATGCCTGAACCTCTCACAAGTCTAGTACTGACCAGTTTGTTGGTGCCACTCCCACAGAGGGACAGAGTATGTTCCAGCCCAGCTATGGGAGCTCTGAATGATTTTCTCTCTAATGGCTGCTACTAGCTGCTCCATGCTGAGGTGGGGTCAGGAACCAGAACTGAGAGCAGTGATCCTGCCATTCCTATGCTGTCAAAAACCTCTCCGCTGGTGCTGAGGCGACATGGAGAAGGAAGCTGTCTGATCTGAATGCAGAGGGGAGAAAAGCCAGAGCAGGGGGAAGATAAAGGACCAGATTGGGACAAGTAGACTGGGTCTGGAGAGAAACATGATTGGTTGAGCAAGAAGACTGGGACAAGAAGCCTGTGGAGTCGAGAATGGGACTGGGACAAAGAGACAGAGCTGGGAAGAGACAGAACTGGGACATGAGGGAGCAAACAATGCAGTAGGTGTCAGCTTAGGGGAAAATGGGCAGAAGGCTCTGAGCCCACTAGAACACACTCTTCTCCAGAGCCTGGACTGGTACCCAAGCCTCTTGAGTCTCACTATCCCTCAACTGTCCATAAATATCTGTGAAACTCACTGGAAAAGTGCAAGGATGTGTCTTATCCCTCTCTAGTGCTGGTCCACATAGAGGATGACAACCTACTATTGCTATCAGTTACCCAACTGCTCAAATGGCAGGGGTCAATGTGGTGGCTCTACAGGTTCTAAAACTGTTAATGAACCATGTGGGTGTCAATATTATGCCACACCATGGAATTTGTTTTTCCTGTTGTTTTTTCAAAAAAAGAACAAAAAAACCCTAGGAAATGAAACACAAAAAGCTACATTAAAGAGCATTATTAAGGTTGCAAAGTCAAGCATTCCAATGTTAGATAGTTGGGTTTGTGATGGCCAGGAGAACTGCATGGTGAATTGCC
The DNA here is from genome assembly GCF_025201925.1 of Gopherus flavomarginatus. NCBI lineage: Eukaryota > Metazoa > Chordata > Testudines > Testudinidae > Gopherus > Gopherus flavomarginatus. The sequence continues at coordinate 31,417,492 of NC_066618.1, read as the reverse complement.
AGTTCGGTGCAAAGACTGCAGACCTCTTGAGACATCTAGACAGACATGTGCAGTGCTTGGGAGGAGCCAGTGGTTGTGGTACATGTAGGTACCAATGACATAGGAAAAGGTAACAGAGTGGTCTTGGAGGCCAAAATTAGGCTGCAAGGTGTGAGATTAAAGGTCAGGACTTCCATGGTAGCATTCTCTGAAATGTTTCCAGTTCCACATGTGAGGACAGACCGACGGTCAGAACTGCAAGGTCTCAATGTGTGTATAAGATGATGCTGTTCGGAGGCAGGATTTAGGTTTATAAGGAACTAGGAATCTTTTGGGAAAGGAGGAGCCTATACAGGAAAGATGGGCTCCATCTAAACTGAAACAGAACCAGATTGCTGGCATGTAAAATTAAAAAAGTTGTAGAGGAGTTTTTAAACTAAGGGCTGGAGGAAAACTGACAGGTGTGAAGGAACATGTGATTTGGACAGATATATTACTTAGGGAAGGATTTATTAAAGTGGATAGTCTGTATGCTAATAAAAAGGAGAGGATAGAAGTTGATAATGTGTAGGTAAGAACTGAAGAGAAACAATCACATGAAAAAGAGTTCCCTTCAGTTACATCACACCAAGGTAGACAACTAAATATTGACACATTTTATAAGTGCTTATAAACAAATGCAAGAAGTCGAAATACTAAGGGAACTTGAGTGCCTGCTAGTAAATGAGGATATTAACATAATAGGCATCACAGAAATTTGATGGAACAATGATCATCAATGTGACACAGCTGATCCAAAATATCCAGGATCCAAAATATGTAGGAATGACAGAGTAGGTTGCACCGATGGGGGAGTGGCACTGTATTTGAAAGAAAGCATAGAGTCAAATATAGTAAAAATCTTAAATGAACCAAATTGTACCATAGAAATTCCATGCTGGAATAATAAGAGTAGATTGGTAGGAATATACCACTGACCACCAGACCAGGGTAATGATGGTGACTGTGAAATGATCAGGAAATTAGAGAAGCTACAAAAACAGAAAAACCAATAATAATGGGGGATTTCAACTATCCCCATATTCATAGCATACATGTTACCTCAGGATCGAATGCAGAGAAAAAAATTCTAAACACCAGTAATGACTGCTTAGTGGAGCAGCTCATCCTGCAACCTCCAAGTGGAGAAGCAATTATTGATTTAGTCCTAAGTGGATCATAGGATCTGGTCCGAGAGATTAATATAGCTGACCTGGTCAGTAATAGCGATGTAATTAAATTTAACATCCTTGGGGAGGGAGAGAAACCCATCACAGTAGAATTTAACTTCAGAAAGGGGAAGTATACAAAAATGAAGAAACTAGTTGGAAAGAAATTAAAAGGAACAGTCAGAAGAGTGAAATGCCTGCAAGCTGCATGGAAAATATTTAAAAACTCCATAACAGAGCTTCAAACTATATGTGTACCCCAAATAAAAAATGAGGACCCCAAAATACCACAATGACTAAATAGCAGAGAATGAGGCAGTTAGAGGGAAAAAGGCATTTTGTGAAAATTGAAATTCAAGTCATGCTGAGGAAAATAGGAACATAAACTCTAGCAAGTCAAATGTAAAAGTATAATTAGGCAGGTCGAAAAAGAATTTGAAGAAGAACTAGCAAAATACACAAAAACAATAAAAATTTTCTAAAGTACGTCAGAAACAAGAAGCCTGCCAAACAATCGATGGGGCCCCGGACGATTGAGATGATAAAGGAGCACTCAAGGAAGACAAGGCACTTGCAGAGAAGGTAAGTGAATTCTTTGCATCAGTCTTCACTGTAGAGGGTCTGAGAGACATCCCCGCACCTGATCCATTCTCGTTAGGTGATAAGTCTGAAGAACTTGACCAGACTGCGATTGCAGCAGAGAAGGTTTGGAACAAAGTGATAAACAGTAATAAATCACCAAGACCAGACAGTATTCACCGCAGAGTGCTGAAGGAATTCAAATAGGAAATTGCAGAACTACTAACTGTGGTATGTAACGTATCACTTAAATCAGCCTGTACCAGATGACTGGAGGAAGGTAATGTAACACTGATCTTTCAAAAAGGCTTCAGCAGTGATCCTGACAATTTCAGGCCAGTAAACCTAACTTCAATATCCAGCCAATTGGTTGAAATTATAGTAAAGAACAGAATTATCAGATACCTCAATGAACATGATATGTTGGGGATGAGTCAACACGGCTTTTGTAAAGGAAAATTATGCCTCGCTAATCTATTAGAATTTGAGAAGATTGATAACTAGTATGTGGCTAAGGGAGAATAAGTGGATATAGTGTACCTGGACTTTCAGAAAGTCTTTGACAAGATACCTCACCAAAGTCTCTTAAGAAAAGTAAACTGTCATGGGATATGGATCAGTGAGTGGTTAAAAGATGAGAAACAAAGGGTAAGAATAAATTATCAGTTTTCACAATGCAAAGTGGTAAATAGCAGGGTCCCCCAAGGATTTGTACTGATCAATACACAATTACGCAAGATAATTAAATCCAAAGCTGACTGTGAAGAGTTAAAAGGGGATCTCACTAAACTGGGTGACTGGGCAAGAAAATGGCAGATGCATTTTAGTTTTGATACATGCAAAACAATGCACATTGGAAAACATCCCAACTATACATACAAAATGATGGGGTCTAAATTAGCTGTTACCATGCAAGCAAGAGGTATTGGAGTCAATGTGGCTAGTTTTCTGAAAACATCTGTTCAATGTGCAGCAGCAGCACAAAAAACCCAACAATGTTAGGAACCATTAGGAAATGGATATATAATGAGGCATAAAATATTATAATGGCACCATGTATATCCACAGTATGCCCACACCTTGACTATTGCATGGAGTCCTGGTCACCACATCTCCAGAAAGATATATTAGAACTGGAAAAGATACAGAGCAGGGTAACAAAAATTATTAAGGGTATGTAACAGCTTTCATATGAGGCAAAACTAAAAAGACTGGGACTGTTCAGCTTGGAGACTAGATGACCAAAGGGTGAGATGATGGAGATCAATAAAAGCATTAATGGTGTGGAGAATGTAAATAGGGAAGTGTTATTTACCCCTGCACATAACACAAGAACCAGGGGTTACCCAATGAAATTATTAGGCAGCCAGTTTAAAACAAACATAAGGAAGTACTTCCTCATATAATGCACAGTCAACCTATTAAGCTCATTGCCAGGGGATGTTGTGAAGGCCAAAAGTATAACAGGGTTCAAAAAAGAATTAGATAAGTTCCTGGAGGATAGGTCTATCAAGGGCTATTAGCTGAGGTGATCAGGGATGCAACCCCATGCTCTGAGTGTCCCTAAAACTCTGGGCCTGCATGACAGGGGATAGATCATTCAATAATTGCCATGTTCTGTCCATTCCCTCTGAAACATCTGGCACTTCTCACTATCAGAAGACAAGATATTAGGTTAGATGGGCCATTGGTTGCTGGTGCAACCTTCATTTACACCCTTTGTGCATATGCATTATGGTACAGTCTTTAATTATGTGATCACATGTTGTTTTTCACAAAGGCCTCCTGCCTCATTCAGTGCATAGGTTGGCCCTACTCTGGGGATGAAGCAGGTTTGTGCAGTGAAGGAGGCGGTTGTCTATGGGTGTCTTACCTCATTTGTTGCAGAAGTTGGAAGATTTGTAGTGACTGAGGCACAGGACTGCAGGAAGAGGAGGTCTTCTGGTTAAAACAGTTAGAATCCAATTCTCCAGGGCAGCATTCATCTCTCCCTTTTCCACAGAGTTCCTGCATGATGTAAGCAAATCACTTAAACCAAATTTTCACAGAGGGTCACTAATTGTGTGTTCCTTGTTTTCTGGATGCCCAGCATGAGACCGTGGAGTCTGATTTAAAGAAGTGCTGAGTACTTGCAACTGCAGTTGAAGTCAATAGGAGTTGTGGTTTGACCATATAGAGTGCTACACAATGCTGGATATTCTGAAAATTCAGGTCCTAGATGTTTCAAATGAGGTACCCAAAATTAGTGGCTGCTTTTGACCTTAATTTCTCTCACCCTGATCCACCTAGGGACCTAGGTTTTGCAATGCTGAACATTGCAGCATCTAGAAAAATTACAGGAAAAACTTGCAATCCACAAAGCTGAGTTAGGTTCCGAGGCTTCCTATCCACATATGGTGAGAGATAGGCAACCTACACTGTGAGCCACAAAGGCAGCAAGCTAGGTGGAGAGCTACTTAAGCTGGCCAATGGGACATGCTGACCCACAGGGATGTGTGCTAAGCCCTGCCCCCTCTCAGAAATAGGTGCCAAGTCCAGGCTGCAGGGAGGTGCTTGACTCTGCTTGTGATCCACGAACCAGGGAAAGATAGGCATTGGGCTGCCTAAGTTGCATGCAGGACCCAAAACAAAAGGGATGGGGTGGGAGGAGGTCCTCCCTTATAATGTTTAACCTACGGGAGATTTGCCTCAGGCCACACAGAAAGTCCATGGCAGAGCTGGAAATAACCTTGACTTCCTGAGTTGCAAGCCCTGTGCCTTAACCACAAGACAATCCTTCCTCCCATACTCCCTAAATGGGCCTGATCCTGGCTGCCTTGTGGGTATTTCTACATGTTCAAAGGGGGTACTACCAAATCAGAATGGTCCACTCCAACTGTGGTAGTGTTTGACACCCACTTTGCACAAGTGTGACGAATTTGGCCAGCTTTGGGGAGTTTGCGTAGTTACTGCAGGTGCTGCACTTGTTCTGAGGATGAATTGAGGACTTCAGTCCACAGGGTTGCCAATCCAGCATTGTTCTATGAGCAAGATATTTGCAAAAAGATCATTTGGGGGAGAGGTTAATACACAGACTTACGGTTACTTCCACTCTTTATATGGTGTGTCTGTTGCATGATTCTTCCACTTGCACCTCTAAAGGCACCACTTCCCCCATCTGCCATTGTGTGACTCCTTAGTGTGTCTCCTGGGAGAAGTCTCACCCAACAAGGAAAATGCTTATGAGTCTCCTCCACTCACATATTGCATCCGAGAAATGCCTGGGACTATTTCTGAGAAAAGTAACAAAATCCAAAGGTTGAATCTTTGAATAAAAGGTGGCTGGGATTTTGGATCCGATTGAATATTTTGGGAAGTGTAGAAAGCGACACACTCAGTGACTGTCAAATATAAAAATTAGCAGCTGGGAAGGCAGGAGTATGATATATTTGAGTGTTTTTCCAGACTCTTTATAACATTACATACAACAACCACAAATACATGTTCCAGGAGGTCAGGCTGGTCAAAAGCCACTGGGAAAGGAGAAAACAAGAATCTTGCTGATCAAGAGAGGAACCAGAATGAGATCTGGGCTGAGTTTTTGTTTGGTTTTGTTACCATGGGCTCTAGTTTAGGTCAGAAAGGGGGGTGGGACCTCCCTAATGTGTCAGCATCTGCATATATAAATTATTGGCCTTTAGTGGCAGACTCAGAAGAGAAAAGCCCTGCTCCTACTGACAGCAAAGTAGAAGGTGGCTTGTGCTTTTAGAGCTCAGTATCTTGGACTGCATGTGTATGTTTCCAGGTGGTTCTCTGTTACGGTAGCTGTTCTTTTTATTTGTCTTGCACCCAGAAAGGCCTAAACAGTATGGACCGAGGTTTGCTGAAAGTCAGACTCACACTTTGAAGGACACCACTGCTGCTAGAGGTGCTGCAGCAAGCAACGTTGAATTCTGATGTAAAGACTCTGATGCTACCGCTTTTTTGACTAGTCCCTTCGTGACCCCTGAGTTTTACTATTTTTCAGTCTCTGTTCTTTAGCTAAATACAGGCAGACATACTCTTTGTATTGTGCTGTATGGGACTGCAGATGTCCTTTTTCTTCCTTCCTGTATGGTACAGCATCTTTCAATTTGGGAATATTTTTTAGACTGTATGGATAAATATGTGCTTATTGGGCTATTTAAACTCAAAGTTATAGATTACAGTCATAGGCTGCCCTTTTTCTGAGTTTTATTTTGACTATTATTATTCAGGTAATTACTTCTGGTTAGAGTGATAGTACTTCAGAGTCCTTAGCTGAGCTAGCAAAATAATAACTGCCTTTTTTAGAGAGATTAAGTCATCTAGGCATAATTGAATCTGGAGAGGTAATTCCAGTTGAGACCATTTCTAAAGATATTCCATGTACACTATTCTCCCAATAGGAAATCAACTACCAACACCGTCCGCCACAGATACATAGAATAGAAGCATTGTAATTTCAGAATGTTAATTGGTAGCACATGCTTTACAATTTAACCCTTTCATGAGTATCACCATACATTTCACTGTAATCTTATTCTTTTTCCAATGACTGAACACTGTAGCTGTAAGTATGTTTCTTTTACTGCCAAACACATAGAGCACAGACTAGTCAAACACTGTATTTAAAAGTCTTTGCCTTTCATGCTGAGTCTACAGCATAATGTTTCTGGGGTTGACAAAACTGCTCTGAAACCAAAATGTAGTAGGTTTGTATAAAAGAGATCAGGAAAATATGTAAATGTTTCCATTTTTATAGGGTTGTGAATTGTTTGCAGAAGGAAACCACAAGCCTTATAGAATTTGTATGGTCACTGGGAATTCATCCCCAGAAAAACTGGCCTCCTGAGTGAGTCAATGTTTGACACAGTTCAAAGAAAATATTTCTTAAACACCAATAAAAAGGGATGTTTGCTTCTAAAAGAGCCATAAGAGTCCTAAAAATATAACTTGAAATTCTTGACAGAGCACAAGACGAGGAGTCAGCAAGCCAAGTCTCAGCTTCACAAGTGATTGCTGTGTGACTGTGGGTAAGTCACTTAACCTCTCTGTGCTTAGTCACCCTACCTGAAATATGGGGTTATTAGGGTGTATTGCCCTTTGTAAAGATCTATAAAAGCTCTGGATAAAAAACATTGTATAAAACCAAAGAATTGTTCATTATATGGTTAAATGAAGCTGAGTGATATATGCAAGGTTGATTTTTTAATACAAGCAATGCTAGTAGGAGTTGACTCATTGCTATTTGAAGACTTTACATCACGTGCACAATTTTCAGCTTCTAAGACGTGAGATGGAAAGGTAAGGACACAACATGCTTCTAGATTTCATGTGCCCCTCCAACAGCAGGCTCAAAAGATAAGGCAACTCCTCATTTTCTTCCCTCCTGACATCATATAGAGTAATGATATTACTGGTCACAAAGCAGCAGCCTTTGTTTTGTGATGCACTGTGCCATTACTGGACCACTCGCACCACAGACAGAAAATAGCTCTGAAAGTTAAGGAGCATGTTAAGGCTTGTCACAATGGATAAGGGCAAAGCTATCGATTCAGCTGTTTCCTTATATGATTCATAAGGAAAACTTTCATTCCTGATAGTCCTTCACTCCTCAGTGCCAATAGTCAGAATTCTAAGCCGTAAATACAGCTGCCACTGTCAGTAATGTACGAACTGGGGATGGCTACCACAAAAAATTAGCTCCGTACTTTGACAGTTGGGTCCCAGGGTTATCTCACTGAACTAGAATAACTCAAGAATAACCAGAGGCATGTTTCTCCAAATCACTTTGTGCGTTGGGTTATTCATGAAGCTTTAATTCTTTGTTTCTCCTTGTTTAAAGAAGAAACAAACAAAGCAATAAGGAGAAAGAAGTAGCTCTAATGTGAGATCAGTAGGAACACAAAGACAAGTGTAGTTTATTCTCATTTCTACAAGTCTCACACAAAGAGAAGAGGAAACAAAAGATAACATTAAACCTGGAAAGTTGCCAACCTTGCCTAACAGAGCATTGCCAGCAGGCTACAGCTGTGCACCACATAAGCAGGTGAGAAAGCGACATTGAGAAAGGTGTAATGTTGGTTCTGTGTCAAAAACGCATCCAGTCCAAGGCACCTGAGCATCTGCTATGTGTTTATGTGTATTTTATTTCTAATTTAAAAGATTAAAGTGAGTATCTAAAAGACTACATGTGAAAGAGGACCTGGGAGGTGGCTGAATGGCTAATATGTGGTCATCTAAGGCTAAAGTGCTTGTCATTCTAAAGATTGGGGTGGAGTCTCATTTAAGTAACTTGATTAGAATCAAATGATTAGCACCTGCGGACCTATAAAACAGAGAGCTTCCTAAATCAGCTGTGGAGAGAGAATCTGTACTTCTCCACTGCAAAAGAACAAAATTAATACTGCCAGCTGTTATAGTGCCAGTGCAGGTAAATCAAATGTTGGTTCTAAGTGTGACCCACAGGGTGACTGGATAGTAAATGTGAAAAATCAGGAAACTTTTCAGGGTCGGGGAGTATAGTTGCCTTGCATATATAACACAAAGCCCCCAATATCAGGAAGTCTGGTCACCCTAGTAACTCACATGCTGTTAATTCATTACATGCAGCCAGATTGCAATCTGAATGGTGCAAAATTCTTTTTTGTCTAATGAAACATCACAAAAATACAATCAAGTAAATGGTTTCTCATTGGATCCTTAACAGACAGCACCATGGATCACTATAATCAAAGAGTGAACTCATCTGAACTGAGGGGAACTGGCTTTTGGAAAGCCAGACTTAGTCCCTGGCCTCAAAGGTTCATTACAAGTGGTATCAGTAAAAGTTGAATTCTCCTCTGTGTGAAATGGGAAGGGGTGTTTGTGAGGAGGATTCTCAACTGCTTTCATTCCTCTCATTCTACAGGAATCTCGCTAGCCCAAATGCCTCCTCTTATTGGCCCTAAGAGGTGACGTTTAATACATTTACAGAAAAGTTTGATATGTTTTAGTAATTACAAACTACTGTATTTTCCACTGCATGCATCTGATGAAGTGGGCTGTAGCCTACGAAAGCTTATGCTCAAATAAATTTGTTAGTCTCTAAGGTGCCACAAGTACTCCTGTCCTTTTTGTGGATACAGAATAACACGGCTGCTACTCTGAAACAAACAAATCAGTTTTTCTTTTGTGGGCATCTCTGCAACATCTCTAATGAACAGTGATTGTGGTCCCATTGCCTGCTCCTGCTCCTCGATCCTGTTCCAGTTCCAGTTATTGCTGAGCTGTGGCTTTATTGCTTGACATGGGGTGAGGCAGGATCCTCCATGCTATGTAAAGGTCTTGCTTCCTGGTGACAACTTAATGGAGCTTCTCCTGCAGCTGCTGCTCTTGGATTGAGAGAGCCAGGTTCTAACTCCCAGCAGGAAGAGATTCCACATAGTCATCACTAATGAATTTTGCATTCTGAGTGAAATCCACCCAGTAATGCCTGGATGGTAGAAGATTCCAATTACACTGGAATTATGCATGGGATGGGCACTGATGGCACAAGCATTAAGGGGAACTCCACACCTCTATATCGGAGGAGTAGCTCTTATTCTAGCTCAGGGACAGATCACTAGCTGGCACAGGGAAATTATATGCTATCTATGGGCTGGGTGTGGATTCCCTCTTTCCCTGTTTTGCAGTGTTATCACACAAAGACCCATTAACTTTGCCTTTATGTGGAGCATATGTAGGGGCAAGGTTACTTCTATTTCCATGCACAGAGTATTCCTGTAAAAGTTAATACATTTGTCACTTTTCAGTGTTTCTTTCTGCTGTTTCTGTCCTTGATAACGCTGTCCAGGGCCAGTTCATGTTTTCTGTAATAGGAACACACAGACCAGATAACAGTGGTACTGGAACAATTTTTATAATGGGGTTGCTGAAGGCAGAAACCATGTATTTGGGTTGTTATTACTACTTCAAGGCACAGGGTGCAGCAGCAACCCACACACACACACACACACACACTCCTAGATCCAGCACTTATGCAAATTAACATAAGTACTTACTGCAAAATTCTGGTATCTCAAAACTGTCTTCACTCTGATCTTATCATTGGATGTTTAAAATGTTTCATCTCTTAGGCTTAGTCTTGGAGATTCACTTTTGAACAATGTCTACCAGAATTGCATTGAGACACCCAAGGAGTTGATAATTTTGCTTAAACCAAACAGCCTGGCAGCAATCAACATCAGACCCAAACCCTAATCCTTCTCTCAGTGAAGCTCATGGGAACTTGGATGGGAAGAGGAGCAGGTGCCTCCAACGATGAATAAAAGTGCAGAAATGTTTCAGCTGGCAACCTTTAACTGCAGTGGGGAAACTACCGTGGTACCCAAGATGGAGTACTAATAAGGGTCTGTCCCAGACCACTAAATCAGACCAGAGAAGAAGATGGGGATTACTTCTTAAGCACCTGTTGGTAATGTGTGGAATGAAAAATGGTGGTGTTGTGGGGAACTTCAGTTTTGATAACAGATGCTGGAGGTGTCTTGCAGCCAGAAGTAAAATACCATTAGAATTTCTAAAAATTAGAGGAGATGATTTTCTAACCAAAAAAAAGTATTACACCCAAAATGAGTCAACTCTATTTTGGACCTCATTATGATGGATAAAGAATTAGTCACTAGACTGGAAGTTGGTGGTTGCCTAATACCATTGATCATGATCTGATTACATTCAATACTGGCAAACAGAGGATTGTCCCAACTGTATTATATATATTTGGTGCTTCAAACAGGCTAATTTCTCATAGCTGAGGAAAATTTTGAGTGAAATTGATTGGGGGGAAAATTAGACAGAAATATTGAATAAAAATTGGGAGTTCTTTAAGAAGAGTTTATTAAATGGCCAAAAAGCCATAAATCCACAATCAAAGAAGAGAACAACTTTGGCAAAAAGATCATCTTGGTTCAGTGGTGAAATGAAGGAAGCAATTAGAAATAAAAAACTATTATATATTATAATGGATAATGGGTAGCAATCAGAATATATAAGAAGTTTAGAAAATTGATAAGAGAATCTAAAGATATCAGGGAAAAATCCATGGCTATCTGAACTGAAGACAGTAAGGAGGAGGTTTTTTAGTATATTAGGAAGAAATCATAGCTCTGGAACAGACCCATTCCTAGATGGAGATGGTAAAGTTGTTACTGATGGAGAAGAGGAATAAGTGTTGAATAAATATTTCTGTTCTGTATTTGGAAATAAGCAAGATAATGTACTTGTATAACATGAAGATGAAATACTTTCCAGTACATCAGTAACTAAGGAATATATTAAACAATATCAGCTGTGGATAAATATTTTTAAATCAGCAGACCTGGATGACATGCTCCCAAGGGTCCTAAAAGAGTTAGCTGAGGAGATCTCTGGCACGTTGATCTAGGATGCCTGCTCCCGCTTGTCAGAAGGATGCTGCTGCTGTCGGAACAGGACAGTGGTGTGGGAAGAAGGCACAGCATTACGACGCAATAAATGCTGGTGGTATATATTCAGCACATTGGGAAGGCTCCCAAACCATGCACTCATTCAAAACATTTTGTTTTAATACAGCCAAATATGGGGTTCTACCAGGATCAATATACCTGCAATGCTATTCAACATTTTCATCGATAATCTGGAAGTAAATATAAAATTGCTGCTGATAAAGTTTGTGGACAACGCAAGGATTGGCATAATGGTAAATAATGTTGAGGACAAGGTAGTCATACAGAGCGATCTGAATCACTTGGTAAGATGGGCCCATTCAAACAGGACTTATGCGTCCATGAAAAGCAACTTAGCATTAGTTCCCAGTGTAATGCTGCAGCAATAAGAGCTAATGAAATCCTTAGATATATAAACAGGTAAGTAGGAGTAGGGAGGGGATTGTACCTCTGTATACGGTATTGCTGAGGCCGGTACGGGAATACTGCCTACCGTTCTGGCGTGCATATTCAAAAAGGATTTTGAAAAATTGGAGAAGGTATAGAAAAGAGCCACAAAAAAGTTTCAAGGATTGGAGAAAATGTCTTATAGTGAGAAACTTAATGAGCTTAATCTGTTTTGTTTATCAAAAAGAAGATTGAGAGGTGACATTCTGAGAGTGTATGAGTACCTTCATGGGGAGACAATACCAGGTACTAAAGGGCTCTTTAATTTAGCAGAGAAAGGCATAACAGGAACCAGTGGCTGGAAGCTGAAGCCAGAAAAAATCAAATTAGAAATAAAGGAGAGTTTTTTAGGAGTGAGGGTGAGTAATCACTGGAACAAACTATCAGGGGAAGTGATAGAGTCTCCATCTCTTGTCTTGAAATCACGACTGAATGCCTTTCTGGAAAATGTGCATTAGCCAAGTTATTGGCTTCAATACAGAGATAATTGGTTGAAATGTAATGACCTGTGATATACAGGAGATCAGACTAGATGATCTAATGGTTTGTTCTGGTCATAAACGGTACGAATCTTTTTGCTCTGTTATTGTACAGAAAGAAGAAATGAAACAATGGGAAATGCAAAAAATAATCCTTGGCAATTTAGTTTTGATTTAAATGGGAGCAGGATTGTTTGTATAAAATGGCTATATACTAGAGAGGCAAGCTGCAATTTACTTAGGAACCAGCTTCTTCATTAAAATATACTAAAAGGTATTAGAATTTGTTTAGTGAAAAAAAAAATTTGAAAATAGAAAGATAGATAAGAAAGAAGGCAGACAGGTATGTATGAACGGGGTTTGAAGGTGTTCTCATACCATTGTGAATGGTACAGATTAAGAACCCGACTTGTATATAGAATAGATGTCCCTTCATAACATATAGGCCAAGCTGGATCCTAGAGAGATCAATAGCAAAGGTGCCATTGACTTTAAAGGGAGCTAGATGCAGGCCATAAAGTGTTATCAAGGCTTTCTATAGATTTTCAGCTGTGGGATTCTTATTAAATTCATAGGGACTAAAATCCTTCAGATCTCTTTGAAAAGGTAAAAGACGGTTACTCACCTTTGTAACTGTTGTTCTTCGAGTTGTGTTGCTCATATCCATTCCAGTTAGGTGTGCGCGCTGTGCGTGCACGTTCGTCAGAAGATTTTTACCCTAGCAACTCCGGTGGGCCGGCAGGTCGCCCCCTAGAGTGGCGCCGGTATGGCGCCTGATATATATCCCTGACGGCCCGCCCGCTCCTCAGTTCCTTCTTGCCGGCTACTCCGACAGTGGGGAAGGAGGGCGGGTGTGGAATGGATATGAGCAACACATCTCGAAGAACAACAGTTACAAAGGTGAGTAACCGTCTTTTCTTCTTCGAGTGATTGCTCATATCCATTCCAGTTAGGTGAATCCCAAGCCTTACCTAGATGGTGGGGTCGGAGTGAGAAGTCGTGGCGTGGAGCACGGTGGAGCCGAAGGCCGCGTCATCTCTGGACTGCTGGACCAGGGCATAATGGGAAGCGAAAGTATGAACGGAGGACCAGGTCGCTGCCCTACAGATCTCCTGGATGGGCATGTGGGCGAGGAAAGCTGTCGATGACGCGTGAGCCCTGGTAGAGTGCGCAGTCACGTGACCCGGAGGAGTATGAGCTAAGTCATAACAGGCTCGGATACAGGACGTCATCCACGAGGAGATTCTTTGAGAGGAAACCAGTAACCCCTTGGCCCATTCCGCTACCGCCACAAAGAGTTGGGGGGTTTTGCGGAACGGTTTGGTTCTCTCTATATAAAATGCAAGCGCTTGACGGACGTCCAACTAGTGGAGCTGTTGTTCCCTGCGGGAGGAGTGGGGTTTTGGGAAAAATATAGGGAGAAAGATGTCCTGGTTGACATGAAAGGCTGAGACCACCTTGGGGAGAAAGGCTGGGTGCGGTCTCAGCTGGACCTTGTCCCTGTGAAACACTGTATAGGGGGGATCTACGGTGAGAGCCCGGAGCTCCGACACCTGTCTGGCTGAGGTGATGGCCACCAGGAAGGCAGTCTTCCAGGAGAGATAGAGCAGGGATCAAGTCGCTAATGGCTCAAACGGAGGGGGCATGAGCCGGGTGAGAACTAGGTTCAGGTCCCAGGTAGGGGTAGGGCGTCAAACCTAGGGGTAGAGACGCTCCAATCCCTTAAGGAATCTCATCACCACAGGGTGAGAGAACACCGATCGGCCATCCTCCCCTGGATGAAAAGTGGAGATGGCCACCAGATGAACCCGAAGAGATGATATCGCCAGGTCCTGTTCCTTAAGGGACCAGATGTAGTCCAGGATAATGGCAATAGAGACCTGAGCGGGGAGGAGACTGCGTTCCGCACACCAGCAGGTGAAGCGCTTCCATTTTGCTGAATAAGTCGCTCTGGTAGAAGGCTTCCTGCTGCCCAGGAGCACCTGCCGCACTGGGGTAGAGCAACGGAGCTCGGACCGGGTCAGCCACTCAAGAGCCACACCGTGAGGTGCAGGGACTGCAGGACTGGGTGACGTAGCCTGCTGTGGTCCTGAGTGATCAGGTCCAGGGGAAGGGGCAGGGGGACAGGGTCGGCCAGAGACAGGTCCAGCAACATGGAGTACCAATGCTGCCTGGGCCGCGCTGGAGCTATCATGATCAAGCGTGTCCTGTCCCTGCGCACCTTCAGAAGGACCTTGTGGATGAGCGGGAACGGAGGGAATGCGTAGAACAGATGCGTCGTCCAGGGGATAAGGAAGGCATCTGCTATCGAACCTGGTTCCCGGCCTTGAAAGGAGCAGAACATCTGGCACTTCCTGTTCCCTCGGGACGCGAAGAGGTCCATCCGGGGACATCCTCACCTCTGGAAGAGCGAAAGTTCAACGTCTGGACGAAGGGACCACTCGTGGGAAAGAAAGGATCTGCTCAGATGATCCGCCAGCGTGTTCCGAACCCCAGGAAGGTAGGACGCGATGAGGTGAATGGAGTGGGCTATGCAGAAGTCCCAAAGCCTCACGGTCTCCTGACACAGGGCAGAGGACCTCGTGCCACCCTGCTTGTTGATGTAATACATGGTTGTTGTGTTGTCGGTGAATACCGAGACACAGCGACCTTGAAGTTGAAGATGGAATGTTTGGCAAGCAAGGCGGACTGCCCTCAGTTCCCGTACGTTGATGTGGAGGGCTAATTCGTGAGGTGACCACCGACCTTGTGTCCGTAGGGCTCCGAGATGGGCCCCCCAACCTAGATCTGAGGCGTCTGTTGTCAGGGACACCGAAGGCTGGGGCGGATGGAACGGCAACCCTGCACATACCACGGACTGGTCCAGCCACCACCTCAGGGAACCTAATACGTCCTGGGGAACGGTAACAATCGCGTCCAGAAGGTGCCGGGCCGGACGGTACTGACTGATGAGCCAGGACTGGAGGGGCCTCATGCACAGCCGCGCATACCGCATGACAAACGTGCAAGCCGCCATGTGGCCCAATAGAGTTAGGCACGTACGTATGGAGGTCAAGGGTGCTGACTGCAGCCGTCGTATAATGGCCGTCAAGGTCTGGAACCTTGCTAGAGGAAGAACGGCTCTGGCCAGAGTCGAGTCCAGAAGTGCACCGATGAACTCTATCCTCTGAGTGAGGATTAGCATTGACTTTTCTATATTGAGGATGAAGCCCAAGTTCTCGAAGAGACTGCTGACCAGGCGGACATGGCTGAGGACCTGCGCCTCTGATGACCCCCAAATTAGCCAGTCGTCGAGGTATGGAAATACATGTATGCGGCTGCGACCGAGGTGGGCGACGACTACAGCCATATATTTGGTGAACACCCTCGGGGCCGTGGAGACGCCGAACAGGAGGACCGCGAACTGATAGTGGCAGCGGTTGATCACGAACCGAAGGAACTGTCTGTGCGGCGGGAAGATGGCTATATGAAAATACGCATCTTGCATGTCAAGGGCGATGTACCAGTCTCCAGGATCCAAGGACAGGATAATGGTCCCCAAGGATACCATACAGAACTTCAACTTCACGACGTATCTGTTGAGTTCGCGCAGGTTGAGGATAGGCCTGAGGCCTCCCTTGGCTTTGGGGATCAGAAAGTAACGAGAGTAAAACCCCTTGCCCCGCTGTGCCTCCGGAACCTCCTCTATGGCTCCTTTGGTGAGGAGCGTCCGCACCTCCTGAATAAGGAGTTGCTCATGAGAGGGGTCCCTGAAGACGGACAGAGGAGCGGGGTGAGAGGGGGGGTGCAAAACAAACTGCAGATGGTATCCAGCTTGTAATGTGCATAAGACCCAACGGTCTGATGTCAGTCGGGACCACGCCGGGAGGAAAAACGAAAGACGGTTGGAGAATGGCAGGGATGGATCCGGGAGGGAAACTGGTGCATCGCCCTCGGGCGCACCTTCAAAATGAAGGCTTTGGGCTAGAGAGAGCCTTGGAGGAGCTCTGGTTTTGCCCCCCTTGGTTGCCCGATTGTCTACGCCGGCCGTTCCTACTTCAGCATCTGGCGAAGTCCTGCCTCTGGCGAGGCTGAGGGTAGGGCCGGCGCTGCTGTTGGGGCCGGAAGGGTCCGCGCTGGGTGACTGGTGTATGCATCCCCAAAGAGCGCATAGTGACCCTATTGTCTGTAAGGCTTTGCACCCTGGGGTCGGTCTTGTCCGAAAACAGGCCCTGGCCTTCAAACAGGAGGTCCTGAATGGTGTATTGGAGTTCCGGAGGAAGACCAGAGACCTGAAGCCAGGAAATCCTGTGCATGGTCACGCCAGAAGCCAGAGTCCTGGCAGCCGAATCTGCGGCATCGAGGGATGCTTGCAGAGAAGTACGTGCCACCTTCTTGCCCTCGTCAAGGATTGCCGCAAATTCCTGATGTGCCTCTTGTGGAAGCAACTCCTTAAATTTGTCCGCTGCCACCCAGGTGTTATAAGTGTAGCGGCTAAAGAGAGCTTGTTGGTTGGACACCCGAAGCTGGAGAGCGCCCGCAGAATAGGCCTTTCGGCCAAGCAGGTCCATGCGCCTCACTTCTTTAGACTTCGGTGCCGGGGCCTGTTGGCCGTGACGCTCCCTCTCGTTCACAGATTGTACGACGAGGGAGCACGGGGGTGGGTGGACATAGAGATACTTGTATCCTTTCGAGGGCACCATGTATTTGCGTTCCACGCTGCGTGCCGTGGGGGGAACTGATGCCGGCGACTGCCAGATGGTAGTGGCATTGGCCTGAATGGTCTGTATAAAGGGGAGGGCGACACGAGTGGGAGCATCTGCAGACAATATGCTCACCACTGGATCCTCAATTTCTGAGACCTCCTCGGCCTGCAAATTCATATTTTGCGCCACGCACCGGAGGAGGTCTTGATGCGCTCTGAGGTCGAGCGGAGGAGGGCTGGTGGATATCGTTCCAGCCACTGCCTCATCCGGGGAGGATGACGAGGAGATCCCCGGCAGGAGTGGATCTGCAGGATGCTCCGTCTGGAGCAATGCTTCCGGCTCTGGAGGGAGGTCAGGGTCCCGATGGTGAGACAATCCCTCCTCTGCAGGGGACTGGGGAGGACGAGACAGTGTGGCCTCTGGAGCCCTGTGCTCTGACGTAGCTGGACGCGGGGGAACCTGTTGCTGCCCTTGGGCTTGATGGTATGCCCAGGGGGTCCAGAAGCCCCACTGCTGTGGTCCATGCTCTTGCGGAGGGGGCTCCTGGAAGAGAGCAGCAGGTCTGTCCGCGTCCATAGCATACGTGCTGTCTGTGTGAGAGGAGACAGACGGCTGTCAGGATGGCCAAGGTGGAGCCGAACAGGACTGATACGGGTCCCTCCATCTAGACAACGTCGACCTACTCGGTGCCAGGGACCAGTGCCGGGAGTCATACCGGTGCCGAGAATTGTACCGGTGCCAGGATCAAGACCAGGACCTACTACTAGCGCGGTGCCGGGAGGTCGACCGGGATGCCGAACGCCGATGGCAGGAGCGGCTTCTGGAATCTCGGTGCCGGTAGCAGTGGCTCGAGCCAGAATGGTGCCGGGAGTACCGGGACCTCCGTGAAGAGGATCGGCGCCGCGAGTACGACCGGTACCGCCACGGGGAGCGGTGCCGGGACTGCAAGCGGCGTCCCGACTGAGATCGTCCACGGTGCTGGGACCTCGATGGGGATCGGTGACAGCTTGGTGAACCCGGAGATGGAGGTCGCAAGGCCGTAGGCTTGCGCTTTGACTGCAGAACCCGCACCGGATGCCCCGGGGGTTGAGGTAGCGTAGGCTCAGTCAAAGCAATCAGGTCCCGAGCCAAAGCAAATGTCTCCAGCATCGAGGGAACCACTAGCTCTACCCCGGATCTTATGGGGGAGCTGTGAGGGACCGGACTCGACGGACTTCCCGGGCCCAGAGTCCACGGAATCCCTATCATCGGTGCCACGGCAGTAGTCGGTGCCGGGCGCTCTGTCCGCGTCTGCTTGGCTGGAGTGGCAGATGTCGAAGGCCTTGCTTCTGGGCCCAGTGCAGGGGAAGGCCGGTGCCGCGGCGTCTTCCCGGTGCCGGAGCGGTCCGGTGTCAGAGCGGAGCCGGCGCTCGGCGTCGAGGCTGGAGGGTTAAGCGCTGCTTCCATTAGGAGGGTCTTTAAGCGCTGATCCCTCTCCTTCTTTGTTCTTGGCTTAAATGCCTTACAAATGCGGCACTTTTCAGAGATATGCGATTCCCCAAGGCACTTCAGGCAAGCGTCGTGGGGATCGCTCGTTGGCATCGGCTTCTTGCAGGCCGAGCACTGTTTAAACCCTGGCGAGCTGGGCATGGGCCCGGGTGCGGGGCAGGGCTCGCACCCAAGCCCGCTAACTATTTACAACAAGTACTACAACTAACAACTAATACTAAAAAGTCTAATTACAACTATAACTATATATAACTATTAGAACACGAAACAATGGAGAGCTAGGGACGTGGAGGACAGCTATGCCACGCTCCACCGTTCCAACGACCGACACAGCGGTAAGAAGGAACTGAGGAGCGGGCGGGCCGGCAGGGGTATATATCATGCGCCATGCCGGCGCCACTCTAGGGGGTGACCTGCCGGCCCACTGGAGTTGCTAGGGTAAAAATCTTCCGATGAATGTGCACTCGCGGCGCACACACTTAACTGGAATAGATATGAGCAATCACTCGAAGAAGAACCCAGAGTTGCCCTGTGTCTTTTTTTTAAACTATCATCTCTCAGTTACGGTTTGCTCCTATGACTAATGATGCTGGGTTCATTGGAAAGTAGAAATATGTTGGTTTTGGGGGGAATGGGGGTTTAAATTTATTTAACGTGTGGCTGCAACTTCTCCTTCTCTCCTTTTTCCCCCCTTTCCTATGAAAATTCACTGAGGGTTAACACAAACCTGCTAGATTTGTAACAACTGCATTAAAAGAGGCTGTAAAGTTCTGTGGAACTATCAGGTATGTAACATATGTAAGGGAATTAGAGGGGCATCTTAAAATATGTTAATAGCCTCTTTGTGCCCTGACCTTTAAGTAGGAAACGAAGAAAATGTCTACTCGGCTGCCAGCCCTTGCATGGTTTGTGTCAGCTGGACCCTCTCCAACAGGGAGCTCATGAGAAGGACAGACGTTGTTGCTCCATAGTGCAGCAATATGTGTGTGTTTACCCTCTGTGAACACAGGGAGAGATCTGCAGCACATGCCCTAGCGAGTCTGAAGAGAGGTTACTGCCAGCTTTGATGACTGGAGAATGTTGCTAGGTATTCCTGAGAGTAATAGAGTGGAGAATTCAGAATAAAATCAGAAACTGTCCCAGTAAGACCCATTTCAAACTGCTGATCTGAAACCTGACTGTTATGGGCTCTGCAGTGCAACACCAAATTGATGTCTTGATTCCATCCCAGAGCCCTCTAGGGCTCGAGGAAATTATCCCCAGAGTGCAGGGAGAAGGAGAGGGATGGCGGCTTCCCTGTGCAGCAGCCCTCTCCAACCATCCCCAGATCATAGTGTGCTCTGGGCCAGTGTGGCAAACAGCTGATGATGTATACAGCTTGAATATTAAAACATACTACATCTTGCATATGTACCATAAATATCATTGTGTTGTAATGTACTCTGGATTCAGATTCATGTATGCAGAACACAAAACGTCTTTGCTCTAACTACTAGAACATTTAGCCTCTATAAAGTACAAGTGGTAGCAGTGCAAACTTCCCCACGCTATCTCACACAAGAACTCAGGCTTGTCACAGAACAATCACCTCTAGTATTTAAATAATTTGGAATTCCATGCTACACCATCAGCTTACACATTCAGCATGGTGCATGCTCATTGCAGTTAATGGGTTTTGTGCTTCCACACCCCCACAATACAGTATATTATGCTGATCCTTTGGAGTGCAAGAGGTTAGCCAGTGTTATACTCTATAGGGACAGGGGTTTTTTCCCCCTGAAAGTCATGTTTTCTTTCTTTTACTTTTTTTGTATTGCTCTGTGACTTGAGGGTTCATTTGTACACAATAGGTGTCCCTCGTTCCTTCCCATCACCATAACTTCCCTTTGTGTCAGCAGGATCTTGCATTCACGTGGGCTTGACTAACTAATCTAGATATCTGTTTCTCCATCACTGGCAGATTTTGGAGCTTGGGGAATGAAATGCTTTGCTTAACTTCCATCACCCTTTCAGCCTGAAAGTTAAAAGAGAAGAAAAATTGTTAATGTTTTGAGTAAGCATGCTAAATGGTTCTCAACCTCCAGCGCTAAGCAGTGGCTCACAATTAATTATATTTCTCTACAACAGCTTATAGGACATATTGAAGCAATACATCATGGGAAACTGACGGGAACAGTGAGTTTGGACTTAAGTGAATACATTTTTGCCTTGCTAGCTCTTGGTACATAGCCAATTACAACAGAGCAGGAGCTAGTTTGAAAAGACCACAGTGAGCAGGTGTGCTCCAGACATTGCTGGAAATACTGAAAATAATACCCTTAGGTAGGGCACTTCTGCTTAGTGTCTTTAAGGCAGTTTTGGTGGTAAATGTGCATCCCTTGTGAGAGTCATGAACACCCAAATGTTTTTTGGTTAGTGTTCATTTTGCATCCTTGGAAAGGATCATGCTGTAACACCTCCATGGTGTAAGGAAATTGAAATGATTTTAAAATCAAATGTGATAATTTTCTTTGTATAGCATACTATTTGCCAAAGAGTCAGAAATCCAAAGTGCCCTGAAGTAAGAGATTTGCTTTCTTCCATAGCTGCAATCACATGCAGTACTGTTACTTGCTAGCAATACTGACAGAATATTTTTTCATTCCCCAAATTCCAACTGATGCTCTATAGAGAAGCCAAAGTCAGCAATATATTCCCAAAACCAGAAGTCATGACCTTAATTTCCAGGCGAACAGCTACTACTGTTACAAACCCCGAACCACACTGCCTGCTGCCTGAATCCAAGAAAATCACTTCCCTGTGCTCAGAGACCTTTTAATCTTCACTCCATTAGTCTGGGCTTCTTGATTAACTAAAAACCTCAGTACAAATCTTGAGAGTTGATGAGCACCCCTGGGTTCCCCTTGAAGTCAGTGGGAGTTGCAAGGGCTTAGTATCTCTCAGGATCTAGTTATTTGGGTTTTAACAAGGTCCATACACTAGCATGGTATATTTTCCATTAGTGCCTATTATTTCAGACCCTGCACTTGCTGCAGCATGTGTTTCTCCTCTGAAGTAATGGTGTATAAAATCACTTTGATTCCTGATACAATTTCAATTGAAATCTCATCCCCACACATCACCACCTTTGTTGAAAGATGAATTAACGATGCTTTTGTTTTATTCCACCCCTGAAAGTTCTATACATTGCTGAGATCTGCCAGTGCACACTCAGGGCAGAGAGCTCACACTGTCCAAGAAAGAACAGAATTAAAGGCAAACTACCTCCTGAACTTCAGGGGCTGGGCAGAGCTAGAGGAGTTGGGCAAGCAGAGCTCTTATGAGAAATACACCAATCTTCAAGTATTGTATTTCAACAAATAAACCAGTGTAGAAAGGGTCACAGACTATATCAATAAGAATTGCACCTGCAGTTACACTATTGCAAGAGTTGCCAAGCTTTATGCTTCAGGTCATAAGATGATCACCAGCTGGGGACAGGAAGAAATCTGTCGACGTAATTGAAGTTTAGACCTACCTCTGAAGCCTCCAGTATTAGCCACTGCTGGAGAAAGACACTGAATTACATTGGCCCATACCTATTTTCCTAGAAGAGCAGAGCTCACATACAGGGACACACTCTATATGAAATTTTTTATACATCAAGAGACCAAAAAGAAGAAAAATTAGATTTATTGGCTTCTTTGTCTCAGATTGTTCTGTTGCTTTTAAATCACGAACTCATTCCCCCAGAGTTGGGATTTCTTTC
This sequence comes from Gopherus flavomarginatus, assembly GCF_025201925.1. Classification (NCBI taxonomy): domain Eukaryota; kingdom Metazoa; phylum Chordata; order Testudines; family Testudinidae; genus Gopherus; species Gopherus flavomarginatus. The sequence continues at coordinate 31,395,418 of NC_066618.1, read as the reverse complement.
TAAAATTAAAATGTATTACAAAATAAACAGTGTGTAGGTTATATAAAGTTTCACCATAATTTTTTTTGAAACCTTGTCTCTTAGATGTGTGTGGGGCGGAACACACCTCAGTGAAATGGACATTCCTGTCAACAGTCTCATTCACCCATCTTTCCCTTTGTGACAGGAACAAAAAGGGACATGGCAGGACTTATGGGAAGATAGTTTCAGCTAAGGCGTGTACTGTAAAGGCTTATGGAGGTGGGGTGAAAGTGGAGACGTCAGCACTAGCGGTATGATGAGAGGAGTGGATCTTACACTTGATAAATAATACGCTGAAGGAGTCATATAGAAAGAAGAATTCCATCAGAACCAGACAGGTATCCACATGAGTGTCACATCTGAGGGGATGGCCCACAATGCAAGTGGATTGCTTCAATTGCTTGTAAACTGGAGTAATAGAAATAGGATGAAATACAATAGTGAAAAGTGCAAGGTCATGCATTTAGGAATTAATAATAAGAATTTTGGATATACGTTGGGGGCGCATCAGTTGGAAGCGACGGAGGAGGAGAAGGACCTTGGGGTACTGGTTGATAGCAGGATGACTATGAGTCGCCAATGTGATACGGCTGTTAAAAAAGCAAATGCGATTTTGGGATGCATCAGGCGGGGTATTTCCTGCAAGGATAAGGAGGTGTTAGTACCGTTGTATACGGCGTTGGTGAGACCCCATCTGGAATACTGTGTGCAGTTCTGGTGTCCCATGTTCAAGAAGGATGAATTCAAACTGGAACAGGTTCAGAGACGGGCTACGAGGATGATCCGAGGAATGGAAAAACTGCCTTATGAAAGGAGACTTAAAGAGCTTGGCTTGTTTAGCCTGGCCAAAAGAAGGCTGAGGGGGGATATGCTCGCCCTATATAAATATATCAAGGGGGTTAACGTTAGGGAGGGAGAGGAATTATTTAAGTTTAGTACTAATGTAGCCACGAGGACGAATGGGTATAAACTGGATATTAGGAAGTTTAGACTTGAAATTAGACGAAGGTTTCTGACCATTAGGGGAGTGAAGTTCTGGAATAGCCTTCCGAGGGAAGTAGTAGGGGCAAAAGACTTTCCTGGCTTTAAGACAAAGCTTGATGAGTATATGGAGGGGATGTTATGATAGGATCGTTAATTTGGGCAATTGATCTTGAATTACCACCAGACAGGTCTGCTCAATGGTCTGCGGGGAGATGTTGCATGCGATAGGTACTGAGTTGCTGCGGAGAACTCCTTGTTGGGTGCTGGCTGGTGACTCTTGCCCACATGCTCAGGGTTTAGCTGATCGCCATATTTGGGGTCGGGAAGGAATTTTCCTCCAGGGCGGATTGGCAGGTGCCCTGGAGGTTTTTCGCCTTCCCCTGCAGCGTGGGGAACGGGTCGCTTGCTGGTGGTGTCTCTGCAGCTTGAGGTCTTCAAACCATTTTTGAGGATTTCAATAACTCGGTCCAGGGATAGGGGTTGTATAAAATTGGATGGGTGGGGTTCTGTGGCCTGCCTTGTGCAGGAGGTCAGACTAGATGATCAGATTGGTCCCTTCTGACCTATGAGTCTATGAGTCTATGAATTATCTTGGCTCCATGATGAATGAGAGCTGCAGCAGCTCCTGGGAGATCCAGAGGAAGCTGGCAATAGATTAATCAATTATGACATCACTGAAGTCTGGCAAGATCAGAGCGTTTCTGACATCAAAAAGCTTAGGCTTCTCCAGTCTCTTTGGTCTGCAATAAGCTAACTGTCTGTGTGAACAGGCAAGTGAGAGGGAGAAAAAAAGATGTGGTTTGAGACCTTTGAGACGGAAGCTCATGGAACAAGCACAACCCCAATGAGTGAGAACTTACAAAGATGAAAAAAAAGTCCTGACCAAACAAAGAGCAGCCTAGGTCCAGAAGAGGAAGAGAACTTCAGCTTCTAGGGTGAGATGTGCCAAAGAAAAGGCCAAGCAACCAGCAGATGTAAGAGGATCATCTTACACTGGGCAGTCACAGGAAACACCAAGGCAGAAAGGACGGAGGAGGTGATGCTCCTCCACCTCCCCTTTACACCAGTAAAGCAGCATTAACTTCTGTGAAGTTACACTGACATAAAATGGTGCCAGTGAGAGGAGAACCAGGCCCAGCGATCCCTGTGCACCTACCTTTCCATGGGTGCAATTTCAACCAGGGCCACCCAGAGGATTCGGGGGCCTGGGGCAAAGCAATTTCAGGGCCCCTTCCATTAAAAAAAAAAGAAGTTGCAATATTATGGAATACTATATTCTCGTAGGGGCCTCTGCAGGGCCCAGGGCCTGGGGCAAATTGCCTCACTTGCCCCGCCCCACCCCCCCCCCCGGGCGGCCCTGATTTCAACCAGCAATTCCAGTCTCTTCCTCTTATTAAACCAATGACAAAAGCTCCAGTATTCTGCAGTAATAGCCCAAGACACTGCTGTGTTGCTGTTGTAAGGTGTAGTGATTTGAGTTATTACTGTAGACTACTTTTAGTACTTCTTTTAAGGGTCACTACTGTGCAGGCCCAGCAGAGGCTGGAATGATACAACTCTAGGGGCTTCTGCTGGTTAAACAGAGTTGTACCATTGAAAGGGAGTCTTTTTTGTGCCCTCTTGTCCAAAGGCTGCTATTGCAGGACGGTTTGGCCTTGCTCGTTAAATATATGACACCACTTCTTCCAGAGAGATAAAAATGAACTATGCCACCTTCAGCAGGCTTCTCTGTGGGTGGAAAAATATCTAGGGAAATGGCCACCACCTAGGAAAATGTGGTTAAAAAAAGCAGACAACTTCCTATATCTTGGCTGATATTGTTCTTTCCGGATACCTCTGTGGGTGGATTTTAGGATGTATCTATTCTGGAAGCTGCTTGTTTCCAGCAACATTAAGGACCAGAGCTGAGTGGCTCATTAATTATGATGACAGTGCTATGTTATAAATGATAGAAGCCTATCCTACAGCAGATATATATACAGTGTCATTTTATTTATTCTTCCTGAGACAGTCAAATTTTTCAAACTATTAGATTAACTTAAAATAAGATCTCATTGTGATAAGGGGTTATAAATTATCTGGATTCTAAAGGAATGAGTCTTTACCATACCTCTCATAGTGGTTCAAAAAGGAAGTGTAAGGCAGGTCTTATTCCCATGTAGGATATGCAAATGGATTAAATAAGTTGCCCAAAGACTAAACTACCTGTGACAGATATTGCACATGCACTATCTTTGGGAACCATATTGTATTAAGTTTAGGAATGGTCTATTTGTCACTGTATGCCAGGGACTGTATGCAGCTCCAGGGAGGAGAGTGTCACATTCTGGAGTGCAATCCAGTGCAGTGAGGGTTAGTGTCACCACTTGCCCCGCAATCTTGGGTGCCTCAGCTAGGCCACTCACAAACAGCATGCAATTCACACCCTGAGTGTCTCTGTGTAGCTACAGCCCTGGTAGAGCGACTCTGACTCTAGCAGCCTGTCAGCTTGTCATAAACAGATAGCTAAGGGTTAATGTCTCTTTCACCTGAAAAAAAAAAAGTAACCTGAAGCACCTGACCAGAGGACCAATCAGGAAACAGGATTTTTTCAACTTTCGTTGGTGGGCTGCATTGTTGGCTTCTTCTTGTTTTTGTAGCCTTTCCATCTCTTGTTTGTGAGTTGCCTCATCTCTGGCCATCTGTGTTCTGAGCAGTTCTATCTGTTTTTCCATTGCTTGGAGCTGTACTGCCTCTGGTTTTCGTGACATCTTGTTTTCTTGTGTTGGGGTGCCCTCTGGTGTTTATCTTCTGAACTGCAGGCTCTGTTGCCTCCTGGGGTCTGCCTAGCAACAGTGCCTTTTTCCCTTTCTTTCTCTAGCTAATGTTTTCAGTGTAAAGTAAACCAGAAAAACCACTTTATTTGCATGTATATAATGCTGGTAATGACTCTCAATGGGAGTGCTATTGTCTGACAAAAGACCTGTTTGTCACAGCTTAATGGTTCCTTGCTTAATATGCAAGCCAAAACTGCCAGAGAGAGCAGAAAAAAAAATTCTCTCTGGTTCCCTTTTAAAACGAAACTGTTTCTCTCTGCTAAAAAGCCCCTAGCAGAGAAAAGAAAAATATAATATTCCTACTGGCTTCTGGATTCTATCTTTCCCAATGCTGCCACTCATGTCAATAACCTAGTCCCAGATTTGGACCTTAGCGTCCAAAATATGGGGGTTAGCATGAAAACCTCCAAGCTTAGTTACCAGCTTGGACCTGGTACTGCTGCCACCACCCAAAAAATTAGAGTGTTTTGGGGCACTCTGGTCCCCCCCAAAACCGTCCCTGGGGACCCCAAGACCCAAATCCCTTGAGTCTCACAACAAAGGGAAATAAACCTTTTCCCTCCCCCCCCCCTCCAGGTGCTCCTGGAGAGATACACAGAAGCAACCTCCGTGAAACTAAGCAGAGGGAGTCCACCCTCTCTAATTCCAGTCCTGGAAACAAAAGCACTTCCCTCTTCACCCAGAGGGAATGCAAAGTCAGGCTAGTAAATCTAACACACAATCAAGATTTCCCCCTGATTTCTTCCTCCCACCAATTCCCTGGTGAGCTGAAGACTCAATTTCCTGAAGTTCCCCACTAAAGAAAAACTCCAACAGGTCTTAAAAAGAAAGCTTTATATAAAAAGAAAGAAAAATACATAAAAAATGGTCTCTCTGTATTAAGGTGACACATACAGGGTCAATTGCTTAAAAGAAATATTGAATAAACAGCCTTATTCAAAAAGAATACAATTCAAAGCACTCCAGCAACTATAGACATGTAAATACAAAACAACAAACCATTTTTGTACTCACAACTTGGAAACAGAAGATTAGAAAAGCAGGAAATAGAAAAATCCTTCTCTAGCTGAGAGAGATTCAGGCAGAAGAAGACAAAGAACTCAGACACAAACTTCCCTCCACCCAAAGTTGAAAAAATCCTGTTTTCTGATTGGTCCTCTGGTCAGGTGCTTCAGGTTACTTTTTTTTTTTTTCAGGTGAAAGAGACATTAACCCTTAGCTATCTGTTTATGACACAGCTACACATCAGTCACTTTCTGGCTCCCACTAGCCTAGGTTACTACTCATAGGGTGACCCCAACACATTTCGAGTTCTGAATTTTCCCAAAATATGTGCTCTGCACTATCCATCTCTCTCCTGGGCAGTTCAGATGTTAACAGTCCGGGGCTGCTGTAAGAGGTTAATATACAACAGTTTGCTACTTTAATTGGAGTTACCAAACAGGCTAGTTTAAACACAACACTGGATTAATTTTGATTAAAACATAAAACAAGTTTATGTAATTACAAAGAGAGATTTTAAGTGAGTATAAGTAAAAGTCATCAAAGTCAGAAATGATTAGATGAGAAATAAAGCATTGTAAACACTCAGCCTGGGATGCTCAACCAACCTACAAGCATGCGGGTCACAGCCTGAAGTGTCTGTGCTCTGGACAGCCCTGGTGCAGCAGCTGTGACCCCAGCAGCCCTGCTTAGGCTTCCACCAGCCTGGGTTACAATCAGCAAGGTAACCCCAACAAATTCCCCATCCCTAATTTCCCCAAAACCAAGTGCTCTGCAAAGTCCAGGCCTCTCCTGAGCAGTTTAGAGGAACAAACTAACTTTATTATTTCTCTGAAGACACAAAAGCACATCACAGCTTATTAACTTAACTGGGCTAAAGTCACCCTTTCATTTAAACACGGCTCTGAGTCGGTCTGTAGTAAAAATAAAATAAATTTATTAACAATAGGACATTGGTTAAGTGATGCCAAGTAAAAGGAATAAAGTTAGAAAGAGTTACAAGGAAATAAAAGTGAAAACACACATCTAAAAGTCTGAAACAGTCTATCTCGCAAGGTACAGGCTTGGTTCAAGATTCTTCTCACCTATATTCAGTTTCCAGAGACTTCACCCTTACCCTTGGTTGAAGGATTCATTTTTCTCAGCTCGCAAGAGCTCTGTTCCCTTGTGTCTGTCTAGTGATGGATGACAAAGGTGGCTTCTGTCTTTTCTTATAACTTCCAAAGTTCAATGACTTTGTTTCAAGAGGCAGGATGACCTCATGCTGTTCTTCCCTTCCTGTGAGCTTCCCATCCCCTGTATGTAAATGGAGCTTCCATTGATTTGATTCCAGAATGCTTAAATTACATAGGAGCCAGGTAAATAGCTGCCTTCTCTCCTGTTTGAGAGGGAACCTGTTTGGCCACAGACTTTAAAGCATAATATCATATAGTGTTAATACATATATTTCACAATGATAGTAATCATCAATGTGCCAGTAGCTTTCATAAAAGACCTTACTCTGTACACTCTTATAATACAGTAATTGTGTATACAATCAGTTTATTCAATTGCTTTATCACTTGCAATTCAGCTCCCCTGTCTTTATAAACCTTTTAAATGGATTTTTTCTGATTATTTTAAAGTTTATTCAAGCTATGAGGAAGGCAACATGGAGTCTGACAGTTAAGGAAGCTCAATGCTCTTTCTTCCTCCTCTTGTTAGCTTAATAGCTTTGTTTACCTAATATGTAAAAATAGACCTTTGTTGTCTTTGCCCGAAGATTGGGCTGGTCAGAGAATCAGATACACATTCCTTTGTCTAAAACAGACCTGTTTACCAACTCCCCCTGATGTGTTTGGTGTATACACACTTTGTCCATAATTTCAGCATATATTCATAACTTTTTTTACACCTGTGATTAGACATTTGTGCAACAAAATAGCCTAACATTTTGATCAATGGACTCCCAGAAGTGTGCCTTATCCACAGGACTAACCTTCCCCCTTCTCCTTCCTCTCTCCATTTAGCCAAGTGCTTTTGAGAGGAGATGGTAAAGATTTACCACAGACTATGTCAGGAGGTTTGCTGAGGAGAGAAGGCAGAACACAGTGATGAAGCCAGGCAGGGAGATGAGAGGGAGGAGCACCCACTGATGGCCCTTCACCTTTGGAGGTCCTTGAATTTGGGATTATTGACAGGATCTAGCTCCTTCTCTTAGTGCTGTCTGCAAGGTTCTCTCCTCTCTGCCCAGCCATGCACCTGAACACAGTGAGAAAAGCAGCCAGATTGAGGGGGCAGAGACAGCAAAGACCCATTCAACTCCTGCCCCCATTGCTGGGTGATCCTTCAGCTATCCGGTGTGCTGCGCTACCTGGCCCATTTGCATGGTCTCCTGTTCACAACGTACACACAGTCTGTTACTTTTCCTCATGTGTACCTTCAGTCTTTAGAGTCCAAGCATTGCTAAGTATCATACAGGAAGGTCTATGGAAGAGCCTTCCACATAGCTTCCCCTCCCTATAACAGCCTGTTTCTACCAACTATATATCTTCCCCATATTGGGCTAATTAGCCCAACCATTGCCCCCAAGTGTCAACAATCCCCATCATTATCACTGATTCCAGTTAAACCTGTAATCTTCTCTGTTATGCAATTACCTAAGTGACCGAGGTGCTACAGCTAGTGCTCTGTCATACCCGCTATGAGACCTCCTCAATATCCACTCCTCAGAGACCTGCTCAGAGAAGCAGCTGATGGTGTGGGAGGAGTGGAGAGCTGCTGGAAAATCCTCAAAGAGAGAAGTTTGGACCAGCTCTACTTGGTGAGTTCTGATAGTCCTTTTCTCCCCCATTTCTCCCACTATCTTTACAACCATCTGACAATCCACCAGACTTCACAGGGTTACTTACATCAGTGAGCTGTTTCAACATTGGTTGCTTATTCAGTAGCTATTTAGCTGCGTGTAGTATTATAATGTTTAAGAGTAAATAGGCACCTAAAAGAATAACAGGGCTTGTTGAAGTGACCAAATTATGACAACAGTGAGGGTGTAGGCTGGAGGCCATGTGATATGACAACATGCTAAAAATGACAGAAAAAGGCAAGGAGAGGGAGTCTGTGGAAGGAATACTTCAGGAATTAAAAGATTACAAGTAATAAAAACCAGCTGGAGAATGAAAGATGTCAGATTTATGTAGAGATCTGTAGAACTACCCAGTCATGGCATGCTGGTAAGATAAACCTCCTTCTTCCAGGTCAAGCTACTGCAAGATAAATTTTCTTTCATATACATTTGCAAAATGCAACAGTGGAATTATATGGCCAGTTAAGTTAATGCCTGCTATCCCAAGCATTGCTTCCTATTTGCAGAAGTAGTCTGAATATGAATAACATAATTATAACTTGGGTACCAAGGTCTCCACATTTCTAAAAGTAAAGCTTCATTATGTTGTTGTTGTGTAAATATTGGTGATTTAGGACCTGATCCTGGGAGAGATTGAGCTCCTCTAGGTCCCATGAAAGTTTATTGGAAATTATGGATGCTGCAATGGGATCAGATCATATATAAATATTGTTGGTGAAATTCAAGGAACTACTCCCTTCTTGCTAGATGTTAAGTGGCATGTGAGATCTGTTGCTAATCAAAATGTTAGGCTATTTTGCTGCCCAAATGTCCAAGCACTTTTTTTTTTGGATGCTCCAGAATTAAGCATTATGACATCTTGGTAGATTTGGCAAAGCATTTTCTGCTGTACAGAAAGAAAAGTGTGGTGAGAGAAGGAGAAAGGGTATTTAGAGCAGAGGTGATTGCAGCTCTGTGCCAGGACTACTTTTTGTATGGAGTGGCTAAAAAGCTGTCTAATGCTGATTCATGGCTGCATCTGTAGTTTCTTATTCATTTGCTTGAACTTTCAGACATCCCAGGGTTTTAATTTTTTTTTAATTTCTTTTGTTTTAAATCTGAATGTAAAGGGCTTGCTCGCTAAACAATTAATGTAGGAGAAAGTGATAATCTTCACAGTATTGCTGAAGTAATAGCTAGACCTTTTTATCCATTTCTAGTGCACCAAACACCGGGTGCCAAATAGAATTAAAATCTATGTCATCTTGGGAGGACCATTTTCTCTCCTTCTCCCTTGTGATGTTTTATCATGTGGATTTTACTACATTCAAGCCATATATTTCTAAAATTTATTTACATTGAATATACCTGTTCTTTGAATGGGGAGCTTCATCTCCTGTAGAATAAGTATATGATGCTGGTAAAGTGCAAAGTACAGCACTGGTCACTTTTAGAAGCAGAAACAAATATAATTTAGTGCTGGGGAAAAATGCCATCTAGACAGCTTTGGTAATTGAAGTCTGCAGTTCGTCCATAGGCAACAGCAATACAAGAATGCTGACACTTCTCCACCTGTAGGCCCTGATTGTGATTGGGAGAGAGGGTCTCTCAGAGTTAAATGGGCAGATAGCTCTCATATGCATTCATTTCTGGGGAGTTTACAATCAGGGCACTTATTCATACCAGTTGTGGTGATATGGACTGAATTTAAACCAACTTGGTAGCCACTGAGCAAACATCATCAGACACTATTGAATTTTGGTTGCTATGGGGGTGACTAGAGCCATCTTAGAGGTAGCTACACATCCAGTCCCAGTATGATCTGCAGTTCTGAAAAGGATGTCAGTCTGAATGTGGGTATAGCTGTATTAATGAGTGTGTTATTGATACAAGTTCTGCCTAGCAGGAGCGAGGGGGTAGAACTTGGGAAAGAATTTGCAAACTCTCTGATCTATTCATGACTTGCTGGCTGAGTTCACATACATTCTATAGTCTCACATCCACTCTGAGTAAAGCTCCTTCCTAAGAAAGCTCTTGACAAAACATTATTCACATTGTATTAAGTGTGCAGTGGGGTTTTCATTTATACCCGATCTATGCTTGATTGTCTGCTTCTGGTGGGGGAGGGCAGCAAGATCATTCTTTATTCACAAAGGAAGATGCCGGAGAAAGTCTCGGCTGTGTGTGAAGCTTTTTGCCACCTCCACTTGTACATTCCTGAAATCTGACACTGCCAGTAATTTTTTTGTTTTGTTCCAAGGTGCTCATACTTCAGACGGTGGTGTCTTGACATTCACATCCATTATGTGAATGGATTGCGGAAATAGCTCAACTCGGCACTCTCTCTCCCTCTCGCTTTGTGATATTAATCTGCTGCTGCGTTCTAGAATTGAGTGGCTGTCATTTTTGTCCCTAGATCATAGACACACTGAACAGCCCACATGCTCCCCAATACCTAGAGTGCTAGATCATGAGGAAGGCACAGAGCATTTTCAAAATTAGGCCACCTCCTGCTTCAAAATTGAATCCACGTCAGCACATTTGAGCATTTCACTCAGCTGATCAGACACAAGTGCTCTGGGTAAAATATAAGATCTTTAGTCTGATGGTTGCTACCACTAATATCGCATTATGGGAACCAGAATGGCTTGATTAGGCAGTGGCTGAAAAGTGTACAAATGAGACCGAAGTCAGCAAATTTTAAAATGACTGTTTCTGTTATTGTGGCAAAGAATGATTAGCTTTGAGGTGAGGAGACCATGTTACCTTTTTATACCCTGTTGATTCTTAGTGCTCACATTTTTATACAAACACTGCAGGCTGGTTCAAGCAATGCAAACAGTAGTAATTACTCCAGATCTCAATCCATCACTCCTTGGAGCAGATGTCCTTAGGGAAAGAACCTGCTGAAGGAAAAGAGAGAGGAGAAAAGAGAAAATTAGAGTAATTGTACATTAGTGAAATGGGATGCCCATCTGGATTGGGGACTAGCGCTGGCAGAGTGCATGGTTGCTGCACAGGATTTTGCCATGATGTTGCACTATTTCCTGTAACCATTGGGCACTTCTCTGACTGCCAGCACTTAGGAGAAAACACAACAGATGGGGGAAATATCAAAGGTTGGAAAACAGCTACTTCCTCTGCTTAACTATTCCTGAAGCCTAAACACTCGCTCTTCCGTAAAAGGCCATGAAGATTTTTTTGGAGGGGGGGGGAAGAAAGGGGGAGACCTGAACTGCACCAAAACAAAAACAAAATAACCCATGGAACTGTCTGTGTGAAAGCTAAAAAGGAATGCAAAGATGCACTGACAAAACAAGCCAGAAATCTGGAGGCCTGGGTTTGAAACACGTTCAGTGTGTGTTGTTCTTACCGCAAACCAAAAATATGTTCCTATTTGAAATGGTTGAATCCACAGCTGTTTTAAAATCCCTTGGTACTTCTGAGACAAATGATTGAAGTCAGATTGTGCTAACAGGGTCAATTTTAGAGCCAAGTGAGAGCTGTGACTGATGCAGAATCACTGCAATTCCAACCCCTTTCACATCAATCACTGCTCAATGAAAATCCTGCCGGGCTGCCATACTTTCTTACAATGTTGTTTACATTAGAAGATGATGTAAAGCTCCTCCAGCAAAACTCTAGCTGTCTTGCTGTTCGTGAGGATCATAATCCAGCAGCAAAGTTACCATACTTATTGCAGCTGCAGGACAGTACCTCCAAATTCAGACATTAATGTGTATAAAACATACCTGGCAAATTTTATTCCTTGATCCCAATGATTATAAAATACCTTGGGGTGAGTCTGTGTCCAAGATACTTTATAAAGTAACCACCATTGACGTTGTACTAGCTGAAACGGCTTTAATACATTTCCTCAGAGTAGCAGTTTTAATTCTGAGAGGCTTGACTGTCAGGAAAATAATATTTTTCTCAGAATCACACCTGAGGTCAAAACCTTGCCCTATATGTCAGAGCAAATACATCACAATTTTCTTTTGAATTGCTAGGACAGTATTCACCAGAAAGACAAAAATGATCTTCAAGGGAGTATGCACCATAGCAGGGAGGGTTAAGAATCAAATCAGGAAATAAACCCTTCCAGCAATATACTATAATCACGCATTGGGAAGGGAAGGCTAGCAGTTGTTCCAGCTGTCAGGCTTTGCTAAAGAAAGATTGTGCACCTGTTTAATCTTGATTGAAAGATCTCAAGTTATGATTGCTATGCTCTAATAAACCCTGTAAAATATTTGCATATTAAAAATACAAAAAAGGAAATCTTTTTAAAGTGACAGTGAATGAATAACATCTCTACCTCCTTTGTCCTCCAAGACTCTGCTAGACAGGCCATTGCTTATTTCCTCCCTCTTTACAACTTACTGATTCAATGCTTAGCTGCATTCTTTTAAAAGGAACAAATACTCTGGACGAACCAATGGTGCAGAGTGGTCACCGTTTAAAAACAAACACACACCATGTGTAACTTTTAGGTGCCTAGAAAATCATGGGGATTTACAAAGACTGAGTTAGACACCTGGACTCCCTATGCAGTGAATGGGGAGAGATGGGTGCCTCAGAGAGGGATTCACAAAAACCAACGTGCTAGTCAGGCCTCTGCTTAAGCTAGCTACTGGCAGATGCCAAGGAGAGGGGTGTGTCCTTAACCCCACCCCTCTTAGGGAGTTAAGCGTGGAAGTCCGGGCTGTAGGGAGGCCCCTTTCTGTGCTTGGGATTCTCAGCTTTGAACCCTCATGTGGAGTTCGGCACCTATGCTGGTTTTTCAAGAAGTGTGGGAGAGAAGGAGCTCCCTCATAACATCTAGCCAGTGGGTAGGGTACTCACAGAGTGAGTTTGAGTGCCTACCGTGTTCAGCAGCAGCTGGCTGGAAGTTTTGTGAATCCCAGTGAAGTCTGATTCTGGGATTTAGGTACCTCAAGTGGCAGTTGGGCACCTAACTCCTCTGGTGAATCTAGCCCTATGCAACTCAGTTAGCGGGTTGAACCTCTGGAACTAGAATCCCACCTGGGAGGATTGAACGTGACGGCTGGCAAGCACCTAGAGGCAGACTCACCACAATGCTGTGCCCAGATGCCAGGGGGCACCCAGGCTGTGAGTTGCCTACTACAATTCAGAACGGGAAATAATGCAGGACCTCAGATGCTGCTGAGATTTTAATGGTGATCCCTGTGGGCCAAGAAACTCCATTGTCTTGGCTCTCCTGATACCAAATGTCCTCCCCCCACACACACTACTATTGAGGAGTCTGGCTTCCTGATTTCAGGTCCAGTGAGTCAAAATCAGATTTTTTTTACTTGAACTGAATGTCCCTGACTCTGCAACATCTCTACAGCTCACGTGATGGATATTTTCAAGTCCTATCCTGGGTTTCCGTGTAATTAGACATAGACAAAAATGTCTCTGTGCTGCTCATCAGGATACAAAAGAGACCTGGACTCGTTTGTCCCCCTCTTTTAGTCAAGCATATGTCCTTAAAATGTGTTTGCTCACCTGCTGTGCAGACTGACTTTGGAACATTCTCTCCTGATATCACCTTACATGCTCTCATATACTCCATCCTGTGTGCTAGCAAACTGCCCTGCACTAACTTGCAAATGCTGCAGTGGCAAATGGCAAACAGAAAACAGACATTAGGCCTTGCTCAACTTCTCTATTTTGTATTGAAATGTCCAAATGCTCTCCTGGAAGGCCTTTCATCATACTGATAGAGAGACCCATTGCTTAGTGCACTACTACAAAGTGCTTGGATACTAAGGTGGTGAAGGGGATATAAAAACCTATCTAGAATAGAACCTAACTGACATTGCAATAGCTTCTGAAACTGAGCTTAAAAGCGATGCTTCATGAAACTGCTCTATTCTGGTCCTGAGGACAGCAGGAAATGTGGTCACATGATCCATCTTGCCATGCATATTTGGCAGACTTATCTTAAAAAGCTGGCCTCAGATGTGGTTTTAGAGGTAGCTGATGTCTGGTTGACATGGTCTGTTTTCAGATGTGGTTTCAGAGGCAGGCCTCTCAAGTGCTCCTCGTTTTGCAGAGTGCTTCTCACATGGGAAGGAAAACTAACCATGCTCCTGCTCCTCAGGCTTCTGCTCCTCACTGGGCCCAGATTTGGCAGAGCACTTAAGAATGTGCTTAAATCCATCTGTAATCAGCAAAGCACATAAGTTTTGCCTGTTTAGGTCTCGCACTCATTTCCAACCTACGAGTTGGAGTATTGTTGCTGCCCTTCTGGTTCTGGACCCATTACGAGGCGTTTCTGAGCCACTGGATGCTCTGGTCTGTCCCCTGCCAGCCTTAATGACCCTCTCCAGGCACTTCTGTGCAGAGTTCCTTTGCTATGGCATGCAGTGAGTACAGCTGTCCTCTTTGTGTGGCTGCTTCACCCATGGTCCTTATACAGCCCCAGGGCATGGTTCAGATAGTATGGAGGGTCTTACATGGGGCCTTTACACATGGTAAATTTAACCCAAACCATGTTTTTTTACTATTATTGTTGTGGAACAGACAAAGGCCATAGTATCTCTTGTCTCCCCATTTACAAAACCTCTGGATTAATGAATATCTACAATTTCTCCAGATCCTGCTGTGGGGCTGAGCCCCACATCATCAGGTAAAGCACTCCTGGACTCTGCAACCATTTTAATTCTTTCCATTCTTTAATTCTTGCAAACATAGAGCAAAAAATCACTCAGGTGCTGATGTGCCTAATTGCCCAGCAGTGGCAGAAAGTGATTTGGCAGCGTACTCTTTAACCTGCACAGACTGATTCTTCACCTTGCCATATGTCTGCTCAGACGTTTGCTACTACTTGCCTGAACAAACATCATGACCGCCTGGAAACTCCATAAAAGCCATGCATGCTTTTCTAGAGAGGCAAATAAAAGTAATTCCAAATGCTCAGGTTTTCTCTGTCTGTGCTGGAGGCTAGAATTATGTTTCCAATCCTGCTTCCCACTCCTCTCCACTATCCCCGCACCGTAAACCTTGCAGATGCTGGGAATGAAATCCTGCTTTCTTCTTGTTACCATACTGGTCTTTTTTTGCTAAAGAAAGACTGGTAACATAAACAGAACCATGGAAAAGATGACTTTTCCTATCGTTATTAGCAGACTGGGTTGGTTTATTTCAGGCTCTAAACACATGCTGCCAGTCATTAATGTGCAGGAAGTGCCCTCCCTATCAGTCATTATTGCTCAACTGTCCTGCAATAGAAAGGTCTCAGATTGTCAGACTGTAGGAATGCTGCAGAGTTCCTGCTTCACTGCTATTCAGTACTTTTCAGGAGCTATACAGATTGCAAATCCATGCATTCTGTTAGGCTACTACCCTCCTGGTGCTCATGGAAGAAAATACTGCAGTGAGCCCCAACAATAGCTCCAAACACTTGCAGTATTTATCACTATTGCAATCTGTAGTATTTGGGACCATCACTTTACAACATGGTAGAACACTTTTACAAGGACAATCATTTCCACCATAAACACAGCAACCTCAACTTCTTGATTTATCCTGCTGCTGGGAGAATAATATCTGCAAAATATTTAATCATTAGGCATTCTAAAATGATACCTTCAGGATACTTCCTTTTGACTTAGTATTAACAGTATCCTAGGCTAACAAGTTCTTTGGCTCAGGTGTCTTGTACATTCCTCTTTCTCATACTCCCTGTTGCATTGGTCTCTCAGCAACAAAAAGTTGACAAATGCCTTCCTCTAAATCCAATGTCCTGTTACGGGCTTCAGCAGGTAGAAGGGGCTGAATTGCAGCAGTCTCAGCCCATTACCCAAGGAAATTAAATAAAAGAACATTATTGGGAAATACGGGCATGAGGAATCCTATCTGAGTGCTTGATCAGATGAAATGAACTCACAGCCAGTCTGTATTCGCTACCTGCAGTAGTCTCAGTGCTTTCTCCTGTGCTTCTAACCCCTTTTTTATGCCACATAGTTGTTAGATATAGATGTTGCTTGCTTTAGATACAAGTCCTTCCTCAGGCAAAACTTCCACTGAAGTCAGTGAGAGTTCTGCAGCAGTAGAGACTGAATCTCTCTCCTAGTCCTAGATGTATTAGGAATAGGTTTAAATCCATAGCAGACACATTATATGTGGGCTCCTGAGGATGAATGCACAAGGGAGGCTTAATGTACCATGTATTGTTGAATTTCCCTGACTCCTCTTTGCAGTATTCCTCTCCCCAGGCAGACGCACAGAGTAGGTGCTGGTGATTGGAATTCAGATGTCTCCCTTTACAGTCTGAACCCTTTATGGGTATCAGTGAGACAGAGGGAGCACAGAGGCACATAATGTTCTAAAGCTTCTGGGGGAGAAGGTGTGCGTGCAAGCTATCACCACTCACAGACAGCCAAAATGGATACTGAGCTAGGACTGCTGGATCCTGTTTGGAACCCAGCCAAGCTGAGGGGGGAAAGAATTCTGCACGAAGAGGACAGGCATTGGTCACTGAGTCTAGTTCCTGGGCCAGATTCAGCCCACAGAACTGAACCTATTTGCATCAGGGATGCACTTGCTTTAATAATAGGCCACCAACTGAGAGTCCTTGGAACAAATGAGCTCTTCCATTGTTTGCCAGAGCTTTGAACCAGCCCTACATAATTCCTCTGGCCACTAGAGTTGCAGCCTTGTTCTCCCCTTTTGTCCCCTCCAAAATTACCTGCTTTAGTCCAAGGAACTGTCCTGATTGGTCTGTTTGATGCTGGCAGCTCACAGATGACAAAGCTGTCCAAATAGCAGTTACTTTGTTATCAGTTTGAACAACCCAGCCACAGTCAAGGGAAACTAAGACATGTCAGCACTAGATTGAGCTTTCCCTAGAAGTTGTATATGTGCAGGATAGCTATCAAAATCAATACACTGGTTTCTTTTACAATTCTACCTCTTCCCTGGCAGTTGTTTGCCATAAAAATATTACTATTAGCTTCCATGAATGGGGAATACAGTAAACACATTCTTCACAGGACTGTGTTTATTCACTCTTCATACATACACGCTTCACACATGTCGTACCTACAGTCAGACTTCACACAAGAAATAACCATCCTCATATCTCACATCATCCCATTTGCACGGCTTATGTGCTATATTAAGAGGCTTAATGGCAGTGTCTTTGCCTGCAGTAAGGTAGCAGGATTAAGCCATGAAGGAAGGGAGTGGGTTTGAAGTCCTTTCCTCCTCACCTTAAAACAGGGGTGTTCTATTTTCTTGTAAAACTGAAGAGTCTTGCACTCCATAAATCCTGCCACATGATTTTACTTTTTTATTTTTATAATTCTTGAGTGAATTTATTGCTCATGAAAAGTAGGGGCTTGGCTGCCCTGGAAAGCAGATGCCTTTATTTAACAGAACAAGTACAGCACTAGCAGGGGTAGTCCAAAGTTTCTCTGCCAGGGTACTTCAACTCTGCTCCAGAAGGGCCACCTCAGCGCTGGGAGTGGAGTTCAGTTTCCACGTCCATCAAATCCTCAGCCTTCTACTGAGACTGCCAACAAAGAGGCTAACTAGAGCCACCTGTGCTGATGGTTTTTCTGCTGGAGAAACGTATTTATTTATGTTCCTATGCTTTTCTTACCCCAGCCTCCCTCTCCCTGCCAGCGTATTTGTTTGATTCCCTGTCACTTAATGTATAGCACCCTGGACTGCTGAGCTGGTTGAGGCCTTTAGGCCCTAATGCAGTTTAAATGATGAATAATAAAATAATAGTTCAATTCCTAAAAAAGAGGCTAAGACTTCCAATTCATGTCAGCACAGAGCTATCTGATGGCAATGACTTTTGGGTGCTATTAGTCTAACTTGGATTTGAGCTGGTGAGCTAGAGGTGAAAGTCTTCTGGTATTATTTAGATTAACATAGCACTGAGGAGTCCTGGTCATAGATCAAGACCCCATTGTGCTACGTGCTGTACTGTCACAGCACAAAAAGATTGCTCTTGCCTCGAAGAACTTACAGTCTATGTAGCAGCACCATCCAGATCTAACTTCTATTTTTTTTTAAATTTTACCCCACGGAAGCCACAACTTATTTTCCAGGGGTTCCGGGGAACACTCATAAACTGAATAAATTAAAAAGCAACAAAGATTCCTGTGGCACCTTAAAGACTAACAGACGTATTGGAGCATAAGCGTTCGTGGGTGAATACCCACTTCGTCAGATGCATGTAATGGAAATTTCCAGAGGCAGATATAAATATGCTTTTTACAGATCCAGACTAACACGGCTACCCCTCTGATACTTGAATAAATGAATACATTTCAAATATTAAAGCAAGGTTTCTCTGAAATA
Source organism: Gopherus flavomarginatus (assembly GCF_025201925.1). Classification (NCBI taxonomy): domain Eukaryota; kingdom Metazoa; phylum Chordata; order Testudines; family Testudinidae; genus Gopherus; species Gopherus flavomarginatus. Next base: position 31,377,448 of record NC_066618.1, on the reverse strand, counting down.
GATGATCAATAAAGTACACAAAGCATTAAATGAATCCAGTCATTCCCTAATATACTGTATATACATATTTTTGTTTCAAGTAATCCAGCCCAGTTTTTTCTAAGAGACGTAACAAGTTTGACTTAAAGATCTAGGATGCATTTGCAAACAGGTGCACTATGGCTTTTTTGCTATTGTCAGAAATGTTAGGAATGGGCCACTGCCAGAGGCAGCATACCAGACTTGATAGACACTCGGGCTACCCTTTGTTCCTATGTTCCTATTTTAATGTCTGGTGGGACTGAATTCCAGTCATGTGGGGATGATTTTGCTAATTAATATTTACCAAGTCTCTCTGCTCTGGGAATACAAGTCAAAGAACAACTCCCCATAAATTGAACATGGCCTAGAATTAGCACTGTAAAAATATGTCAAGAACATTTTCTCCTTAATAACGAAACAATAAAAATACTGCTGTGACTCACATCTACTTTTAGTACTCAGCTAGTCCAGCTTCTCATATTGTACATTTTACTGGGTTCTGGGTTCATAGGATTCCATGCAAACTATGACGCTAGGTAACGTGTTGGATCACATCTTTATAATTCAGCATCCAAACAGTAGGTTACCTAAGTCTCTTGGTATCCTCTGCAGTGACAATGTTTGTGAGTGCATCTGGCTAATCGCAAATAAACAGGCCACATCATAATTACCCTACCTTGTACCATGTGCCTTGTGCTCCCTCTGGGAACCAGACTAAGCCCCATCAGATGAATGCCTATATGTTTCAGCACTTCTTGTCTAGACCAGAGGTTTTCAAATGGTGGTTCGTTTATCACTTGGTGCTGAGTCTGTGGAGAACTGGCTGGTCACAAGGTATCTGCTCCACCTCCTTCTTTCCATCTGTTAAATTTGATTAAAACAAGCTACGAATTAATCATATTTTTCTCCAGTATTGCACAGAAAAGCAAGTAATTGCTGCAGTTGCTACAAGGCTGTTATGTAGTCACGTAAGAGAGGAGAGGTGGTCTGTGCGCTTATACATGGGAGGGGAGGTGTCTGCGAGGCAATCTCTCTATGAAGACATGGTTCCCCCCACAACAAAGTTTCAGAACCCCCGGCGCATAGCAAAGTACTGTAACAATATTCTTTTTAAAATGTGAACCAAGCTTGGCCTAGAAAAAAGATACCATATAAGGCCTAGAACAGCAGTGACTGAGCCACTAAGTGTTCAGCTTGGACCTTCCTAAATGATCTATCAAGACAAAAACAGAAATCTTAGTAAGAAATGAGCCTTTTTTCCACCTCTCTTAATACAGTGACTAAGGGATGGAAACTAATCTGATGAAAGATCAGAGTCCATGAAGTATTTATGAAGTATTTACTCCTGCTTTGTAGAGTGAGCCTCTAAAGCACAGGTTCAAGCCAGAGAAGATACGGAGAGACACTGTTACGTAGGGAGATCCACAAGAGGTTGTGCCTCAAAAGGGATCCTTGAAGATGATGTTGCCTGCTTCTCTCTCTGCAATCTACTGCAGAGGGGACTTAGGCCATCTGGCTTCTGCACTGATTCCCAGATTCCTCAGTCCTCTTGGCAGCACAGCTCCCCAGTGCAGGCTTGCCAACCACAATCATTCAAAAATCATGGCTCAAAAATCATGAGATTTTTAAATAATAAATGTTGGGTTCTTTGCCTTCTGGGTTATGAGCCTTTTGGGTGTACTTGATTCATCTTTTCAGACTTTCCTCTGCAACCATGAGGGTTAGAAAGTTACTTTAAAATATATATATATATAAAGATGAGATTCTCTTCAGGTGGAAAGCATCTGAGTGCTGCCAATTTTTGCAATCATAATGTGAGGCAGGGACTGTGTTTTTTTATTTTGTATTTGTACAGCTCATAACTGAGCTTTTAGTGTGTTGTTGGACATGGGAATATGCATCTGAATCTCTTCTAGTCCTGTCTCATTTTGGGTGATGTGGATTTGGCTACATTTGAAAGAATGAGGCAGAATTTGAATATTTACACAGGTCATCATGTAACTGCAAAAAATGTAGGACAGACGATTTTGCATTAATCTGTAATGTTAAGTACTTAATCAACAAGTTAAATATTCTTCAGGTTCACAGCTCGAGTGACAACATCTGAATAGTTTTCTGTGAATTAAGTGGTCTTAAATCTAAGCACATTAGTGTTTTTCTAATTACTGCTGATAGATGTAACCAGGGTTCCAGGTATGCATATTTATTCCAGGGAGTAGATAATGTGTTAAATCCAGCTTTGGAGGTGGGTTTTTTTTAGAATTGTAAAACCTCTCTAAAGGACCAAAGCATCAGAAACACATGGTATTAGTGTTGTTTATTTGGCATTTGCTCATTAGGAGCCCTCTCTTGCACGTCTGTAGGTGGTTTGGTTTACTGCACAGTATGTCTGTTCCCACTAGAATATTATCGTCACTACTACGAAATACATGACTATAAACAATGATAGGTACATTAAGAATTATGACTAGTCATTCATCTCTCTGGGCTTCCTGGGGCACCCTGTCTACTTTGTGTCTCTTCCTGGTACTCGCATGGCCCCATTTCCATAATAGCCGAGCACCTTGTGATCTTTAGCATATTTATGCTCACAACAGTCCAGTGATGTAGAGCAGTGCTATTATCTCCCTTCTACAGATGGGGATATGTGACCAACCAGGTCACACAGAAAGCTTGTGGCAGACCAGAGAATTATTATTATTATTATTATTTATTATAATTTTTTTGTATTCCAGCCTCATCATCAAGAACAAGCCTTATAACCATCAGCTCTTCAGTAGAAAGGAGCTGTAAGGACTTATTGGAGCCCATTTGTGCTGATTTTTAAAGCCACTCAATTCCACCCTCCCAAATGGGTCAGTGTTGAGTTACAGGAAGCACACGTGTTCCAGTGAATGAGTACATTACTTCCACATTAGCTTTTAAAGGTTATTTTCTTACATGGATGCCTTGGGCTAAGAATAATTTAGTTTGGTTTAAAAAAACCCTGACATTTCACCAAATTACTATTGGACTTGTACAATTTTGTATTTTGATATCACTGGACTCCTAACTGGCCTGATGGTAATGCATATGGAGCCGCCATATAGAATATATAGGGTTAGGAACTCTGAATCCCCAGGCTAATAAAGCCAGTGAAAGTGCCTAGGGTTAGGAGTGTGTGCAGTCTGTTAGGGGCCAGACACTGCTTGCTGGGCTGTTTGTGCAGCAGCAGTTGGTTTGTCTTGAAGCAGATTACTGGGAAGATTAGCAGCAGAAGTTGGCTTTTAGAGGTTGGAGATTCAAAAGATTATAGTGTTATTATTTATTATTGATGTAGAAAATTATACTGTACTGTAGGACTTAGGCCACAAGGCCAGAACTTTCAAATCACTGTGTTTGGTGCTTTATAGATGACATGACCTTTTAGGCACCAAAATCCGTAATTAGACACCTTCAGTAAAAGGGGCCTGAGTTTTCAGAGGTGCTAAGCACCCAGGGCACTCACTGATGCTTATTGGGCTGGAGGCTCTCAGCACCTCTGGCTTTTATACACCTGTAAAGCACCTGGCGCTACATAAATAGCAAAGCTATTTCAATAAGTAACATGCTAAAAGAAAAGTAATTACAGCAGAATTCAGAGGAGGATGAACAAGCTCCCTAGTATGCCAAAGTTAGTGTCCAGGATGGACCCAGGGAAAGTGAATCCCTCCTTTGAGTCCTGCTGGGGAGAATCTTTCCAGAGTCCTGATAAAGTGAAGCCCTGAATGCCATGCTCAGCATGAGCAAATAATTGCCAGATTTAGTTAGAAGAGGGAGGAGGGGGGAATTTGCTAGGAGAAAAAAGAGCATTTACTAATGCTGTAACCGTTAGCTGCTATTAGCAGTGAACCAGGTGTAGACTTTGTGAATATATTAAGTCTAATTTAATTTAGCACTTGGATTAGGTGGATACTATTTATAAGTAAGCAACATGGAATGAGTCCTCCGGTCTTGTAGCAGGTGGGAGCCAATTTAGCTCAGAGTCAGGCAGTGTTGTGAGTTTTGTCTTTGCCCTGCAGGGAGCAGCTTGAAGCCCTGTATGTCAGGCAGTGCCAAATCATCAGTACATAAAGAATAGCCTTAAGTTGTCTAACGGAATGCTTTTTAATAGGCAATGTGAGTGTGTCTCATTGGCTTTGTTATAGCATACACTGAAAAACAGCATAACCCTTTGTGTTCAATAATATTTGCATAAAGTACAGTAGAAGTGGTTTGCTCTGCCTTGATGGCTCTCCCTTTTAGAGAGGTGAATTTGGTATCTTCCACTGGACACAAAGAAACAGCTTCCAAATGTCCATGTAGGAGGCCTTGCTGAAGAGCAGTGTTGCTGCACTGAGACACGTGACAGGGGCTGCGTGAATGCGGGGACTCTGACTTCTCGCTCTAAGTGCAGAGTTTGCTTCACTGTCTAGACGCCATGGCTCTTATTAAATCAGATTCAGAAGTTGGAGACACTGGTCTGGCAAAGTTACCAAAGCAGTAAAACATTGTAGGAGATACGGACAGACAGTGAGGTTAGCCTGTGGGATTCATATGGGCTGAAATCTTGTCAGGGCAGTCAGCAAGAGGCAGAGCCAGTCCCAGCAAAAAATGGAAATCTTAAACATCCAGGAAGCAGGATGAGGAGCTGTTGAAATCAGAGAACTGTTAATTAAATCAGTGATATTGAGTTATTTCTGGTGCCGTGGGTTATTAACATTTAGCATTAAGGGTTGTGCATGTTCAGAATGGCAACTGAATAACAAACACCATTATACTTTCTCTAATATTTAAAATCCTCCAAATATTATCGCGAAGAAGTAATAGATCTTACGTGTAGGGTTACATAACATGTCCTACAAGACAGAGACTGACTCTCAGCACTTCTAGATGTCTGACTCTAACCTAATAAAACGTAGGCACCTTGAGAGACTACCTGTGACCCAAAAAACAAATAGGGCTGCCAGGGCCTGATCCTGTAAGGTGCTGAGCAACCCTACTCCGTCTGACTTCCAGGAGAGTTGTGAGGTCTCAGCAGCTGGCAAGTTCTTGTACAGAAAAGACACAGAGCCCAGCTGGTTTGGAAGAGTTTGCTGTACTTCTCAAAGTAGCAGTGCACCTTGCCATGCATGGGAATACATTAAATGTTGTCATTCACCTGACTGAGAAGTTGTTCACTTATGGCACTAAAGTATCTGTGAAATGTTTACTGCCGCTGTACCAGGCACACACTTCATTTTTTACACAGGTCACAATTTGAGTCTTAATATTTGCCTCAAACAATTTGTTGTTTATGATAATTTAGGGGGTTTCCTGGAGCATCAGCCAAACGCTGAAAGCACTGATGCTAGCACCACATAGTGGCATTAATAATTAATAAATAATGTTAGGCAATATTTAGATTTTTTAGTATCACATAAATTCCAGTCAGGATGATAAGAGTTGGTCTCTACCAAATTCCAAGAAAACAGTGTGGCCTCAAGCCTGCAAACAGTCTATGCACATGAGTAAAATTAAGCATGTGAATAGTTCCATTGAAACCAAAGCATCTTTATTCTATACCATCTTAAGACAATAGCCCAAAATGTGCAAAGTATTATATATTTTTAAGCAGGATTTTCTATTTGGTGTTTAATTTCCTTGTCCTATTTGTGAATGTTTCCTGCATACTCAAGTACACGGTAAGATCTTAGAAATGTGCTGGGTTGAAAATTGCAGGTTGGTTCTATACTAGACATGATAGAAGCCAAGAAATCCCACTGCACGGAGGATTCAGATGTAGAGATGTATACTCACTTTAGTTTTCCTTGTAAACTATCTTGCTCACTTTTACTAGCTATGTTGCATTATCTGTCATGCAACTTCTCATATACATGTTTTCCCAGAGAGAAAGCAGAGCCAATCTGGAATTTCCACTTAACTCAACTTGCCATGGCTTTACCAAAGGGCCATGAAAGCTGTCTATTGTTTTCTTATGCGTCGCTCAATATTTACTCATATCCTCTTTGATTATATCATATGGTATAACATGTATATTCTAAGGGCCTGATTCGAAAAGCATTTGCTACTGAGTGTAATGCTTGCTACCATCAGTAGTTTGCTGAAAGCATTGAAACTGTTTGGTATAAAGTGTTTGCAGGCCTGGCCCACAGTATCAAATACTATCCTGGACACATTGCACTGCATCAGAGATTTATGGAAACTGGCAGGTTTTTCACAGTAATGGAATTGGCTTGTGTTAGTGAACCAATCCCATTCAGGAGCTACACAGCATGGTTTGTGTTTGCAAGAGTTCCCAGCTAAAGTGAGGCAGATCACAGAAAGCCCTGAGAAAGATTATCCTCCAAAAATAACCCAAATGTCAATTTACACATGTAAATAACGCTGAGCACCATCATTTTGAAAAAACTATACTATGAGCCATCTTCCCCATTAGTTCTCCTAAGACAATAACTGCTGTTAAAGGGTTAGGGTGTTGTTTGTGTCTGGGGATACGCTTTAATTCTTCTGACAACAAGAGTTTGCACAGAAATTAGAAAATTACAGGTGGTAAAAGTCTTGTTAGGTCTTCTGGCCTGTTACCTCTGATAAAAGACAGAGGATCGAATGAAATAAGGGCAGAATGTTTGATTCTATTATTCTTTATTGGGTTTGCTGTAACACAAAGGCCTTCTGCTCTTAGCTGCCCTGCATACTAGCAGATGATGAAGATACAACAACCACAGAGAGTTATCAAACTTTCAGAGGCTCATTCTTTGTAGAGATGAACTCTGTTACTAGGATATCTGACACATGCAGGGATGAAGGTGTTGATCTGTTCACGTCTAAGCCACAGTCTGCAGGCTGCTAGTAATTGTGTCCCCATAAATGTGCCTGTCATGCCGCCTAAGTCTTTAAATATCAAAACTCAAAATAGATGTCTGTGCAACATGTTGAGCCCAGCGCTATTGTTTTGTTAGACAGTATTATTCATTTAGCTTCAGCCAGCTGCTCTCTATATTCAGAGGAACTGACTGGAATTTGCTACCTCACGGGATGGTAACTTATTCCCTAGGTTGAGAAACCAGTGCATCAAAAGTATGCTAAATAAATATCCACTAGAAACTCCTTGCAACCCAGTGCCTCAAAAACAAATATGCCCATTAAACATTAATTCCAGCATAAGCTGCATGACATGGTGTTACGGGTATGTTAGTCATGGCACGTTACACCAGGATATGGTGCTATGTTAGACAGGGCATTGTAATGTACTAGATAAGGTGTATGGATCCCACTGCCTTCTGCAGGATGGACTGGACCTGCTTAAGTGTTTGTGATTACATTGCCCTCTAGTGGCAAATCCATGAAGAGGTTAAAACCCTAATGCTGCTAAACCTAGCCTAGCAAGAGGTTCTCGGGTTAGCCAAGATGGTGTGATACAACATGAAATGGTGTCCATGTTACAGCATGACATAGGACATCAAGAAGGCTTTAAACTGACATGGTGCAGGCAAATTTTATACAGCCATAAGTTACTGTATTTTTATGGAGAGTGTTTTTACAGAAAAGAAGTAGTGCTTAATTGTTTTCATTCTATTCTTAAACCTGTTGTGGATATTACATAGTGGGTAGCAATACGGACAGTCCAGCTGCAGATTAATGATTAACTCACAGGTTGTGAGTTGCCCTAACTTCTCTTGCAGTGTTCGGCACTACTCTAGAAGCCACAAGAACACATACTCTCTATACATTGTTATTGCTGCTCAAAGAAATTGAGCCTTGTTCATGTGAAAGCAAACAGGATGTTTGAATGAAGGGGTGGAAGTATGGGTAAACCTCAGTGTTTACCTTGTTTGCAAGAAACTGCAAGTCAGCTACTGTATTATCCTAGGACAGTGGTTCTCAGCTAGTGGATTGTGACACCGTCTCCCTCCAAGGAGAGCACCAGCATTTGTTTGTGGAGCTCACAGGGATAAATTGAGCCCTGGCATAAAGTGGCACAATTTCAACTTCAATGGAGCTGTGTCCACAAATACCAGGCCTTAATTTGGCCCCATTCCCTGTCTTTAGTTTTCTGCTGAAGTGGTTTTGCTCAGTTGCTTATAACAGCTCCTTACCAGGCTCAAGGAGCACCACGAGCCATTGGGCTGATTCCTGGGGTGCATCTCTTGAAGCCTCGCAGAACTCAACAACGCTTCCTTTGAAGTACCAGCAAAGAATTCTCCAGTGCATTTAAGGAGGACCGGCTGCAAGGGACCGAGTATTAGATTATGGAGTGAAAAAGGTTGTAAACCCATGGCATATTGTACTGAGATATGATTTCTTCTCTTCTAGCCCTGTATCTAGCTGAGATGGCTATGAAGTTTTAAAATGAGACCACTGTAGTTTAACAACTATGAGATGAGGACAGACAGACAAGTTTCCCACATTATGAGCCCTACTCCTGTCTCAATTACACTGGTGTAAATCAGGAGTAATGCATATGAAGTTACACGTGATGAGAAAAGTCAAACTCTATATATTTCCCAGCTGAAGACCAAGATTCTGCTCTCATTTACATCAGTGCAAATCTGGGGTAACTCCATTGGGACCCATATTTTTTTTTCAAACACTAAAGAGCAGTGCTACATGATATTTTCAGTCACAATGTGTTTTGTTTTATATTAAAAGAAAATGACAAAACCTGAATACCTGAGAGAGCACAATGCATCTGTTCATCCCTCACACACTGCGCTCTCTCATACACATGTGCGTTGTTTATATGACAGGATTGCCTACTGTAACAGAGGAGTGGACACGATGACCCATGAGATCCCTTCTAGTCCTTTGTCCTATTAATGGCACTGTGTCTTCTCTACAACATGCTGCATTTGAACTGAACATAAAATGGCTGCTGCCTCCAAAAGAATCTTCGATATTTTAAAGGTGCAGTACATGGAAAACAAAATAATCTGTCACACTCCATACATGCCACAAACCCTACATAAACAACTCAACTTCAGTGCAGACTACTCTAGGTTTACACAAAATAGAACTTTGCCTTGATCTCTTTAAGCAAAAACAATGATTTAAAATAATCACATTTGCTCCAGATTTGGATGCTTATTATCCAAGCTGTTGATGGGCCTGAAATGTTTTTAAAGTTCTATGAAAACAAAACAAGTGAGAACATCTGTTTAGACTGATGCGGGTGGGGGGTTCGCTGGGTGAGCTCATCAGGAAGGAAACCAGTGATTGATCAGCTCAGCGTCAGGTGTCGTCTCAGTCAATGGAAATGCTGGCAATAAGGGGAACTGGACATGGGAAGGAAATGAGTAGCAAACAAGTCACGAATGAAACACTGGAATCAAAAGTTGAAAAACAATGAAGCATAAGTAATGAGAGAACACATGCCACAGAGGAACAGGCTGCAGACTCATTCCAACCCAATCACTTTAGAGCAAGTGTATAAATCATGAGGGTGAGCACATGAGAAGTTATTTATAGCTGTGAGTTGAACTACCTGTTATTTATTATGATGTTTATATAAAAAGAAAAACCTCAGCGTAGGAGGGATGCTGCTGCGGGTCTCCTGTGCTTCCTGCTGATTCTATATACATACTTTCCCCCCGGTTTTATTTAGGTTGATGTCCTTTATTTAAAAAGGACATGGATTAACGATGGCAGCACTGATAAATATTTATTAACACCCGTTGCTCCATCTCGAAAGCCTGAGCCTCCTGTGGGAGAGGTGTCTCAGAAGGATGTGGCGGGGGTTCTCCCACCCGATTAGCACATGCCAGCTCCTGCCAGTGTTTCCATTACCAATCTCCTCAAGGGCACACATACAATTTAAAAAAAAAACACTTCAGGCTTTTCCTTACAAGATAAATAAATAAATAAATTGACGTGGATCAGACTTCTGGCCCCTGATCTAGTGGGAGTAGAGAATGAGGGAAAAATAGTCAACGTGATAAATCTATGGAAATCGCCTTTGATGCCACATTCTGTCCTCGGATGCACCATGGACTCAGCATTGAGGCCTTGAGATTTTGAGCATAGGTGTCAATCCCATCCAGTAGTACTGGGGTGCCCATGACTTCAGGGACCCTTAGTTGCCTGAGGAAGTCCAAGTTCTAAGGTCCAGCTGCCACCTGTGGTCTGCTGCATAGAGGCAGCTGAGCAGGGAGAGCAGAGGACTTCAGCACTTGGAAACACTGTTTCAGTGTAGCAGGCTCTTGCTGGTGTTGCTAGGGAGTGTGTGGCTGTTCCTTTTGAAGGTGTTTGTCTGCCCATCTGACTGACTGCTGGCAAGTCACATGCTGTTCTTGGAACTGCAGATCCTGTCAGCAACCTAGGAGGAGGGCAGCTACCTACCCAGCGTGGGTGCAGACAGCAGCAATATCCTCTTTTGACAACCATCAAGGTAACTGGACAGAGAAACATGGGAGGGCATTGAGGAAAGGCAGAGCCACCAGAGACTGGAGGAATGGGGAAGGCAAGAAAAGCAACAAAGCAGAGAGGATATGAGGATGCGGGAAGAAGAGGGGCAGAGCTGGCAGGGACTGGTATAAGAGAGCAAAGGGGAAAATGGCATAGGATATGATGAACATTTTGGGTGGATAGCAAAAAGGACAGGATATGGGAATGGCCCCACATTGAATGTGTGCTTGGAGGAGAGGGGAATATTTCAATATGTTTAGATGCATTGTTACCTAAACTCAGGAAATTCAGAATAAATGCTTTCACAACAACCACAGCCAAGCTTTCTTGTGTCCATAACATTGCTGCAGCTATGGTCCTGAGACGGAGATAGCAAAGGGCCTATATATGACCTACACCCATACGTGCCACTAGGACACATTACTTCACAGTAAGGGATAGATCCATGACAAGTTATAGAGAGGCGTGCCCGGTTTCTACTGTAGGATAAACAGGTGAACCCAAATTATCCATAGTGCCCACTAATTTTGGATGTCCAACTGGAAGCAAAGGCATGTGACTTCAGCTGGAGCTGTGAGTGTTCAACACCTCTGAAAAGCAGGCCTGTGGTGTCTCAAGCTGGGCACCCACAGAAGGGGACCATTAAAATATGTGGCTTATGTGTAGGAATAAATCCAACTACACAGTATGAATTCTAATCCTGTCTGGCCAGGTCAAGGTGAGGGACTCTGATGGATAGGACTGTGAGTTCTGGAATCTCCTAGAGACAAGGGAGCATAAAAGCAAACAGTACTTTGGAAGCCTGCATTTCCTTTCTGTTGGGGATTTTTACTGTTTTATTCCTCCTCTGCCAAATATTTGATGCTGAAGAAACATGATATTCCAGCTGCTGTTGCCTTTCAGAGTTAGCCCCAGAAAAGGCCTGTGTTTCCAGCATAGCTCAAGAAAGCAGGGAGCAAGTTTTGCCAGCATGCCTTATGTGCATGCCTGGGACTGCCAGAAGCAAGAAATGCCTCTGGTCTCAAGATCTGCCTTTCTTGAAAAATTGCCAGAGTGAATAACTCCCCAGGCATAATGGGGACCTGTTCACTGCCTTTGACACTGGATACATCAGGCAATCAGCCTACCCCCTGTGGTTGACTCAGAAATGGCTCCAAAGAATGTTCTCATTCCACAGCTACAAGGATGAGGGATGTGGCCCATGGGCCTGAGGGGTTGTAAACCGTTTGTCTGTGAGGCAGCTGGAAGAGGTAGGGGCAAATGTGTGCTTGTGCTCTGACAGGAATAGCCCTACTCCATTAACCACTATTGCAATCGGCACTAACTGGCGCCTTTGTTGGCAGCCACACCAGGCCACTGTTGGATTAAATGGTCCAGAGACATTGTTTTATCTACCGTCTCTCCCCAAGTAGCAGTCCCTCTAAATCAGGGTTGAGAGATGCAGGTGGGGAGGGTATGGAGGAAGGAGCTTGAATTGTCACTGCCCCTACTGTACCTTGTGTAGGCTTCAGTGTCAAGGTCTGCTTCAGCATGACACCTTTCACTAGTACAACATTGTGTTTTCCCCTTCACCACAGAAAGGGGTCCCTATGTGATCAGTTGACTTGTTTGCAGGAATGAATCGAGCTTTCTCCAGTAACATCAGAATTGTACCTGTGGCATTTTGCTCCACTGAACACTGGAGCAACCCATCCTCCAACTTCTGAATGACAAAATAGTCATGTAATCTGGACATTATTATCCGCATTTACAGATAGGGATACCAAGGAAGAGACTCACCTATACAAGTGCCATCTTATTTTGAATGCCTTTGTAATGGGACAGGGAAGGCAGAGGCAATTGCGTGTAACTCCATTACAGTCTCCTTGCTTCTTCCTGTTTATCCCTTTGCTGAAGTGCAAGCCAGATTTCTGTCTTTTCAGAGTTAAAATCGGTCTTGTACAGAGTTAAAATCTCAGCACTACTGCATATAAAACCCTGACAGGTAGGTTTAATAGCTCCTGGTCAGCTACAAAGAGAGTACTGTACAGTTTCTTATTGCATATCTACAGTACAAGCAGCTATGCCACTATCTACTGCTGTAGTAAATCCAACCCCTTGAGAGGCAGTAGCAAGGTCAATGGAAGAATTCTTCTGTCAGCCTGGCTGCATCTATGGTGATGGTTAGGTTGACCTAACCACGTCACAAAGGGCATAAAATTTTTCACAGCCCTGAGCAATGTAGCTGTGTGGAACTAAGTTTTAGGTGTAGACCAGGCCTTAGTGCATGAACTTTTAATGCACACCAAAAGCATAGTAAGTAGTATTTGGAATACTTATGCTTATGCTTAAACAAAAGCTATTAGGCAGTAAATCTACTGGTGTTTGTTATACAGGGTTCCCCCTTTTCTGCTGTTACATATATTTAAATCCAAGGTTTCAACATAATATTTACATTTCTGTACTTCAGCACACACATATAAACACATTCCTCTCTCATCTTCTTTCAGACATTATTTCTCAGTCTTCAGAGTGTGACCATAGTATGTAGTCTGCCACCTGGACTCTTGGGAAGAATGGCCCCATCTCAGTTCTTTTCCAAACACTTCAGAACCCTCTCAACAAACAAAGAATCTCTCTCAACAAACAGCTAATCTTACTCCAGCTGACAGATCTCCTCCATTGCTGGTAAAACATACATCTGCAGCCTGTGTCCAAAGTGGTACAGGGATTGGAACCCAGCCCTCAAAGCAGACACATCTCTTGGACCTGCATCAGTCAGACACTACATCCACAGGGCTGTCTTTAAATCCTGTGTTTATAACCTTCTTCCTCCCAACCCATAGCTCTGGTTGGTTCATATTTCAAATGGTGAATATGTTCAGGACCTGCAAGATTCCTTGTCTACGCTGAAACCTTCTTACACAGATTAAGAACAGCTACGGAGCGTATCTAGTAACTATCACGCTCCACTTTGGATGTTTCTGGGTCTTTCTTGTTGAGTCACCTTGCCCTGGACGTGTGCAGAGAGACAGAATTTTCAAACAAAAATCCATGTTTCCTCTCATTGTTTCTCCCCCTTTCTTTGGGGAGGGGGCAACTGATCAAATGCTGCAGTATAAAGCATGTGGGTTACACCTCATTGTGGGGTGCCCAATTTCAGACACTGGCAGATTGATTTTCAGCCTACAAATCCAAATGGGCTCCAGAGGAGCTGCAGACGCCCAGCACCTCTGAAAATTAGGCCAGAGGTGTCTCAATTTAGACACACAAATTAGTGGATACCTTTGAAAATTTTGCACAGACAAGCTTGTCAGTTGTGCTCCAGAGTTTCAGCTGTCTTGTTTTTTTTCTGTTTTTTTTTTTTAAGTGAGCTTCTAACTTTTCCTGACTATTTGCCCTGAGCACACTATGGACACTAATCATGTGGATGTTGCTCCAGTTATCCTGGGATAACTGGCTTATCCTCTGCTCCCTGGTTAATGAAGCCATTCACAGGCCACTTGGACAAGAACTATTTAAATACTGCCTCGGAAGTTGCAGAATGACAGTGGAGTGTGCATTTGGCCATTTGAAAGGCAGATTTTGCTATTTGTGGAATAGATTGGAAGCAGCAGGAAAAAAATTCCCAAAGATCATAGCTGCATATTGCATTTTTAACTACATTTGTGAGAGTGAGGGGTATGGCCTCTGGGAGCGTCCGCAGGGATACAACAGGGAGGAGTTGCTGTAGTTCCCAGTAGCCTGTATTGTCTAGGGAAGAGGTTCTCAAAGTGGGGGGTGGGCGCCCCTAGGGATGTGGATTGTATTCTAGGGGGTATGAGAAGCTTTAGGAAAAGTACTTACTGTGCACATTTTATTCACAGCAATGAATAACTAGCAAAGCTGATTCCCCCAGACATAGCAGGTCCTCAGATGGCGCTGTGCATTTTGAGGGATTTCTGTTAAGCTTGTATAGTATTATACAAAGATGTTGCCAGCTGTACGTTAATCCGTTTGCTACGACACGATGTGTACATTTAATGGTAAGCATGGACTGCAATTGCATTTTTACTTTTGCTCTTATTACAATGGATTGTTCGCTCCTTTGTGCAACATAAAAAAAACCCAACTCAAGTTAAAAAACAAAGAAGCCAAAACTGATTCAAGTGAGGCACCACTGCATGTATTGGTATATGTACTTGTGTGGCTGGGGGGCGTACACTACCACAGACACAAAGAAGGCGGGTACAATCAAATAAGTTTGAGCACCACTGGCCTAGGGGTTGCATAATATGCCTGGGTGTTGGTTTACAGTACTGCACTACCTTCTGCCCTATAGTAACATGCACTGCAACTGGGAATTTGGGCTTTGTTTTGCCTCCAGGAGTTGCCTCTGCATCTCCCTGTCTTTTCCCTGGCAGCTGTCACAGTGTCCTTTGCCACTGCAGCGATCTCTATGGAAAGGTCTTTGTCAGACTCCCTCTCCATCCTCAGATACTGCCTCCACCTCTCCGCATTGGTCTTTTTTGGGGGGAGAGGGGGTGCTCTGTAATAAGATCTGCAAACATTTCATCATGAGTTTTCTGTTTTCTCCCCCTCAGGTGAGCCTGCTGCTTGGCCGTTGGTAAGGGCCATGTCCTTGAGGGTCCAGCTAGTGCAGGTGCCATGGCTGTGGGGATATTTTTTTAAAAATTATTATAGTTCATATTTTAGGAAGGCTTTGATAGCAGGGGGTTTTTTATGTACATTTCTGGCTGTATCTCCCTGCGATTCTTACCAGTTTGGGGGGGACCTCCGAGATGGCCAGTGATGTGTGCATGGAAATTTTTTGTTGATGCAGTATATGCTGTTTGGTTTTGCACTTGTGCATTGGGGGGTGGGAGATGGACTTGGGAAATAGATTCCTGGTCTGTCTTTGCTCTTTTGCTGTGCCTTGAAGATGTTTGTATAGTGTCAGTAGGATTAGCGGAGGAGTATGGGGGTGAACTGTACAGGAATCCCCTCCACATTGCCATTAGGCTGTCCTGACTCTGGATGATGATACACTGAGGCAGGTGACTAGGAGGCAGAAAATGGCCTTGTTTAAAAAGGCAAAGGGCAAGCTGGTGCCCTCATAAGGGCTGCAGAAGTGGAAGGAAGTTGCTAGCTGTGCTGCTGTTTCTCATAATCTCTGAGCATAAAAAGTGAGCAATTTCGCAGTCTTTGATTTTATTTTATGTTGAAAGTTCAGAGAAAAGTAGATAGGGTCTTGCAATGATTGCATGCCTGTAAAGCTACAAAGGGTACAAATCCCCACTGATGTATAACTGCCCTATAACACACATTCTTGCAAACTGGAAGAGTGAATGCCTCAGGCAAAGTCCACGTCTACCCCATGTACACTCAGAACACCAACCAGACTTTTTTTCCTGTTATCATAGTCTCAATAAACTATTTTGCATTTGCACAAAAGAATGTTTCCTTATATGGATCTGCTACAGGAGGAGGTGGAATAGAGGCTGCTGGCTGCCATTTTGAGTTAGCAAATGGAGGTGGAGAGGGGGTGCCATTCACAGACAGGACAGCTGAGGCAAGAGTTTAAAAAAAAACACAGATATAGTGGCGTGTGTCTTCCGCAGCACGGCCCTGAAGATGAATGGTAGTTGGGGCTTAGTCTGAGATGGAGGTTGTTTGCCCTGCTGAAATAGATGTCATTTTGGAAAGGTGTACGGGGCGGGCAAACAGATGGGGAGGGAGAGAAGTGGGGAGCTAAGACTCAGAAAAGCTTCTACCTGTCATCCGCCTACAATGGCTGTGGCCATGGAGTACCTGGAGCAGAAGCTAGCATGGCAGTATAGCATAACAATACATTAAAACTTAAAAATTACATTATTTTAAAAATTATTAAGAGACTTACATACCAAGATTCCCTCCACAGGGTCAGCTTCCTCAGTCCTAGTCTTTTGTTCTGCTCTTTACTCTGAGGTGCAGAAACTGGTGGGCCAGGGCCCCGGTGTATTTTAGGGTCTTGAGTGTGTCCCTCAAGAAAGGTTGTATTATAATAAAAAAAATTGTATTGGTAACAGATTATGAATTGCGAGTGTGCACGCCAGTAGCATTTTTTTCAGCAGGGGAAGGGAGTGGGTGGTAAAGAGTAAAGGCGTCTCTGAGCTGCCTGCTGCTCCTTTAAGAAGAGGGGAGAGAGCAGTGAGAGAATAAAGGTCTGGAGCCATGTACTCTTCCTTCCCTAGAGGAGGGAGCAAGCTATCAAGCAACTGGTGTAGGAGGAACTGGAGCTCCCACAACAGAGCACTAGGAAGAGGAGTAGCAGCAACAGAGGTCCCACAAAAACAGATAGGGAGCAGCAGCAATTGATTTTGGGAGGTTGTGGGGCCTCAGTAATTGATGTGAACTAATTTAAGAAAAGAAGAATTGCTTTTGGGATGAGGCAGTGTGGGGGGAATGGATGCAGAAGGGTTTTTTTTGGGGGGTGAGGGGTACCTGAGGAGCACAGAGTGGGAGGAGGAAGAGATTTGAAGGTTAGGTTCTGTCCCTGGGAACGGGGGTGGCAATAGGAGAGGTGGGTGGTCGGAGAAGACAAGGCTGGGATTGCTTGTAAAGGAAGCAGTTCTTTCACTCAGAGTTGAGGAGGAGGGTTTCTCAGCAGATAGGTTGGGGAAGACGACTGAGATAGGTGTGTTTCTGAGGGATGTGGGGGAGTTAAAGCAATATTTAAAAGGAGGCCACCTTTTCTCTTTCCAAGCCTAGCAGCTGCTCTAAAAATGCAGCTCAGCCTCTTTGAACCCAAATGTAAGGAGACTGTGGGCCCCTCCTTGCTTAGCGGGTTTTTTCGGTTGGCCCTCTCCCATTACCAAAAGAAAGCAGAAAGGTCAATGAGAAATCAGAACCCTGGGACTGGCAGTCCCCAGGGCCAATGGGAAAAGTAGATAGGGTCTTGCAATGATTGCATGCCTGTAAAACTACAAAGGGCTTTGTAGCTGATTGACAGGACAGGCAGGCCAATGAGGGAGTCGGGAGGCCATGGTCCCATCCTCTGTGTGAGCTGGAGCTGCCTGGGCCAGAGTGGGGCTGAGTTAAGGAGAGAGCAGCAGCAAGAGCCAGAATAAGTTGGGGGAAGGTGCCTGAGCTGAGGAGAGTTGCAGCAGCCAGAACCAGAGGCGCAGCCCAGGGAGCTGTGCTGGAGGGAGAACAGCAGCAGCAGTGCTGAGGCAGAGTGGAGTTGGAGCTACGTGTGGTGAGCAGCTGGGAAGTGCGAGGGGGGGCCCTGGGCAGTGGGCCCAGTGCAGGGAGAGGCCATCAGCCAAGGGGTCTTATAGACCAGACTTGGAGAGGGATCGTAACCCTGACAGGGCAGGGGCAGTGCTGGGGAGAAGGGTCCTACCACCTAGAGCCTGAGGGCGTGTGGCCACTGCCAGAGCAAGTGTCTGACCCACTGCACCCCTGCAGCACAGCCAGGGTCTGGGAAGGAGGCCTGGGACATGTGAGGAACAGACTGAACGTCCCTTACGTCCCAGTAGGGTAACCAGACAGCAAACGTGAAAAATTGAGACAGATGGGGGGAGTAATAGGTGCCTATATAAGATAAAGCCCTGAATATTGGGACTTCCCCTATAAAATCGGGACATCTGGTCACCCTACAGTCCAGAGACGCTGGTTGTGATGGACCCAGCCTTGTTGGGGTTACAAGGACTCTGTGACACAGGAGAGTGGAATGGCAGCTTTAACCAGCCCCTCTCCTCTAGGCTGAGGTCCCTTGACAGTTAGAAATAATGTACTTGGCTCTTGGGCTGGAGCAGTTAGACTCCTCCATGCTATATCATGCTATCTCTTTAACCTATTGAGACCTGTGCTTGGCATCCTACATCAATGGCAGGGAGTTGTAGTCTTTGTACTGCAAGAGAGCAATGAGGCCACTACTTGTTGAAGGAGAAACACTCGAACCCCTGACTTGATCCTGTTCCCATGAAAGTCAGATGTTCGAGTCTCATTCAATTCAATGCGAGCAAGATTGTGCCCTGAAAGGAGAGTCTATTCCAGAGGCTGTGTTTTGGTGTACCATGGATGTGTGATTTCAGATTACCCATGCTAATGATACAGGATTCTAAACAGTGTTTTAGGGTTTAGTCATGTAAAATAAGGAATTCAGTTCACTCTCAACAGGAGTCCCAGCTGAATTAACAATTCATTTCTAACATACTGTGTCTCTCAGAAGCCACAGCACTTTCTTTCATGCTCATTGCACTTCCCAGCACCTTTTTAACATATGGTCTATTGGGTGTAAGTGATGCTCACCTGCTTTATTGTCTTTAAAATAGCAGGAAAATACTAAATATATAACAGATGCTCAAGTACCTTCAGATTAATGTATTATGGAAACAGAACTGTCATCACACCCCTTGCAATCACATTTTTCACCTGCTTTATGTGCTGTTTACCTGTAGCTTGTTTTGACAGTGCATTTGTTAGCAGTTGGAAAGTTCCCAGCTTCAGAGCTAGCCTGCTGTCTATGTGGCTTTTGCAACTCTTCCTCCAAAGTTTTATCTGATTTCTAAGTGCTGCTTAAAACCTGTTACACGCTCTTTAAAATATGCTAAATATGTAGCCAGTCACAGAGACATCTGGATAAATAAAGATGCACAGACAATGTAAAGACCTTTTAAAGACCTCAGGACAAGCAGTCCTATATGGTTTTATTAAAGATGTGTAAACAGGGTCTGAATGAGCTGTCCTCTGACATCTACTGATGTGCTGGGGAAAAGACTTCAGGAGCAGACCGTATTTACATAGACACACCTACTGTGTCTAGGTGTTCAGCAGACAGGTCCGCTTTGCCAAAGCAATCAACTTTGGCTGGTGTAAGGTTAGAATTCACTTTGGTACTGAATACAGGGATAATGAAAGGTTATCCCTCCTATATGAGTACAGGGCAGCAGATCTGTTACATAGCTTGCCCTGATTGAGGGGGGTCACCCTAAACTGTGCCTCATTTGCTAATCAGGGGTAAGAATGCCAAATCCAACTGATAGTGAGAGGGGGTGTGGACTCTGCTTAAAGAGTCCGAAACACCATTTGACCCTTCTCTCTCTGGTGATAAAGAATGCAGGTGATTGGACTCTATTAAGGGTCTTTATTTCTGTTCAGTGGTTGTTAGTGTTAAAATTACTGATGAACTGGTTAAGGGGCTAAGTCTTAGACCTGGTTTGGGGACAGTGTTGCAGTGAAAGACAACAGAGGCAGTAGCACAGTGGTTCCTGCTACCCAGTGAAATTATTAAGAGCTGTGTTAGGTGGGGGAACCTCAGAACATGGCATTGTGGAAGCGCCAGAGATAATGGCAGCAGTGATCCAGTGGAGGCATTGCTTGATGACCCCCTCATGCTTTTCAGGGATGGGAGGTGGACCTATGTGAATGTACCACTGAACTCTGTGTCTTCACTGACTAAGGACAAACAACTGTGAGTGGGGTGCAGTAGAAGAAAAGGGGAGTACCACATTAAAGGGACATTTGTTCGTTGGACTTCACACTGCAAGGTGGGAAACGGAGGCAAAGGGCACTGCCCACTGTAGTGTGAGGTGGGTGTTTGCTTATCATTATGTGTTTTCAGTCAGTGGTTGTGTTCGCCCCCCAAAAAAAGTTATTGATGGATTCCCTTTCCCTTTTAATAAAGTTTTCTTTTGTTATACATAGACTCAGTGCTTGCAAGTGGGGAAGTATTGCCTCTTAGAGGGACCTAGAATGGTGGTTGTCTCCTTAGATTAGTGGGAGGGGGCTTGAGCTGTTTTTTTTTTTCATGTTTTAAGAGGAACCCCGGATATTGAAACCTTGTTTCTGCCGTCTCCACCTGACAGAAGGGTTACAGATGGATTCAAGTGCAAATTGTGACAGTGCACGATTCTGTGGGGATGACTGCACACAATGAGTTCTCCCAACATACTGAAATGACAGAAAACTCTGCTTAGAAGTTTTGTGAGGAGTTATTTCTACTGCTAAAAGCAGTGGATTGTTATGATCCTAAGAATTCTATATCTCTTCTTAGGGCTGACTTCATATTTCTACATTGGACCGCACAACAGGAAAAGCAGGGAATTGTCTCTCAATCACATTTAAAGGTTTTGAGGCCTGATTCTCAAATAATTTATACTCTGTTTGAGTACGTCTGTGCAGTATTTTGGAGCTCACAGGAGTGAGCATCCCCGCTGTGTTGGACAGATTTGGGCTAGCAGGGCTCACGTTAGAACTCTAAAAGCAGCTGTGCAGACAGCGCTTTGAAGTGGTGGCTCGGGCTCTGAAGCCCACCCCAATCCCCATGCTTCAGGGCCCAAGCTCCAGCCCAAGCCACAATTTCAAAGTGCTGTCAATTATTGCTGCTAGCGCAAAGTGCCCCCAGCCAGTGTGTGTCATCTCAAGCTGGGAGAGTTGCTTGTGCAGGTTCCAAACAAAACACTTGTGCAGATCTTGCTGGAATGGTGCAACGGGGCCTTCGAAGGAGAATTGGACTCTTTCTTTTCCTGCTTGTCTGTGAAATGCTTTTGTTTTGTGGCCACTCCAGCATCTTGGTTGTCAGCTATGCTGCGTGCTGTGGCTGCTCAGACGTAATGGTAATTAGCAGTAATAGCACTTAGGAACTTCTACTGCAAACACCACCCCTGTACTTCATCTCATCCCCTCTGGGAGAACTAAATGACAAGAGAAGGGCAGTTTTCTACCAATGTATAGCAGTGACCTGGGAATGTCTCAAATGCCATTTCCATCCTCCCAATCAGGGTTTGTCTTGAACCTAGCTCACGAGTGAACAGTCACACACAACAAAGCTATACCTGAGTTACTGTGTCCTTACTAATTCTGTACTCATCCCTCTGTGGTGTTAGGTGTTCTGAGGGCATAGTCCATGGTTCTTTGTGCTGCTCAGCCACTGTCCTTCTGGATGACCTGTGGGTGAATTGTGGGTAGGCATTGGAGGAGTATCAGGTTTTGAATGGTTTAGCTTGTGTCCTCACTACGCAGTGGATGTGTTATCAGACTGAGTGAAAGCACGCCCTGAGCTTTAGCCTTTACCCCCAGCCAGGCCAGCTAGCCTGGGTTGAAAGCACCACTAAAACTCAGGTGACAGGGATGTGTGTGTGGATGGGAGGGGGGCTAGGGGCAACTCCCAAGTAAGAGCCCATGTAAACTTGGCAGTGAAGACATACCCTTACAGCAGAGGTTCTCAACCCTTTTCTTTATGAGTGCCCCTACTCCTCCAGGATATAAAAACTCCACGGCCCACCAATGTCACAAAAACTGTTTTTCTGCATATAAAAGCCAGGGCCAGCATTAGGAGATAGGAAGCAGGGGAATTGCCCAGGGCCCCATGCCACAGGGGTCCCCACAAAGCTAAGCTGCTCAGGCTTCAGCTTCAGGTCCAGGTGACAGGACTGGGAGCCCTGGGCTTCAGTCTCACACTGTGAAACTTCAGCTTTCTGCCCTGGGCCCTAGCAAGTCTAACACTGGCCCTGCTTGGCGGCCCCCATGAAACCTGCTCGAGGCCCCCTCGGGGGCCCTGGACCCCTGGTTGAGAACCACTGCCTTACAGTACAGACCTGGATAACGCTGTGTACCAGGTTACTGGCAGGACTTTGAATCAAAGCAGAGAGACTCAGTATTGAGTTCTTACTGAAGCTATGAGCTTTATTCTTCATGTCTGTGCACTTCAGTATCTACACTTCTGACCTTTAGATAGCCAATGTTCTACACACTCCAACAGCAGTGAAAAACCTGGCTGTGATTCTTCTTCAGTTGTTCCAAATCTTGGCCAGGATGCTGGTGTGGGCCTTCCCAGGATTGTACAGATAATATCACTATAATTGTTAATCTGCCTGCCTGCCTTCTATGCACCTACAAAATGGAGAACGCTAGCATCCCAGAGTTCTGTAGCTGAAACAAGGAGCACAGCAGAGGCCTGCCCCATTCTTCACAAAGGAAACACCACCTCTGTTAATCTTCCGTGGACACATGGATAGATGAGCCTTTCTAAATTCAACAACCAAAGACAATTCTTAACTGCTATCCTTGCTCTCAAGACTAGCACAGCACTCAAATATAATACTATTAAAAGAGAAAGGTAGACTAATATCCTACTATTATCCATTTAGAGTCAAAATCCTGTTCTCTTCAAATAGTCTGATTGAAGCCAGTGGGACTACATGTGAATAAAGTGATTAGGATTTGGCCCTTAGTAACACCACAGAATGCCTTTTATTCCCTTCCTCTCTCCTGTTCTGTATGCATGCTGGCAGGATTACTTTGCATGGATGTGTTTGTATTTGAGAACTGCACCTTATCATTATAGAAGCAGCTTCTTTTGGGACACCCCTTGCTCCTAATGAAGTCAGTTGGAAGCCCCCACATTCACTTCCGTGAGAGCAGACCCTTAGTGCTTAGGAAAGAGGAGGAATTCTTTTAATAACAGAGGGTGGAACTTGCCTCAGTATAGTCTATTCATGCTGAGATTCCTTCTCTAATTCCTCTTTTGCTGCCCCCTTGGATGCTGGCGTATCTGCACTTGGGCCACATTGAGCAATGGGTTAAGGAGACAGTCTGGATTTTTATCTACCAATAAGACAGATCAACAGCAGCCTAAATGACTTGCTCTGTAAAACTAAAGTATTTTTTTAAATGGTACAAGAATACCTGGAAGTAGAACAATAGCTGTGGACTCCCTATACCTTGGACTACTTTAAGGATGAACTTAAACGGAAGTCTTGCATTGGCCACAATGTTTTTACAAGACTAAAAACAACTTGGGAAAAATGAAGACACTTCTTGTTTACCTTGCAGAGAAGGTGTCTGAGAACAATTAATCTTTACAAAAGTATTACCACAATAATGACATCAAGGGCTGATATACTTATTTGTCATGTAATTACTAGGTATGCAAATTAAACCTGACCAGAAGTCAGTCTGTGTTGGCAACTGGACTTTTTAATCTGAATCTTAAAATATGTTCTAATGTGTTATCTAGGATATCATTGCATTTTTTAAAATTGCTCTTTGATTGCCTATGGTATTCTGCTGTGCTCTAGTGTTATCCTCAACAAAAATTTAAACATTTTCTTTATTAAACAGAGCTGTGGAACTTAGAGCCAGTCACTAAGCAAATTATATTCTGGCTGAGCATAATTTATTATGAGCATTTCTGAGCACAAATAATAGCTGACATTAGATTATTAGACTCATTCTCACCTGCAGCCTTTTGCTTTTCTTAAAACATTATTAAACTGCTGCCATAGAAATCTACATAAGTGAATGCATGTATTGGCCATTGGAAATTCTGCGTGGTGTAATTCTCTGATAATCCTGAATGCACAGTCTAATGTCTGCAGTTTGAGAAGGCTTTGCTGTGTTGGCTTGATGTGACTAACTGGCATAAAAATGATTCCATCAGCAAAAAGTAATGACGTCGGCTACTGCAGTATTAGCAAAGGTTTAGTAGTAAAGGTTAGCCATTAAAATACATAGCACCCTCTTGTGGAAACATGCAGTGCCAATGTACCTCCTTTGGGCAGAGTAATACCAGAATCATTTTCTTTGCAAACCATCCAGAGCCTGGTTTTTCAACTGTTTTCCAAAATCCATTATTATGTACCTGCAGATGTCAGTATAGCCTAAAAAATACATATGTAAATAGAGGGTTCCAAATTAGTGAAGGTTGAGGCATCACTTTGGGCCATTCACAGGGATACCAGTGACTTTTTGGTACAGAAATAGGGCTTTGGTGAACAAATATATTGCTAAGGTAAATGAACTACCAAAGACTTCATTGAAATACATGGCTAAGTATGTGAGAGACCAGAAGAACAAAGCAATTGTCTGGCTGATACAGGTCGAGTGAAAAATCTGATTCCTAAAGCAAAGGTACGAATGAGTTGTTGTTCTTCTGATTAAGCTGTCAGAAGTACATGGCACTGATAGTGCTGGCCTGGCTTCCTTTAAGCTGTGGCAGTTTGTTCCTGGTGTTCCTTGTTAAAATGACATCTTAAAAGACAGATACAGGAGTCTTTGTTGAACTAGTCTTCCAGGATTCATGTGGTCACTCCCATAGCCTGCACTGGGTGACGTGTCCCTAAATGGCACAGGTCCTTGCACCCTCTCCATGTCATCACAATTCACTCTTACAGGCTCCTTTGCTGACTAACATGGGTTTTCTGGGCCGTTCTCACATGTTCTTGGAAAAGTTATAGAACAACTTTGGGTAAAATCTTAATCCCACTCAAGTCAAAGGGAGTTTTGCCATTGGCCTCAATGAGACTAGGATTTCACTCTCTATTTGCCTCCCTCCCTCCCTCTTCACTCAGAGCTTTCAGAGGTTTAATGAAAAGGGAACATTTAGTTATCTTTATTTTAGAAACAAATGTAATGTTAACACCTTACATTTGTATGGGGGCTTAGATACCAAATTGCTTTACAAGGTGTATATGGCACACAAGAATCACATCTCAGACCACTGAAATGCAGCCTCTTCTAGGGTGGAAATGCACAGCTCCACTACATAACAGTTTAGGATAGGAAATGAACAAGAATACTGTATGCAGCTAAACATGCAGAAGAAATGTAAGCAGGAAGAATGCAGTCATCCATGTTGGCCTGTGGTCAGAACACATTATCAAAATTGCTGTCGGATTGTGTGGGGCCCTTGGTTTTATGGCCATGCAAAAGACATGGCCCTCTGGGTACTGGTACATTCTGACTTGGGAAAGAATGCTACACAGTGAGTTCACAACACCACTTCCTTTAGCATCAGGAGCTTTGCTTGGAAGCATCTCTCCTTAGCTTGTGAGCTCACAGCCTCAGGGGGTAGTTGAATGAACTACGTCATAACATAAACCTTCTATTTTCCGATTTAAAAATATACTGTGAAGTCTTGCTGGAGTCGAGCACTATAATGAATATAGACTAGCTTGCTTTGAAAGGGAAAATAAACATCATTCCAGACCTTCCAGCATTCCATTTTATAGCAAATATCATGTGTAACATCCTCAAGGTAACAAACCATGTACACAAAGAGCTGGAACTATTCATGTGTGGTGTCTCTAGGGATTACACAGAAAAAAGGTTGTATCTGGCTGAGCCCAAATCTGAGAGAGAGAGAGAGTGAGTGTGTGTGTGTGTGAGTCACTCTTTCCCTTCCCATATATGCTTTTTTCCTATCACTTCCTGCCAGCATCCAGAGACAGCTCCCCCCCCCCCCGCAGTCTTAAGGCCAAGCGAAGAACACAGGTGATACTTCAAGAATCACATTTAGGGGCCTGTTCCTGTGGGATGCTAAGAACTTGGGCTCCAATCGGCATGGACGAGGCACTCAGCATCTCAGGCATTCAGCCCTGAAGAATGAAGCAATAAAAGTATATTTCTGTTAGTGAGAGAGATGTGGTAGCAGTCTCACCCTTGTGCAGCTTCTGTAACATAACACTAAAGCAACCAGGAATGCTGAATCACAGCCTCGCAGGTCTTGTTCTTTTTTGGCAGAGAGGCCGTTGTGTCTGCAGTGGAGTGTTCACTCTCATTGCTACGGAGAGGAGGGTGATGTATGATGTACATTAATTTAAATTAAAATAAAGGGGTGTTGTCATGGCTGTGCAACCCACCACTCCCAAATCAATAAATAACTAGAAATTGAAATAAGAATCATAAAGAGCAGAAAATCACCAGCAGCTAGTGCCCCCAAATCTGCCAATAAGACACCAAATAACAAATAATCATTGCAGCAGATGTAAACAGAGATGGGAGGGTGCCATGAATATTCCATTTGCATTTGTCTCATGGACCAGGAATAATAGTATTCACTAAGTATTTGTAAGTGATCATACTTGTAATGTGGTGCTCCCCCCAAAAGTATGAATTATAAATAGAACTTGTGTGCATTCATTAAGCCTGTGTCACCGACACAGGGATAAATTCACCTGTGGTTTATACAAATGGTGGCAATGTCCCTGGTAGCTGACAGTGTGCCAGTGTACCATGTTACAGGAGCTCAGAGGGGCCCACTGGGGGCTGTGCAAACTCAGAAGTAGATGGTGCTTGCCAAAAACGTGGTAGTATCCAGGACAGCTGAAGAGAGCATTAATTTATCATCTGATTTCATAAACTCTTGCATCCAGAGTTCCTGTGAGTTGAAATATTGGATATTAAAGTTGAACTGCCTGGTGGAAACCTTGCTGGATGGAAACCCTCCTACCATCATCTCCCTTCAGGTGCAATGGCCTTAATTGGTGCAGACAAGTGTACTTTAGACCTCTGTGTTTCAGCTTTGCTAAGTTTGTTCTTGTGACAGATCAGATTTTTTTTCTTAATGACATCACACTTAATCTGATACTAACACCCCCACCCCATCCTGCTCTGTGGGAAAGCAACAACCCCTTGCTGCTCTCTGGAGCATTCATTTACTTCAAATAAATTATTGTTTAAAAAAAATTGGGGAGGTGTTCTAAATTGTAACGTATTTCAAATACCCCAAAGAAACTCTCTCCTCTTGGCATCTGATTCACTTCTGGGTTCAACTCAATCTGAAGCCCTGGACCTGGGTTTCTCTATCTGAGAAGCTGCCTCTTCTCCATGCCCTGTCTCCACCGTAGAGACCCACTGAGGTGCTTTTGTTGGCAGTGCCTCAGATTGAACCACTGGGGACTGGGAGCTACGTGTGAGCAGCAGTACTTTGCTCTGGATTTCATTTGGTGGCAAAGTGCGTTAATGCAGATACTTTTTTTTTAATTCTCGGTAATGTGAGTTGTGTATTAGGGAGTTGTGAATGGTAATGTATGGTGCAGCATAGTTTGTTCTGACTCCTCTGTGGGTGATGTGCACTGTATGTGCTTTTTTTCCCTGAAGTTTTGCACGCAGATGGCATGGCATAGGTGCCAACAAATCTTTGCATAAATAGAGCATCTCACCTATGCCACTCCCACAAGGAGGCTGATGAGAACAGAGGCTGAGTCAATGGCTACAGCAATAATATATCCTTTAATCACAGTGCATCCTGTGGCTGTTGTCACTAGAGATGGAGCCACAGTTTCAGGAATCTCAAACAAGGAAGTATTCTAAACCCCCAAAAAGTACAGTTTCCAGGCATCTGAAAACTATGGAACCTTTTTTACCTATGGCCAAAATATTTCTATCACCTATTGACAGACTCGGACTAGAAAATCCCTGATCTGCTAGGGTATGAGAATTCCCATACCCCACCACCCACTTATCCTCCCAGTAGAATCACTGTAGCTGCCCCAATGGCTAACTGATTCCAGAAAAACAGCCCCCTTAGCCAAAGGTCTCAGCTTCAAATTCCCTTTCCCCCTCTTGATGTTGTCAGTAAGCCTCATTTAAAGAGAGAGGAGTATGAGATGAGATTTTTAAACAAAGAAGCTCAATTTGATAGACAATCCTGAGGCTTAAAATAACAAAAGCCAACATGATTGAACTACCCAGAAGTGGGTCCACCTAAAGAATGAAAGAAACTCTCCAAGTTGCTATGTGGTTGCTTTCTCAGTCCTAGCTCTGGCTGCATGTACTCAGAAAAGTATTCTGTACCACTGAGCTGTGTTAGGCAGGCCATTAATTAGGAAATTCTAGTGGAGAATGAATGTTTAGCTGATCTAGAGCCTAATGCTTTTGTAAAGTAAGCTGTTAACTATGGAAGCCACAAGCTGCAGAAGGTGTGCATAGGAATCCCAGAGGAGCACTTCCCAGCTAGGGAGGAAAACAAAGAAGAAATTTTAACAGGAGCACTTTCTTCCTAGGTTCAGAATAACAGATGTTTCCCTTTAGACATTTAAAAAACCCATCTCTGAGTTTTGTTTGGTTCTTTCAAGCCCTTAGCCAATCAAAAGAAATTTGTAAAATTGCTTAACTTTTAACACCTACCAGTATTTAATATCAAGGTGAGCAGGCATTCACTAAGGCAGGGCAGATTTTAAATGACTGCTCTACGCAGATATATTTAATATTTTCAGTTTCAGTTACTACAGTAGAACCTCAGAGTTACAAACACCTTGAGATTGGAGGCTGTTCATAACTGAAATGTTTGTAACGCTGAACAAAATATTATGGTTGTTCTTTCAAAACTTTACAGCTGACCATTGATTTAATACAGCTTTGAAACTTTACTATGCAGAAGCAAAATGCTGCTTTTAACCATCTTAATTTAAATGAAAAACAGAAAGTTTCCTTACCTTGTCAAATCTTTTTTAGACTCTCCCTTTATCTTTTTAATAGTTTGAATTTAACACAATACTGCACAGTATTTGCTTTTTATTTCTCTGCTGCTGCATTGAGGTGTCTGGTTGACCACTGAGTTCATAACTTGGTTCTACTGTATACTGCAGTAAAACAACGCATGGAGGTTTCTGGTTTCGTTGGTTGCTTGTTTAAAACAATCTGAAGCATTTGTACTAGTACAAGAACATTGAACTAGCCTAGTGGATCACATCTGAGGTCCATGTTGTCCAGTACCCTGTATCCAACAGTGGCAGAAGCTTTAGAGCAGAGGTACCCAATCTGTGGGGAACACCCCGCTACAGGGGCACCGAAGACTGTTAGTGGAACATGGCTGGGTCCCAGGCCAGCCCCTACAGTTGGGCAGGAAGGGAGTGCCACCCAGCTCCAGTTCTGGCCCTGCGCCTGGGGTCTCGCCCCCAACTATGCTCCCAGCCTATGCCCCTTTACCCCATCTGCATCCCCACTCCCAGCCCTGGCTGGCAGGGGGGAGGGGCAATGGACAGGGGTAAGGGGAGGCGTGAGGTAAAAAGTTTGTGAACCATTGCTTTAGGTAACATCATAGTGGACAATTATGGACTATCCTTCCGCTTGGGGAGGTTGGTTGTTTTTTTTTAACCAATCATTCAGTGTTTGGCTTAGGCCCTTCCTGTATCACATGTATTTTTTATATTTTATCAACTGTGGATGTTCTTTCTCCATATAAATGTCTAATCCGTTTCTGAATCCTGCTAACTCTTGTTTGCAGTGATATTTGTGGCAATGAGTTCAGAAGGTTAAAGAGTGCAGTAAAAACGATTTCCTTTTATCAGGTTTAAGTTTGTTGCCTTTATGCCCCCTTGTTTTTGTATGATGAGGGAGGGCATAAATATTCCTATCTGATTTATCTTTTTTTTTTACCATCGTTCTGTATACCTCCTCCAGTTCCATCGTATTTGTCTCCTCTAGCAGTCCTAATGTTTTCAGTCTCTCCATGTGTCGAATAATTTTCGTCACCCATTTCTGGTACCTGCTCTTCTGATATATATGTATTGAGGCGGGATGACCAGAACTGACTACAGCTCTCTCCAATTCCTTGTATTTTATGCTATCACCTTCTTTGAGTGATACAGTCTGTTACTATTTCTCTACCTATATAAACCTGTACCTTGTCAGCATGAGTGGTCTTTGACATCTGAGGCAGAAGACTTTGTGGAATATTTTAAAAAGAATAATTTTTTTTTCAAGATAACACCAAAACAAGGGCAAAATGAAAATGGGATTACTCTTTATTTGTATACATCAAACTCCACTCAAGATCTATTGGCCTGTTACAGTTACTTTTTAGTTACTGTCCTTTTAGCTACGTTGTAATTCTCTATTGCCTGCTTTCTTCCTGGCCTAGCAGCTACAATTTAGGCATTAACTTTCACCAAATAAAAAAATGTGTAAATGTTTATAGGAAAATCTAAATGCTACAGGAAATCCATTGCATCCCCTGTTCTTTAAAGAGCTAGGGGAGACAAAAAAAACAACCAAAAAAACAAAACAAAACAAAACATACTTTGATAAGAGCTAGGGCGAAAGGTAAAATGTCATCCTTTCTCTTTTGCATTGTTCTGAAAATTCTTAAAAGTATAGCTTCACCGTAGCTAAATTCTTTGTTTTACCACAGTAAAGACATTTTTCCAGTTTACTATTGATTGAGTTGTTAATAACCTCCTCTCTAAGCTTGAATAGAAGGTAAAGGATTGAATGTGAACCCAGCACTTTGCATGAGAACTTTCTTTTTTTTTTTTTTAATTCAGGTTGTGACTTAAAATAGAAAAATACATCAGAGTTAAGTCTTGAAATTTGTCTCTGTTGTGTGCAAGTATGATAGCTAATACTGGGCCATAGTCTGAAGTTTTTAATCAAATCTGGTTCAGTTAGGGACTGCAGAACTTGGCCTATTGTGGCTTCCCTGCTCCCAAGGTGCGTAGTCTCTTATTTTACATACTATACCGTGTGATCTGCAGTTCCAGACATAACAAGGTGAACTAATAATAGATTAAGTTTAAACTCTGAATTTTCTGTTCCCTTATCTTGGTTTACATCAAAGCTTTACCATTGTTTTAATTAATTTCTGAGGTTTGGCAGATTATTTTGAGCAAGGCTGCTGTGCTGGATTAGGATAGGGAATCCGACTGTGAATGGATTGGTTTAGAGTTTTGTGTGTGTTTTCTAAGATGTTCCCAGCAGCTATTAGCACTTTGGCCAGCTGAAAATTCCTGTGTTGTCATGGGGCAGAGTCACAATTCCTGCAGCCATAATAATGTTTTAGGAGGTGACCAGACTGGATGCGTACCATTTGCCAGACTGTGAGAGGAGAGGATTTTTAAGACTCTGCACTCTGACATGGAGGTGTAATTTACAGCTTGAGGTGACATACTCATGCAGGCTTTGAATGGGCTATTGTGCTAAAACTATAGTGTAGCTGCAGCGACATGAGGGCCTAGCTGCCCTGAGCAAGTGCCAGTCTGAGCCCATAGGGATACTCTAAACCAGGGTATGTCTACAGTGCAATCAGTAGGTGTGATTGCAGCTCATCGAGACAGCTCCAAGCTAGTGTAGATCTAGCTAGTGCTGCGCTAGCATAGGTATGACTACACAAGATCAAAGCTAGCCTGAGTAACACTAGCTGTGCAATGATAGCAATATAGCGGTGATAGCATGGGCTAGCTGCTCGAGCAGATCCTGGGTAGAGCTGTACTCTAGCTAGAGCAAAGCTAACTTGGGAGTGCCTACACAAGGTGCAAAACCTCCTCGTTACAGTGTAGACAGTGGCTACCCGAATTACTGAATGGAAATCGGACAAGGCATCCAAATGATGGCCCCCTTTTGGGTAGGTGTTTTCAGACCAAATTGGGATGGCTCTAGCACACTGATTTAGGCACAGAGTGGAACTCCACAAATACTGGCGATTTGTGTGTGTGTGTATGGTGAAATAACGTTTTCTGCTTGTTTTTTATTTTAAAATGTCAGGAATATTGAGTCTGATTTTCCCTGGTTTTATTAGAGGACTGTTAGGAGGCCCCAAACATGGGCACTGTGAAGGGCCTTGTTCCTTAAATGGAAAGGGCCAGTTCGTGAAGCTTTAACAGAGGCCGTTTCCACCCCCCCCCCATGTATTTTAGTGTTTTAAACCAGTGTCTCCAAACTTTTTTGATTGCGCACCCCATCAGTAAAAAAATATTTTGAGCATGCACCCCCAATACATGTATAGTATTTATGTATAAATTATATGCATGTGTTACTATACTAATATATTATGTACATTATAAAACATACAAAAAAATAGAAATTAAAAAAGGATGAGATAAAAATGAAATAAACAATATTTTTAAAATTTTTGTTGTTTTGTATTTATTAACGATACAAAAAACCTTTTTGCTCTCACAAAAATGTTTTTATTATTAATAATAATTTTTAGTGAGAGCAATGTGATTAAATATGCTTCATTATTTCTGAAAATCTTGGTTTAACACTTTTTGTTATACAGCGATTCGAAGGTCTGGATTAGGGTTAGGGTGCGGGAAGGCACTCGGGACTGGGGGTGCAGGGTCTAGGAGGGAGTTAGGGTGCAGGAGGGCACTCAGTGTGGGGGTGCAGGAGGAGGCTCAGGGCTGGGGCAGGCAAGAGGTGTAGAGCACTTACCTGGGGCAGCTCCTGTTTGGTGCAGGGGGTGTGCAGGTGGCTCTGCATAGCATGGCACTGCCCCCATGGCCACGATTCTGGGAGCCGTGATTATGGGACCTGCCCCCCTGGGCAGGCAGGGCCACCCAGAACACAGGGGCTTTAGGGGCTTAAGGCCCCAGGCTAAGGGGGCCCCAGGGCTCTGGCCTGCAGCTCTAAAGCCCCTTTCGGAATGCAGCCCTGTGAGCACAGGACGGAGGACTCAGGGCCACATTCTGAAAGGGGATTTAGAATTCAAGGCCAGGGCCCCAGGGCCCCCTTAACCCAGGGCCTTGCAGCCCCTAAAACCCCTGTGTTCCAGGTGGCCTTGCCTGCAGGGGTAGGGGAGGGCAGCTTCCCTGCTCCCTCCCTCCTACGGCCGCCCTCTTCCCCTCCGCCCCCAGCGGCACACCTCCTGCCATACCCTCACAATGGATCATCTTGCGCACTCCACTTTGGAGACCACTGTTTTAAACAGTCCAAAGCAAAATCACTTCCATGCTCAGTTACTCAAATTTTGCATCTATGGTACCTGGGATGTCTTAATCCATTACTTCTGCAGCCATCCATATAGTATTCTAGGGTAGATGGGCCTTGGTTACTCTTGTGGGAACCAGAGCCTTCCAAGTCTTCTTCCCACATTATGAAGAACAAACTCGTAGCTTTTCCTTTGTATATTACACTTAAATGGTTTTGTTTACACTGTGTAATGTTCTGCAATGTTGCTTATATGTATTGTTTTTTCTTGCTGATTTAATTTGAGTTAATGACTGTGCAGATCTCTGGCCTTGACTGTTCAAAGGTATTGCTCACATTCACTGGACAATAATTCAGTATTAAGGAGCCTTTTTCCAGACCTGTTATGTCACCAGTACACTTTTGCACTTCACCTTGCAATCAGCAGCTGTCAGCGGTTTTTGTTTGGTTTTTATCACAACCTGTCCTGTTGCTAAGACTGTATCCGGAACAGCCTTTGCTGTTGTAACTTGCTGCACAGTATAGGTCAGAAAAACAGTTGTGTGCTACCCGGGGAAACTGCATCCTTCCTCTCTTATTTCACCTTGGTTAGCTGAGGTTAATGTCATGGTAAATGAAGTCCTCCCGTGATCAGTGATGAAGTATTTTTTTAGAGATTTCTTATCTACAGAAACGCTTCCTGAGCTGCCTTCCCATCCTGCCTTGGAGATATATTTCAGTTTCCTGGCATGTGTTTTTTGTTTTATTTTGTTTCATTTTTTGCCCTGCTATTTTTATCTTCTGCCTCATTTTTAAAAAGAGTTTCTGCTGAGCCTTTAATATCCAGACTGCTTAGGTCATTTCTTTCTTCAGACATTCTCGCTCAGCCTTGTTGACATCCCCTCCCCCATCTTTAGTCTGCTGGATTTATCTCCTATTTACTCTGTATCCTGGTAATCTAACATAGCAGACAGTCAACTGATTTAGCCTAGCCAAGACCTGGTTGTGCCAATTAAACAGGGTATTTCTGTAAAAATGTATTTTCCTGTCCTTTTAAATAACTATTTGAACAGGTGTGTAAATCTGAGGGTTCTCATACATTATTCTAGATGCTTTGGCACAGTGAGGAGAAATAAACTAAACAAACATTATTTTAACCAGAATGATTAGAGGCTTGTCATACTCTTGGAGATAGGCACTGTGTACGCTTTGGAATTCTCTTTAAAAAATCGCTAGTTTGACTGTAAATACAGAGAACGTTGAGCCGAAAAAGTAAAAACACTGTTTAGATAATAACATGTGGACTCAGTTACAACAGAGACTTTCACCTACTATTACATTACATAAAAAAACTACACTAAAAGAATTTTAAAGTCACAAAGTCTAGCACTCTAAAGTTAAAATCTGAATCCATGCAATCTCCATTTGGCCACTTTGTGCATATGCATTATGATAGTATTTAATTACATGCTCAGATACATTTTTTTCCGCAGGACCTCTGTTCCATTCAATTCACAAGTAATGAATCAGAGTTGTGTAGTGAAGAAGGCTGTTGTTGTTGGTAGGTCCCCTGCCTCATTTGTTGCAAAATTTGGAAAGTGTGTGGTGAATGAGGCAAGAGATTAATAGAAGTCATGGTCATATAGTTAAGACAGTTGAATGCTACCCTGGAGTAGGCTGACCAGACAGCAAGTGTGAAAAATCGGGACGGAGGTGGGGGGTAGTAGGAGCCTATATAAGAAAAAGCTCCCAATATCGGGACTGTCCCTATAAAATCGGGACATCTGGACACTCTACCCTGGAGAACTGGATTCAGTCACTGTCAGTGTTAGAGTTCCTCTGTGATTCTGGACAAGTCACTTAAACCAAACTTTTCACACTAACTGTGTGTGCCTCATTTTCTGGGTGTCTGACTTGAGACCCTTGGGTCTGACTTGCAGAAGTGCTGAGCACTCAGAACTGCAATTGAAGTCAATGGGAACTGTGCTTTGAGCATATAAAATGCTATATAATGCTAAATACTCTTTAAAAAAAATCAGGACCTAGACATCTCAAATTGGGCACATAAAATTAGTGGACTTTTGACATTGTCTCTGTACCTCAGTTCCTCATTTGTAAAATGAGAAGAATACCGCCTTCTTGCCTCACAGGGTGTTACAAGATAAATTCAGCAATGTTTGCATCGCACTTGGATACTATAGTGATTAGACTGCAGAAAATCCCATGATTTAGGGCTCTACCAAATTCACAGAACATTTTGGTCAATTTCATGGTCATAGGATTTAAAAAAATGCAAATTTCATGATTTCTTATATTTAAATCTGAAATTTCACTGTGTTGTATTGTAGGGGTCCTGACCCAAAAGAGAGTTGTGGGGTGGTTGCAAGATTATTGTAGGCGGGGTTGCGGTGCTGCTACCCTCACTTCTGCACTGCTACTGGCGGCAATGCTGCTGTCAGAACTGGGCGGCTGGAGAGTGGCAACTGCTGGCCGGGAGCTCAGCTCTGAAGACAGCAGCAGCACAGAAGTAAGGGTGGCGTGGTATGGTATTGCCACCCTTACTTCTGTGCTGCTGCCTTCAGAGCTGGGCCCTTGGTCAGCAGCTGCCACTCCCCAGTTGCCCATCTCTGAAGACAGCAGTGCAGAAGTAAGGGCGGCATGGTATGGTATTGCCACCCTTACTTCTGCACTGCTGCTGGCAGGACATTGCCTTCAGAGCTGGGCGTCCAACCAACAGCCACCACTCTCCGGCTGCCCAGTTCTGAAAGGCAGTTCAGAAGTAAGAGTGGCAATTCTGTGGACCCTACCCCTAAAAAACCTTGCAACCCCATCCCTGCAACTCCCTTTTGGGTCAGGACACCCAGTTTGAGAAACGCTGCTCTCGCCTGTGAAATCTGTATAATATAGAGTAAAAGCACACAAAAGATCATATTTTACAGGGGAGACCAGATTTCACGGTCCGTGATGTGTTTTTCATGGCCGTGAATTTGGTAGGGCCCTACTCATAAGGAAATTAATAGTTCTGGCTACAGAGCAAGGTTTGAATAGTCTGTAGTAAATAAGACCTAAGACTACACATTGAACAATGAGGATAAAACAAAACATTGAATAGCTGCTTATTAAGGAAGCACTGTCCAGCCTGTGTACTTAATGAGGCAGAATAATAGTGGAAAAATAGTATGTGCTCAAGTAATTAAAGATTCTGTCATAATGCATACACACAAAGGAACCAAATTAAATTACATAGGCAACTTTAATACTGGCATTTCCCACCTTTTTTAAGTGCTTGATTTTGTTACTATAATGCTTTTTTCATGTTGTTTTCTTGTATTTAAGTTTCTAGAGTTTTTATAAAACAAGCTGAAAATACAGAAATTCCACCACCTGAAACCATAGTGACTCCCATATGAGTGATCAGGAGCGCTGAAACTTTTTGAATCCACAGCACAGTACCTCTTGAGCTGGAAGAGAAACTGATAGCAGTAGTAGGTTGTCATCCTCTATGACGTAGCTGAAGTCGACGTACTTAGATCGACTTACTGTGATGTCTTCCCTGCAGTGAGTCAACTGCTGCCGTTCTCCTGTCGACTGTGCTTGTGCCTCTTACGAAGCTGGAGTACAAGAGTCGATGGGAGAGGGCTTGGGGGTTGATGTATTGCATCTAGACTAGATGCAATAAATCGATCCCCGCTGGATCAATCGCTGCCTGCCGATCTGGTAGGCAAACCCTCGGGTTTATTCCAGGTTCTGTAGGGCATGTTCTCTTTGGAGTTACAGACTTGCCTGAGCCCAGGTTGGCCCTAGCCCCAGCCCCTGCAGCCTGTCCTCATCCCAGCCTCTGTCTCTGCTGCTCCACATCCCAGCCTCCCACCTACGCCCTGTCCCCTTGCTCCAGTCTCTCCCATTGCCACCCTGGATCCTAACCCCTCTGCATTCAAGTCAGGTTGCTTCCTCCTTCTCCTAAACACCTGGGCACGAGCAGAGGGAGTACTGAAATACAGGAGAGACATTTTCCCTGCTCTCACTTCCTGTGCCTGGCACCACACCAGTGTCTGCCTAGAGGGGCAATTACAGGAAAAATCCTGCTCAGCCTCTGCAACCCTGGGTTGAAATTAGGAACACCCGGTTGAAAAGGGACCTTGGCAGCTCTGGCCAGCACTTCTTCCTGGGCTGTTAAAAGTCTGGTTGGCAGCACAGTGAGTCCGGCCAATGGGAGCTGCGGGGACAGTGCCTGAGGGTGGGGGTGGTGCTAGCGAACAGAGCCCCTTGACTGTGCCTCTGCCTAGGAGCTAGAAGGACATGTTGCCGCTTCCCTGGAGCCTGCACCCCTCACTCCCTCCCACACCTCAACCCCTGTCCCAGCCCTGAGCTCCCTCTCGCACCTGAAACCCCTCATTGCTGGGCCCACCCCAGAACCCACATCCCCAGCCCAGAGCATATAACCCTCCTGCACCCAAAACCCCAGCCTGGAGCCCCTGCCTACACCTCAAACCCCTCATCCCCAGCTGCACCCTGGAGTCTGCACCCCCAGCCAGAGACCTCAGCCCCCTCCCACACTCCAAATCTCTAGTCCACAGCCCAGAGCCCCCTCCTGCACTCCAAACCCCTCATCCCTGGGCCCACCTCATAGCCTGCACCCCAGCCACAGCCTTCACCCCCTACTCCAGCCCAGTGAAAATGAGCAAGTGAGCGAAGGTGGGGGAGAGCGACGGAGGGAGAGGGGATGGAGTGAGTGAGGGGCAGGGCAAAGGTGTTTGGTTGTGTGCTATTAGAAAGTTGGCATCCCTAGCTGAAACGTGCTCAATACAGGTGGAATGTTCAGAGAATTAACTGCTACATTTGAACCAGTCTCTATGGAGCATGTGTGAACTAAGCTATTCAGAGGCTCATCCCTGCCACAGGAGCAATTCCCTTGCATAATTTCAAAGTTTTTGCCCCAAAGCATGGTGGTGGTGGTGCGGTCCTAAAGCCTCTTGGTTAAATGGTTGTGAATGTTTTTTACATAGACAAAACAAAATACTTTTCCTCAGCCTTGTTCATAGTTAGCTAACAGTTTGGCTGAAATTTTCAAATATAAACAAACAAATACATCAGCATGAGGCAGACACCGTGTATGGCAAATTTCAGCCCAAAGTTTGGCAAAGTTATAAGCAACTGAAAATAGAGTCTGATTATAGACTCATAGACTCTAGGACTGGAAAGGACCTCGAGAGGTCATCGAGTCCAGTCCCCTGGCCTCATGGCAGGACCAAATACTGTTTAGACCATCCCTAATAGACATTTATCTAACCTACTCTTAAATATCTCCAGAGAAGGAGATTCCACAACTTCCCTAGGCAATCTATTCCAGTGTTTAACTACCCTGACAGTTAGGAACTTTTTCCTAATGTCCACCCTAAATCTCCCTTGCTGCATGGGCGGGTTGGGCAACTTTAACTGGAAGCCTCACTATCTGTGCTGCCTATAATTAGATAATAGACCCCCGATCATGCAAGATGTTTAGTGTGGGCAGACTCTCAACACTGATTTCAATGGGACTCCAATCAGGCATTGGAGTCTGTCTGCGTGAATCAGCTTTTGGGAGTTGGCCCTAACTGTGTATTAAGATTGAGTCTATTGGTTATGTTTTGACACTTTTTTCCCAGGAGATCATAGTAGTAGAAGTAGAAAAAGGCTGAGTCAATCATGTTCACCCCCTTATAAGAGACCTTTTTTCCTTGCTCAGATCAGCTGAGCAGATAGTGGGTCAACCATAAGAGTTGTTCTAGGGACTGAATTGCTTCTGTGCTTTATTCTGCTAACCAAATTACATGTTAAAAACTACTAGAGGCCTTTCAGGTTTACCAGTTTCTGCTGCTTGACTCCAGGCAGGACAAATACAATATAAAGGAACTTGATTTTGCTTCTCTGAGAACCAGGAAATACCAGACAGATTTTTTTGTTTAATAACTTCATGTGACTTAGATTGTATTCTAACACTAGTGGACGCAGCATGGCCTAGTGGACTGAGTGTCATTCACTCTTTAAGTTGAACTATCTTTCTAATCAATTGAAAGATGCCTCTTGACTTGAATGGATTAAAACATGTATGACTTTGTGGAAGACACTTACCTTAGTTTTACCCTGGATTTCCTACCTATAAAATAAGAACAACAGTAAGTGTCTTGCCCAAGGTCAGGTGAGGTTGAAAGAGGAGCAAAAATCTGGAAGAGTGTGGCAGAATGTGTGAAAGGGGAAGGGAACCAAGTCTCAAAAGGGAGAGGTTGGGGGTGGGAAGGAGGGACGGAGAGGAATGAGAATGACAGAAGTGATGGGACTGGAGGGGATCACATAGAGACAAACACGGAAACAAGGTAATGGATGGAGGAAGATGATTAAAAGTGGCTTTCAAATGAAACTTAAAAACCATTGAATGCCCCAACTGTCTATGCAGTGACAGTTCTTCAGACACCAATAGATGGAGGCTGCCTCCAACGGCACTATTCATGAGTAAGTGCACACATGCGTAAGTGTTTGCAGGGCTGGGGCCAATGAAAAGACACATTTCCTGCTCCAAACAGCTTGCACACAAGACAGGATGAACAGCTAAGCGCTGTGGGACATAGAGATCTTGAAAGAGGAGAAGGGTGGGATGTAAGGAGGGGCCCAAAGGAGGAGAGAGGGCCTGTGGCTAAGGAAAGGGAGTGTTCCAGGCAGCATGATGGAAAGCAGAAAGACGAGAGTGGGCAAAGGCAATGAAAGGAGGATGTGAGATGGAAGTATGAGCATGGGGAGAGTAGGACAAGAGCTAGAAGCAAGAGAGATGTAGGTTAGAATAGAGAGAGCTTTCAGTGCGGGGATGAGAAGCAAGAATTTGATCAAACCAATAATAATTCATGAGCCTTTCAGTATTTTTCCCCTCAAATGTTTTGTAAAGAATGATCTGAGCCATTACAACCATTTCTGCTTTGATTGTTTACAGAGCCAATGTTTCCAAAGCTTGTTTAAGCCGTTCATATACACCTGGCCTAAGCACTTCCCCCCTACATGGCACAATGGCACATCCTGCTGGTGCTAGGTGCTGGAATATTGTTAGCATTTACCTCCTATAGTAATAGCTCATTCAAGGTGCTGTGTGAGCAGTAGTTGCCCAGTTATCCTTTACGTTTGTTCACCAAGCTGTAACAAGATACCTGCTCCTTAGCACAAGCCCAGATATACTGCAGGAGAGTGAACTGGGATGTATAGAGAGGACTGCAGCAAATTGATTTGGGTTTTTACAGCGTGCCAGCTTCTTTTGAGGCTCAGATTTAGACACAGTTGCTCAGTGAAAGGACATGGATGCACAGACCCGATCTTCACGCTATGAAACATAATAGAACAGTGCTAAGAATGGCAACGGCAACTCTACATAAAGTTCATAGACTTTGAGAAGGCTTTTGACAGCATTCACAGGACCAGCCTATGGTGCATTCTGTGGGCATATGGAGTTCCTTTCCATATAATCAATGTCATCAAAAACTGCTATTTCAACTTTACATGTAGTGTTGATCCCAGTGAGCTCAGTTTTGAAGTCAAAACAGGAGTACGTCAGGGGTGTGTCATGTCTGCAATCCTCTTCAACATTGCCATTGACTGTGTAATGTGGCGTAGAACAGAAGACATGCCAAGCGGCATTCAATGGACACTCTTCTCATCCCTTGAAGACCTGGACTTCATAGATTATACAAGAAAAAAATAAACGCATTCAGCCAGCAAATTGGACTGAAAATCAACCATAACTAGACCTTTAATATTGCCTCACCATCACCAATACGGATAGAGGATTATGTTCTCACCATTGTAGAAACATTCACATACTTGGGCAGCACCATCAGCCAGGATGGTGGAACAAGCAAGGACATCTGAAATAAAATCTGTAAGGCCAGGAACACCTTCAGGAACTTAAATTCAGTGTGGAAATCATCAAAATACAACACCAACATCAAAATCAAACTCAAACTCAAGATTTATCAGAGCTGCGTACTTTCAACACTACATTATAGTGAAGAATGCTGGGGAATGAGAAAGTATGACACGTCCAAACTGTCTTCATTCCATACAACCTGCTTCAGAAAACTCCTCTGTATATTTTGGCCCAGAACAATCTCAAACCGAGATCTACTGACACAGTACAGCCAAGAGGATCTGAGCACCATCCTTGCCAGGAGAGGTTGGAGATGGGGTGGTCATGCGCTTCAGTTGGAAACTGATTCCATCGCCAGAGTAGCAATAAGATGAACACCTGAAGGCAAGCGAAAATGACGCTGCCCAAAAACAACATGGCAAAGAGCTGTGGCAGCTGAGCTGAAAAACCTGGGGCACAGCTGGGGAGCCATTGAAAGACTTGCCAGAAACAA
The DNA here is from genome assembly GCF_025201925.1 of Gopherus flavomarginatus. NCBI lineage: Eukaryota > Metazoa > Chordata > Testudines > Testudinidae > Gopherus > Gopherus flavomarginatus. The sequence continues at coordinate 31,336,295 of NC_066618.1, read as the reverse complement.
ACCGGAGTGGAGGAGCTTTGTCACTGCCCTAAATGCCAGAGGCATAATAGGAACATGATGATGATGCTCAGTGAAGACAGTTTGTGGCTCTTGGCAGCCTGCTCTGGGCAATTCTCCTTTGTTACTGTCTTCCTCTTGGCCAGCCAGATGCCAAGATATAGTGGTGTTTTCCCCCTCCCTCTCTTGTTTCTCTGCCTTTCTCCCCTCCTCCCCACAATGCAACGCAGAATTATTTTGGTGCCTTGTCCAGGCTCAAGAGTAGAGCTGATTGGAAAACAATGTTGTGGAGGTTTAGGAGGGGAGGAAGAGGGGTTTCTGCAGAAAATTTCAATTTTCAATTGAAAAAACAAAACCCCAAAGTTTTGTTTTTTGACGAAAAGTTGCAATTTTCCACAGCGAGCAGCCACTTTTCATGGGGGAGGAAAAACCTTGTTCAGTTGAAAGCCCAAATGTCTGTCAAAAATAGCTATTTGTATTATACACATAACCACACTACAAACCAATGAGAGACTTGCAATCACATGTCATTAGGTCCACAGTGCCTTTTGAACTTGATGCATTGTCTAAATCAAACAATTCCACGTACAAGGAACTGTTAGAGGAGTTTTGATTCATGCTGATTAATCCATGGATGCTTCATTAAACTGATGCAATACATTATTTCAACCATGTACATTTTAGTAGATTGCCTTACAAATAGGTTTGGTGCACAGGTAAAGAATATGTAAAGTAGCTGCTGTGCTTCTGGAAGTGATGGTGCTGCCTGTCAAACTTGACTCTCTCACATATTAAACAAATAACATTAAAATGATTAGAAACTGGTTCCTACTACAAATAATGCAAAATGTTTACTTTTTTCTAATAATCTGTTTTAAAAACAGGTGCAGGCAAGAAAACTGTCAAGGGCCAAACTTCCATTGACTCCAGGAGTTTTTGGGAGTCTGACTTCAGTGAGAGATTTGGGACTGAATAGTGTCTGACTGCACAGGGGCCAGAACTGTAAAATCTGGATCCAAATTTCAAACCCTCCAAAGTTTGGAGCCTGGGTTTCAGAGGCCAGGCAAGATTGGGGTGGAGGGATGGGATTTGGATCCAGAGTTTTGATGTTGAGTCCTTCTCTACAAAATGAGTTTATATTTCAATACTATCAATTGCTTTAGACATCTTAATGAAGAGAAGGGGCATTCTTCAGGAAATGTAATATCTATAATATAATATGCACATCTGCCCAGGTAGCCATGCGTGCACAGAATGGGACAGATCTTCAGCTGGTGTGAATCAGTGTAGCTACATTGACTTCAGTGGATCTGGCCCTAAATATTAGGGCTTTTAAACAATTAAAGAAGATGATTGTAATTAATCTTGAGATTTAAAAAACAGTCATAATTGCAGTTTTAATCACATTATTAAACAATAATAGAACACCAATTTAAATGCAGTGTGGAAGCATGTCCTCTGGCGTGGGGGTCGAAGCATGAAGGGGCATATGAATATTTAGGATCTCTGGCACTTAAATATCTTGCAACACCGGCTACAACAGTGCCATATGAATGCCTGTTCTCACTTTCAGGTGACATGGTAAATTAGAAGTGGGCAGCATTATCTCCCGTAAATCTAAACAACCACGTTTGTCTTAGCAATTGGCTGAACAAGAAGTAGGACTGAGTGGACTTGTAGGATCTAAAGTCTTGCATTGTTTTGTTTTTGAGTGCAGTTATATAAAAAAATTCTACATTTGTAAGTTGCATTTTCATGATAAACAGATTGCACTACAGTACTTGTGTGAGATTAATTGAAAAATGCTATCTTTTGTTTCTTTTTTACAGTGTAATCAAAAACAATATAACGTGAGCACTGTACATTTTTTATTCTGTGTTGTAATTGAAATCAATATATTTGAAAATGTAGAAAAACATCCAAAAATATAGTAGCAATAGAATACCAATTTAAATTTGAGTGCAATTAAAGCTGTGATTAATCACAACTTTTTAAAACCTAGTTAATTTGTTTTGCATTAATCGTTTGAGTTAATGGTGATTAATTGACAGGCCTGCTAAATATATAATAATCTAATACATGTATATTTCCCCCCTACGAGTTTGATTAAAAACCTTGTTCAGCAGTCCCCAAAAGAATAGTGTGGGAAAGAGGCCCCAAACAGTGCTTTAAAATTTGATAGCATGGTCTGGTTTTTCCAGCATGGAACGGCATCTCTGCACTTTGAAGCTTGATTTGTTAATGTTTGGTAAAGCACTTTTGGAACTGTGGATGGAAGTTGCTATACAAAGTAAATGTTGCAGGGTACAGCATGGGATTTATTTTCCTTTATCATAAAATCTGGGGATAAAATGGTTGACAACTAAAGATGGGCCTGATCTGCAAAATTCAGATCTGAGTTTTGAACATGTGACTGTTCTTTGAGTTTTAGATCTTCAGGTTTTGATTCAGACCCATCTGCACTCTAAGTCATTTTAAAAAGAAAAACTGCATGCAACCTGCCAGAGTTGTACACTGAATATCAATCTAACCTGTTCTATAATGGGAAAGTAAAGCTAACAATCAAGATTTAGAATGGAACTGACCCTTAAACATAAAACTGCTAGGAATACTCCTAATCAGAGCCTTCCCTTTGGAAGATATGCTGGTACTAAAGGCGAGCCTCTTCTGTGCCACAGCTCATTAAGTATTTCAAGTCAGGGATGCGATGACTTGTGTAGAGAAGGTTGCACAAAATTCCATCTGGATCCTGCCTGGCTTTAATATTAAGATCTGTCCCTATTTCCATTTCTGAAGCCTCAAATTTGTCAAACACATGTTTTACAAGGTGGCTGGAGAGTGGAGGAATTGTCCTGTTAAAATTGTACCAGTGTGTATCATCAGGCATAGAAGGGATTATGTGAACCCTGCTGCTTATGAATGATGGGAGAGAAAAAGTTCAGTTAAAAGATTTGGACACTCCCATTAAGTTCCTGAGCACTGGAGTGGTTTGTAAGTAGAGCAATGTTGGCAAACCCAAAGAATGTATCATTGTGAGGCTAGATACAAGTCCTAAGAGCAAAAGTAAAGAAATTGGCAAGGAGAAGCCCTTCTTAGTTTTTCATTTTAAACAAGAGACCTAGAATAATTGTTAAAATTAGTTTTTAGTTTAATTTTAAGATCCTGTTGGTGCACCTACAGAAAACCTGGAGTCTTGAACACTGGTACAAGAAAGGGGTTAATTCTTTACAACATTTTATATTCTGACAGTTGCCATAAGAATGGATAAATATTTCATATTAACTGTGTTCTTCTGCCAATTTTTGTCATGAGAACAAGGTCTTGGAATTGTAGTAGCTTTGAATTATAGTAGTAACTGCTCTGACCTTTTGAAATGTCTCCGGCATGATTGGCTGGCTGTCCTACCCTTTCCCCAGAGGTCAGTCAGGTTGTAAATATAGGAGAAATGGAATAGCCAGATAATCAAATTGAGCCTCTTTCACTGCAATGCAGTGCAATCACAGTGTAGTGAAATTTCATCATTGTTAGAGATTGTGTTCATAGTGCCATGGAAATCACTTTGAAACTTCCCACTGACCTCAAGAGGCAATATATACAATTGCAGAGCTATACACCTGGGCCTTGCATTTTAAAATGCTAAAAAAAAAAAAAAAAAAAAAAAAAAAGAAGTATTCTCAGAAATAGCCACACCATCCAAATAATCTCATTAGGCATGCTGAGTGATTTCAATGTTGGAAGTCAAAAAGAAAATGTTCCTCTGTTCAGATTTGGATGGGTGGTAAAAGTCACAGCTCAACAAAAATGTATGATGCTTCATCAAAGAGCAGCTCAAATACTTATACTTACTGTAGCAGCAGAGCTGCAGTACGGTATGTAAGTAGTGCTACAAGAAAACTCCATAACTCTAGCCATGCATAAGGAGGATATTTGGAAGAAATGTCCTCTGTATAGAAAATCAAAATCAGGCTCTGGAGGCTGAATCTTAGGAAAAAACTGTTACTAAAAAAATGTAAGCCAGGTACGGGGTTGTAGTTCTATTAAGCTGAGCATACCGTACCTTAAACAATGTGCTAGCAGGGCATAATTAATGTTTACTTATAATCAGTGTCTTTCCATGCTAGCAATCATGGCAGAGTAAAACTAAGCAGGGAACCAGAAAACCTGCTGCTTTCAGCTGTCTGGAACAATAATTACACGGTGCCACAGCACCTCTGGGAGTCTGGCACCATTTATCCTCCATGACTTTTCTCATTGGTTACCTGCCACAGAGTAATCCCCAAAGCAACCAATCATCAGCATCGTTTTCATACAAAAGGTGGAGAGAATTATAATGGAAAAGCTATTGCTCTGCCTTCAGAAAGCTGGGCTGATGGCTTAATTAAAATTAAAATAAGCTCCAATCAGAGAGGTAAAAAACCTAACATGACTACTTAATCTTATATAAATACAGGAGCAATACAAGTGCATGAGGAAAGAATAATAACTGGCTCCAGTAGGGTTTCTATGGAGAATAATCATTAGACAGGCACTGAACAGACTGGACTAGAAGCAGACTGTTTAGCATTCATGACCTGGTGGCAAAGGCTCTGAATCGGAGGCTAATTTGAATTTTAGAGGGGCTGGGGGGGGGGGGAGATTAAGCTCTGTCTGCTGCAAAAGCAGCATCATACTATTTTTTCCCTCAGACATGATGAATAAAATAAATAGACTTTTAAACTGTAGCTAGGCTGCAGATTGTGTCTTATGTAACTGAGCTGTAATTCTGAGGTTGCACTGGGTTCACTTCACTCCGGAAGAGTAAGGCTGATCTGCAATAGCACAAGGAAGATACTGGGATGTTCTGAACTGTGGCTGTGAAATGCTTTAAAAAGTCCAACTCCAACCCCCTACCCATCACCCTTGCTCCAAGTCTACCACACAAAACAAACAAAAAACGAATTTAGAAGAGAATTCTAAACAAACAAAAAGAGACTCCTTTTCGAGTACTTTAAAAATAATATATCCTTAATTTAGTCACATAACTCACCCTCTCCCTTTTCAGGGCTGGAAAAATAGAAAACTCATTCTCTTTCACACTACTGGAAATGGTGGCTAAACGCACACACATAGAGGAAATTAAACGTTATTATTGCAGTTTATATTTCTGAGAACTAAGAGCTTTCTATTATGCTTAAACTAGATATTAGGATTTAGAATTGCCAGTTAGATTAAGTACTTTTGAGACTTTACGGGTGATCAGTGTAATTTTGAACTTCTGCTTCAAGTCCTTTTTCAGATAACAGCTCTTCAAATTTTAGCTAAACTTTCAGTTTATTTTCAGTTCCATTTGTAAATTGCTTGCAAGATTATCTGGCATGATCATTTGCCTTTCAAACTGACCACATGAAAGAGGTGCAGTAAGTGCCTGGATATGTACAGCTCCTACTGAAGTACAGTTTTCTATGCGTTATTTTTGTGTGTATATTCTTAGAGAGAGAGAATTATTCCATTCCCAGCTGTGCTCACCTCAGTAACTCTGCCTGTGGAGTTGGGACCTAACGTTTTAGTTCTGCAGCTAGGGTCAGAGCTAGAGGTAACATTAAGGTGGTATTTTAACAATTTATCTTAAGATCTCTTCTTTTCTTTTATAATGTTGAACTAGACATGAAAAATGTATTTGTACAATTAAAAATGTCACGGAGGGATTTTAAGTCACAGTAGGGCAGTGCTATACATTCTTGGTATAGTATTTTGTTGTGTCTAACAGAGCCAATATATAATTATTGCATTCTCCCTAATCTAAGATGGAATTCTTCAGGTAAAATGCAGAGGCAGATACATTTAGCTCTGCATAATGCCACTAGTATCCTTGCAGCTCTGTACAGTCAAGATACACCATTGGTTCAGCAGAGTGCCGGAGTCCTCAAAAAAACAGTGAAAATGACCCCTGTTCACACACTGAAAAAGCCTCAGTAACTTCATGAACTGTTTGTAAGGCCTTCAAGGAGAATAATTATGCTGGGAACTGACTGTTTAGCATTCAAGAGCTAGCTGTGCCCTCAGGAAGAAAGCGTGCAGGATCCCTTTAGAAATGAGCCTGTGAATGGTAAAGTTTCCAGAGTCCTCTTTCTATAACAAACAGATAGCAGGCTGAATCCTGCCTTCACTCCTGTGATCAGACCAATTGTGCCATACGTACCACAGTACCTGGATAATAAATGTACGTCTTTCCTGCACACATGGCTTAACAGATAATCAGATTTTTATTGGTGTAAGTTTACCCTAGCTTTAAAGATTTCACTAGTGGCAGAGCCATCAGTGATAGCTCAACATCAAACAAATTAACCAGTGGGATCTGGGTGCTCCAGGCAGTAGATTTGGTATCCTGTGACCTTCCACAGTAAGCATTCAAGTCAGGGTAGTAGTGACAAAGCTAGTTACTCTCATAGATCAGTGTGGTCTCACTATAGTTGACAGTCACATGGATGGGACACTGAGCCAACTACCCTCTCATAGAGTATGTCCAGACTACCTGCCGTATCGGTGGGTAGCGATCAATTTTTCAGGGATCGATATATCATGTCTCATCTAGACGCGATATATCAATCCCCGAATGCGCTCCTGTCAACTCCGGAACTCCACTGGAGCGAGCGACGGTAGCGGAGTCGACATGGGGAGCCGCGGACGTCGATCCCGCACCGTGAGGACCTGAGGTCAATCGATCTAAGATACTTCGACTTCAGCTACGCTATTCACGTAGCTGAAGTTGCATATCTTAGATCAATACCCCCCCAGTGTAGACCAGCCCTCACACTCTAGCATAGAGCTGGAGCAGGGCAGGCTCAGGAAACTCTCACTGTTGCTGCCTCTGTGGTATCTGTGCTATAGATAAAGAGGGATTGAGTCTGTCAATGTAAATTTCAATAAGTGTAGTCTCTTTCACCAGCGAACATTGGTCCAGTAAAGGATATTGCCTCACTCACCTGGTCTCTCTCTAATAAAATATGGGTAGTTTGCTTGGGCCATGTAACATTCTTTGTTACGTTTCCTGAATTTGATCTGCTTTTCCTATCATTCTGCTTTCCTGGGGCTTGAAGGAAGGAAAGATTTGTTCCTGTTGTGGCCATCTCAGTGGGCTGACACACAATTTCAGTTTTCAAAGGAGTTGAAGAGGCCACATCTAAGTACAACTAGCCCCTACTCATGATCAGCAAACCACCGAAATTACAGGACTAGCAGTGTCGTGAAATTCATACGTTTGTCCAGTGTTGCGAAGATGAATTGTGACTCATTTGTTAGATAGTTGTGGTGCCTGAGCAATGAATCAATTCCACAGCCAGAGCATTAGAGAGACTAAGAGGATAAGTTTGGAGGGGAGGGGCCTCTTCAGTGTATCCTAACAGCATTGCTGGCAGAGCTAGTGGATATATACAGGAAGTATGTTTCAGCCAGAGCTGCCTTATAATAATCAAGACAAGGTGGGTGAGGTAATATGTATTATTGGATCAACTTCTGTAGGTGAGAGACACCAGCTTTCACGCTTACACAGATCCCTTCTGCAGGTAATAAGCTAACATGTGGACTAAGTACATGTACCATTTTATGTGGCATGTGGTTGTGCAGAGACTTGTATTTTCATTTGTTTGTGTGCACTCCAACTGCCCTTACTGTGTTAGAGACAGCTGTGGTGGTGGGGCAGGGATTTCTTGCAGCAGGTTGCCACTGCTCACACTGTGACATGAGAGGAAGTGCATCTGCACCCAAAGGGATTGCAGACTCCTTTCTGCGCTGAGTTCTGTGGGCTGTGCAAGGGGAGGAGCACAATAGTCTCTTCTTGGCAAGGGGACTTGTAGCAGGCTCAGAAAGAGTTGGCTGAAAGTCAGAATTGCTGTTCCATGGAAAATTCTAGAAAAAACCCTTCCATTTCAGCACAAAAAGTGTAAATTCTTCTTTGAGTGCTTGCTCATGTCGACTCCATTCTAGGTGTATGCGTGCCCATATGCACAGTTGTCGGAAACTTTTGCTTTAGCGGTTTCCATAGGGTCAGCTGTGGCACCCTCTGGAGTGCCGCGCTCATGCGTCAGTATATCAGGCACTGCCCTGCGCCCTCTCAGTTCTTTCTTACCACCCATGTGGTTGGTCGGAGCACCTCTCTCCCTTGCCTCACAAGTGGTCAGTGATTTCCTCTCTTTGCTTTGTGTATTAGAGCTGTAAATAGTTCTGTTTATTGTAGTTAGTTAGTAAGTACTGTAGTTAGTAAGTTAGCGTCCCGGCAGGGACTTTGCCCCAAGCAGGGCATGCCTCAGTCTCTGGGTTTTAAGCCCTGTGCTGACTCTAATAGGCCTATGCCTGTTAGTGACCCCCATGGCAGCTGTTTGAAGTGCTTGGGGGAATCTCACGTAAAAGAGAAGTGTCGCATCTGTAAGAACTTTCATCCCAGGACACAAAAAAAGAGTTCCCCATCCATTTGAGGCCCTCCTCATGGAGACTGCTGTCTGTCCAGCCTCAGAGCTGTCTCAGCTGGACACAAGTCCCAGCATTTTGGCCTCGGGGTGTAGTGCACCCTTGGCACCTACCTGGCACCATTCCCCTTCACCGGTGCCCAAAAATAAGTTGGAAAAGAAGGACTAAGGGGCATTGGGTAAAGGATTCTGTTTGGGCCACGTGCCCGCTCCGGAGCCACATGGGGACACATCTCCTAGGGGACCTCTTACTCCCCCCCCTCAAAAAAAAACCTGCCACTGACTTCCCAGCTCCCAGTGCCCAGAGAGCAAAGGATACTACCAGTGCAGCCAGTGCTGCGTGTGGCGTTGGACCCGGCAAAGGCTTCCTATGAGGGCAAGCCAGCCGTGAAAGCCTCCAAGATGAGTGAACATCACTGGTCTCTAGAGCCAAGGCACAGCTCTGTCTCTGCATCAACCCAGGTTGTCGGTTCGCTGCCACAGATCGCCATCACCAGACTCCTGGTCTCCACCCTCTCATTAAGACTTGCCCAGAGAGTGGCGCTAGTCACCGCATGGTAGGCACTGGTCATCCTCCTGCTGACCCTCTCCATGATGTCGATCATTGTCTTCTAGACCACAGGAACGTTCCCCAATGCGGTGCCACTCCTCCTACGCCCAGCACTGCTCACCCAGTTAGCCGCCAGACTCAGGCATCAACGGCCCCGCTGGCACACCTCTGGCACACAACAGGAGTTCAGCCCCTCGCCGAGACAGCACTGTCATGACTAGGCTCCTGAGGCTGCTTGCATCTCTGCAATGGTCCTACTGGAATGCCTGGGGCATTCTGGTTATGTTGATGCCCCCTTCGCATCAATCATCAGTCACTGTTTCAGACAAACATCAGACAGCACCGACGGCACTGGGCTTGGTGCACAAAGTGCAAGCGGACACTGGGGTGGAAAGGCAGGTGCCCACCCCGAGACCACCTTCCCTCACAATGGTCCAGTTGTCCTTATCCTCTCCAGATGAGGCTGTGGCAGGGCCCTCTCATGCTAGCTCACCAGATGATTTTAAGGAGCATCAAACCCTGCTCCGAAGGGTGGCCACTGACTGCTGAAGAGCAGCTGTTGTTTTTTGAGAACTGTTGTTCTTCGAGATGTGTTGCTCATGTCTATTCCATTACCTGCCCTCCTACCCCTCAGTTAGAGTTGCTGGCAAGAAGGAACTAAGAGGGCGTAGGGCCAGTGGCGCCTGATATAACAACGCATGAGTGTGGCACTCTAGACGGCGCGACAGCTGGCCCTACGGATACCACTAAGGCAAAAGTCTCAAACTGTTCACGTGGGGCACACACACACCTGGAATGGAATGGACATGAGCAACACATCTCAAAGAACAAGAGTTACGAAAAGTAGGTAACCATTTTTTGTTTTGTTTTTTTTTTCCATAATTTCCCATGGCAGGGAGAGCTGAACATTTAATTTCACCATTATCTTGATAGATTTCATGTAGAAACTTAAAAAAAATTATCTTGGGAAGCCCAGTTCTGAGACTCCCAGCTTCCCATCAAGCAGTCATTGGGGAGCTGGGAGCTTTAAAGTCCTGAGATCAATGACTGAGCTGGTAGCCCTGGGTACCCGCACTCCAAGATAGTTTGCAAGGCAGGATTGGCCTGGAGTTACCAACCTGAAAGCCCAGAAAGATCACTAGTATTTAATTATTAAAAATAAGTTTAAGCTACATATAGACGTGTGGGAAATAAAGAAGATTAACCTGTTTAAGTTTAAATGAGAGAGAACTTCCTTTTCTCAAAAGACGATATCCTGATTAATTCCACCTATTTCATAATGGTGTCTGGATACTTATTTTTAATAATTAAATACTGGTGATATTTCTGGAATTATATATGTGTACACACTCTCTCTCTCTCTCTCTCTTTTTACCTGATGTGCAAAATGCCATCATATATATGTATATATACACACACACTCGCTCGCTCACTCTTTATCTGCAGTTGTGCAAAATAACCGTTGTATTGAGGGAAGTGCAACCCATAGTGGGAGCAGGACTGCAAAATTACTGTACAAAATTTATTACTTGGATTCTTGGTAGACCTCCAGTGACCCACCTTACCGCCTACTTACATTTCTAATCTACAGCATTGTGCCAGACGGCATTTTAATTTTACTTATTGACGCTGCTTTTTTTTTTTCTTCTTTGAGGAGTATTATTTTGTATCTAGAGTTCATCATCTTAAAGAGAGAGAGGCTTTTGTAGTTTCTTTATTTCAGGCCGTGGTTGCTAGAGCAACTTTAAACACACTTGCCCTAAGATCTCCACTCATGGTAACTAGTCAGGTCATGACTGTATTAGCAAGTCCTGCCACCACTCACAGTACCCGAGTCAAGTGTATTACCAGAGTGAATAGGCCAGTGACAGGTTTACTTAATTTCATTTGTCCTTTAAAATAAAAATGAAAATTTAACGACAGGCCACAGGAGAAGCACTTTCGGCTGATATGAAGCATGAGTGAGTAAAGAACACAAGCATGGTGCCAAATTCATTCATAGATTTTTAAGGCCAGAGGGAATCATTATGATTATCATGTCTGACCTTCTGCATTGCACAGGCTACAAAGCCCACTCTAGTATATTATAGGCAGGCTGAAGGGGAATCTCTCTCTCTCTCTCTCTCTGAACAAAGGAAGCAGGAAGGGAAAATCAGTAATCCCCACCTCACTTAACTACCATTAGTGTTGCATTACAGCACAGCTACCCATAGCGCAGTAAAATGTTGATGCTGGCAAAATGGAGTTTGCTTTTACAGCATAGTGGAAGTAAAACATTTATACTGAGTGTGCCATCACACAAAGGACTGGAGAAGGGCAAACATGGCAACTATCTTTAAAAAGGAGAACAAAGAGGCCCTGGGGAGTTACAGGGTTGACTGGTCTAACTTCAATACCTGGAAAGATACTGGGACAAATTATTAAGCAATTTGTAAGCACCTAGAGGCTAATATAGTGATGACAAATCCATGTTGGCTATTATTTAAGAACAAATCACGCCAAACCAACCTAATTTCCTTCTTTGACAGGTTTACTGGCCTAGCGGATAGGGGTGAAGATGTAGAAGTGATACATCATGATTTTAGTAAGGGTTTTGACACAGTCCCTCATGACATTCTCATAAGCAAACTAGATGTAAATTATTATGAGGTGGGTGCACAACTGGTTGAAAGACCATACTCAAAAAATAGTTTAAATGGTTCGCTGTCAAATTGGGACAGCGTATCCAGTGGAGTCCTGTAGGGGCCAGGCCTGAGACTGGCACTGTTCAATATTTTCATTAATGACTTGGATGAAGGAGTGGATCATATGGTTTAGAAGGTGCAGCCGGCACCAAGCTGGGAAGGGCTGCTAGCATGTTGGAGGACAGGATTAGAGTTCAAAATGACCTTGATAAAAATGGAAAATTGGTCTGAAATCATTAAAGACAACTGCAAAGTATTAGCTCTTAGGAAGGAAAAGTCAAAGTCACAACTACGAAATGGGGAATAACTGGCTAAGCATTTGTACTGCTGAAAAGGACCTAGGGCAGGGGTGGGCAAACTTTTTGGCCTGAGGGCCACATCTGAGTGGGGAAATTGCATGCAGGGCCATGAATGTAGGACTGGGGCAGGATGGGGTGTGGGAGGGAGTGCGGGGTGTCCAGGGGGGTTCAGGAGGGGTTATAGAGTGCAGGAGGAGGCTCAGGGCAGGGGGTTGAGGTGCAGGACAGGTGTGGCAGGGGGCTCAGGGCAGGAGGTTGGGGTGAAGGAGGGGTTCAGAATGTGGGCTCCAGCATGGCAGCAGTGCGCAGCAGGGCTCAAGCAGTCTGCCTGCCTGCCCTGGCCCTGCTCCGCTCCCGGAAGCGGCCGGCACCACATCCTTGTGGCCCCTGTGGGAGGGGGAGGACAGAGGGCTCCGCTTACTGCCCAAGCCTGCAGCTACCTCCCCTGAATCTCCCATTGGCCACAGTTCCCCACAACTGGCCAATGGGAGATTCGGGGGAGGTAGCCACAGGTGAGGGCAGCGTGCGGAGCCCTCTGCCCCCCCTCTCCTGGGTACCGCAGGACATGGTGCAGGCCACTTCTGGGAGCGGAGCGCGGTGCCACGGTGGTGGTAATTCTGTGCTCCAGATCCAAAGCCCTGACGGACCAGATTCGGCCTGGGGGGCCGTAGTTTGCCTACCTCTGACATAAGGGTTATAGTGGACCACCAATCATAGTCAACAATTTTATAGAATCATAGACTTTAAGGTCAGAAGTGACCATTATGATCATCTAGTCTTACTTCCTGCACAATGCAGGCCACAGAATCTTACCCACCCACTCCTGTATCAAACCTGTATCTGAGCCATTGAAGTCCTCAAATTATGGTTTAAAGACTTCACGCTGCAGAGGAAGGTGATTGGCTTCTGCCAATCTGCCCTGGAGGAAAATTCCTTCCCGACCCCAAATATGGCAGTCAGTTAAACCCTGAGCATGTGGGCAAGACTCACCAGCCAGACACCCAGGAAAGAATTCTCTGTAGTAACTCAGATCCCACCCTATCTAACAACCCATCACAAGCCATTGGGCATATTTACCGCTAGTAGTCAAAGACAAATTAGCCAAAATTAGGCTGTCCCATTATACCATCCCCTCCATAAACTTATCAAGCTTAATCTTGAAACCAGATATGTCTTTTGCCTCCACTACTCCCTTTGGAAGGCTGTTCCAGAATTTCACTCCTTTGATGGTTAGAAAACCTTGGTCTAATTTCAAGTCTACACTTCCTGATAGTCAGTTTATATCCATTTGTTCTTGTGTCCACATTGGTACTGAGCTTAAATAATTCCTCTCCCTCCCTGGTAGTTATTCCTCTGATATATTTATAGAGAGCAATCATACATCTCCCCTCAGCCTTCTTTTGGTTAGGCTAAACAAGCCAAGCTCTTTGAGTCTCCTTTCATATGACAGGTTTTTCATTCCTCGGATCATCCTAGTAACCCTTCTCTGTACCTGTTCCAGTTTGAATTCATCCTTCTTAAACATGGGAGACCAGAACTGCACAGAGTATTCTAGATGAGGTCTCACCATTGCCTTGTGTAACGGTATTAATACCTCCTTATCTCTACTGGAAATACGTTGCCTGATGCATCCCAAGACCGCATTAGCTTTTTTCACAGCCATATCACACTGGCGGCTCATAGTCATCCTGTGATCAACCAATACTCCGAGGTCCTTCTCCTCCTCTGTTACTTCCAACTGATGCCTCCCCAGTTTATAACAATAATTCTTGTTATTAATCCATTGTTACTGATGCATTTGCAAAAGAAGCTAATATAATTCTGGGCTCTATTTATAGGAGTGTTGAATGTAAGGGTACGTCTATACTACCTGCTGGATTGGCGGGTACTAATTGATCTATCGGGGACTGATTTATCCCATCTCATCTAGACGCGATAAATCTATCTGCGAATCAACTCCCATACTCCACCTCGTCAGGAGGAATAAGCAGCGTTGATGGGGGAGCCACAGCAGTCGACTCGCCGCCGTGAGGATGGCCAGGTAAGTCGAACTAAGATACTTTGACTTCAACTACACGAATAGCGTAGCTGAAGTTGCGTATCTTAGACTGATCCCCCCCCCCGCCACTGTAGACCAGCCCTAAGTTACGAGAGGTAATTGTCCAACTTTACTTAACGCTTGTGAGGGCACAGCTGGCGTAATGTGTCCAATTCTGGGCACCACACTTTAGGAAAGGTGTGGATAAATTGGAGACAGGAGCGCAACAACAACAACAACGATGAAAGGGCTAGAAAACCTGACTTATGAGGCATGGGTAAGAAAACAGTATGTTTAGTCTTAAGAAGAAATCACTGAGGGGGGAACCCAATATGTTTTCAGATATATTAAGGGCTGTTATAAAGAGGACTGGTCAATTGTTCTCAATGCCCATTGAAGGTAGGATAAGAAGTAATGGGCTTAATCTGTAGCAAGGGATATTAGGCAAAACTTTCTATGATTGTTAAGATAGTTAAGCACTGGAGTAGGCTTTCAAGCGAAGTTGTAGAATCCCCATCATTGGAGGTTTTTACAAACTGGATGGACAAACAAGGATGGTGTAGGTTTACTTGGTCCTGCCTCAGCACAGGGCACTGGACTAGATGACCCCTCAAGGTCCCTGTGATTCTAGGCTTTTCTTTCTGTGAAGCCTATTTTAGAAATGCAAAGAAGGCCCAGCACACATTTAAATAGCTAACTGGGGCGTTAGATATGATTTTTTTTAAGAGCTGATGCTACCATCCTCTGTTCATTGTTTATTAACTGTCTTTACTCACTTTCACTTGAGTAAACTGTGTACATACAGGGGACAAGGCTGAATACATCACTGCCATACAGAACACTTGGCTAATTGCAAGGAAATCTGTACCAAGAGAATTTAATGGTGAGGCAGGGAGAAAGTTAGTTGTCTGAACTACTTTTTATACAAAACTAAGTAAAGGGGCTGGCATTAGTGACCTTCCTGCACAGTGGCATTAGTCAGTGCAAGTATTCAGATGTTCAGTGATTTGACAGATGGCTTATGTATCAGTCTACTCTCAAATGATGAGATGATGTTTAAGTGTTTGGCATGAAATTGTATTGCCTTCTCAAACATCACTTCAAAAATATCTAATTGTTTTATTCATCCCCACTTTTCTGTACTTCTGCCACACCATGAAATAGGCTACCGATATGTGATCTGCTTTCACATAGTTGTCACTAGTTGTAGAGGAAAGTTGTTATATATTCCTATACACTCAATTATTTTTAAATCTATAGTACTGCTTGGTTCAGATTCATGATTAGAAAGTAGCCATCAGTGTTGCAGTACTTAAACGTGTGTGATGCTCCCTGCAGGCAAAGCAGCAACCCAGCATTCTTTGCAGACTAGAGCGCATTCCAGCCCACATTCTCAGTGATGAGACTGTACAAATAAGGAAGCAAACAGTCCCGAGTCATACTGACTTTCAGTGCCATAGAAATAACAGGTGGATGGACAGCGAAGTTAGTGCTTACCAAAGAGGGAAAAGGACAGACTAGCTATGAAAGAAGTGTTATTTTTAAAGCTCCAAAAAGGAATTCTGAATCCAGTAACTAATGGGATTAAACTATCACCGGTTAACAATAGTTCAGTTGAGCTATGAGAAACTGCAATCTTGTGCTTATTAGACAAACTTGTATGTCTGGAAAGGGGGCTACACTCTCATGTGGAATACTTAAGCGCATGTACTGAGAGGAGAGGTCTCTGCTCCTGGCAGGCAGCCTGGAGCAAACAGCATCATTCTTCTGTGAACAGAAATTATGGGATGTTTGTGTAATAGGCAAAGACGAGGACCAATCACTAACCAAAATACCCAGTAAACAAAAATCCCAAGAATTTAGAATGCAAAGTCTTTAGGGTGGGGACTGTCTCCAGACAGCACCTAGTACAATGGGTCCTGCTTCATAACTGGGGTTCAGTTGCTATGCTAATACAAATAACCACCCAGCAGAATGCACTCCATGCTTTGCCTGAATATTAGAGCTCGGGCACTGCAAATTATTTCACTCTGCCTACATGACAATAAGCCATTATTTTTATGTTTATGTTTTTTATTTATATAAATATGATTAGTCTAGCTTAGTATTCTTGGTAAGGCTAATGAAGAGCATATAGGCAAATCAACATGACAGGTAATTTGCCATTAATAGTTTGATTTCATCAGCCTGGCCGCAGTGCATTATAAACTAGGAAAATTATATGAAGCATGAGATGATGATATCAGTGTTTAACATTTAGTTTCCATTATGTTACTGCAAAAGAGAAGTACGGCATCTCTTACTGCATTTTTGTTAAAGTATTTTCATCTTTAAAAAAATTTACAAACTCAGTGGTATCTTTTCTTCATCTGGACAAACCACCATCCCAGCAGGCTGGCCCAATCAAGCAGAGCTGTTGTACTACAGAATCTTCGTGAAAAGTTTACTGAAGCAGATTATGACTTAAACCTACTGTGACGGGATCCCCGGCGTGCAGCTTGGGACTGTAGGACTGCTGTTTGCCCTTAACTCTTCAGCCTGGGCTGTCTCTAACAGTGTTTTCATACAGACAAGCAGGAAACCTCTCCAGGAGCTGTGATCACTCAGCACAACAGCATGTGGAGCCGCACACCCAGCTAGATTGCATGAATGCTCCCAGAGCCACTAATAAGTCACACAGAGAAAGGCACCAACCAAACTCCCAGCTTTGTACCTCAGGAATATACCATCTTGCACTGCTCAGGACCAGCAATGTAAGTTTATTACTTGGTTCACCCCTTCGTAAATAGAAAAGGACAGTTGCCTGTTCCATAACTGGCATTCTTCGAGATGTGTTGCTCATGTCTATTCCACAGTAGGTGTGCATGCTCGCCACATGCACTGGTACTGGAAGTTTTTCCCTTAGCAGTACCTATAGCGGGATCATTGCTGCGACCCCTGGAGTGGCACCTCTATAGCGCGCTATAAGGGGAGCTGTGTGCTCCCCCCACCCTCGATTCCTTCTTGCTGGAGCAACTCTGACAGAGCGGAAGGAGGGCAGGATGTGGAATAGACATGAGCAACACATCAACAGTTACAGAACAGGTAACTGTCCTTTCTTCTTTGAGTGTTTGCTTATGTGTATTCCACAGTAGGTGATTGCACGCTATGTCTGATGGAGGTGGGTAGGAGTTCACAGATTCCCTGGCTGAAGCACAGCTCTACCGCAGCGAGCGTCATCCCTGGCGTGGGAGACAATCGCATAGTGTGAGGTGAACATGTGCACTGAGGACCAGGTAGCAGCTCTACAGATGTCCTGGATAGGGACATAGGCCTTGTTGGCTGCCTTTGTGGCCCGAGCCCTTGTCGAGTGAGCCCTCATGATAGGTGGTGCGGGAACCCCTGCTGGGTCATAGCATGTGTGGATGCACAATGTGATCCACCGGGAAAGCCTCTGGGTGGAGATTGGTTGACCCTTCATGCGCTTGGCTGAAGCAACAAATAGTTGTGGACCTGCGGAATGGTTTAGTCCGATCCAGATAAAAAGTCAGTGCCCAGCGCACATTGAGCTTATGGAGGCAGCATTCATCGTTAGAGGCATGAGGTTTGGGGCAGAGGACAGGCAGGAAGATGTCCTGGCCCATGTGAAAAGCAGAAACCACCTTAGGGAGGAATGCAGAGTGTGGGTGGAGCTGCACCTTGTCCTTGTGAAAGACCAAGGGGGTGGGGGGAAGGAATCGCAGGTCAGGATCCTGAGCTCCGAAACCCATTGGGCTGACATGATAGCCATGAGGAAGGCTACCTTCTATGAAAGCTGAGACCACGAGCGTGTGTCTAGGGGCTCAAACGGGGGTCCCGTGAGGTGGGATAATACAAAATTTAGATCCCACTGAGGAACAGGGGTTCTAGCATAGGGAAAGGACTGGTCTAGCCCCTTGAGGAAATGCCTGGTCATGGTATGGGAGAAAACCAAGCAGCCCTGGACCGGCAGATGGAATGCCAATATAGCCGCCAGGTGCACCCTGATGGAGGAAGGTGCCAGGCCCTGAGTTCTAAGGAGAAGGAGGTACTCAAGGATAAACTGGAGCAGGGCAGACATTGGGGAAGTACCCCACTCGCCCGCCCACCTGGACAACCTGCACTACTTTGTCAGGTAGGCTTGGCACATGGATGACTTCCTACTTTCTAGGAGGACATGCCTGACCCCTTCCGAACACCTCTCCTCTGCAGCTAGCCATTGAGTAGCCATGCTGTCAAATGGAGGGTGGCCAGGTTGGGGTGGAGGAGGTGGCCCTGATCCTGGGAGAGTAGGTTCTGGGTGGAGCGGCAACGGCCACAGAGGGGCCATCAGCAAGCCCAGGAGGGTCCCATACCAGTGTTGCCAAGACCAAGCTGGGGAAATCAGGAGGACATATGCCTTGTCCATTTTCACTTTCTCTAGGACCTTGCCAATGAGGAGGAATGGGGGAAAGGCATAGAGGAGTTGACCTGACCATGACACGAAAGCATCTGAGATCGCATTCCTCCCCACCCATCCTCTCGAACAGAATTGGTGGCAATGCCAGTTCTGTCAGGTCACAAACAAGTCTACTTGGGGAGTGCCCCACGCTCAGAAGAGCTGGTGAGTGACCTCCGAGTGGAGCGACCACTTGTGTTGGGAGGAGAAAACCCTGCTCAATCGATCAGCCTGTGTGTTGACGCTTGGCAGGTGGAAATCCTTCAGGAAGCTGGCGTGGGCTATACAGAACTCCCAGAGGCTGAGGACTTCCTGGCAGAGCGCCGAGGACCTCATCTCACCTTGCCTGTTGGTGTAAAACATCGCGGTCCATGAGTGCTCTGACCACTTTGCCATGCAGTTGTGAGCTGAACGCCACACAGGCTAAGCGTATTGCTCTGAGCTCCCTGACATTTATGTGAAGGGGCAACTCCAAGGCCGAGCACATCCCTTGAGTCTGAGAGTTCCCTGTGTGGGCCCCTAGCCCAAGTCCGACACATCAGACATGAGGTTTAGTAATGGGGTTGGGTCCTGGAAAGGAATCCCCTGGAGCATGAGCTGATTGAGGTCTCGTGAATCCAGGATAGGCCTGAGCCCCCCTTTCGCCTTCAGGATAAGGAAATAATGGGAGTAAAACCATTTTCCCCAGAGCTCCCTTGGAATTTTCTCCACAGCTCCCAAGCTGAGGAGCTGTCCCACTTCCTGCTCTAGCAGGGGTAAATGTGACGGGTCTCCCCTGCCATCTGAGGGAGGGGAGATGGGAGGGTGGGGGTAAGACAAATTGTAGCATGTTGAGGACCCAACGGTCCAATGTTATTCAGGACCATTCTGTTAGGAGCACACAAAAGCAGTTGCTGAAGACAAACTTTATTGGTAGGTGCCTCTTGGGGGGGCACCTGGGTACCCTCCTGCAACTAGTCAAAAATGCCTGTTGCCCCTTGTGGGCTCAAGTAGCGGGGCATAGCGAGATTGTCTTTGAGGTCGCCTCTTTTGGGTCTTGGACCTCTTATAGGTAGGCTCATATTTTGGCTGGGGAGCCGGGGCAGGAGCCTGCGGCTTAGGCTTTTCCTTGGGCAGAACATAAAGCCTGAGGGTTTGTAGGGTGTACGTGAGTCCTTCATGCCAGGAAGTTTCACGTCCGTTTGTTCCGCAAACAGGTCCTTGCTATCAAAGGGAAGATCCTGCATCACAGACTGTGCTTCCATGGAGAGCCTGGACAGCAGTAGCCACGATGCCCTGCGCATGGACACTGCCGAGGCCATGGACCGAGTAGCTATGTCAGCTGCTGCCAACAGAGCAGCCTTTGCAGCAGCGGCACCCTCCTCAATGAGTGCCTTAAATTCCTTCCTTTCATGTTCTGGGTTCAAATTTCAGCAGTGATCCCCCACAAGTTTAAACTCATTAAGGAGGGCTTGGTGGTTGGCCACCAGGAGCTGGAAACTGGACAATGAATAAAGTTTCCTACCAAATGAGTCCAGCCTTATAGAGTCCTTATTCTTGGGTGTGGGTCCTGGTTGACCCTGTCTCTCCCTATGATTTACAGACTCCACCACTAGGAAGTTGGGGGCCGAGTGGGTATAGAGATACTTGTGCCCTTTCGTGGGCACAAAATATTTGCGCTCTGCCTTCTTTGATATTGGCACAAGGGAGGCTGACGTTTGCCAGAGGGCATTGGAAATGTTAGCCACCCCTTCATGCAGCAGCAGGGCCACTCTGCTTGGTGCCAAAGGCGAGAGGACATTGAAGAGCGAGTCTGAGAGTCCCTCCATCTCCTCAGCTTGGAGTTTGCAGCTCAACGCTACTCACTTCAGTAGCTCCTGGTGAGCCCTGAAGTCTTCCTGTGGTGTGGAGGGGGGTGGGGATGTAACCTTGTCATCCGGCACGGGGGAGGCCAGTACGGAACTCCATACTCTGCTTTAGTCACCAACTAGGTTGTCTGGTTGGGTTCCGTCGAAGACTGTGCAGGCCTGAGAGCGGTCCTCTGACTGGGATCTGCTTTGGGTCGGGGTCAACTGTCTAGAGCCCAGCAGTGGCTTGCCTCTAGAGCAGGGCCCGGGTGCCGGTGGTGCCCTGGGTACCTGCAGAGTCATAATTTCTCGGGCCACCTGCAGAGCATCCGGACAGGCCTGAGTCGACGCAACCAGGCTGCTCCGCTTGATATGAGTTGGAGCTCTGGGGCCCGGGGCAGGAACTCGGGCTGCCCAGCGTGGGTCTAGCCTCTCCCCCTGCTTTCTCGTGACACCGCTGATTAGACTGGGCCTTTCTCTGTTTCTTAGATGGGAAGCGGTGCTGGCCGCTGGAAGGTGCCGGCAGGGCCTGCTTTAGGCCAATTAAACCAATTACCCTGAATCGGGCCCCGCCCCTAAGAGGGCCCCGCACCCAAGCCCCGGTACTGCGTACCAGCAAGAGCTGGTGCACTGTACGGGGTGGCCCAGCTTCCCCAGGGGGCACTTTAAAGGCACTCCAGGCCCTTTAAATTGCCACCAGAGCCCCACTGCTGGAGTCCTGGGGTAGGGCTGAGGGGCTCTGGGAGGCTATTTAAAAAGTCCGGGGCTCCCACTGTGTCTACCACCCTGGCCCTTTAAATAGCCGTGGGAGTCCTGGGGAAGTGGAGGAGTTCCCAGGGCCTATTTAAAGGACTGGAGTGGCAGAGGCAGTTGGAGTGCATCCCCACCCCGCCCCCGACCTGCTACCCCAGGGCTCCCACGGCTATTTAAAGGGCCGGGGCGGTAAAAGCAGGGGAGCCCTGGGCCCTTTAAATAGCCCCCGAGTCCCAGGCTGTTGCTGCTACCCTGGTGGGAGGAGGTGGGGCTCTCACCATACAGGGTGGGCTGCACCCCCTGTACCTGCACCCCCTGCCCACAGCCAGCCCCTGCTGCACCCCCTGCCCTGCCTGCAACAGACCCACACCCCCCTGCCCTGCCTGCACCAGCCTGTCTGCAGCCAGCCCCGCACCCCCTGCCCACAGCCAGCCCGTCTCCAGGCAGCCCCTGCCACATCCCCTGCCCTGCCTGCACCAGCCCCTGCACCCCCTGCCCTGCCTGCACCAGCCCCACACGCCCTGGCTGCACCAGCCAACCCCTGCCACAACCTTCTGCCCGAAGCCAGCCAGTCCCGCACGTCTCTGTCTCCAGCCCTACCAACCCATGCCACACCCCCTGTCTCCAGCCAGTCCCGCACCCCTTGCCCTGCCTGCAGCCAGACTCTACCTCCAGTCAGACCCTGCCCTGCCACCAGCAAGCCCCATGTCCACTGGTGCCCTGCAGTTCCCAGGACAGTAACCATGCACACCTGAGTCAATGAGGGTTCAGGGAGCAGCTGGGACCCACACATGTGCCCACCCGCAGGGAGTGGCAGGAACCCACACATGTGAAACGGAGCTCATTTCTAGTTCAGGTCCATCTTTTTAAAAAAGAACTTTAGGTAGGGTTAACATATATCCGTATTTTCCCAGACATGTCAGGCTTTTTGGTTCTTAAATTGCCATCCGGGAGGAAAATATGGACATATGGTAATCCTATGGGTACAAAAAATACATACTGTGGCACATCTCTTAAATCAGAACTTTTTATAGGCAATCAGTTGCTAAGAAATGAAAGGCTTTTTTTTTTAACGTGTTTTTTTTTTTTTTTTTTATAGTCATCCCTGGCAAGGCCCTGCCAAAAATGTTTAAATTGGGCCCCACACTTCCTAAAGCCGGCCCTGGGTGCTGGGGGATCACTGTGCACCAGGGTTGGAGCCAGTGCTGACTCCAAGAGAAGGAGTCTAATGTCTCTTTCTTTTTTAGTTTTAGGTTTAAAGGACCTGCAAGTCACTAATGTGGGATTCACCCAAGCAGCAGAGACAGTTGGCAGGCGGGTCACTTCTGGGCATGGAACGCCTGAAAGAGTCGCACGATTTAAGCCCTGGGGCACAGGACATGCCCCAGCCCGAATGCTAACTAACTGAACTGAAACTAATGAACACAGGTACCACTAACAATAAATGACAAGTTCTGGGACGAGCTGCAGCAAGTAGGTCCAATGCACCCTCACTGGCGGCAAGAAGGAACTGATGGTGGGGGGAGCTCCCCTTATAGCACTATGGAGGCATCACTCCAGGAGGCGCAGCAGCGTTCCCCCTATGGGTACTGCTAAGGGAAAAACTTCCAGCATTGGTGTACGTGGCAAGCATGTGCACCTACTGTGGAATACACTTGAGCAAACACTTGAAGAAGAAGCGGATATACACCAGCCTTTTTAAACCTGAGCAGATTTACCAAACACTTCAGGCAAACTTAGGGTTGCCAGATGTCTGGTTTTCAACCAGAACACGTGGTTGAAAAGGGCCTCGGCGGATTCAGTCAGCACTGCTGATTGGGCCGTTAAAAAGGCCAGGCCGCAGCACAGTGGGGCAAAGGCAGGCTCGCTGTGTGCCTGGCTTTGTGCAGCTCCCCGGAAGCAGCAGCATATCCCCCACCTCCTTCGGCTCCTACACATAAGGTCAGCCAGGGGACTCAGCACGCTGCCACCACCCCAAGCGCTGTCTCTGCAGCTCCCATTGGCCAGGAACTGTGCCCAGCAACACTAGGGGACGGGGCAGTGCACAGAGCCACCTGGCTGTGCCACTGTCTTGGAGCCAGAGAAGGGACATGCTGCTTCTGCTTCTGGGAGCTGCTTGAGGGATGCTCCTGCTGGAGCCTGCACCCCTGCCCCCCTCACATACCCCAACCCCTTGCCCTGATCCCCCTCCTTCCCTCCAAATCCCTTGGTCTCAGCATGGAGCACCCTTTGTACCCCAGAGCCCACAGCCCCCAGCCAGAGCCCTCTCATCCCCCAACCCCTTGTCCCAGCTCAGAGTTCCCTCACACATCCTGAACCCCTCATTTCTGGCCCTACTGTGGAACCTGTCCCCCTAGCTGAGCCCATATGCCCCCCAAATACCCCACCCCTGCCTCAGCCCAGAGCCCCCTCCCATACTCTAAACCCCTTGGCTTCGCCCCCCAGTCCTCTCCCATACTCTGAACCCCTCATCCCTGGCTCCACCCCAGAGCCCTCACCCCCTCTCACATCCCAACCCACTGCCTCAGCCTGGAGTCCCCTCCCGCATCCTGAACTCATTTCTGGCCCCACCTCAGAGCCCACCTCCCCAGCCAGAGCCCTCACCTCCTCCAACACCCCAACCCCTGAGCCAGCTTGGTGCAACTGAGCAAGTGAGTGAAGGCGAGGAGAGCAAGCAACAGGCGGGGGTGGGGGGGGCGGAATGGCGTGAGAAGGAGTTTTGTGCAAGTAGAAAGTTGGCAAACTCACTGGTAAAGATAAACAGTGAAACAAGTTTGACTTTTTGCCTATAACTTATAATCACTTAAACTCTACCTTTTGTAGTCAGAATTACCAAAATATAAGCACGCAGTCTAAACTCTCAACCCTATTAGACTAGGCAACATGTAGATTAAGGATTTTCTGCCCCCCCACCCCACCCATTAGATATTGCAGTTCATAGTACACAGGTTTCACCCTTGACACCTGGGCCAGTCTCCAAAATGGCGTCTTCAGTCTTCTCAGTGTTCTGGTTGCTTGCAGCATAGGTGCAGGAGAGGAGAAACAGCAAAGCATGGGGCCACTGTGTTCTGTTTTAGCTCCTTAGTCTACGTACTTGGAGAATACAAGCCCAGGCATGTCCGGTGAGCATTGCTGAGGCACCATGCAAGGTTGAGCAATTCCCCTGGTGTGGCCCTGTGCGAGTGGCATTGCACCGTAGCCTCCCTGTTGGACAATGGCTGTTGATGGTTGGTTGACAGCGACCCAGGCATTGGTTACTTTTCCTTGCTGTTGTCTCTGGGGAGCTGCTAATTCCCCTATTTAGAGCATGTTTTAGTGACAGCCATATAACAGTCTCATAACTTCATAGCACTAATGATTTACATACTTAGAACAAAGACGTTCAGCAGCTCATGGCCTTCCCTGATACCTCACATGGCATGCTTTAATGCAATACCACAATTTTATATAAATGAGGAATATGGGGGGGGGCAGAATTTACAGGGCCCTCTCCCAGATACAGTATGTCACACTGACCAATAGTACTGTTTTATATACATGAGAACTCCCACTTAAACTGAACTTATGTACTAAACAACTGTTCTGTCTCATTTAGGTAAGAGCTTTAGGCCATGTACTGTGTCCCAGTATATGTACAGTGCCCAGCATGGTAGGGTCCTGATCTTGGTTGGAGCATGTGGGTGCTACTGTCCTAGCTCTTCATGGCAGGAACCATCTTCTATGTGTACAGCACATAGCACATTGTGACCTGGCTTGCAGCCTGTGGGTGCTACTATAATATGTGCTAGTGAGCTGCACAAAACTTTATAAAAGGAATCAAGATTACAGTAGAGGGTTTACATAGAAATGGTATAGCAAAATGGGAAGGGGGTATATTGAGGTGGACCCTCCACATTAGATTCAGGTAGGGGTATAATCTCATCACAGTGGTGGAGACTTGCGTGCATACCGTGGGTGTCTAACTTTCAAGTGAAAATCCTTTATTGCAGGTCACCCCTTCAGATAGAGGCATTCTAGATTGGGATGGAAGATTTGGCCTCTGTCCTGCAAGAGGAGATGTAGAGTCAACTGTACGGTGATTGGTGGACAGACTGCCATGTGCATGAGGTATGGGTACCAAGTCTGTCATGGCCATGTTGAGGCTATGAGAATGACCGTGGCTTGTTCCACCTGATTTTGTGAAGCACTTCAAACAATAAAGCCATATAACCAGTACATCCCATCTAACGAGGAAGGCGTCCCTCAGACAGCTGACCCAGACCTGCTCTTGAGCAGAACTGTGGACATTTGGAGTTTTTGAGTGTGGCAAAGAAATCTATGGTCAGGAATCCCTAGCAGTTGAATATGTGCTGCAGGGTTCATGTCTAACTCTCACAAGACCCCAAGTGCGAATCTCCTGCTCAGTGAGTCCACCATGGTGTTCTGGTGTCCAGATAGGTAAGAGGTCAAGCTGTTGATGTCACGTTGGATACACCAATTCCTCAATTTTAGTGCTTCGGAGCACAAGTTTTGGGACCTTGCTCCCCTTTGTCTGTTACTATAATATGCAGGTGACATTGTCATTACTCTTGCCATCCTTTAAAGTGCTGGCACATGTTGCAGACTGCATGTAATTCTCACCAGTTGATATGGAACACCAATTCTGAAGGAGCGCACCTGCTCTGTACTGTGTGGGTCTGTAGCCATGCTCCCCAAGCACAGAGGGTGGTGTGGGGGCAGGTAATTGGTTGTGAGTATCAAGGACAGTCTGTGCTCTTCCTTTGGTAATTACTGAGTATCCAGTGACAGGTACCGGATGCTGCAGGGAACAGTGGGGACTCGGGGATTGGTGTGTGCCTAGTGCTAGCCTGAACAGAGAAAGCAAGGTCTGCGGCGCCCTGGAAGGTATTGTGCGTGTGTGGGGCGGCTAGCAGCACAGGCTCTTGGTTTCAGGGAGCTGAGCTACAATAGCCACAGGCAAGATTGCTTCTTGCTAAGGGTAGATAGTGGGCCTCAAATTTGGAGGCAGATAAATAATATCTGCTACAGTTCTTCAGCTGCAGAAACTACTGCACATGCTGAGGCTGGGAGACATTACTGCAGTTCCAGAAACACGTGGTTGGAAGAATGATGGGGATGTGTGGAGGGAGCTTATTTCATTGAGCTGCTCTTTCCAGTTAGCTTAAGTTCCTTTTCCCACCAGCCTAATTGCACTGTCAGACCTTTCCCAGGGTCAGCCAGTTCGCACAGCTTCATGTGCGCTGGAGTCACAAACTGGGCTCAGAATAGGCTTCTTAATAGTAAGCAGTAAGCAAAACCTGCATATACATACTGAAAAAAGCAAAACCAAGGACTGGAAAGAGAAGATAGCCTGCTTAGAACTGAATCCTTCCATACTAGGAGATAAGGGGCAGCAGATTTTCCCCCACAGCTTCAGAGGAAACCCTCCCCCAGTCAGTTTATAGAGACGTGTCTTCATGAGCTGTGTAGCTTTTACACAGAATATGCTGGCTGACAGAAAAGAGCAGAATTCCATGCAATCTGGCTCGCTCAGATCTCTGCTTCCTGGCCAGTCTACTGCTCTCCAGTTTTTTTTCTAGTTGTCTGTTTTGGGCTCTTCCGTCTCCAATTGCTTTGGACTATTTGTCTGATCTCTCCAGTCTCCCCCCCTCTCTCTCATTATCTCCTTTTTGTCACCTTTAGAATCCTGCAGCTAACATTACTTACCCAAAACCAGTGAGATCTATTTTTGTTTTCCTAATAAGCTACATTTCTGTGGAATATGCAGTAGGAGGACACAATCCTAAAAGTAGCACCTGTTCATTACCAAGGCCTTTCCCAAAAGGAATCTCATTCCATCCATAAACTAAGCCTCCATTTAAGAACTGCTGATTTACACATATTTACAAGGCTGCTGCGGGTAGATTAGGCACTCATTTCTTTCACAAAAATCATTCTAAGTGTCTTTATGTATTTTTCTCTGAACAGTGAAGCTGGCCAACTTAAAGAAATTGCAAGATCTTTAATGTCAGAGCTACCATTTGATTCTTCAGGGAAAAGAGGACCAAAAGAGGCCAGGTTCCCTCCAAATGCCTTTTATGTTGCTTTGTCACAGTGTTATCTTGTTTTACAAGTGCTCTGTTTACGAGAATGCCATGAAGAAAAATGTTCATTTAAGTTCCGTAATCACATAGGGCTACTTTGTAAGCCAACAGAATACAGCCTCAGCAGCTGCTTGCCCACAAAACTTTGCAATTGTGGAGACTAATTAAGATTCTTCAGAGGAAGTACCTTCTCTTTGCAGAATGCCTTATTAGATATTCTGTACCTCCCTTCTTCAGAGCAGAATGTCTGACGGTGCCTGTTCTAAGTTTATGGCTTATGAATTACCAATTGATTCCAAAATATCTCTGCTCTTTTCTGTGTCTGAATAAAGTTGTTTCCTTTAAAGGAAACAAAAAGTGGCATTCTGCAATTAACTACCAAAAGTCTAGCTATTTAACTGTGTTAGACTGAACTTTTAATTAGACAGCACAATACTTTCTAACTCATCTTCTCTACCAAAGGCTGTTAGGATTTGCATGTCATAATGCAGAGGGTTCAATAAAGGGGGAATTAATCATGGCTTTCAGCTGATGGTGGCTAAAGTTCAGGACAGTCTTGCCAGTTTGTAAGACTTGATTAAATTCAAGAGATTTTTTTTTAAATCAACAGAAGGACATGTCAGGTCAATTTGAAAACTATTTTATTTACAAGGTTGGATACACTTATTAAAGTAGTCGGTATCTGTGACCAGTTCTCTTCATTGATCCACAGTAACTACAGCAAAATGTCCTCAATATCAAGCTTGAGCTATTCCAAATGTCACTCTTTAGTACTACTATATTCAGCACCTCCATGAGGCATGCAGCTATTGCCCATGGGACAAAACTTGAGTTTGTAAAACAAGTTGACACCAGTGCATAGCCACAGTGGGGATACAGGTTGTACGTCTGGTATACTAATGTCTCCAGTTTTAATAAAAAAATCAAGTTTATACTCTCACTTCTATGACTACTCACTTTTCTTTACGCATTTTTATTCCTATTTTGGGCTCTATACATTAGATAAAACTTTTATAAAATGTAAATAGTTACCTTTACCTTTTCTGCTGCTCAGCTTCATCAGTTTGTGTTCTGTTCCACACTGGCTTTGAAATAGTCAATGTAAAAATAAAGCCCTTAAACTTAAAGGTATGCCAATTTCAGGAAGCAGCAAGGCAAGTGATTAATGTTAGACATGGAAGACACCATTTGCTACAAACTTATATCTATTACTAGGATTTGAAAAGGAAGTAAGAGATGTTAAATATGTAAACAAACTGCCATGGTTCTAATGTACAAAACTTCTAGCTGGTTTGTCTGTCTTTTACCATCAAGTAGATCAGTTTTATTTTTCTGTTGACTGCAGTACGTGTTTAACTCTTGCCACATTATCTGGATTTTTGGGGAAGTATTTCCATCTCCCCAAATTTAGCAACTTAAAGCTTTCATATCACTTGCTGCACAAAAGTTATACTGTATTATGTAGTAACAAACACTTAATTCTCTGGGAATATAATGGAAAGTTACATTCCTCACTGTTCAAAGAGGATATTCAAAACAGGTATTTTCTTACTTTGTTACAGCAACACTTAGACAACATGATCTGTAATTAAACAATGCTATTCAGAGGAAATTGATCTTTTTTTAAAATTGGGATTTGACTAAACTATAACAAATTTCAACTTCATTTATATTTCCTACTAGAATGATGCGTCTCAGAACAAGTATCAAAAAAGAAATTGTACTTTTAAATCTCAACAGGAGGTTGAAAATGCAACATCGATTTATAGATATCACGATTCTCACCCAAGTTGTTTTGCAACAAACCGCAAGACTTCACCACTACCACAACAAAAATGAAGTGAGAAAACCACAAGATTAGTCGTCCCTTCTTTTATCTACAAAGACTTTTTCAAGCAAGCTTTCTGCTGCTGGAATTCACACCTTCAACATATAAAAGATCAAAGGTCAAATGGGATAATTTCACCCCTTGTCTGCTTTCCTTTTGTGAGCAGGCGGTTTGTGTGTGGAATATATCAAACATTAGGACAAAAATACTTGTGTGGAACACTTATAAATATTTGCAAATTTAAACTTATAAATTACCCATCTTCATAATACAATCCAACTACTGTTGAGGGAAAAGTGGGATTCTTAAAAGTTTCAGTTAGACACGCCATTTTTAATCACAGCACAATCTCTGCTGCAGGGAAGATCATTTCAGGCAGTCAGACACAACTGAATATTTGGAAGTGTTTGCAAATTCAACAGGGGATTAAGTCATCCAAATTTGGACTGGCAAACTCCAAACTAGCTAATAGTTTTCTTTATTCAGATTAGACATAACAAATATCAGGTACAGCAGTTAGTCTAAAAAAATACATTTAAAAATCTTCGTAGACCATGCTCCCTATAACAACATTCTTCCAAAACCAACTTTATTTTACAAATTAATCTACATTATTAATGTAAAAAGAAATTCTCAAATTTAGCATTATGTCATTATTTCCAAACAAACATCTATTGGAACGTTTCCATTATTTGCAAATGTTAGAATCTGTAATACATTTCTCTAATGTATCCTGTACATATTAAATAACCTAAAAGGCTCCTCTTGTAGTGCATTAACAATTCAGCAAGCACACAGTATTTTTCCAGTACCATTTGCATTACAATTATTTGCCTGCAAATGTAATTAACATCTAAAAGTGCACGTTTAGTTTTTTGAGTAACCTGTTTATCTGAGGAAACCTAGACCTCCACTGGAAGTGTTACTCTACCTGTAGCTAATCTAACCATGATTAGAAATGTGCAACTAGAAGGTACTTTGAGACTATACAACAACTGAATTATGTACATAAGTCAAAGGTCATTCAGTCTTTAGCTTGTATTTACATCCAAAAATGTTCACTACCACAGGATCATACCGTGAACTCAGTATAGCATTAGATAATGATGGTATTTAATTAGAATTGGTAACTGCAATTCAGTATAGCACAAAATGTAGCCCAAGAAATACCCTGAAAAATGGATGTGTGTATTAAATAAAACTCTAATATGTCACAGAACAAATCCTCTGCTGGATATTCTTACAAATTCAGTGTTTGAAATAATAGGATCCTGCTCTATCAAGCAACTAGAAGATCCAGCAAGGATGCTATATAATACAGTTAAAAAAAAAAGCCTCAAATGAGGGATTATTTGAATTACTGTAAACCACACTGGCCACTGTTAGCACTAGTTTAAAGACAGTCACACTACATGCAGAATCCCTGCTGACAGGATCCACACAGGTTTCAGTACATAAGCATAGGATGAAATTTTATTGTCACTAAAAGTATTAAACATTTTTGAAGCCGGTTGATAGTGTTTTCCTCACTCTACCAAGTGGTGAACCTTTAAAAAAAAAGCCATTCCAGATTATCCAGTCTGAGATTAATCTTAGCTTCTCACCAAGAAATCCAGTGTATATGCCCATACTAGAATTGCAATTTGTATTATTAAAACAGGCTTTGAAATATTCACAATGTAATAAGTGAATTATAAAGAAATTCAAAAGGTTATTAATTTGCATGAATAGTAATTAAATCGGTCAAACACTCCTCCCGTTTATTCCCTCCCATCCTACTGAAAAGTGCAAAATTGAGCTATCGCTTGGTCCACAAACACAATACATCATGTACACAGAGAGATTTGACTTCTGATGGAAATCTGTTGCCAACTCATATCTTCAGTTTTAACTTTGAGAAAACTTCAACATCCAAAGATGGAGTTCAGTTCCAGCAGAATTAATTCTACAATCTGATTCTGGTAAACAGTGTGGACTGCTATGTTACCCGTCTCTTTCTCTGGCTTTAACAGAGTTGGTCCAAAAACTATTGCTACACTTTGATAAGTCATTCGGTTCTTTTCTCCATTTTCTACAACTCTGGGGAAAAAAGAAAATATGTGTTTAAAATAAATTCATCCATGTGAGAGAATAATGTGTTAACAGAGAAGAGAAACAAAACCAAATCAGTATTTCCTCATAATATTTATTCCATATTTACTGTCATTCATGAAACATGCCACTATTGTAATCACTTTCATTGTTTAAAATATATTTGACAATAGCTCTGTCCCTATAATCTACAAATTTCGCAGCTAAAGCACAACTAATAAAAACACTGTCCAAAAGTTGGATTTGCTTCTCCATAAGCTTGTATAAACACAGACAAGTGTTTTGCTTTGATGAAGCATGAACATCAAAGGAAACATGATTAGAACCTTCCCCGAGGACTTTTAATGTTTGATCACTCAGCTTTAAAAAGGGTGACTAGATGTTCTGATTTCATAGGGAGAGTCCCGATATATCTTATATAGGTGCCTCCCCACCCCGTCCTGATTTTTCACACTTGCTATCTGGTCACCCTAGCTTTAAGAGAGTACTGCAGTACATTAAGACTTCCTCTTCCTTCTACTACTCACCTCTTGAGGTGTCTAAAAAGTATCTGCATGGTATCCTGATTTGGCTTTGGCAACTGTTTAATTAAATCTTTGAGAGCATGAACACGCTGTCTTGGTTCTTGTTCTGGAAAAGATAAAAGGCAGATACACCATAAATTCAATATTTTTATTTAAAATTTCAGTAGCATATAATTTACCAAAAACTGAATGAAGCAAATTTTACAGTGCTGATATTAAGTAATACATTGCCACCTGGTGGCCATATTGAATATTACTGATAATCTGAAGGTAACACTTTAGAGACAAGAAGGGTGAGATAATATCTTTTATTGCAATGGCTCTCAACTTTTCCAGATTACTGTGCCCCTTTCAGGAGTCTGATTACCTTGTGTACCCCAAGTTTCACCTCACATAAAAACTACTTGCTTACAAAATCAGATATAAAAATACAAAAGTGTCACAGCACACTTACTGAAAAATTGCTTACTTTCTCATTTTTATAAAATAAATCAACTGGAATATAAATACTGTACTTACATTTCAATGTATAGTATATACAGTAGAATAAACAAGTCATTATCTGGATGAAATTTTAGTTTGTATTGACTTTGCTAGTGTTTTTTATGTAATCTGTTGTACAACTAGGCAAATATCTAGATGAGGTGACATACCACCTGGAAAACCTCTGCAAACCCCTGGGGTACACAGAACCCCTGGTTGAGAGCCACTGTTTTATTGGACTAACTTCTGTTGATAAGAGACAAGTTTTTGAGCTTACATAGAGCTCTTCTTCATGTCTGGGAAATGTACTCAGTTTCATAACTAAATACAAGGTGGAACAGATTGTTTAGCATATATCAAGGACCATTCATTCACCTTGGCTCTAATATCCTGGGACTGACACAGCTACACCACAACTGCATATAAGGTAAAACCTTTACAAAATTTCATAATTTCTCCTTTTTAAATAGTGAAAAGGAGAACATATTACAATTAAGTGCACCGTGCATACTTAAATATTTATGATTTATGAAAATGCTGTGCATGCTTTATGGACTTACTAATTGCATTGACAAAGTCATTGAAATGATTATATGTGAAGAGTGGTTCTGGCAGTTCTCTGAAAAACATTTTTAGAGCTCCTGTGATGACATGTATATCTTCCCATTTACTGTCATTCAAGTCCAATTTCTCATCTGAAAGAAAGCATATGGATGATTACTATAATCTAGTAGATATTCATCATTAATTACCTATTTCCTATACAAGTTGAACAATGAATGGGATTCTTATTACCCAGTGTAACGGGACCAGAGGAAACTGTTACTTACTGTAACTGTGGTTCTTCAAGTTGTGATTCAGACATGTATTCCACTTAGGTGTGTGCATGTAATCCACATGCCTAATACGGAGATACCTCTAAGAGATTTACTGGTGGGTGAGAAGGTATGAGTTGTGTCTGTCATTGTTGCTAGGCGGATGCACACTTAGCACTCCACATCCAGAAGTTTCTGGAATTGGGTGTGGTAGTTTTGGGTATGCTCAATAGGTTCCCTACTGGTACAGTCGGACTCCATGAGGGCAAGCAGTGAGGGCAGCTGCTTTACAAAAGTCCATGTTGCTTTGTGTGGGCTGGGAGAAGCTGAGCCCAGGAACAGAAAAGCAGGCTGTCTCTAACTCTAAAGCATTTTGCAGCAGGTTAGTGATACTGTTAACCCTTCAACAGGGAAGCCCTAGCAATGTTAAATACAGAAAGGAAAAATTGGGAGGGAAAAATAATTTTTTATTTTAATCATATACTTTGAACAATGTTTGATTTTAGCCAAATCATTTTAGTTAAATTGTCTCAACTAGTATGATTCACCACCTTTTCTTTAAATGTAATAATGGAGAAAGTCATTTATTGCTGTTCTGTTTTGTATTTTTCTTGTAACAGTGTTGGTTTGTTTAACCAACTGCTCAAACAAGTATATGGGTTTTCAATCAGTTGACTGGCTAACACTGATTTCAGCAGAGAAAGAGTCTGCATGGATTCCAACTGAAGATTCCTACAAGCAAGTGGAGGAAAGATGTTGCTTTTAACTCAGCAGATTGTATAAATTTGGTGATCAAAGACTAACTGAAACTCAGGTAAACTCAACCTAAGCTTTTGGGAACTCTGAGTTTCATCTCACTGTTTTTCTGTGGGAACTGACCTGTTTAGATTTAATTTTTTTTTTTATGTTTCTGTATAACTGTGAAGATAATGTGTGTGACTTATAAGGTAGCCATGTTATGTTGTAAAAAATGTAGTTATTTATTATGTTTCTTTATCATAAGATTTTTAAAAGTTGGTACTTAAGAATTAAGTTAATTCTTTGAGTTCCTTTGGACTTGATTGTGGGGAGGCTAACTCTTTGCAATCCTTGCTGAAAATCCTCCATGACTGATTTCTGTGTCTCCAGGTACTGAAGAAGGCACCCACAGGTTACAATGCACACCCAGCATGCAAGAGCCAGATAATTTTACCTAGCAGTATCCGTAGAGGGATGGCACTCATGCCTTCTTGCTGTAGCCCTTCCCCTGGCAGCGGTGTTCCAACTCCCACTGCACTGAGCACCTGGAGTGCACAGAGACTCCAGTGCAGAGGGCATGGAGAGTGGGTTGTGGAATAAATGGCTGCATCACATCTTGAAGAACCACAGTTACAGTAAGTAACAGTTTCTTCTTCTTCAAGTAGATGCAGTCATATATTCCACTTACATGACTCACAAGCTGTATCCCCCGGAAGGCGGGGCTTGGAGTCTACCTAAACAAGATTTGTAGGATCGCCTGACCAAAACTTGCATCCTCTGGAAGATGCAGTAACAGATCGTGTAGAATGACCTTGCACACACTGAGGAGGCATAGCTGAAGCTATTTTATATGCAGTCTTGATACAAGATCTTATCCATTTAGAGATCATTTGTGAAAAGACTACGCCATATGTCGTACAATCTACATAAGACACAAACAGGTGAGAAGAAGCACAAAACACTTTAGTCCTGTCCAGACAGAAGGCTGGACATCACCTGACATTTAACGTATGGAGATGAATGTGGCTTAGGAAAAAACACAGGTAAATATAGCACCTGGTTCAAATGAAACTGAGAAGAAACTTCACGACCACACCCCAAATTTTTGTCTAAAGTCACTTGGTCTTTGGAGACTTGTGTCTAAGAAGGCTCTGACATGAGAGCCTGCAACTCTCACACTCTTCTTGTGGATGTTATCGCTACCAGGAATGTAGTTTTCGGACACAAAATCAGAAAGAGACAAGACGCCAGAGGCTCAACTGGAGGTCCCATTAAAGTTGCTAGTACCAAGTTAAGAGACCACGGAGGAAATGGCTCTCAGATCAGAGGATGGAGATGTAAAAGCCCTTTTAAGTATCTTGCCACCACTGCAATGGAGAAGACAGATCTTCCCTGAATGGGTGGGATGAAATGCCAACATTGCTGCCAGATGCACTTTCAATGAACTAAGTGCAAGACCTGACAACCGAAGGTGCAGCAGATATTCTCAGAACCTGAGGGCAACCTCTGATTTGACAAGGGCCTTGGTGCCGAAGCAGACCACATGCTGCTTCAGATCAAGATCCCTCACCACTTGAAAGTCTGTTTGGTGAGCAATTTGCAAATTAAACAGGCCGTGAGAAGGAACCGAGGGGGCTCAGAGTGGCACCACCTCATTCAGCCAGGGGAGGGGCTATGGCAACAAGGTACAAGCAACGCCCTTCTACAGATTCTGCTAGGCAAACATTCTTGCCCTGGATATGCATGCACCTAAGTGGAATACATGGCTGCATCTACTTGGAAAAAAACAGGGAGAAGAGTTGGAGCAGTGTAAAGGGGCTCTAAGAGCTCCATATTTGTCTGGGGGAGGATTCTCCTAGCTCAGGCATTGTGGAAGACACCTGAAAGACTTCATTCTGATGACCCACTGCCAGCCAGAGCCTGCTCCCCTGACCCGCTCCTGTGCCCCAACCCCCTGCCCCAGCCCTGATCTCCCTCCCGCCCTCCGAACCCCTCGGTCCAAGCCGGGAGCACCCTCCTGCACCCCAACCCCTCATTCCCAACCCCACCCCAGAACCAGCACACCCAGCCAAAACCCTCACCGTCCCGTCCCGTCCCCCCTGCACTCCCAACCCTGGTGTAAGGTCACAGCTGTGCGGAGATTATGGGCAGCACTAAGCCCATAAGGCAGTCCTAGGGAGGTTGCTGTAACTCAGACAGGCCCATTGGTTTACCTAAATTATAAAAAAGAGCCTTTTCAGCCTCCAGAGCAGCAAAGGACTGGGAGGGGCAAAGGTGGCTTAAGCTACTTTAGAATCCCCTCTCCCTCTAAGCCAGGTGGGCAAACTTTTTGGCCCGAGGGCCACATGTGGGTACAGAAAAATTGTATGGTGCGCCATGAATGCTCAAGAAATTGGGGGTTGGGAGTGCAGGGGGGGGATGGTGAGGGCTTCAGCTGGGGGTGCAGGTTCTGGGGTGGGGTTGGGAATGGGAGTTGGGATGCAGGAGGGTGCTCCTGGCTGGGACCGAGGAGTTCGGAGGGTGGGAGGGGGATCGGGGCTGGGGCAGCAGGTTGGGGCACAGGAGGGAGGGGGTCAGGGGAGCAGGCTCTGGGCGGCACTTACCTCAAGCTGCTCCCAGAAGCAGCAGCATGTCCTCCCTCTAGCTCCTATGCGGAGCCGCAGCCAGGCAGCTCTGTGCGCTGCCCCTGAAGCTCCCATTGGCCATGGTTGCCGTCCAATAGGAGCTGTGGGGGCAGTGTGTGGAGCCCCCTGGCTGCACCTATGTGTAGGAGGCAGGGGGTGGGGGGGGAGGCAGGGAGCATGTGCCGCTGCTTCCGGGAGCCTCGTGGAGCCCCAGCATGCATGGAGCAGGGCAAGCCCTGGACCCCACTCCCTGCCTAGAGCTCGAGAACTGGATTAAAATGTCTGAAGGGTTGGATGCGGCCCCAGGGGAGTAGTTTGCCCACCTTTGCTCTAGGCTGAGAGTCCTTTGCTGGACTGCCTCAAGGCACAATAGAGATTCTCACCCAAGGTCAGAAGGATAGACAAATGTTAAATGCTAATATAAGGTTGCTGGGTTTTTAAATACTTTTTCTCTTGCTTTCCATAAGATATAAAAATATTCTATTTGAGCGTCATTCCTTTTAAACTGCCATGCCACACGTTGCTTCAGAATTATTACAGGAGTGACTAGAGGGCTTCAATTAGGACCAAGGCTCTGGTGTGCTGGGCACTGTATGAACAGCACTGTATGATGTAGACAGTACCCACCTTGAAGAGCACAGAAGCTGCTATTTAGTAGCATTTTCATTTTGAAAACTCCTAGATATTTCTCATGAAATGTTGTCATATTGTTTTAAACAGATGGACCAAAAATCAGTGCACAATCTGAAGAACTTTCTAGCAATTTTGACAAACACTCTTGCATATATTTTCAAATTGATAATACAGTTAGAGAATGGAACTTACCATGATTAACTGCAAATCTTAGCTTTTGTATCACTGCAAGATTACCACTAACTCGGTATAACCCATCAACATCCAATCCTAAAACAAATTTTAAAATTTTTTTTAGATACTTAAATGTGTCAGTCTGCTCATTTTAGAGATTCGAGTTAGCAAAAAGAAAATCCACCATCTGGAGAACTTCAAAACCTCTTGTCACAATGAAAACTATTTACTTATCTGCAGAGATAGTTGCTGACTAGTATCTTGCCACTGCTAAACTTATGCTTGAAATAATGTCTAAAATGTGATGTGTACTCAGACAATGTGAAGGAGTCTTCAGGAGTGAGGTGCCCAGCTCCCACTGATTTTCAATGATGGCTAGGGGCCCACCCTCCAATTAGTTTTTAAAAATCTCACACCAAGATTTAGTTAGCAAACCAATGCTTAGTACATGAAGGATTTCACCTTCTCTCTTGCACATATATGCGCGCTTTCGCTCTCTCATATACCTCCACTAATCCTAAAATACTAGCAGTGAGATTGTAGGGTTTTTGATTTAGGTTTTCCTTTCACATTGATACTATATTTACCAAAATGTATGGCGACTATACCAAGCTAAGTCAGTTATTCTGGAAAACATCTCAAAGTTGATAGTGAGTGACCAGGTCCACCTGATACCACCCATTCTACTGGTTTATGAGTCT
Source organism: Gopherus flavomarginatus (assembly GCF_025201925.1). Lineage (NCBI taxonomy): Eukaryota > Metazoa > Chordata > Testudines > Testudinidae > Gopherus > Gopherus flavomarginatus. The sequence goes on along the minus strand of NC_066618.1, from coordinate 31,298,578 downwards.
TCATGTGTGTTTAATTCCACCCTGTTCCCTTACTTTCTCGTGGCAAGCAGATATCCCCTCCATCCCTACCACATGTTAACATCTTTACAGTTTCGATGAAAACACTGGATTTGGCAAAAGGAGAAAAACTACTTCTCAGCGGCTGCTGTTGCAGAAGATCAAAAGTGGTCAAGTGCGGAAGACAGGAAGGATTTCTGTCTACCGATGCTCATAACGTTTACATGAATTCAGTGCATTGTTTTGGCTGATATGAGTGTTGCAAAGACGGGATTCAACAACTCCCTTAATCCCATCCACAGGGTATCCTGATGCAACAGAAGCATCAGGAGATATGGCGCACAATTGTCAGTACCATCTGTCCCACCCATCTGTTCCCCACTACCTTTTACTGCCACAATCTATTGGCCATTCTCTCTCTGCAGGGATAATGGGTTGGGGAATGGAGATGGAAGAGGAGGGAAGAAGCTGCTCATATCAGTCCACTTTAAGGTAAAAGAGAATTTGCTTCTTTCACTGCTGTCCTATCTCAATGCAGAAAACACACATCCACTGCAGCTTCTGGAGTTGGGTGGAGGACAATAGAACCAGTTCCTGCTCTTCCTTCTTGCACTGAGTCACCAGACAGCAGCAGTAAGGGTGGCTACAAGTTGCACCATATTATTTCACTGTAGCTGCTTCCCCCATGGAGGGCACCTATTTCGCCCTGCAACATTTACCCTTAGCTCCCACTCAGGTCCTGAATGTGATTTGCCAGATCTAAGGTGGGAAGGAAGTGGGGTGCTCAAAAAAGATGGGTGGGTAGATTCTCTTACACACAACTTTGATCTTTAGCATCAGCCACTACATGGGAATAGTTTCAGTACAAGGGAGTAAGTGATCCACTTGCAATACTACTCTCATAAGAATTCTAGTAACGACCACAACAAGCAAGCAAGCAAGAGACAAGCGAGGACACAAGTCAGGGTGGGGATAAATATGCAGCCACTGTTACCTAAAAGTTTTTATACATATAAAATGCAGAAGCCTTGGGTCATCTTATACCTCAGACTTTCCAAAATTTTAACGTTCAATCTAGATTCACTTTAAATACTTGAGTAAGAGAGATTTGCCTTCTCTTACTGTGAACAGGAAAAGAGAAGGACATGTTCAACAAAATCAGGGCACTTGAACAAATCACATAAAATGTAGAAATCTGGTAATCTGAACAGTTTCAAGCAAATTTTCCAAGTTTTATCAGTGTAACTGGCAAAAGGAATCTCAGATGACTTAGTGTTAACTGAAGGCCTTGATTCTCAATGTATTTACACAGGTAAGGCGTCCCTAAAATGAACTTGTAGGATAAACAGTCTTTAATGCAAATGGTGTTTTGTTAACATAGGTAAGGATAAGAAGCAATTTTATTAGTTACCTACTGACAAGGTCCTTTTCAACAATCCCATCCCCAAATATGATGAGCTGTTCCCAGTTCCCTCTTGCTACTCTTTGCTAGCCACGATCTCACTGGATACTAGTTCAGGTTCCCTTCCCTCCTTACATCCCAGCTGTTGACATCCTATTGCTATAACTCCAGCTATAAGACTCAGACTTCACAGTACTCAGTTACCAGTCATTTGGAAACAGGATAAGAATTAAGCTTCCAAAATTAGATACTGACTCTCAGAGATTTGAGATAAAAAACAAGAGATGAACATTTGCACCCTACCATGTTCTTCAACGTGTTCAATGCACAGCTTCACGAACTTTGGCACCGAGCTGTTTTCCCTCTGACATAAGCTGGTGAGATTGGAACCGAACACTTGATCTGGAATCAAGTATATAAAACAAAACAAAACAAAACAAAAAAAAACCAACCCTCATTTATAGTTGAATGAGCTTCAAAGGATAAAACTAGTTCATGTACAACAGTGATATACCAAGAATATATGGCAACACCATGCTGGGTAACAAGCAGCAACGGGCACAGTTTTCAAAAGAGCTCAATACTCAACAAGGTTTTCAAAAGAGCTCAGTACTCCTGGGGAGCAGTGGTAACTTTTGAGTGCTGAACGCTTGAAAATTCACCTCCAGTTGCGAGAGCTGAGCACTCTTGACAATCTGGCCCAACATGTCTGGCGATTCGAGTAAAAGATTGGAAGTTAAAAGACTAATTTATTAAATTCTCAGCCACCAACTCAATGTATGACCTTGAGAATGTCAATGAACTTCAGTAAAATCTGTTACTATCACAACGGGCGGAAGTATAAAACATCTTAAGATACATACTTATCCACCTAGCTTAGATATTGTTATAGCTCTCAGACATGAAGTATCTTAAATGCTTCGTCTATAGAAATCACTCTGACAGCCTCCAATGAATTATTATAAAATGTCAGGGATACAGTTACTGTAAAAAGGGACCTTAAAGGATTTGCATGTTTTAGGGTGTATTTTGCACTCATATGAATAATCACAGGATTATACAATATATATTTACTGTAATCTTTGTGCCCAACTTTTCTGTACAGAGATAGGGAGTACCAATAAGGAATATTTAAATCACAACTTTTGGCATTATCTTTAATGTTACTTTAGAAGAGCTACTAAACAATATTTCACATCATCTACCTGTTTAACTTAGTATACCCCTATAAACAGAGATCCAGATCTATAACAAGTGCCCTCATGTTGCAATTGGATCCATAAGGGTGGATCCTCGTATCAGTGCACAGCCCTACTGACTTCAGTGAGGCTCTGCACAGGTGATCCAATTGCCTCCTAATTCAGGTCCACCAGACTTCACTTCCTCATTTAAAATCTTTCTGAAGATTCATTTCTTCTTTGAGGGCCACAAACACATGCAAAAAATACACACTTGCAAGTGTTTAAGTGCCCCCCTTTGGGGTACTCCAGGTTCCTTTTCTTTCTGTTATAGGTTGAAAGCTCTCCCTGGACCACAGATTGCCCTTGTGTTTGCATCATGCACAGCACCAAGCATGTTTTGGCTCTTAATAAATTAAGTGGCCTCCTGTTCCTGACATGAGTGCTAAAGAGTTTTCTATCACTGGAGCATAATGGGATATCTCTACAGGGTTATGGGTATTAACCATCACCCTGTGCCTCTTAATGTTTTCTTCCATTGTATCTTCAAAGTATTTTCCTTAATTGTACTTTTTCATGTAGTAAAAGCTCATTTAAAAACAGTTACTATAATTAATGCATGCTGTTCTCCAGTGCTTTCCTAGAGATTGTTTTTTCAACATTTTCCTTATTCTAATCACCTGCTTTTGTAGTTTACTACACTTTTTTGTAAAAGCTTTTGCATTTTTGTGTCTATTAACAGCTTCTGTATAACTCATTACACAAGGATAATGCAGAATTGCAGATTTATATTTTAAAATAAACTAATAGCACCAACTTTTGAAGTTTATATGCTTGCTTCTTAAATAAAAACACCTTTATTAGATCCAAACACCAGCATTGAATTTGCGCACACAGTTCAACTTGGATCAGTGTTCATACTAACTAATTTCTCAGAAATTTACACACAGTGCATAAAGTCAGTTCCAAATTATAAAATGTAATGCAAAGCTGCAGTCTGGGAATAATTCCCTCCATCCCAATTAAAAATCCCACAATTTACCTTTGTAATTACGATCTGGAAGTATGATATATTTAGAAATGCCACCACATGCTGCTGCCTGTGCTATCACAGTTACACTATTATTTTTAGCACCCTAGCACAGATGAGAGCTAGTGCGAGTACATGTACACGAGCTGGGCATCATACCCCTAGCTCGTAGTGTACATGTAGCCTTAAGTCTGATACAAAGACGTATCATTTAAGAACTACTTTTTGGAAAAGATCAAATAAAAGACGGTTACTCACCTTTGTAACTGTTGTTCTTCGAGATGTGTTGCTCACATCCATTCCAGTTAGGTGTGCGCGCCGCGCGTGCACGTTCGTCGGAAACTTTTTTACCCTAGCAACTCCAGTGGGCCGGCAGGTCGCCCCCTGGAGTGGCGCCGCCATGGCGCCCAATATATATCCCTGCCGGCCCACCCGCTCCTCGGTTCCTTCTTGCCGGCGGCTCCGACAGTGGGGAAGGAGGGCGGGTGTGGAATGGATGTGAGCAACACATCTCGAAGAACAACAGTTACAAAGGTGAGTAACCGTCTTTTCTTCTTCGAGTGATTGCTCACATCCATTCCAGTTAGGTGAATCCCAAGCCATACCTAGGCGGTGGGGTCGGAGCGAGAAGTCGCGGCATGGAGCACAGCAGATCCGAAGGCCGCATCCTCTCTAGACTGCTGGACCAGGGCGTAGTGGGAAGCAAAGGTGTGGACCGATGACCAGGTCGCTGCCCGACAGATTTCCTGGATGGGTACACGGGCAAGGAAAGCCAGCGACGACGCCTGCGCCCTGGTAGAATGCGCAGTCACACGGCCCGTAGGGACGTGGGCCAAGTCATAGCAGGTCCTGATGCAGGACGTTACCCAAGAGGATAACCTCTGGGAGGAGATAGGAAGCCCTTTCATGCGGTCCGCTACTGCCACGAAAAGCTGGGGGGATTTGCGGAAGGGCTTAGTCCTCTCCACGTAAAACGCGAGAGCCCTACGGACATCAAGCGAGTGGAGCTGCTGCTCCCTGCCTGAGGAGTCAGGTTTTGGGAAAAAAACCGGGAGGAATATCTCTTGGTTGACGTGGAAGGCTGAGACCACCTTGGGGAGAAAAGCAGGGTGTGGTCTCAGCTGCACCTTGTCCTTGTGGAAGACCGTATATGGGGGGTCTACCACAAGAGCCCGGAGTTCCGACACCCGTCTAGCTGAGGTGATAGCTACTAGAAAGGCCGTCTTCCAAGAGAGGTAAAGCAGGGAGCAAGTAGCTAACGGCTCAAAGGGGGGCCCCATGAGTCGGGACAACACCAGGTTAAGATCCCAGGTTGGAGCAGGGGGACGGACGTTAGGGTATAAACGTTCCAGCCCCTTAAGGAATCTAGACACCGTCGGGTGGGAAAAAACAGAGTGACCATCCGCACCCGGGTGAAAGGTGGAGATAGCCGCTAGGTGGACTCGTAACGACGATATGGCCAGACCTTGCCCTTTGAGGGACCAAATGTAGTCTAAGATGTCGGCTACTGAAACTTCCATAGGGCGGAGATTTCTCTCCACGCACCAATAGGAGAAGCGCTTCCATTTGGCCAAATATGTCGCTCTTGTGGACGGCTTCCTGCTGCCCAAGAGCACCTCCCTCACCGGCGTGGAACAGCGCAGCTCAGAGCCAGTCAGCCACGCAGGAGCCACGCCGCTAGGTGCAGCGACTGCAGGTCTGGGTGACAGAGGGTCCCGTGCTCCTGGGTAATCAGGTCCGGATGAAGGGGCAGGGGAACTGGGTCGGCTATGGTCAGGTCCAGCAGCATGGGGTACCAGTGCTGTCTGGGCCACGCCGGGGCTACCATGATCACGTGAGCCCTGTCCCTGCGCACCTTCAGAAGGACCCTGTGGACCAACGGGAATGGGGGAAACGCATAGTACAGGTGGGTCGACCACTGGATGAGGAAGGCATCCGCTATCGACCCGGGCTCCCTGCCCTGAAAGGAGCAGAACGCTTGGCACTTCCTGTTCCCCTTGGACGCGAAGAGGTCCACCCGGGGATAACCCCACCTCCGGAAGATGGAGAGGGCGACGTCTGGGCGAAGGGACCACTCGTGTGACAGGAAGGATCTGCTCAATCGATCCGCCAGCGTGTTCCGTACTCCGGGGAGGAAGGAAGCCATGAGGTGAATGGAGTGGGCTACACAAAAGTCCCAGAGTCGTATCGCCTCGTGGCACAGGGAGGAGGATCTGGTGCCGCCCTGCTTGTTGATATAATACACGGTCGTCGTGTTGTCGGTGAACACCGCGACACAACGACCCTGGAGCTGATGACAGAACGTTTGACAAGCAAGACGGACTGCTCTCAACTCCCGCATGTTGATGTGTAGCCCCACCTCCTCCTGGGACCACAGGCCCTGCGTCCTCAGGGTCCCTGCGTGGGCCCCCCAGCCGAGATCTGAGGCATCTGTTGTTAGGGACACCGAGGGCTGAGATGGGTGGAAGGGGAGACCCGCACACAACACTGACTGGTCCAGCCACCAGCCGAGAGAATCTAAGACCCTCTGGGGGATCGTGATTAACATATCTAGTGGCTGTCTTGTCGGCCTGTAATGACTGATGAGCCACAACTGGAGTGGCCTCATGCGGAGCCGAGCGTAATTGGTCACGAAAGTACAGGCCGCCATGTGGCCTAACAGGGTTAGACACGTCCTCACTGACGTCAGGGGGGCTGTCTGTAGTCGTTGCACGATTGCCGACAAGGCCTGGAACCGCTGCAATGGCAGCAAGGCCCTGCCCACAGTGGCGTCCAGGACGGCCCCGATGAATTCCACCCTTTGTGTGGGGGCCAGGGTGGACTTGTCTGTGTTCACCAAGAGGCCCAGAGTGGCGAACATGTCGGTGATCACACGGACATGGCTGCAGACTTGTTGTTCCGACGTGCCCCGAATCAACCAATCGTCCAGATACGGGAACACGTGGATACGACTGCGCCGAAGCTGCGCCACAACAACTGCCATGCATTTCGTAAACACTCTCGGGGCCGTGGACAAGCCAAATGGGAGGACTGCAAATTGGTAATGCAGAGACCCCACAACGAAGCGAAGGAAACGTCTGTGGGGTGGCCAGATAGCAATGTGAAAATACGCGTCCTGCATGTCGAGGGCGGCGTACCAGTCTCCCGGATCCAGGGATGGGATAATGGTCCCCAAGGAAACCATGCGGAACTTCAACTTCACCAGGTACTTGTTGAGCTCTCGCAGGTCGAGGATAGGCCTGAGGCCTCCCTTGGCCTTGGGGATCAGAAAGTAGCGGGAATAAAACCCCTTGCCTTTCTCGTTCTCCGGCACCGCCTCTATAGCTCCTTTGCCGAGGAGCGTCTGCACCTCCTGCCGAAGGAATTGCTCGTGAGAGGGGTCCCTGAAGAGGGACGAGGAAGGGGGGCGGGGAGGAGGAAATGAAACAAACTGCAGGCGGTATCCCGACTGCACCGTGCGTAAGACCCAGCGGTCTGATGTTATTAGGGACCACGCTGGGAGGAAAAACGAAAGGCGGTTGGAAAACGGGGGGAAAGGATCCATTGGGGAAACTGTTACTGCGCCCTCGGGCGCACCTTCAAAATGAAGGCTTGGGTCCAGGCGGGGGCTTAGAGGAGCCTTGGTTTTGCCCCCCTTGGTTCCCCGAGTGCCTGCGCCTTCCGTTCCTGCCGCGGCGCCTGTTAAGGTCCTGCCGCTGGCGGAACTGGGAATACGGCCTGCGCTGTTGTTGTTGTTGCTGCGGCCGGAAGGGTCTGCGTTGTGTCACTGGTGTGTGCATCCCAAGTGACCGCATGATGACTCGGTTGTCTTTCAGACTCTTGAGTCTGGGGTCTGTCTTGTCCGAGAATAATCCTTGGCCTTCGAAAGGAAGGTCCTGTATAGTGTGCTGGAGCTCCGGCGGAAGGCCGGAAACCTGCAGCCAGGAGAGGCGACGCATTGTTACACCCGACGCGAGGGTACGGGCAGCCGAATCCGCAGCGTCCAAAGAGGCTTGCAAGGACGTGCGTGCGACCTTCTTGCCTTCCTCTAAGATGGCCGTAAACTCCTGACGAGCATCTTGTGGCAGCAGCTCCTTGAATTTATCTGCTGCCACCCAGGAGTTGAAGGCGTATCTGCTTAACAGGGCCTGCTGGTTGGAGACCCTGAGCTGCAGCGCCCCAGCCGAGTACACCTTACGGCCGAGGAGATCCATCCGCCTGGCCTCCCTGGATTTGGGGGCTGGAGCCTCCTGGCCGTGACGCTCTTTATCGTTAACGGATTGGACCACCAGGGAACACGGAGTCGGGTGTACGTGGAGGTACGCGTATCCCTTAGAAGGAGCCATGTACTTCCTCTCGACGCCCTTCGCAGTGGGAGGAATGGAGGCCGGAGACTGCCAGATGGTGTTGGCGTTGGCCTGGATGGTTCGTATGAACGGCAGGGCGACCCTGGTGGGAGCGTCTGCCGAGAGGATGGTCACAATAGGGTCCTCTACCTCCGAGACCTCCTCGGCTTGCAGACTCAGATTTTGGGCTACCCGCCTGAGGAGGTCCTGGTGCGCCCTGAGGTCCAGCGGGGGGGGCTGTTGGAGGAGGTCCCAGCCACCGCTTCATCAGGGGAGGAGGATGAGGAGACCCCCGGCAAGAGAGTGTCTAATGGGGGGTCTCCCTCGGCCCTCGCCTCCGCCTCAGGAGCCAAAGCGGAGTCTTGATGCTTGGACCCTTCCTCCCCATCCGGGGAGGGAGGGGGGCGAGACAGCGAGGCTTCAGGTGCCCTGCGCTCCGCAGTCGCCGGCCTAGCAGAGAGCTGTTGGGGGCCCTGGGCCTGATGATATGCCCAGGGTGTCCAGAAACCCCATTGCTGCGGGCCTTGGTCCTGCTGTGGAGGCTCACTGAACAGCGCCGCCTGCCGGTCGGTGCCCAGCGCGTACCCACTGTCCGTTAATGAAGACACGGACGGCTGTCTAGAGGGCCATGGCGGGGCGGACCCTGGATGGTAAGGGTCCGCGCGGGCCGGCACGGGCGATCGTCTCGGTGCCGGGGACCGGTGCCGGGAGTCGTATCGGTGCCGGGACCGGGACCGGGTTCTGTCACGGTGCCGGGATCTGGACCGGTACCGGGCGCCGCTTCGGTGCCGGGATCGGGACCTACCACCGGTTCGGTGCCGGGAGGTCGACCGGGACCGGGACCTGCCACCAGCTCGGCGCCGGGAGGTCGACCGGTGCGGCGAATGTCTGGATCGGCTCCTGGAATCGCGGTGCCGGTAACGGCGGCTGGAGTCTGACCGCGATCGTCTCGATGTCGACCGGCGCCGCGAGTGCGACCGGTACCGCTGAGGGGAGCGGTGCCGGGACTGCGAGCGGCGGCGGGATCTGGAGCGACCGTGACGTCGGGACCTGGATCGAGAACGTGAGTCCCGAGACGGTGCCGACATCATAGGCTTGCCTCTGGACACGACCCGCACCGGAGGTACCGGGGGTGGTAGCTGAGTGGGCTCGGTCATGGCTATGAGGTCCCGTGCCGAGGCGAAGGTCTCTGGTGTGGATGGCACCACTATCTCGACCCCAGATGTCATGGGGGAGCTTGGCGGCACCGGACTCGACGGACCCGGCGGCGCCGCGGCCGATGTTGAGGCCGGGCGCTCCACTCGGGTCTGCCTGGCCGGAGTAATGGACTTCGACAGCCTAGGCTCTGTCCCCGGTGCCGGAGAAGGTCGGTGCCGGGGAGTCTTCTCGGTGCCGGTGCGATCCGGTGCCGGCGCCGACATCACGGCCTGCGAAGCCGCCGGGTCAAGTGCCGCCTCCATAAGGAGAGTCCGGAGCCTTTGATCCCTCTCCTTCTTAGTCCTTGGCTTAAAAGCCTTGCAGATGCGGCACTTGTCGGATCTGTGCGATTCCCCCAGGCACTTCAGGCACGCGTCGTGGGGGTCGCTGGTAGGCATGGGCTTCTTGCAGGCCGCACACTGCTTGAAGCCCGGCGAACCAGGCATGAGCCCGGTGCCGGGTGCCGGGAAGGGCTAAGCCCCCGGCGAAGAACTATTTACAAACTACTTATCACTTAACTACTACTATCTACACTTAACAATCTAATTAACAACTACAATAAAGATAACGATAGAGAACAAGGAGAGCTAGGGACGTGGAGGACAGCTATGCCGCGCTCCACAGTTCCAACGACCGACACGGCGGTAAGAAGGAACTGAGGAGCGGGTGGGCCGGCAGGGATATATATTGGGCGCCATGGCGGCGCCACTCCAGGGGGCGACCTGCCGGCCCACTGGAGTTGCTAGGGTAAAAAAGTTTCCGACGAACGTGCACGCGCGGCGCGCACACCTAACTGGAATGGATGTGAGCAATCACTCGAAGAAGAAGTAAAATTAAGAAATATTAAAGCTAAAAACAAATTGACCAAGAGTAAAGAAATTTTAAGTTAGGACTTCTTTAAACTCATCCTGTTGGGCTTAGGTATTTCACTTGTTTCTGAATAGCACATGGCTGTCTGGTACCTTGAATACTACAAGATCCCTTTCTGTAACAGATGAGAATCTACCTGTGTTCAACTCTGCATTGTAAGATCATTTTGTTGCCAACAAAAGAGTGTTGGCTTCCCAAGCTTGTCAGCTGAAAGTGCAGAACAAAAAGAATTCTGCTTCCCGTAGGCATTGCCCAAGGCCCGGTGGGTTCTTGGGACCTCATCCACCCCATCCCTTCACCTCTGTCCATTATAATAGGAAGATTACTTCCTCTCTGTAGCTGAATTTGGTGACCACTAGGGCTGTTGAAAGAATGACTGGAACTGAAACTATCACATCTGCCATGTGTTACAACAAGAACTGGTTAATTTTCAGTCAAATGTAGTTAACGTTATAAAGCTGGTTTCTTCTACAACACTAATTCCTGCTCTACTACAGACAGGATTGTGAAATTCAGCTTATCAAAAGGTTTCCTGAAGAAATAAGGATAATTTACCCTTAATGTAGCCTTTCTCTCGAACAGCTTGTAATGTAGGGCGTCGTGTAAGAAATTTCTTCAGCTTTGTTTTTGTCTTCTTCTGTTCTGAAGGATCCACGCTGCTAGATATTTTCATGGCTAAAAAAGAAAAAGTAAATTTAATACAGAAATGTAAAAACAAGCTTACTAAATGTAAGTAGCTAATAGTTTGCTAGAGAACAATACAAGAAAAACTTTATTTGAAACTGGCAAATACTTCAAGGAAAAAACAGTATATGCTAACACATTAAAATATACAGTGCAAACTATTCTCTCTCTATATATTTTTATTTATGCAAGCACCTGGTACACGCTAGGCACTTTCCAAACTCTCAAGAATGGCCCCTTCTCACAGGAGCTTACAAGGCAAAGGATTAGTTGCAACATTGCCATATACACATACACAATTTACTACAACTGTACCATTTCTAAGTCAGGCTTTTTACCTTAGATTTGTAAACTTCATATCCAGCATCAAACCTCCTTGATATGAAATTACTTACGCAGTTAAAATAATTAGAAGTGAAATGTTTGCCTGATCACTTTGTTTATTCTGCACATTTGACAATGCCTTTTAAGTTTCAGGTTAATTTGTCAAAAACATGAAACTTAAAGACGGGATCTTCACTTATTGATATATCTGCTAACTTTAAAAAGCTCTCCAATTGTTCAGTACAGAAACCTCGAATTCATTTTATTCACTAGTCCTGGATTCTAGAGCAGCAAACTATTTTTCTTCCATTCAACCTTATCAAAAATCAAGTTAACTACAAAAATTTGAATCTCAAATTATGAAGTACTTCTCTTATATCTTGCAAAGCTTACAAAAAAACAACTGATGAAGCTTAAGCTTTATGAAACCAAACAGCTAAATTTCAAATTTTTGAAAAGTAGTTATAATAATTAGTATATGGATTGTACACTGGAAGGGTACAGGGCAGTTAGGATTGTTTGGAAAACTTTAACTTTGTATGATCTTTCATTTGTTTATCCTTTTAAGGTGTTTTAAACTGCAATGCACTAAAAGTTCTTTTTGCTTAAATTATATTATTTCCAATCTTAACCAGGTAGATATTAATAATGAAGGTTTTACTAGGAATTAGCTTAACTTACAACGAAGTTTCTTGGAGTCTTTATGGTCCTTCTCTTTGTCTTGTTTTTCCACCCCTGGGGAATCCGGTACATCATCTTCAAACGCTTCATCGGACTCCACTGCCTGTTGATTAAAAAAAGACAATGATTAGTTCTCTTATAGCTTGACAGTTTTCAGAACAGACAACGGTATATTTTATTAACAACCATAATCCATATAGTGTCTTATAATACAAAAATGCTTTTTAAAAATATTAAACTGGTAACTTCTTGGAATCAGAAGCTATTGTCTTGTAAGCAATATTCTTTTTTGTATCAATAAGACTAGTATTAACTCTTAACAGTTACAGGATCTGTTCACAAGGCCCAACAGAGAAAACATCACTGGACAATCATTAGGTCAAAACACTAGGCCCTGCTGAGATTCTGTAACAACAACCAGCCAACCATTTATAAAATATTCTTTCATGTGGAGGTAGGCTGTTCACTATTCTAACTATGTTTTCCACCACAAAATCGCTTAGTGTGGGGGGTGGGTGTACAGGAAGAGCACATGAAGCAGTTTCCCTATCTTTGTCAGCCATGCCTATATATAAGAAGCAATCTTCTATGTCAGAATCTGGAAACGCCTATTGGCAAAGCAAAGTGTTGTCAGAACAACACACCAAAGATAATTTGATATAGTGATCTTGTCAGCCTCTGAAAGCCTAATCCTTTTTGCTAATGTCAGTGTTCTCTCAGCATGTTAAAGTGAATAGCTCACTCAGATGTAATCAGTGTGGATTATTTTCTACAATCAGGCATAAATTCCAACTAATCCAAGGGCTATTGCCAAAGCCCCAGTGAAACTGTACCTGCAATGTGATACCTGGACAGAACACACAATTCTGTTTAGTTTGGTAAGGGTGCTCTTGTTGGCTTTAGTGTAACATCTCCATATTCTGTTCCTTGTACTCTACTCCATGATTCCAGGAATGATGTACTTCTGCCTCATAACTATCATACTAACAAGACTGTTTTAGACTTGACTTTCACACTATTTCAAGGCCTCTATGTGCATCACCTTATTTTTGAGGAAAGAGTGAGACATTTTTATTAAAAAAACAAACAAACAAAAAAACCAACAATAATCAATGCTCTGGTCACACGTACAATAAACATATTTATAAATCCAGCAATTAAATCAATTATCCATTCAAAAAGGCTAGAATTTAACCCTAACCCTTCCTCATTCCCTGCTGCCTTCTCAAAAGCCTAGGAGAACAGATAAACTCTCCAGGATGCCCTGAAGATCAATATACTCAAGTTCTCATTACAACCAGAGATACGGCTACCAGACATACGGATCTCTGAGAACACTTGGCCAGTATCCTCTTCCATTCAGATCCTTGGCTGATCTCAAACCATTTATGACTAAACCGATTAAAGCCAAAACCTTCACTGAGAAATTAACTGGAATTCAAATGACATCATAGAACAAGTGTAAGATGCTCATTCCTAGACACCTCACTAACCAAATGGGCAACCACATTCTGTACTAGCTGAAGTTTTTGAATGGTATTTGGGTATGGTCCCTTGCACAGCATATTGCAGAAATTGAATCCTGAAGTGAAAGATTAGGATATATGTAATGAGGTCTTCAACAGAAAGAGGTTGGAACCCTTTAGCTAGCCACAGAGGGAAAAGCACTCTTGGCCACTGCTGCTATCTGGATATCCAGAACCAGCTGTGAATCCAGTGTTGTTTCCAGGTTTCACAACTGTTACCAATAATGGGAACATATTTAGAGCTCTGAGCGGATACAAAATTTATACCTGACGATCCAGATATCCACGGATATAAAGCAGATATCTGTGGAGCTGTAGGGCTTTACAAGGAAATGGAATGGTGAAAGCAGCAGCATACCAGGCTGCCGCTTGCAGGAGCTGGCACCCAGCCCAGGCAGCTCCTCTGGTGTGGCTGTCATGCCCCTCGCCTTTCCCACTGGGGTGGGCACCAGGCTTACTGGTAGCTGTCCCTGGTCACACTAGTGTGGACAAGCAGCTCGCATGCTCCTGGACAGGAGACTCACACTACTGCGTGGAAGAGACTCCTGTCCGGGAACGTGCATGAGCGCTCTAAACATATTCCCATAATCAAGGGAGCTGAAATAAACTCAGCTAATTTTATCGGTTGCCTCCCCCAGCCAAACAAGCTCTACCTCATTCTTGTCTGGACTAAATCTCAACCAAGTTAGCCCTAAGCTAAATTGAAAACTTAACAATGGGTAATCCACTCACTTGTGGCCCACGGGTCAGACAGGAGGAAGACAAAGTTGAGACCATCTGCATACTGGGGACAGTGCAGCCCTAACTCTTAATTAACATTCATACCATATACATGTTAACCAAGAGAAAGCCCTCAGGGTAGATGAGCAGTTGCCCAAAATTATCCTGTGGGTCTGTGAAGAAACGAGTTAAGCCACTCAACAGATTTTTCTACTTGTGCCTGGGGATCACACACGTGCCAACATCATTTCGTGGCCAAGAACACTGTTTTAGACTGTCATCTGCCTTCAATCCGCAATAAATAAAGTTTGTATTTGTTGCCAGGAAGATAACAATTGAGACTATTGTGCAGTCTTTGTGCAATACCCAGCTCTAAAATTAAACTGACTGCGGTAACAAATCTTAAGAATCTAGATAGTGATGGAGCTGCCTCACCACCACCTTCTCAATAACCTTTCCCAAATATAAAGCTTCCCTATAAAATGGTAATTACAGTTTGTCAGTATCAAGAGATTGTTCACAAGAGGTCTAATTCACTTCTTTTAACAAATAAAAAGCCCTTGGCATAATGCTTTCTCTAGGGAGGCACTGAAAATCAACTCTAATAATATCACACTAGTCTTCACCAGCCAGGAAGGGTATTACTCTAATTTACATGCAATTAAACGTATGTAACTTAAGCGAATGACTGACATACTCAAGCAAAAAAGTCTGCACTTAATATGGAAGTACTTATATGGACCTCCTCATTGCAGCATTCAAGTACATCAGACATATATAGATTTTATCTTCATAATGCCTTTTTACCACAAAAGTATTATCCCCATTTAACAGATGGGGAACTGAGACACAGGATAGATCAAGCGACTTGCTCAAGAAAGGAAATTGCACAGGAAGCTTGTAATTGAGCTGGAAATTGAATCCAGGTCATCCCAGCTGAGCATCCTATCCATTAGACAATCCCTTTTCTCCTTATCAGTGCTTGGTGCTATTAGATTAGCCAGTCAACAGGGACCGCTGAACTAGCTACTAAATACTCTTTCCTCTTCCCACCTCCAGTATACTCACTTTCCAAGAAGTCAAGAAATGAAAGCATGAGTGATACATTTAATGCTTGAAGGGCTGGAATCATGGAGTAGGTTCACAAAATAGTTTCTAACTACGACAGCACTGAAAAAAGTATGTTCAAGATTTAAATACATACCTGATTACTGATAGTATAACTAAGAACTTTAAACCACTCATTAATAAAAACGTCATTATCAGATTGAATTAAGAGTTCAGTTCCTTGGCGGGTTTTCAGCTTTAAAGAAAAGAAATATTCTATCAGAATTAAAACAAAATACAAATATTCAGAATAATTCAGTGTTTTAATATCATGTTAAGTTAAAATCAACAGTTGTACATGACCACAAATGTGCAGTAGCTGCAACTCATAGGACAATTCAAGCCTGTGTGTGTCAGAAAGGATATCAAACCCTAAAGTGAATCTTAACTATCCTTTATTGTGTATACATGCTGTACAACTATTGTTTGATTAATATAGAAATTTTAAATGCTGTAACTGTTAATGATATTTATCTGTGACCTCTGTCTTCTCATTTTCAGACAGGAGAACAATGTACAGCATGTCGTAGTTAGCTATGCTGATAATATAAATATAGCAGACCCTCGCTAGAATGTGCATCTTTATAGCGCAAATTCGGTTATAGCGGTGGACTGCACATGGATCCCAAACTGAATTACCTTCATTGGAATCCATGGTAATGCGCTCCCAGTGTTAATGCGGGACCGCGCATGGATGCAAAACCCTGCGTTCCAGCAGGGGTCCGGTATACAAGGTACACAGCCAAGGGGTATTATCAGATGATCCAGTTCTCCAGGGCCAGCTCCAGGCACCAGCGAAGGAAGCTAGTGCTTGGGGCAGCCAATGGAAAGGGGCAGCACGTCCGGGTCTTCGGCGGCAAGTCCCTCAGTCCCTGGGAGTGAAAGACCTGCCGCCAAATTGACGCAGAAGAAAGAAGCGGCACATTTGAGCTGCCGCCAAAGTGCCCCCACACTTCGCCGCTTGGGGCAGCAAAAAAGCTGGAGCCAGCCACACAGTTCTCACAACAGAATTAAGAAATAAGACAAGGGTATAACATGTTGACCACTGCTTAAAACTTATTCAAAACACATGCACAAAATTGAATACTATTTAGCAGCAAATGACAACAGTTTATTTCTAAAAGATGTGTTAAAATGGCAATATAGTATTCTGGTTTCAGCTAACCTTAAGTTCCTGGCTACTGCTTTCAGGTGCTATATAATGATTCAAAAATTGATGCCACTAAAAAGAACAAGTTAACCTACATTCTAAAGCAATTATACATTATAGGCTATATTAAAGAGGTAAACAGCTTGCACTTACAGTAATGTGTACATATTTTAGAAAAACCTTTATCTTTATATTGTCCTGGGGCATGTATGCCTTTAATTCAACTGACTGATTTTTTGTTTGTTTGTTTGTGTTTGTTTGAATTTTAGAGAAGTTTTCCCCCCCTGGAGTATAGTAAACCACCAAAACAAAGCCATACTTCTGAAAAGTAAATAAATTCACCTCAATAACATTCTTTTTGCTGGATTTGTCCTTTGATGCCCAGTCAATAACTGCCCCTCTGAGATCCACTGTGAATTCTGGCTTAGATTGATTGACCCCAAACTTCTGAAAGAAAGAATAAATAATGATTTTCTTTGACTAACTACCCTAAAAAGTGTACACAGACTTATGCCCTGCATAAAAAATAGAGCTTAGTATTTTACAGTCTACACACAGTTAACTCAAGTACAGTGTTCTGCCCAATTACCCAACAGAAGCGATACCATGAAAAACTAAATGTTTCCAAAGAATGGTCTGTTTTTGAGGCTAGGTAAATGTACGAATACCAAAAAATGCTTTAAATGAAAGAACCAACTCCAACACAGAATATTTAATGTGACAATTGTACAACTATAATTTGACTATAGTATGGTTTTGGGCATAGATTGTCCAGAGTTGTAAACAGGTTGGCGTTGGTGAAGTCATTCTAGCATTTAACCAACACCTGGACACTGGGACCTAAAAAATACTAATGGCTTTACTAGACAGGCAAAAATATACTCTTGTAGAATATAGTAAAACCTCTCTCTGGTTTACTGAAGGGATGTTGGTTTTTAAGAAATGTTTCATAAAACCCAATTGATTTTACTATTAAAATGTTACTTAAAACATTTCCCTGTAGTATTTGCAACACAAACACTGCTGCACTGTGCAAGTGCACAGAAACAGAAGGCAATTTCACTGTCTAATGTTCAAACACTGAATAACCAACATAAATTGTGAAAGACTGAGAATTACAACCCACAAGTGTGCTTCACGCAAGTGGGGAAAACCATTCACAAACTTTCTTTTTTCACTCTTTTCCTGGTATCAGCACAACCACCAGTTTCCTTGTTAAACAAGAAGTGTTGCATTGGGTTTTATGAAACAATAAAATAAAAATTAAGAACACACTGATAAAGTTTTACTGTGGTACATGTATAATGTAATAACAGTCTTAAATAGAAAACTGAATGGTCACTCGAGTTTCACCTCTTATCACACAGCTTTTATTTCCCTTTTAAAGGGTCTGAACCTGTGGTCTTCACAAAACACAAAAGGTAATTTTGGGCCAAAAAATGAATAATCCAATTTTTAATTAGCCAAAAAGGGGAAGATTAGAAGTGAAGTTTTGATGGCATAGAAATTCAGTGCCATACCATCACAGAGACTCCTGGCTCCAGACTAATGACTAAACATGTTTTGTCTTTCTATAAAGGTGATATGAATGTTTGTGTGGAGTGCTGATTGACTGCTTTGGAGAAAAAATATCCTCACATTAACCACAGAAGAGAAACCCATGGAGAGAATCAATGAAAGCTTCTGCACAGTGAATCTATCAATATGCCTCAGCTCTATTCAGGAGGAACCACCTTTAGGATGACAGTGGTTCAGTTTCCATTCCCATTTAATCTGGGTCCTCTCCGCTGAGACTGTCAGCAATGATGTCTGTTAGGGCCAATGGTTCTGTACCATGGATACTGTGCACCAGGAACAGAGCAGGAGGTTTTCAAAGGCAAACAGCAGCTGGGTAACTAATTATTATTTGTGGCTTTACAGTCTTAGTTTATTGAAAAATTTTCAAACACTGTGGAGACAACAGCTATATGCCAAACAGAATGACCACTTAAAATAAAAACACTACCTCATTTCATATGCGCCTCTAGGCAGCCATCCAATGATAAGGAAAACCATTTTAAAATAGTCTTGCAGCAGTAGCCAGAGGACTTGTTCAGGATCAGGCTCATTGAGATAACTGCTGTACAAGCACACACAAATACAGGATACCTGACAACCACCTAGGCCAATTCAAACTATCAACTTAGTCTGGTAATATATGAAATGAAAATTCTCTGAGTCATTCATTTCTTAACATATGCTGAACTTTTTTGGCTATTATTTTTTTAAGTAATTTAATGAAGGGAGAAGGGATTTTACTGTTTTCTTTATTTTCCCAACAAAAGGATAGAAGAAAAGTTTTTCAGTAAGAATTTGTCTTTAAACTAGACAGACCCAATCCTCCAGAAAGATTTTATGTTCCAATTAGAGATAGTGCCTTGTAATTTTATTCTTTAATATACACAGTTGCACAATACTGGCAAGTTATGGTACAGCAGATAGTTTTAATAATATAAACATATTTAAGAGATCTCAGATAATGTAGACTTTTAGTATAGGTTGACAGCTGAACATTCCAAAGCAGTTTGTTGTATTTTAGTAAATCACACAACTCAGATTTTCCTAGAATATTTATTAATTTTGTCTTATTTCTATTACCATAGTGCCTAAGAGCCCCCATCATGGACTAGGGCTCCATTGTGCTAAGTGTTACAGACAGAACAAAAAGCTGTTTCCTGCCCACACTGAGCTTACATTAGTTGGCAGTGGACAGTGCAAAACTTTTGGTACCAAGCAGTTAAGAATCAGGCTCTCATTCAGCAACTAAAAGTCTAAATTTTTTCAAGAATCAGTTCAGATTCTGAAAGAATGTAGAAAAATCCAAACCACATACTCAGAGACCATGTATTCAGGAACAACGGATGGTAAATATTTATGAGCAATCTGGGCCTAACATTTCATGCATTCAACAGCACATTTTGATTGACAATGGAAAAGAGTTTACATTAGTTTAATTTCTCTTATTATTTTGCTAATTAAACATGCACAGATGCATTTATACTGTCCTATTGCAAACCCCACCAAAGAGATCATAATCAAAAGTGATTGCCACAAGTGAAATGTTGCCAACCATACCAAATCTCAAGTAGCCTGACTGCATTTAAAGTTAACAGCCTCTTTCCCTTTCCTCTAAAGGCACTAAAAGGTAATTGTACAACTATGGCATTTTTTTTTTTTTTGGCAACATTTCTGTCCATCGTCATCAAAACATACTGAAAGTATGCCCATGAAAGCTTATGCCCAAATAAATGTGTTAGTCTCTAAAGTGTCACAAGGACTCCTCGTTGTTTATACTGAAAGTAGATTTTGAAGTTTCGCGTTTGAGCTTTAGCTTTTTTTATTTAACTGATAATTTTGCAGAACTGAAGATACCTCAAACGAGCCAATTACCATCACTGACAAACAAACTTGCTAGCTGAACAGTAACATTTTAACCTACAAATATTGGATTCTTTTCTGAGAATACAGCATTTCTATATTGTATCCACACTATACCAAAGAAAGCTGTCTTACTGTATGTAAACTGGTATGGTGTTTTGCATCTGTTTTCTGCATCCTGTGCAGTAAGACATCTTTGACATTTTCCTCTTATTTCAGCTGCATTACATGTCCCATGATGCACAATGTGACATGTATGCAGTCATGTTATCATTAGGTATTTCATTTATAGCTAAAATTGACAGATTTCAAACTGATCATTCAATCAAATGCATATAAATATCCTCCAAACATCCTACATTAGTTGTCTTGTTAGAAAGAATTAGAGACAGGCCCTAAAAACTGTTCATGTACTACATCATGCTCTCCATTAGTCAAGATACTAGTGGTTCCAGTGATTGGTACAATGTGGATTAGAACTCCAGTACCGATGAAGTGTACATCTTTTTATTTAGTTCCATTAGGATGATTAAGGGATTACTGGAATATACCCGTTAATTTTTACCGTATACAACCTTAATGCATTTCCAAAACACACAAACACAAAAAACCCCACAGAAGATACAGAGAAAACATGAAGTGTTACATAAAATGGCATGAAAATGACTTCAACTCAGTTAGCAATTCTTGGGAAATTATGTCTTTCAAATTTATTTTAAGATACTGATAGTGAATAAAATAGTATGGTGGCAAGAGGCATGTAACAAGAACACATACAGTGATAGCTGAAACAGGATCACAGTTTACATAGGTGACAGCAGGCCGACCACTGAGAGCATTTTTCCAAGAAGAAAACAGCGAGAGCAGGAGCTCAGGAATTAAGCCCCACTGGCAAAATGACTTGGTGAGAAAAAGGAAGAAAAATGATGAAGTCACAAAGCAATGCACAAGAATAACAGCAAATACATCAACCACTAGGTAACCACTAAACAAATATCTTTTCAACCAGATGATGATGACACTAAATTTGGGTCTTAAATAAGTTTCAAGTGGATCTTAAGCATGATTGTACAACATGTGTTTAAATATTCTTATGGGTTGTTTCTGAGGGGTAAGAGTTTACAAATGACTGATGAGTAATTTTTAAAATATTGTATTCATTTTTTTCATTAAACAGGGAAGGCAGAAAAGTGCATAAGTATGTACACACAGAAATATACAGTCTTTGAAAACAGATACTCTCTCTTGATAATTTAGAGGCTAATTTACACTGATCACACAGTAAATATCTTCTCATTTCCCTCACTATATTCCTTAAAGTACTAAATAGAAAATATTTTACCATACAGTGGACAAGATATGTACTTGTATTTAAATTAGATCCGTGGTTCCCAAACTTTAACAAACTGTGTTAAGGAGTTTAAGACCAGATAGGACACTATATTATCAGGTCTGACCCCCTGTATCTTACAGGCCATCACATTAATCCCAACAATCGAAATTAGACCAAAGTATTACAGCCCATAGGAGATTAGATATGTGCCACAAGCAGAGAATAGGTGTACCAGTGCGTGAAGCCCCTGAGATGGGAGGGAAATAATTAAGTGAGATATACCTAGATAATCCTGGTAAGTAACCCAAATGGTGCAGAGGAAGTGCAAAAAACCCCAAGGTCACTGCCAATCTGACCCAAGGGAAAATTCCTTCCTGATGCCACATATGATCAGTTATATCCTGAGTATGCAAGCAAAAGCTATCCAGCTAGGCACCCGAGAGAGAGACTGCTTGGTGCCACCTCAGAGACCTGGCCCTCTCTGTCCAACCTCCAGCTGGAGATTCGCTGAATTGATTTGGAAGATTACAGTATGTGTTATACCTTTAGCTACAGAAAACTATAAAAATGATTAGAGGGAACCAATAACAGCAATGTGCTTTAAAGGGAAGGATCATCTTTATATATGATAGAGACTGAATATCAGAGTTCTCATCATCATCAGTAGTGAATATGCTATTCTGTAAAGTGGGTTGGTGAAATTAAGCTAATTAGATTCCAGTCAGCAATAAAAGGGAGAAAAATTTAATTTGTATTCTTGCCAAATCTAATCACTTCACTAATCCCAGCATTTCCCACTCCCATGCTCACCTTTCTAGATTCTTCAATATTTCTTCAATATGCCATGTTATTAAATTTATGTAAAAATCACATGCACTGCACAGAAAAGCATTTAAGTGTTTATATGTAATTGATTTTTTCCTTTAAAATGTAAATGCTTGTAGATGTCTTCTACCCAGTATTAGAATGATTATAGATGCACAAGTCATTTAACATTTGTTTCCTTTATCCTTTTAAGTGTTTCAAACCCACTTTCTATGCTTCGTCAACCATGCTTCCACCCCCATGCACACCCCCTCCTGTTCTTCCAATTCATTCATATTGTGTGAACATATCCTTAGATCACTAGGTCCATTCTCTATCATATCCCAATATGATTAACATTGCCTCATTCCTTTTACTCTTCATTTTGTTCTTCTCCTCCTTGTTTTTTCTCTCTCCTTCCTGTCACCTGCTCCTGGTCCATCCTAGTAGTTTCTCTGTCCTTACCTATTCCCATTGTGCTTCCTGCAACCATCCACTCTACTGCTACAGAGCAACAGAATGGCAAAAACGACAAGATTTCTGATCTCTGAAATGAAAACAGTTCTTCAGAAAAATTGTCAGTACCAATTTGCTGCTCATACAGTGTGAAGCAGCAGAGGGTGAATCAAGGAGAAAAAAGTTCCAGAGAGTATGCTAGAATAATAGCACATGCCAGTCAAATACAGCTGCTAGAATTACAATCTATCTAACCATTCATTAGTTTTCAAATAGGACTACATACATATTTAATAAAAGAACTTCAGTAATCTTGTACAAAATCTAATATGGAAAGAAAATGGATAGCAAGACACTTCTGTGATGTAACTGGATATATACATAATTATTGAAACAATAACTGTTGTTCAACTTGGGGTGGATATACATTTGAAGACTTTTCAGTCTCAAGATACCCTTAACCAATGCCTTTTGTCTATTGGACATACTGCATGTGAAAAAAATATTTATTTCAACATGCAGCATAAAACAAAATGCAATAAAGCATGGATTGTAACATGACAAAAGCTCAGTAAGTGTTCTGCCTTCTCCCCCATCCTTCAGATTGCTTCACACACATCGGGAGCATAATCTATGAAGTACATACTCGCTGATTCAGTTCTTCCAGTGTAATTAGAGCATTAGCATTTCCTTTATTATTTAATTTTATGTATTTATTTCAAACTTACCTCAAAGTGTGAAAAATCTCTTCAAGCTACTAACTAATCCATGAACCAAAAAACACACACAAAACAGACCCAATTCAGAAACGCATTGGTGAGAAACAAATCAAGGACATATTTGGTGTGGAGCATCTTCTGCAACCTTCTGTCTTTTTATTCATTTCTGACAAACTTGAAGACAACTGAAAACCCTTTATGAGTTTCTAAATTAGTGCTGATAAAATAAAATAAAATAAAATCTTGATACATTCTTTTTTTTCCACACAGAAAAGTGTATATTTGGTTTTCTTCTTACCCTTCATCAAAATCGACTGCTACACTAAGCTATTTTCCCCCTCCCTCATTTTCCTTGTTTTGTCATTTTTTGAATGATGCAAATACCTTTTTATACAGATTCTACAGATAATTGCTAGAATTTATTGTGCTTAATCTGATCCACATTTAAATAAAGCAAAAAGATGGGTTGAAGTGCTTACCCAACTAGTTCCAGTTCCTTGGGTTTTAGTAAACAATAACGATGAACCTTGTAATACTGCCCACGACGACATCCAGTTCTTTCTGCAATTAAAATACTGACATTTATATTTGTTTGCAGATAAAATTAAACTACCTCATATTGTCCATCACTGCTAGAATGCTGACTGGTGTGTTAGCACAATTAACTACATATATTCTCATTAGTGATATTAGTAAGTCTTTTAATTGCTACTATTATATTTGTGATGGAGAACTTGTGTTAATAGCCCTAAGCTGGCCATCAAAGTCTAAACCAAACAGAGCTATTTAGTAGTGAAAGCCACCAGTTTCACTAGAAGAATCACAGTGTATAATTATGATCTCAAAGATGCTAATTTAGCATGCCCAAACTGCAGAGTATTAAATAGGTTATGTCAAAGCATTGCATAATCATGAGACTGACTGATCATGTACCTCACACCTACACAGGATGTAAATGTACCATTAATTTGTACTTGGATTGAAATAATTTTTGTTGTGCATTTACAATGCAGAAAAATGTAAGTCCGTTACCATTTCTGAACATCTATTCCTTTGAGGTAAAAAACAAAAAATCTTGAGTAGCCATGTCTTCTAGTCTTATTGCCTAAGTATGAAATAATAATAAATAGCTTAGCAAAATAGACAGAGTGGCCATACTACTACTTTTTAAGCAGAAGTCCATAAACCTAAATGGCTATACTAAACCTACCTGCATGATTTTTAAGGGCTTCTTTGGAACAAAAAATGTAATATTGCATGTGAGTCTAAGCAAGACACTAACATTCCACATTTTAAATTAGACTAAATGAAAAGTAGACCTGAGTTAAGTAGAAAATATTTCTACATTAAGGCAACATTTAAAACAAAAAAAAGGCAGAATTCCAAAAGTCGTCTCATAACATCAGACTGTCCATATTACAACCTGTATATTTATTCCTATGTATAATTTAAGTGGCCATCTGTGGAACTAAGCAAAGTGTCAGAGAAATTAAAGATGAAGATCATCACTTAGGCCAGAAGTAAGATTGAGCCAGTACTCTGCAGTATATCATACTGACAATGCTTTGGTGGCCAACACGTTTCTGAAACATTTCAGCTTTCATTTTTAAAAAAAAGTTCAGTTTATAACCCTTTTATCCGAAAAGAGAATACTCTGAATGTGAACACTGCAGTCTTACTGATGCCACACATGGATAAATTATCACTCTAAGTAATGTGAGCTGCCTCACTCCTCTCAGCTCCAACACTTAACTATTTCACAGCTGATCAGTTTCATCCAACAGTGATAGATACCCCAACTTCAAAATAGCACTCCAACATAAAACCTTAGCCGATTGACCTCATATGCCTTCAAGTCAATTATATCAACAAATCAGCGCATGCTGGATCACTTAAGCTTTTGTTTTAGAATGCAAGTTTGCCGAAGTTGGGTACCTACTGCTTTTGAGTATCTGTTGGAGGTGGAAATGAAAGCCTTATGGAGTACTGGAGTGAGTTACCTACTGTTGTAGGCAATAAGAAAGTGGAAAGGAATGCACAAGTCTATCCTTTTAAGATATTTCCATGTCTTTAAGGTTTTGGGTGGACGCTGTCGCAATCTTCACTGTTACAAAACATAGTTTTTGTTTTTCCTAGATATTTTTAATGCATATTTGAGGTACCTCAGTGAATGGCACCAGAGCCAGGGAGAACAACAGCTGTACCTGCCTGGAATTCAGAGGGAGAAACTGACTTTCCAAATCTCCTCCAGTGTTGACCCTCCTGACAACTGTGAGAAACTGTGATGTGCCTCAGTAAATTCTTTGTGTCTAACATTTTATCACCATTTTAAAAGTTACTGAGACTAAGTACACCAAAAGCAGCCCTATATTTAGCAGTAACAGCATAACCTGTCAGCTGGAGGGAACAGCACTAAAGGAGTCACTTCCCAACACACTCCATGGCCTCTCATGGACTTCTAGAACTTGGATACAGCCAGATGCATTTGCAGCACTAGGGTGCATGTGCTTGTATTACACCAGCAGATCTGTTTATTGTTCTCCCCATTCCCTGATGGAATGAAGCATGCTTCTCAAATTTCAAATGTGTCAGCGGAGGACAGTTGCAAGAGTGATGGCCACCATGTTGGCCAACACAAAGGATTAAACCAATGACCTCCACAGCTAAAAGCTTTTACAACTTATCCTAAAGAGTCAGGCTCTCAAACTGTCACAAACTCGCATCCTCTGTGGATTTGGCACAAAAAGTGACAACACACTGACCAGTGAGTTACACAAGCAAAATGTGTGATAAATGACTGAAATGTGCATTTTACAATTCATATAATAATTTAGAGATTATCATAGTTTAAGTACAAAACCTACTTTTAAAATGGTCTAGTCACTGTGCAAGTCACACGTAATCATACTAACCTCTCACAGAGGAGCAGCAAGATACTAACCTCAGGACCTTCAGATCCCTTACTACTAGAGCTACAGGAGTAACTGCTAAAGCCTCCGTAGACCTGATATTGGAGGAGGACCTAACACTTTCCCAATGGGTTACACAACTGTTTACTAGTCAGCAGTAAATGGTTAATGATCCGGAATCATGGATTCTATCCCTAGCTCTGGGAAAGGAGTCTGGTGTTATAGTGGTTAGAGATAAAATAGCCAAAATAGGATTAGTTGCTTTGAAAGTCAACACAGCGCAGTGGATAGTATTGTTTTTTTTCAGAGATCTAAGTTTTGTATTGGCAATGATATTGAATAAACTCTCTAATTTAATTGAACGAATTAGGGTGGGTGAATGTTTGGTAGCTCTTCATTAACTGTTCTAGGTTGGGGTTGAGGGTTGTTGTCAATAAGGGTAGTGAATTGCATGGAAATTTAAACAGCATTTAGAAAAGGTGAGATTTGAAGTTCTAGTCTTCGCTTTCCCACCTCAGGAAGCTTTCCTCTAGGCATCAGAGGGTATTTGGTGAAGGAGTCACTGTGATAGTGTTTGCACAATGATGATTTTTTTGTAAAATCAGCCTTGGTGCACATTTTCCATTATGGCTAAAAAATAATAAAATGCTCTCTGGATTAACACTACTAACATGAAACTGATACTCGAGGAATCAGTATGAGGCACCACAATGTAGACAAAGGAGAAGATCCCAGAGTGCTCTTGATTTCTTGCAAAAGAGGTACAAAGAAAAGTGAGACAATCCGGTTGGGAAAAAATTGCCCAAAGTGGTAATATTACAACTTATTTTTTTTGTATGAATTCATTTTTCAAACCATGAAAAATTCAAATAGTGTTCCAAGCTCATGTTTTGTTTTTTGCCATTTCAATGAGATTTTTACAAAATAAATGGTTAATGCTCCTATTAAAACTGAACCTCAGTGCAACCTCAACTATAGTGCAGTTATAGCACAGCATCAAAATACACCTCACACCAGTCTCTTGGAAAGTTTTTTTTTTTGTTTTTTTAAGTGCAAAAGATGAAAGTGGTAAAACTTATATCCACAAAAGAAGTAAGAATCCGGACCAGAACATCTCCTCTCCTATGAGGTATAGGCTAGACAAGATAGCTAGAGGCAATAACTGAAGCTTCTCTCTCCTCCAAGGAATACAAATACTCTTGGAGTACTGGAGAAGAATTAGTACAGTGTTGATTAAAATTTAAAATTAGCTTTGTTATGAAAGTCACACTTAAGTCTTCCTTTAAAGAACTGATTTGATGGGAAAACAAAAAAGAACAAAGGTCTAGTTAAATTGCTAATGACATACACGACTAATACCTTTCATCACCATATTCCTTTACCATCACCATATTCCTTTACCAATCAGTCTAACTGGTATTTGGAAATGAACAATTTGGATAATTACAACAAAAATTAATTAGGTGAACCTGTGGATTGATTAATAATAGCTATTGCCTCACAATATCGCACCCAAATGGAGTATGAATGAGCACTTTCAACTAAAGCAGGATCTTATTCAGAGACCTGACATGCCATAGTCTGTGTTGCCAGAAATCTAGGATCTTTAGTCCACTGACAGAATCACATGTTTAGCTCTGGGCTAGGGAAAATGTTATCCCAAAGAAAAACTGAGACAAATTCACACAGAAATGTTACAAATTCTATCCAGAATAAAGAGGTTATAAAAAACTGATTAAAAGTCCTATTATGAAAATCCTAATATTTGCTATTGCGTACTTACTTTGATAAATAGCAATACACAGAACTAGAATAGGATGACCAAGGAGATATAATTAAGTGTAGACTTACCTGACTTTTTTCCCATTTTCTGTAATTTTTGTTACGTTTAATAATCCATACTTCTCTTGACCCTGTAGGACAACAAACATTACACAAAGAATAAGACATTACATTTATGAACACTAGCCTCTATATTCTTGTTCATCAGTAGCACCACTGAATAAGCATTTGGCAATAAAATATTTTCACTGATCTGGCACTTGCAGAAATTATATTATGTTTAAATATATGCATAGTGATGAAAACAAGATGACAATGGAAGGTTCATCATTACCATTCAATAAGTGGGAAGCTCACTATTCAGGGCCCCATGTACTCTGTTGGAAAACTAATTTATTTGACAGTCTGGGGCAGAGGACTGGAAATTCTGTGGCAGATTCATTTTAAATTAAGGTGTATAAATGAAGGTCTCTCTACACATTGATGACATACTGTATGCCCTCTCTTAAAATGATTGGTCTAATTGAAAACAAACCAGCCTTAACTCTGAATTCTGTCAGTTAAGAAGAAGCTTTTAGAAGTAATTTTAGCATTGCATATTTTTTAAAAACATACTCTGCAGACTCAGTAAAAATTTTTTCCCACTAATGTGTGTTTAATTTAGCTTAAACATAGGAAGTGAAACACTGCTTTGATGTCTCGTATATTATTTCCCCACCCCACGTATGTGCTTAAAGATTAAAACAAAAACTGCTGAGCTAAGATCTCTTAATGGCTGATTTTTTTTTTTTTTTTTTTTTTGCTGTGTGGGGTTATCAAAGTGGTTTGCAGGTGCCACGGGGTTAAATATTTTCCGATGTTATGCAACATTAAGAACATATATAGGCATATTTATCAAATTCTCAGATTAAAAGAGGAAACTTTATATTCGTACTGTTTCAGACTTGCAGAATGAAGTAATAAATATAAATTCTGCCACTTCCTCCTTTGTTGTATGCAGTTTAGTTGTAGCCATGTCAGTTTCAGGATATTAGAGACACAAGGTGGGTGAGGTAATAGATTTTATTGGACCCACGTTTGTTGGCGAAAGAGACAATGTTTCGAACACACAGAGCTCTTTTTCAAGTCTGGGAAAAGTACTCCCAGTGTCACAGCAAAATGCAAGGTGCAGCATAAGAAGTTAGAACATATTGTACGGGACCATTCAAGGTAGAGTGGCCTGTTAACACCTCTGAGTCATAGTACAAAAAAGAGGGGGTTAGTGGGTTACGGATCATTATAATGAGCCATAAATCCAGTGTGTCTGTTCAATTCATGATTTTTAGTGCCTAGCAGAGCAATGAATTTAAGCTCCCATGCTCATCTTTCGAAAGTGTTGGGTAGGTTTCCTTTAAAGATGAAAACTGATAGGTCAGATATACAGGGATTGCTTTGTGAAAAGTATTCATCCACAGGTGACAGGGTGTTTTTGTCTTTTATCATTTTCCTGTGAGAGTTCAGTTGAGAGCACAGTGATTGTTTGGCTTCACCCACACAGTTATTTGGGCATTTACTGCACTAGATGAGATAAAACCCAGATAATTCATATACCATATACCAGCGGTTCGCAAACAAGGATAGAGTACCTCTGGGACTACACAGAGGTCTTCCAGGGGGTACATTAACTCATCTAGATATTTGCAAAATTTTACAACAAGCTACATAAAAAGCACTAGTGAAGTCAGTACAAACTAAAATTTCATACAATAGCTTGTTTATACTGCTCTATATATCATACACTGAAATGTAAGTACAATGTTTATATTCCAATTGATTAATTTTATTATATGGTAAAAATGAGAAAGTAAGCAATTTTTTAGTAATAATTTTGTATTTTTATGTCCGATTATGTAAGCAAGTAGTTTTTAAATGAGGTAAAACTTGGGGGTATGCAAGATATATCAGACTCCTGCAAGGGGTACAGTAGTTTAAAAAGGTTGAGAACCACTGCCATATACCACATGCTGTGATAGGACCCATAGATCTTGAAAAGTGTGTTGTCGGGTGTGTCATTACTGTAGGAGTGGTGATACAGCTGCAGTTTTTGCATCTGTTGTTCTGCTAGAGTCTGGGGCTGCTTTAAGTTGGTGTGTCCTGGTCCAGGAAGGCGGAGGGGTTGGGGGGGGCGCGCGGTAGGGTAGCTTGCTTCTGATGATAAGCTTGGAGAGGTTGGGGGGTTGTTTGAAGACCAGAAGAGAGGGTTCAGGAAAGATTTCTTCCAGGATGGGGGCCCAATTGAGTATAGATGTTAGTTTGATGATACCCTGTATGGTTTTCAATGTGGGGTGTTAGTTTACAACTAGGGTGTATAGTTGAAGGGCATTTTATTTCTGTATTGAAGCAGACTCTCTTGGAGTATCTGGGTGACCCGTTCTACAATGCAATCCACTTCCCTAGTGGAGTGTCCTATTCTGATGAAGGTGGTTTTGAGTAGTTAACATGCATATCCTGGACTTTCTACTCAGAGCCTATTCTGTGGTATCTGAGTGCCTGACCATAGATAATAGATTTCTTAGGGCACGGCTACATTTGCAACTGTAGAGCGCTGAGAGTTAAACTCACCTTCATAGAGCGCAGTAGGGAAAGCGCTGCAGTCTGTCCACACTGACAGCTTCAAGTGCACTGGCGTGGCCACATATGCAGCACTTGCAGCGGCACTGAGAGCAATGCATTATGGGCAGCTATCCCAGCATGCAAGTGACTGCAATGTGATTTTCAAATGGGGGGTAGGGGTGGGGTAGAGTGGAGTGTGACAGGGAGTGTGTTGTGTTTATGTGGGGGGGAGAGACAGAGTGGGTTTTTCGGGTGCTGCGAGTGTGTCAGCATGCTGTCTTGTAAGTTCAGACTGCCTCTCCCCCCCACTTTCTCTCTCTCTCTCTCTCTCTCTCTCTCTCTCACTCAAAGCAAACAGTAAATGTTTGCTTTTCCTTGGAGCTGATAAGCAGCTGGCTTCTCCGAAATGGAGCTTTGAAAGGGCATTTCCACATTCCTGCAGCTGATTTCACAACAATGACAAGAGTGGCCACTTGACTTAAGGGGATTATGGGACGTTTCCGGAGGCTGATCGCAGTGCAGTACTGCAACACCTTGCTCACACTGGCGCCGCGGCACTCCAGTGGGGGTGCAGCAAAGGTTATTCCACTTGCCAAGGTGGAGTACCAGCAGTGCTATAGCTGCGGAGTCAGAGTGCTCTACATACCTTGCCAGTGTGGACGGAGAGTGAGCTGGGGTGCCCAGGCCTGCTTAATCGCTCTAACTCGCAAGAGTAGCCAAGGCTTGAGTGTGTTCATCAATTATCTCAGGTATATTATCGGTTTCATGGTGCATTTGTCCAAAAATTCTTCTTAAAGGTGGTCCATGAAGAGATTGGCATATTGGGGAACCATCCAAGTACCCATGGCTGTTCCCATGGTTTGGACAAGTGTTTGCTGTTGAATGTAAAATTGTGGGTGGAGATGAAATGGATGAGTTTGGGATGGGTATCTGAGGGTTGTCCGTTGTCATGTAAATATTTGAGGCCAGCAGCTATGCAGTCGTGAGGGATGTTGGTGTACAGGGAAGTGACATCCATGATGGCGGGAATGGTGCTCTGAGGGAGATTGTTAATAGTATGGAGTCTGGGAAAGAAGTCAGTTGTGCCCTGGGGGAAGCTAGCCAAACCACTCATCATATAAAGGGCAAGCTTCCTCCAGGACACAATACAAAATTGAAAGACGCTGATTTGGGTCAATGTTTTATTTTGATAATTTGTTATTGTTTCAGTTAGATTTTTACCAAATTTCATTTTTTTTAAACTCTTATTATAATTAGTTCAAGTTTCAAGAAAAGTAGTTTCAACCTGAGAAACTGAAATTTTTCATTTAAAAAATGTCAGAATGGGACGTTGAGAATATTGAAGCTTTTATCAACATTTTTCCAGTGATGAAATTTGCAGTGAAGGGTAGGTTTTGACAACAGTTTCGGTTTCAAATTGACATTTTGTAATGCAAAAAATGGTTTGCTGAAATATTCTAGAGCTGCTTGGGAAGTAGCATTTTCTTTGTAGCATGCCCTTTGTGGTCCTAACAAATCACAACTAATATTTGCATTTTTGCACTCTCCATTCAAACCTTAAAGCTTTATTAATAATAAGGGGGACAATTTATTTCCTCCCCACAACCGTTAAACCTCCCCTCCACTTTTTCAGTGTTATTAAGCAGGCTGAAACATGCTGTTGCTAGGTATATATGGCAGTACTATTGGAAGCGCATCACAAAAACACCTTTGCACCCACCATAGCCTGAACAAGAGACATCGATCTTCTCAATGGGGAGGAAGACTCCAGAAGATAGAGTAAACTAAATAATTTCCTACTAAGCAATAGGAAGTGGGAGAGCTAAAGTAATTTCTCATGTGAAAAAGGAATGAGAAGGGAGTAAGTTAAGGATCAAGCAATACAAGAAGATTTACTTGATTTTGTACGGATGTTTGAAAGCAGTGGAAAAACAATGAGCTGAGAAACACAGAATTTGCTGGAGAGGCAGTATTTTTCTGTCATTTAGACTGGTAGAGAATTCACATAAAATACATTTTTAATCATTCAAATACTGTGCCATATATAAAAACAATGATCAAAATAAGGAGTAGTGTTGTCTTAGTGCACAGGCAAACAAGCAATTCAGTTTGCTTGTAGGTGGAAAAACTTAGCATATTGAGAGAAACTACCTATTTTGTTCTATTTAGCAACCTGAATGTTCATAAAATAGAAAAAACAGCACATCGTGAATAAACTGTGGAATGATTAATACATGCCTTGGATGCACTGAGAGAGATGAGACTAAAAGATGTAGCCTTAAACCTCACGAGATAAATATTAACGACCATTAAACACGCTTCAACATGACATCACATTATGGCTTTTCAGTTTTGAAAAGGAAAACCCAATTGCTTTTCCTATTCCACAATTATTTAATACAGTTTCAAAAAACAAAGACGTATTTAAATTTAACCTAAACCCCAAATTGTTAAATACTCAGAACATGAAGTTGATGGACCTTAAAGGTTGCACAGGTCACCACATAAAACCAGCTGAGTTCAAGCTTTCCTTTCAAAGCTGAGCTATTGCTAGAGAAGAATGCACACTACTGACTTTCATTAAGTTTCCACAATTTCAGTCTCTCTTTTGCAAGACACCAGTAGTAGCAGGAAGCTCAGAAATAACAGTTGTAATTAACTATTACTGTTTACTAACAATGGGAAGTACTTCATGCCTTTGACTTATTAAATTGCCAGCTGAACAAAAATAGTGGAGATGTCCCTTTGAGATGTTAAATAACTTGCCATAAATTATTTATTCCATAAGCAAGTCCTAACTAAATACTTTGGAAAAAAAATGTAAGCCATTAAAGAAAATCTTCCTATCTCTACAGGGACGTTATGAAGATATTATTGTTTGTGTAACAGGTAAGCATGTTACAATCTCAAACGATAGGTATATGAGATACTGAATGCTATTCTAAGGGAAAATCATGCAACATTTTCTTTTCCAATATTATTGGATAGAGTCTAAATCCTAATGTACTTTTAAAATGTAATTTCAGAAACAGATACAAGACAACAGAGAGAAAATCCTGACACACCTTTACTTTGTTTAAAAGCACAAACAGACTTGCTGTCTTAAACTATCTAGTTCACCTGTTGCCTCACATCTACATGTCTATTATGAGAAAACTTGCATACTGACTGTGGTTTGGTGCTTTGGCGAGGAAGGAGAGGACTCATTTTCCGGACAGTTGGGCTTTGAAGCAGCTGGAAATTCCTACAAGAAAAATAGATGATGCAACCAGTTATTCTCCTTCCTACAATAATATTATTTATATCAGTCCTGGAAAGAAAAAAGATAAGTCATTTTACAATCTCAGTCCTGGACTATGGATCGTTTTCTGAAGCATAAGTAGTATACTGAAGTACTGATATTATAAAATTGTTAACTCAGCAGGAGCTCCTGCAAGATTTACAGAATCCAAACAAACTGAGTTAATGTGGACATGTTCGCTGAAAAGGAATAGTAACACCATCTTCACTATGCCATATTAGTTTACAATGATGCTTCTTAATATAAGCACAATTTTTGTATGGTATTATTTTAAAAATTCACCTGTTGTCAAAAGGTAAATCATGTTCTGGATACTAATGTGTTCTGGGTACGGGTGGGAATACGTGGTATTAGGTAAGAAATGTTCAGAGGAAATACGCCTGTGCTTGGTTGGTAACTGTACAAATACAAAATTATTTTAACGTGTGGATAATTATTACATAGATTTTGCTAAATATTCTGAAGTAATTTTGGTTAAATTTCTTGTAATCAGTGACTAGAAGTTTCTGGAAAAAATCCAAGAGAATCTGGTTTACTGAATTATGTATTAATTATGCCTCAAAAAGGGAAGTGCTAAATCTCGAAAGACCAGGAAAGTTATTCAACTGAAAATTTTTTTTTTTTTTTAAATTAAGTGTTTCCTCTGAAGCTCTTTATGATCATTCTGCGTTTGAAAAGTTTTGTGCAACTTTCCCCTACACATCTTCAGTGGCAATATTTCATATAAGAGACATTGTTTGGTTTTACCTGTTATTGATTGAAATTCTCTTTCTTATTCACTTTCCCAGGTACTTCTCCAAAGGTTAGACCAAAACGAGATTAGTGAACTGTCTCACTGCATATTTAATATTAAAGCAATAGTTTTTCCAGGGGCATGCATAACACTCATGATATAGCCCCAGATTCCTAAGTGGCCCCCTCAAGGATTGAACTAACAACCCTGGGTTTAGCAGGCAAATGCTCAAACAGCTGAGCTACCCATGTCTCCCCCAATATAAATGTTTGAAATCTATCCACAAGTCTAACTATAGCAGTAGCATGCTAGCTTTTTTACAGTCATGGTCACCAAGGGCATTAGAGTTGTAGAAAAAAATCTAAATACTAAAATTCATGTTTCCTAATTTTACTTCACTTATAAGGAAAGACAAAAATCTCCTCTGACTGTCACACAGAAATGTAAATATGGACAAATATGTACAAACACCATAGTGCATATCGCCCGTTGCTGCTAGGCATCGAGCAGGTACTGATTGACATTGCTGAGTTATAAATTGTGAAGTTAATTTTTGTAGCCCACTTGGTGACCTACACTGCTGCTCCTGTTGCCCACTTCAAGTGCTCCTTTGACTTCATAGAGAAAGAAATAATTTTGTTTTTTTCCCAGAAATTGTTTCCTAGAAGTTGGATGTGTTTCAACAAACAGTGATCCGCATTACTATCTGCACCTACCAGGCTAAGTGCATTTTAGATTGAGGATATAAAGGGGTAAGTTATTTTCCCTGTTAGTGCTATGAAAAAAAAAAGCCACCTAAAATTTAATTTAAACAGGAAAACTCCAATGCATCTGATCGTGGACTACCCCTCACCACCTCCCATCCCATCCAAGCCAATGCAATGCCACGATGGTCATCCATCCACCTTCCAGTGGGTACCTCAATGATCTGAACAAGGGTTGTGATATTTTCAAATTCCACTTTCCATTCAATGTTAGCTTTTTGCTCCTCTCTCTATTTTCTTTTCTCAGAACATTTGCACATTAGCATAGAGACTGCAGTTTTCGAAGAGCATTTGCAAGTGCATACTGCCTCACCAGCGCATGTAGTAGGCTCTTACAGCTAGCCATAAGTGCTCACCAGGTGACAACGAATTAAACTATTGGCTCAGACTGAATATGTATTATATATGCAAAGCCTTGAAATGCCCAATGCAGTGGCTGTATCACCTTTCAGGGATGTAGATGATACTTAGTCCTGCCATGAGTACAGGACACTTGACTAGATGACCTCTAGGTCTTGAAGTCCCTTCCAGTCCTATGATTCTATGATCAATAATTTCCTAGCTTGTTTTGAAAGGATAGGTCTGGGGAAAAAAGGAGGAGGTGTTGCATTGTACATCAAGAACATATACACTTGCTCTGAGGTCTAAGAGAAAGTGAGCACAGACCTACTGAGAGTTTCTAGGTGAGGATAAAGGGCAAAAGAATAGTAGCAATGTTATGGTGGGGTCTATTATAGGCCACCAAATCAAGAAGAGGAAGTGGATGAGTGATTCTACAAACTGGTAACAAGATTAGCTAACACATGAGCAAGTATTAATCTGGATTTTAACTTCCCTGATATCTGTTGGAAGACTATTATAGCACAGCTTAATATGTCCTTCAAATTTTTAGCATGAGTAGGGAACAACCTTCTGATTCAGGAAATTGAGGAAACGAGAAGGGGGTCATCCATTTTGGATTTGGTTTTGACCAACAGAGATGAAGTAGTTGCAAACGGGATGGTGGCTGAGAACTTGGGAGGACGTGATCATGATCTGACAGAATTCAGAATCCTATGGAAAGGAGGACATGAAAACAGCAAAAGAAGGATGTTAGACTAAACAAGGCGAATTTTAACCAACTCAGAAAAATAGTAGGCAAGGTCCCAGGGAAAGACAAATTAGGAAGAAAAGGAGTCAAAAGGAGCTGGCAGTTCCTAAAAGATATGATACTAGAGGCTCAACATCAAGCTATTCTGATGTACAGGAAAGGTAAGAAGAGCCACAGGAGGCCATGTGGCCGCACAAGGATCTTTTTATCTAAAACCCAAAAGGCATACATACAGGAAATGAAAGGAGGGGCATGTCACCAAAGAAGTATATACAGGAATAACGCAAGCATGTAGGGACAAAACTCAGGAAAACCAAGGCAAAGAATGAGTTAGGCTGGCAAGAAACGTTAGAGACAACAAGAAGGGGTTCTTCAAACACGTCAGGCAAAAGGGAAAGATCAAGGATTGTGTGGGTCGGCTGCTCCATGGAGAAGGTGAACTGGTAACAGACGATGTTAGGAAGGCAGAGGTGCTCAATAACTACTTTGCTTCAGTCTTCTCACAAAAATAATGTGACCACACAACTAGCTAAGATACCATAGTCAATAAAGGGGAAGGGATGCAAATCAGGATAAGTAAAGAACACATTAGAGATTTTTTGACCAATCTGAATAAGTTCAAATCAGCGGGGCCCGATGCTATTCACCTGAGGGTACTGAAGGAATTAGCTGAAGTAATTTTGCAATACTGTTTGCAAACTCATGGATGATAGAAGAGGTCCCGGAAGACTGAAGAAGGGCTAACGTAATACTCGTCTTTAGACAGGGGAAAAAGGAGGAGCTGGGGAACTACAGACCAGTCCGCCTGACTTCAATATCTGGGAAGCGACTAGAGCAATGTATAAAACATTCAATTTACAAATACCTGGAGGATGAAATGGTAATAACTAGAAACCAGCATGGCTTTACCAAGAACAAATTATACCAAACCAGCTTGATTTTCTCCTTTGACAGGGTAACTGATTTGGTGGATAGTGGGAATGCAGTGGACATAATATACCTGGACTTCAGCAAGGCTTTTGATACGATCCCACATGACATTCTGGTAAGTAAGCTCGAAAAGTGCGGGCTTAGTGGAACTACCATTACGTGGATGCATAATTGCTAAACAATGCATAGAAAGAGTCACTATTAATGGAATGATGTCAGGTTGGAGGGAGGTCTCAAGTGGAATTCCACAGAGTTCTGTTCTGGGTCCAGTGTTGTTTAACATCTTTATTCCTACACCCAGATCATTAATAGAGAGTGTGCTGATCAAATTTGCAAAGGATACAAAGCTTCTGGAGGACAGAGTTAAGATTCAGAGGAATCTTGATAAATTGGAGAACTGGGCTACAGACAACAAACTGAAATTCAACAAAGACAAATGTAAAGTGCTACACTGAGAAAAGAAAAACCAAATGCATATATAGAATGGAAGGTAACTGGCTTGGTAGCAGCCCTGCTGAAAAGGATCTGGGAGTTGTGATGGATCACAACCTCAACATAAGTCAAGTACATGATGCTGTTGTAAATAAGCAAATGCATTAATAGAGGTATACTATGCACGTCATGGGAGCTGATAGTACTGGTCAGGCCTCAGCCAGAGCATTGTGTCCAATTTTGCTCACCAATGTACAGAAAGGATGTGGAGAAACTTGAAAGGATCCAGAAGTGAGCAAAGATGATCAGAGGGATGGAATGCAAGCCATATGAGCAAAGGCTGAAGGAACTGGATATGTTTAGTTTGGAAAAGAGGAAATTGAAGTGTGACATGAAAGTCTTGAAATACTTGAAAGGTTGCAATAAAAAAAAGATGGAGAAAAGTTGTTCTCCCTTGCCAGATAGGGCAGGACAAGTTCAAACTACAGCATAGCACATTTAGATTAAATCTCAGGAAAAACTTAACTCTAAGAACAGTAGGACAATGGAACAGATAGTCTAGGCAGGCTGTGGAAGCTCCTTCAATAGAGGTTTTCAAAAAGAGGCTGGATAGCCATTTGTTTCAGATGGTTTAGACACAACAAATCCTGCATCTTGACAGGGGGTTAGACTAGATGACCCTGGCGGTCCCTTCTAACCCTGTGATTCTATAAACATTTGTACTAGTTGCCTTTAAAGCCAGTGCAAGATCTTTACATTTGTGCAGCTGGATTTGAGTTAATCTACAACAATCTCTCTCCAATGTGAACAAGCTGCTGCAAGTGTTAATTCTTTACTGGCTCATGTTGTTTCACATAGTTCCACTCTACAAAATAGCGTCCAACTCTTTGTTTGGTGCTATGAGATAGGTGCACCAGGAACCAGAGAATACAATGATACAACCGCAGCCACAAGGTAGGCTGAGTGTGGATGTACCAAAATGGCAAACCACCACCACGTGCGTGTGCATGGAAAAACCAATTTATAAAACATTTTATTTGCTCAGTGTTCTGCAACAACTTCCTTGGTTAGTATAGTCACACCCAAGGACAACCCAGTGATAACAAGAAATCTTACTCTAGGAGAAGAGTCTCTGGTGAAAAACAAGGCCTACAAAATTAAGCCTAGAACCAATGGAGCCCATTAAATACATGCCAGTAGTCCTGATTTGGCTGGACCATCCCTGAGTTTTGAAATTAGACTGAGAACAGGATTTTGTGAGGTGGGCTCTTCTATAGGCTAAGATAAGCATCTAAAGGTAAGTCTGCACTGCAATAGAAGAGCCTGGGTTAGTTGACTTGAGCCCAGGCTGAGGGGCAAAAAATTGCAACACAGACATTCAGGCTTTGGCTGGAGCCCACGCTCTGGGGGACCCTCTGCGTCCCAGAGCCCAGGGTCCAGCCTAAGCCCAATGTCTACACTCAATATTTAGCCCCACAGTCCAAGCCCAAATCAGCTAACTTGGGCCAGCTGAGGCTGTGCTGCAGGTCTTTTATTGAAGTATAGACGTACTTTAAATGTCTGAATGCTTTTAGAAACCGTAAGTCACTGAAAATAAGATTCACCAGAATGCACACACCCCCAAACTTCCACAGCTCCCAGCCCCCAACCTAGGTAATAATGATCTCAATATTGGCAAGTATTTAACTGGTGACACACTGTCAGGAACATGACAATACAATGGACTACTACAGCTCTTTGGACAGAGTCCTCACATCAGAGATAGAGAATTGCCACTTCCAGGAAAGCAAAGATTAAGAGATTCAGTCTAATAGAATTTAGTGAACAATCACCTCTGTAGCACTTTTCATTATCAACCACAAAACGCTTCCCAGAGGAGGATAAGCACTTCTGTGCTCATTTTGTGCGTGGAAACTGACAGTGCCACAGAACTAGGCTTCCTAACACCAGTGTGGTGCTCTATCTATTGGACAACACCTTTTCCCTCAAATATCAGTTCTATATACAATTATTTGTTTTCAGCAAGTTGAATAGTGAGTTGTTTTTGCTTTGTTTTTCAATATTCAACTTGCTCCATTGCAAGGTTAAAGTAAAATTTTAATAAAAGACCAAATAAAATTAATAACTTGCAATATTACCAAAAGATTTTTAAAATTTAGGTTTATTGTTCAATACTTATGTTTCCTGTTTACTTTTTGTATTCAGTAGCTTTGAAAATGAAAATAATTAGCAACATTTTGCAATATCTGGCTTGCAAACACAGCAGAACCTTTATTTTAAAAAGTTGGAATCTTTAAAACACTTGTTTTAGTCTTATTTTTACAAAACCTTAATTCTGACTTAGTCTAAACGGGTTGAAGTAAAAGTGTTCTTCAGTGTGTGAACGCACATGTAGGAATCAAAAGTATCCTGGTTCTTCCAGTCATTGCTGAAACCGTAACTCTGTAAAGCGCGGAGTGTCCTAAACTGACTTCAGTGGGAATTAGGAGCACATAGAACATCAAGCCTTGAAGCACTGTCTATACTAGGAAAGTTTCTAATCAGTTTTTAAAACAATTCCACTAATTGTTTCAGTAAAAATGTTTCACAGGGGTGGTGCATGCAGAGAGGGGCAGTGCACGGAGCC
Source organism: Gopherus flavomarginatus (assembly GCF_025201925.1). NCBI lineage: Eukaryota > Metazoa > Chordata > Testudines > Testudinidae > Gopherus > Gopherus flavomarginatus. The sequence continues at coordinate 31,258,499 of NC_066618.1, read as the reverse complement.
ACATCCCATCCCATCCCGCCTGGACCCCCAGCAGGGGCACATTGGCCCCTTCCGGGAGCAGTGTGGTGCCGGGGTAGGCAAGGAGCCTGTCTTAGCCTCGTTGCGCCTGCTGCCGACCGGGAGTTGCCGGAGGTAAGTGCTGCCCGGCAGGAGGCCACATCCCAACCCCAGCCCTGAGCCCCCTCCCGGAGCCAGCAACCTGTACATCCTCCTGCACCTCAACACTCTGCCCCAGCCTGGAGCCCTCTCCTGCACCGAAACTCCGTTCCAGAGCCCGTACCATGCACCCTCTCCTGCACCCAACCCCCTATCCCAGACTCAGCCCAGAGCACCCTCCCACACTGCAAACCCCTTGGCCTCTGCCCAGAGCCCGCATCCCTTCCCGAATCCCCTACCCCAGCCCGGTGGGAGTGAGTGAGGGTGGGGGAGAGTGAATGATGGAGAGAGCGGGGGGATGGAGTGAGCAGGGCGGGGCAGATCCTGGGTTGCCCTTAGATTCAAAAAGTGATCTTGGGTGCAAAAAGATTGGAGACCACTGATCTATGCCATCAAGATTTTTTGAGGGAGGGTGGGGGGGAAGAAGCAGATTTAACTATAGTATACAGCATTTGCCCATCTGAGGAAGTATTAACATTTAATACAGAATTGTGTGCAGCACAATCTCCAACGTGTTCTTTAGTATGTTACTTTTTCTCAAGAAGTTTGCGTTAACTGATATGACTATATTACATGAAAATATAAGGTTCCTTCTAATTCAGATTTGTTGCTTGGTGTTTTTTTGCAAATTATATAATCTTGAAGAACTAAAGCTCCTGTGGATTATAAAGAACTAGACTATTAGTCCACAATTTCTGGAAATATATATTTTTATCCATCCATCTTTTATCCATGGTTTTGACTAATTTTTATGTTTAAACCTTTATTCCAAAGAGCTATGGTACCTATGGAGTTCCCTGCGGTAAGGTCCATTAGTATTTTATAGGCTAATATTAAAATTTATTAAGGTCAAAGGGTTTATAGTAGACTTTTCAATAGGATGCAGATCCTGCAGGTCTTTTTAACATTGAAGTATTTTAAAAAGTTGCTTCTGAATTGCAGGTAGTACAGCCAGTTTTTGTTTCAAACACATTTTTGTTATCGGTATAGGAAGACCGCTATTTGTGAACGATTATTTTACAGTTTCTTTTGAGTCCCAATCTTGCCCACATTTGGAATATGGGATCTATGAATCCTTGTGGAAAGCCTTGACTCCTACTACTATTTTCTATTGTGTTCAGAGAACTTTCCTAATCTTGAACCAGACTATACCTTGCATAAAGGGGATGTACCATGGCTCGGCCATATAATAAATTTCTCTTAACAAAACAAAGTTTTCAATAAAGTAACATGGGCAGGTGAAAACTGTGATTCCAAGACAAATACTACCCAATGGCTCCCGGGCACTGTGTGTATTCTAATTGGGTAGTCCAATAGTATTTTTTGAAGCCAGGTAATCCAATACATTCACCCTCTTTTGGGCACCTGAGTTTACTCAGTGCCGCTCATCATCGTTTCTGGAAGAAAGCATTCTATTTCTACCGAGAGAAAGAATGATTTAAAATAAAAATACATCTGGATACAGTTATAATATTCTAAACAGCATATTCATTTTTATTAGTCACTCTACTCAACAGAAATGCAAAACTTTTTCCTTTTAACAAGAGTTTTAACATTTGTAATTGTAGTTGCCCATTTATGTTTATACAACTATGGAGATCCATATTCCCAACTATCTAATTTTCCCCTTTGCCTTTATCAAAGAGAAATTTTCAGGAGGAAAGCATGCATCCATTCCAACCGATAGGAATCAGATTTTAACTAGTTTATCTTATATCCTCAGTATTGCAAAGTTACCTATGATTTCCATTAAAATCCTGAGACTGATTGCTCTGGCTGAATTATGAAAGCTAGAAACTCACCAGGATACAATGCTAGTTTCATTTCTTTTCCATTTATATTGATACTTATAATTTACTGAAAGCATCTCATGGTAATAACTAATTCGGCTATTGCTAAAATGAGATATAATAGGGTAAGTGGGCACACTTGTCGCTTTAATTTTATTGAAGTTTCTTTATATTTTGTTCGGTGCCAGGAGGGCCTAAGTGAGGGGGACCATCAGCAATCACTGTGCAAGGAGCAGCTTTTAAAAATGAGACTGAAAGAGCTACTCAACTCAGTTGATCTCTGCAGAGAAATTAGAGCCACTTGTTTAGCACGTTCAATACCCTCTATATAAGCAAAAATAGCTCCATGTGACAATAGCATATCCTCAACATTATTAGCCGAAATGTTCTCCTCACCAAACCAAATACAAAGGAACTCAAGAGAATATCTGTTAAAAGAATAAAGTCACTACATATTTCTACTATCATTCCAATCTTAAAAGATAATATTTAGCTTGGCAAATACCCATGTGTGCCTAATATTACTGTGACAGTGAAACCCATATAAACACCTATTGAAAAAGGAAACTGTAAATGTTTGCACTTCACCAGCGTTTTCATACCATAACTCTGCTGCTGACAGTTCAAACCTTCAGATACAATGTACCGAGCATTTTACATAATTGATATTACATTGCTAAATATTATCCATTTTTAACCAAAACATAGGTGGTTTCTAATTAAAGGCAAGTAAACGGTTTTGAATATACAAAGCCTAAATTAATGTTAGTTAAAATTCATCAGCCAGTCAAATGAAGGCTATGGAAACAGTTCAGAAGAAAGGAAAACAGCCCAATAAAGATAAAAAATAAGCTACTCTATTTCAAAATAAAAAGAAAGATACCAGTTTATCAAGTTGTCCTTGGTTTCATCAAATATTTACGCACACTACATGGTATGTAGCATAGAAAAACTGCCAATAATGAATCCTTCAGAAATTAGTGTGAATTAAACACTTCACAAACCAGACAATGACCAAAATACTAACATGCTCTTTAACTCATTCCTACCTTATCATTGGTGTCCAACACAATCGTGCTGTGCCTCCACTTTGTTAAAACTATTGGTTCTTGTAGCCTCCTGTCCAGACTCCTACTCTTAATTATTTCTCTTTGCTGTTGTGGTGAATCATTACACTAAAGAAGAGAAAAATCACACTATCAACAGGGTCAAAATTATACTAACACAAAACCCAGGTAATTCATCTGTATATTTTCCAGCAGTACCACTGATTCAGCCATGAAACTGTTAACAATAGCCTACATTTTTAAACCCTAAATCTTGAAAGCTAAATTTTCTGGTGCTGTTTTCTGAAGAGGTAAACAGGTACTAGCCTGATGTGATAGTGCACTGCACTGTCATTCAGGTGTTTGATTTCTGATCCCAAATTCTTGCTGCCTGCACCTGTAGGCATTGGGAATGCCACCAAAGCACTACAGTGTTATCAGCCACTCTTTAACAGAGTGGAATTAACATTGGATTTAGACCTGGGAAGTGTTAAGAGCACTACAAACACAATTGTATAAAAGGGGTGTGTCATGTCACCCTATTGTGATACCTCTGAATCAAGAACTATGATAAGGTCTGAGGGTGTAACGTCCAATCCTGTTTGGCCAGAAGGATGTTTGTGGGGGAAGAAAGGAGACACTGCAAGGTAGTCTATTCTGATACAGCAATTCCTGTCTCCTAGTGGTGGCAATGCAATAACTTTACTTCCTAGACCAGATTTATGCTACATTTAACCACAAACAAATATATACTTAGAGTAAAAAGTTGCAATTTAGTTTAATATCCTGATAGTAACCAAAGAGGTATGACTTAGCCCTCGTCCAGACTACCCCGCCGTATCGGCGGGTTAAAATCGATTGCTCGGGGAGCGATATATCGCGTCTAATCTAGACGCGATATATCGATCCCCGAGCGCGCTTATATCGATTCCGGAACTCCATCAACCCGAACGGAGTTCCGGAATCGACACGGAGAGCCGCGGACATCGATCCCGCGCCGTCTGGACGGGTGAGTAATCCGATCTTAGATATTCGACTTCAGCTACATTATTCACGTAGCTGAAGTTGCGTATCTAAGATCGATTTCCCCCCCCTAGTCTGGACGAGCCCTTAGAGAAAGGCACAAAGTCTATAAGCAGGGCCATGCATATTCTGTATAATAGTAGCCCTAAACTTTGCAGCAAGCCCACCATCTCTGGCACAATAGCACTAAGTTATTATGTGCACAGAAATTCATGCAACATCCAAGTAAGTTAAAAAACATTCCAAACAAAGCTTTTTATTGAATATACAAACAGCAAATAAGAATGATATGACATTTTAACAATAAAAAAATCTTGACTGGAATTTCTTTCTGGGGCAATGCTAAAGTAGCAGAACCTGCGCTTTGAAACACATTAGACAACTAAGAATGAACTTGTTGATTCACTACACAAAGGATTGTAATCCATTGAGTTTGGCATATGACAGAAGCAGGACATCATAGTTTTATTAAAATGTAAAAAGGGGATGATGATGTGCCATTGCACTCTAGATGATTTTATGAAAATATGCTGTGTGAATATAATGTAACTAAAATATGCTTCATGCAAAACGTTTCTTGTAAGGTATCATTACAAAGCTTATAATCTACTGAGTGTGGTCATCTTATTTGTATAAATGTATCACTCTTGTATCTGAAACTAGAAATATGAAATATAACTCTGAGGGCCTGTTTTAATTATGCAATGTGTGGGCTATTAATGGTGGTTTGGTATCTTGATGGCTCCCATCGGCCAGGACAATTGACTGTGAATGGCTCTGTTTGCAGGCAGGCCTTCCTGTGAGTCAAGCTGGGAGGAATGAAGGCTTGGAATCTCACAGGAAACGTGACCATGTCAACCTGGTACTGAAATACATCTTAAACCTGGTGCTTTTCCATTTAGAAAGGGGGGGGGGGGCGCCAGAGAGATAACAGATTCCCGCCTTGTGCCAAAGCCACATAAGGGGGTGGAACAGAACAAAGGGGGCTGCAATCATGAGAAATCCCCTTGCTACCACCTGAGCTGGAACAAGGGCTTTACCAGCAGAAAGGATTGTGCCAAAACTAGGAAGATGTCGAGTTTGTGAAAGAAACTTATTGAAACATCTCTGAGGGTGTGATTTTTATCTATATTCATTTTTATTACTGTATTAGGCCTAGATTTGCATGTTTTATTTTATTTTACTTGGTAATTCACTTTGTTCTGTCTGTTACTACTTGGAACCACTTAAATCCTACTTACTTTATTTAATAAAATAAACTTTTTACTTATTAATTAACCTAGAGTACGTATTAATACCTGGGGGGTGGAGGGGGAACAGCTGTGCATCTCTCTCTATCAGTGTTATAGAGGGCGAACAATTTATGAGTTTAAAAACGGATTTATTTGAGGTTTGGACCCCATTAGGAGTTGGGCATCTGAGTGTTAAAGACAGGAACACTTCTTAAGTTGCTTTCAGTTAAGTCTATAGTTTTGGGGCACGTGGTTCAGACTCCGTGTCTGGCTCAACAAGACAGGGTGTTTGAGTCCCAAGCTGGCAGGGAAAGAAGTAGTTTTGGCAAATCAGTTGGCAGCCCCAAGGGGGTATCTGTGATCCAACCCATCACAGATTACACTAACCTCAATCGTAGAGTGCTTTAAGACCTACTGATGAAAAGTATTATGCAAGAGCTAGGAATTATTATTCTCAGATTTGCCACTGACTCATTATGGTAACATCTGGCAAGTCACAACCTCTTAACGCCTCAGTTTTTCTATGTGTAAAATGGGAATAACACATACTGATACTTATGAAGCACTTTGAGATCTACTAATGAAAATTTAGACAAATGTAATGAATTAACATCCTGAGCTGCACCATGCTCCAATAAAGGGTAAATACTGCTACTGCCATGGCAGATACCATGCTTATGTTTGCAGCTTTTCATTTTATTATATATAGGATTCATGCTTCAACAAGAAATGTAAAAAAAAAAGTAGTGATTTTTCATGTCTTATTGAAATATTTCCACATGCATCACAAGAACGAATCACTGCAAATGGAGAACCTCACGTTAAAAAGAATAAAATTTAGTAATTGTGTCTAAGACAAACATACAAGTCTCCTATACTAGTAAGAATTATTTCACATCTGAGAACATAGAACATGGATTCAGTACACGCATGTCTGCATGACAACTGGAACAAGTACAGTGAAATAGTGAGGTCTGTGTGGCTGTCACAGTTTGTTCCCATGTCAAATCAGAGCTGAATGGTCAGCCATTTAGTCTTTCAGAAGTGTTCTTCCTCATGTGTGCTGGAGTGCATCTAATCTCTGGTTACTTCAGGGGTAGGAAACCTATGGCATGTGTGCCGAAGGCGGCATGCGAGCTGATTTTCAGTGGCATTCACGCCGCCTGGGTCCTGGCCACCAGTCCGGGGGGGGGGGGGGGGGGGGGCTCTGCATTTTAATTTAATTTTAAATGAAGCTTCTTAAAATTGTAACAACCTTATTTACTTTACATACAACAATAGTTTAGTTATATATTATAGACTTATAGAAAGAGACCTTCTAAAAAAGTTAAAATGTATTAGTGGCACGCAGGGCCACCCAGAGGATTCAGGGGGCTTGGGGTCTTCGGCAGCGGGGGGGCCCATGCCACCGAATTGCCGCTGAAGACCCGGCACTTTGGTGGCGGGTCTCAGGGCGGAAGGACCCCCGCCATGGGTCTTCAGGGCATTTCAGCGGCGGGTCCTGGAGCAGAAGGACCCCGCCACCGCCGAATTGCCGCCGAAGACACAGAGAGGAAGAAGCTCCGGGGGCCTGGGCCCTGTGAAAGTTTTACGGGGCCCCCAGAGCGAGTGAAGGATCCTGCTCCAGGGGCCCCGAAAAACTCTCATCGGGGCCCCTGCGGGGCCTTGGGCAAATTACCCCACTTGTCTTCCCCCCCAGGCGGCCCTGCTGGCAAGCAAAACCTTAAATCAGGCCATGGCTACACTGGAGAGTTGCAGCGCTGGTGATGGGGTTACAGCGCTGCAACTCACTCTGTGTCCACACTTGCAAAGCATGGCCAGCGCTGCAACTCCCTGGTTGCAGCGCTGGCTGTACACCTGGTCCGCCTGGGGTGCAGCGATTCCAGTGCTGGTGATGCAGTGCTGGTCATCAAGTGCGGACACCAACAGCGCTTTTATTGGCCTCCAGGGTATTAGGAGGTATCCCAGCATACCTTTTCAGCCACTCTGCTCATCGTTTCACACTCCACTGCCCTGGGCTCAGGTGACCCGCCCTTTAAATGCCCCGGGAATTTTAAAAATCCCCTTCCTGTTTGCTCAGCCAGGTGTGGAGTGTAATCAATCAATCAGGGCTTGTCTACATCAGAAAGTTGCAGCGCTGGTGAGGGAGTTACAGCGCTGCAACTTAGGAGGTGTACACATCTGCAGGGCACCACCAGCGCTGCAACTCCCTGTTTGCAGCGCTGGCCGTACTCCCGTTTTGTCTCGGGTGTAGAGGATCCAGCGCTGGTGATCCAGCGCTGGTAATCAAGTATAGTCACTTACCAGCGCTTTTCTTGACCTCCGTGGAATAAGCAGGTATCCCAGCATACCTGAGGAAGCCTCTGGTAATCAAGCTGGTCTCCTTCCCCGGCTTGCTCTCGCGTTCCCCAAACCCCGAGCAAGCAGGTCTCCTTCCCTGAGGTTTTGCTGGGTGGTTCCGGGAACGCGAGAGCAAACCTGGGAAAGGAGACCAGCTTCGCCGCGGTTTGCTCTCGCGTTTCCCGGAACCACCCTGCAAACCGCAGGGAAGGAGACCTGCTTGCTCGGGGTTCGGGGAACGCGAGAGCAAACCGCGGCGAAGCTGGTCTCCTTTCCCGGGTTTGCTCTCGCGTTCCCGGAACCACCCAGCAAACCTCAGGGAAGGAGACCTGCTTGCTCGGGGTTCGGGGAACGCGAGAGCAAACCGGGGAAGGAGACCAGCTTTGCCGCGGTTTGCTCTCGCGTTCCCCGAACCACCCAGCAAACCGCAGGGAAGGAGACCTGCTTGTTCGGGGGTTCGGGGAACGAGAGAGCAAACCGGGAAAGGAGACCAGCTTCGCCGCGGTTTGCTCTCGCGTTCCCCGAACCTCCCTTGAAGCCGCCCAACAGCGCTGCAGTGTGGCCACATCTAACACCACTTGCAGCGCTGGTTGCTGTAAGTGTGGCCACTCTGCAGCGCTGGCCCTATACAGCTGTACTAATACAGCTGTAACAACCAGCGCTGCAAAATTTTAGATGTAGACATGGCCTCAGTGACCATGCCTCCACGCCCCAAACGAGCCCCAGCATGGAACACTTCCGAGCTGCAGGACCTCATCAGTGTTTGGAGTGAGGAAGCTGTGCAATCACAGCTGCACTCCAGCCATTGAAATTATGATACCTATGGGCAGATATCAAAGTCCTTGCTGCTAAGGGGCCATGAACGGGATGCGTTGCAGTGCAGGGTAAAAGTAAAGGAGCTGCGCAGTGCCTTCCCCTGCAGCGTGGGACATGGGTCACTTGCTGGTGGATTCTCTGCAGCTTGAGGTCTTCAAACCACAATTTGAAGACTTCAATAACTCAGGCATAGGTTAAGGGTTTGTTATAGAAGTGGATGGGTAGGGTTCTGTGGCCTGCTTTGTGCAGGGGGTCAGACTAGATGATCACATTGGTCCCTTTTGACCCTAGAATCTATGAATCTAACTGTCTGCCCTCTGCTTTCCCCACTGCTGCTCCCCAACTGTCTGCCTTCTGCTTTCCTCAATGCACAGAAACCCCAGCCCTCTGGCAGTTCCCCTTCCCAGGTGAAGTCACGGCAGAAACACTCACCCCATTGCTCGACATGCCTATGCCTTCGCTGCCGTGGCCTCTCTGTGCTATGTTAGGTATGTGGTAATGATGCTACCAAAAAGTCTACAAACTCCTTCACTGTGATAATAAACAATGTAGCCTCTGTATTAAATGTTTCTATTTATGTTTTTTTAAGTGACCTTGAATAATCCAGCCATATCACTGCCTGCGCGAAGGTTACAGAACTTGAGGAAAAATCCTAGAAAATCGAAAGAAGATTTGATCAAAGCAGTTATGAATCAGTACGCCAGAGACAGTAAGAGGCTGAAGGACTGGAGAGAGAAAATGCATAAGTGGAGACAAACACAGAGCAGGAGAAAGGAATTGGCTACCAAGAAAAGCACAAAGCAGCTGATAAGCCTCCTGGCTCACCAAACTGACTGTATGCAGTCTCTCGTAGCCATGCAGGCAGATCAGTACCGTGGTAACCCCCACCCCTCCCAAAGCTCTCTCCCTTGTTCCCCAGTGTTCGCACAAAACACCCTTCTCCAGCAGCCTGGTTCTTACCACCACCAGCTGCCCCCAACACCTGTACGTTCACCTACCAGCCCTGATAACTACAACCCTTACCCTATGCACTCAACCCCCATCACAATGCAGCATATTAATCCTGAAGTGCAGCAGGCATTGAACAGCAATCCAAGCAGGACATATTCAAACCTCTGAATGTACAGTTCACCACCCTACCCCCCTGCCCTTTTATGTACTGTATTTTGAATAAATGATTTCTTGGCTTATAAAACATTTTTTATTATTGAAGAAAGTGATAAATACTGTACCCCAAGGGAAAAACGGGCACAGCAAAGGCACCAAACATTACTGTTGGCTTTCAGCCTCAAATTGTTCCCTTAAGGCATCCCTAATCCTTGAAGCCCTTTGCTGGGCCTCTCTAGTGGCCCTGCTCTCTGGCTGTGCAAATTCAGCCTCTAGGCGTCAAACCTCGGAGGTCCATTCCTCACTGAATCTTTCACTCTCCCCTTCACAAATATTATGGAGGGTACAGCACGCGGATATAACAGCGGAGATGCTGCTTTCCCCCAAATCTAGCTTCCCGTAGAGACACCTCCAGCGCATCTTTAAACGGCCAAAAGCACACTCCACAGTCATTCTGCACCGGCTCAGCCTGTAGTTGAACCGGTCCTTCCTCCTGTCAAACTTCCCTGTATATGGTTTCATGAGCCATGGCATTAAGGGGTAAGCGGGGTCTCCAAGGATCACAATGGGCATTTCGACATCCCCTACTGTGATCTTGCGGTCTGGGAAAAAACTCCCGGCCATCAGCTTCCTGAACAGGGCACCGTTCCGAAAGATGCGTGCATCATGCACCTTTCCAGGCCATCCTGAGTAAATGTCAGTGAACCGCCCACGGTGATCCACAAGCGCTTGGAGAACCACAGAGAAATACCCCTTGCGATTAATGTACTCTGATGCCAGGTGGGGTGGTGCCAGAATAAGAATATGCGTCCCATCTATTGCCCCTCCACAGTTAGGGAAACCCATTTGTGCAAAGCCATCCACAATGTCCTGCACGTTCCCCAGAGTCACGGTTCTTCTTAGCAGGGTGCAATTAATGGCCGTGCAAACTTGCATCAACACTATTCCAACGGTCGACTTTCCCACTCCAAACTGGTTCGCCACCGATCGGCAGCTGTCTGGAGTTGCCAGCTTCCAGATTGCAATAGCCACCCGCTTCTCCACTGGCAGGACAGCTCTCAATCTCGTGTCCCTGCACCGCAGGGTAGGGACGAGCTCAGCACACAGTCCCATGAAAGAGGCTTTTCTCATCCGAAAGTTCTGCAGCCACTGCTCATCATCCCAGGCTTGCAGGACGATGTGATCCCACCACTCAGTGCTCGTTTCCCGAGCCCAAAGGCAGCGTTCCACGGTGCTGAGCACGTCCGTTACTGCCACAAGCAATTTATTGTCTTGCGCGTCAGGCGAATCAATATCATCATCTGACTCCTCACTGTCACTTTGGAGCTGAAGGAATAGCTCCACTGCCATGCGTGATGTGCTGGCAACATTCATCAGCAAGGTCCTCAGCAGCTCGGGCTCCATTTGTAACAGAAATCGCGCTGCAGACTCACAATGGCGCCAAACTGCTTGGAATGTGTAGCAAAGCACCACAGGGCATTGGAACAGGAAGCGGAAAGACCCGCACCCTTCCGTCCCCTTCCCACAAGCCACAGCGCCAAAATGGGACGAGGTGCTCTGTGGGATAGCTGCCCACAATGCACCACTCCCAACAGCACTGCAAATGCTGCAAATGTGGCCACACTGCAGCGCTGGTAGCTGTCAGTGTGGCCACACTGCAGCGCTGGCCCTACACAGCTGCACGAACACAACTCAGCACACCACTTCTGAAAGGTTGCCGACCCCTGGGTTACTTCCTTGCTAGGGGAATATCTACTCTGCAGGTATTTAGCCCACAGAGGCACTCTCACAATTCACAGTATATCAGCAGCTAAGCATTATCTAGCAACCTGGCCCATCTTACAACTAAAAACTGAACTGTCTGCTATGGGACTATGCTTACAGTTAACTCAACTTCTAGGATTCAAACAGTGTTCTCTCAAGGACTTAAAGTAATTTAAGAAATGTATAGGCTGAAAACATATTAGCTACTTATTTCCTGCTATGGAAAAATGGGATTACTACTTAATTTAGTGAATTTATGGCATCATTGTGAATTTATGGCAGTCTGTGTATGCTTTTGCATTTGATTGTTTTATTTTTAATATGCTTTTCAAATACTGTACAAGTTCAGAGTCCAGGATAAGTGTTTTGAATTCCACTGAAATAAAAATTAAATGTATTATTTTAAAATAAATCTTAAATTTGTAAAATATGCAGGGCCTAACTGTACATGATCTATAATCAGAGGTGCCTCTGGTACCATCACAAACCAAGAGGAGGACTTTACTGAATAGGACAGACAAGTCCATTTTGAAGAAGGAACCTGTAAGGCAACATAAAACTCAGGTTTTAAATGTTTCTGCCAAAAAAGCAGAAGACAGAAACAGTTCAGGTATGAAGGACTGATGACAGCCTTGTTCAAATTCAGTGACAATAAGCAGTGCTTCTTAGCAGCTTAAATACTTTGCATTGCTAATGTAAATAGTGTTAATATACCCTGTAAATTTTCTGAGAGAACATTTGCCATTTTTCTATTTTCTCACATTGCAGGTGTCAAATAAACATCTTTACACTTGAATGTTTAAAGATTGCTTTCACTTCTTCTTCACCGCACAATACAACTCAAAAATAGTGGAAACAATAACATGAGGATAAAGCTGGTATATTTCTAGGCTAGAGAAATCCTAGACTTTACAAGCACAGGAAAACAGTCTATTTACTTTAAGACTTTTTGCTGTCAAGTCATTTTTCTGACTGAACCTATTAACAGGAACTGTCTCCCATGTGACATGTCTTCAGACAAGATTCTTTATTAATACTTAACAATGCTGCCTTCAGAAGTCATTTGACATAGTCTATGCACTTCTGAAAAGTTTGTTAATTTCTTCTCTATTAAAGTAAATGATTGGCTTTTTTTAATAGCATCCCAGCATAGAATGTACATTGTTTACATTAATTCCATCACCAAATATATCAACATTCGTCTTCTGTTGTCTATACAGTTATGCTTATGGACCTGACCATTGTTAATTAGTCTTTGGAACTGGCAACAAGCAAGGATCATTTGTTAGGTTAAAGTAGGCATGTCCAGGATTATGGCTATCCTACTGGGAGAGTACCCTGTTGGTACTCAGTAACCAGAGGACTAATACTCAAGTATGAGCTTGAAGGTTAAAGCTCATGCTTTAGGGCATACAATAAATTGATCAACTCAGGAGGTTAAAAAGGTATCTTACTATCATCCCCACGTATAACACTAAATATTTAGCTAGATCAGGAGTTGGCAACCTTTCAGAAGTGGTGTGCCGAGTCTTCATTTATTCACTTTAATTTAAGGTTTCGCGTGCCGGTAATACATTTTAACGTTTTTAGAAGGTTTCTTTCTATAAGTCTATAATATATAACTAAACTATTCTTGTATGTAAATAAGGCTTTTAAAATGTTTAAGAAGCTTCATTTAAAATTAAATTAAAATGCAGAACCCCTGGACTGGTGGCCAGGACCCGGGCAGTGTGAGTGCCACTGAAAATCAGCTCGTGTGCCACTTTCAGCACCCGTGCCATAGGTTGCCTACCCCTGAGCTAGATGATGAAGGGAGTTCCAAGCTTTTCACAAGGTGTAACATATTCTTAATTGAGATTATTAAGATCATTTTGTCCTCTCCCAATCACAGTCACATTACATCACTGTGACAACTACATTAATATATTTACATGGAAGAATTAAGATGATAAAGTACCTTTACATTTTAATGCACTTTATCAACAAAAAATGAGAAGAGCCAGCACCACGTGACAAGCCAGGTCTCTGAACCATAAGCAAGTGCTCCATGGACCAAAGTTCGGGAACCGCTAGACAGAGATAGTATAGGCATGCATAGTGGTTTTCTTAATTCTAAAGCTTTATATATTGCTTGCTGCAAGAGGTAGACTTGATGAACCAACTGATTTGGTAACGCAAATTCTGTGTGCTTCTGCTACAATCAATTAGAGGCCGGTTCCACCCAAAACTGAAATCTTATGCCATCACCACAGAACACCATCTCAATTTATCCTACTTTTGGCCATCAGTTTCCCTCCACCATCGTGGAGATAGTAAGCACAATTTTCATGACTAGGTAAGATATCTCAATTTAACTATATGCACTAAGGCCATGTCAATACGTACAGAGCTGCAGCAGCACAGCTGTACCGTTAAAGCTCTCCCATTAGCATAAAAAAACCTCAGCGAGCAGCAGAAGCTATATTGGTGGAAGAAGCTCTTACACCGGCGTAATTTATGTGGCTCGTTGGGGTGGTTTATTCACATCCCTAAGTGACAAATTATGCCAGCACAAACTGTAGAATAGACAAAGTCTCAAAGTAACCCAGCCTTATTTCTGTTCTGTTAATGTGGTACGGCTCAAGGCTGTGTTCCAGCCCATATGTGCCTATTTGCAGCAGGTGTCCTCATTCTTATGTAGATGACAGGTTTCAGAGTAGCAGCCCTGTATCCGCAAAAAGAACAAGAGTACTTGTGGCACCTTAGAGACTTAAATTTATTTGAGCGTAAGCTTTCATGGGCTACAGCCCACTTCATTGGTTACATGCAGTGGAAAATACCGTAGGAAGATAGATACACACACACACACACACACACACACACACACACTTCCTCACATCTTCTTGTCAATTCCTGGAAATGGGCTATTTTCATTACTACTACAAACAGCTCTTTTTCTCTCCTGCTGATAATCGCTCACCTTAACTGGTCACTCTCCTTATAGTGTGTATGATAACACCCATTGTTTCATGTTCTCTGTGTGCATATACTGTGTATTCCTACTGTATTTTCCACTGCATGTATCCGATGAAGTGGGCTATAGCGCACCAAAGCTTATGCTCAAATAAATTTGTTAGTCTCTAAGGTGCCACAAGTACTCCTGTTCTTTTTTATGTAGATGAGTTTCTCAAGTTTCAGGGAGAGCACTGGTTCCTCTTTCTATGTCAGAAAGTACTTTCCTCTTAAGGACATCTATAATCAGATTAAAAGGAATTGGGCACAGCTTCATTAGAAGAATGTGGGAGAAAAAAATTGGCCACTTTTAATAGACATAGCTCAAATTAGATTTTACTTTGTTTGCTTGGTATCTTAGATTAGTTTGAGATTTCAGTTTTTCCCATTACAAGATAATTTTCTGACTTGCAGAGACCTATTACATTTACCTCTCTTTTTTGAGACTTCTATCAACCTTCGTTACCCTAATATATTTACTGCCATTCTTCTGACAACAGATTTTAAACTGAAGCTGGAGAGAAACCCAAAAACTAAAAAATGTTTCTGCAATAAATTCTTCTTCCATTACTCATTTTTATATATTTGGTCATTTGAGGCTTGAGTTCATAATAAGTAAAAAAGAGCATCTGAAAATTAAGTGCTCCTAGATGGGTTTCGGGGTTTTGTTTGTTTTTTTAAACCTGCCCTTAGATATGCTATTGTTGATCTTCAAACAAAAAATGTTAAGACTTGCCCTTTCCCCCCTTTATATAGGTAAAAGGCCCAATGTCCTCCCCAGGTATGTATGCACACACGTTTGAGGCATTAGGTGCAATACATGAGGCAGCTGCACCTGTCTATAGAGAAGAGGATGCCGCTGCACAAATCAACTCGAGATAACTCCTAAGACGGAGAATGAAGAGACATCCTAACAATCCAATTCCTTCACTAAACTGTCACACGTACTCTTTCCCCAACCTTACACTCCCAGCATTCCTTCAGATTGCTAGTCTTTGAAGCATCAAAAAGCCTGTTCTCTGCAAGTAAGTGTTGATGCCACAGATCTTGCTGTTATACCTATTTATAATTCCTAACTAAGCAGAAGGAAGGTATTCTGTCTATACCAAGATCTGACCACCCACGCCCCATAAAATATCCAAAGTTGAAAAAACAAAGACGACAGGTCGTTTACTCAGCTTTACTCTCATTTTTACAGCAAGAGACATCAGTGATATATGAACTACATTTTAAGATAGTTTCAGACTTTTTGCAGAAGTTTACACTTTTATGGCATATTGTCTTCTTTTATACTACTTTTACTCTAGATTAATCTCTTTGGCTGAATTTTAGATGACATCAATGATAGAGCTTTCAGTTTTACACCCACGCTATAGAACACATTCCCTGAATCTCAGAATTATCTTCTCCTTTATTAGCAAGAAATGAAAGAAAAAGGCTGATTATTAATTTAACACAGCTGACTAGCATCTTTTGTACACAGTATCCCAGGAAAACATTTAAACCTGAAACCTGAGTGCAGGGATGGGTGGGCTGGGGGTGGCGTTACTGTCCAAGAAATTCAAAGTTTTCTGAAACTCACAGAGAATAATTTTACCTGCTTACGTGTGAGTTCATTAACATTTTTTAAAACCTACTACTTTAAAATTTAAGTTGAAAAAACTGTCCTCTCACGATGCATGCCCAATCTGCCACCTATCCAGATTTTTTGGGATTCGTCCCAGTTTTGTCAGGGTGATTCCATGTGTTATGAGTAGAGCATTAAGGACAGTTATTGGTCCCAAAAATTACATAACATGTCATTACATATTAATCAAGTAACATAGTTGCAACTGCAAAAAATGTTCCTTTTATTTAGCCACAACTGACTATTGTGTCAAAGGACCTTTGGACTGAAAGCAAACTAAATTATTGTCTTTTGTTAATTCAAGCCTACGTGCTTCTGATCAATACTGTATTCTTCAATGTTCCTTTCATACCTATAAATTAAGTCTCAGGCTCTTCGGTAACCACATTTATCACCATGACAGTGGGTTTGATGAGCCTTTCACAGTTCTGCTCATCTGTTGGTTTTATCAAAGCTGCTTTGCAGCCCTTGTTATTTTTATTAACATAGTGCCTATTAGGGTCCCATGGATCAGAGTCCCACTGTGCTAAGCACAGTAGAGAAAGTAAAATGAAGACTACAATCCTTGCCCCAGAGAACCCTCAGTCCACATCATCAGAAGACGGAATGCAGCAGATGAAGGAAAGACAAAAACAGTGGAGATAAGTTGGAAGGATGAGGTAGCAGTGAAGGGAACAGAAAAGCTAAAATTACAGCTCACCACTCACTTAACCAAGGTCAAGTGACATTCTCATCTAAAATTATGTGGTTGACAAGATTATTAATGACAGAGTTAGCTTAGAACTGATCTGACATCTAGCCCAAGGCTCTGTTCATGCAGACTACTTATGCATATGAGCAGTCCCATGGAGTTCAATGGCACTATTCATTTTTGTGAAGTTATGCCTATGCATTAGAATTTGCAGGATCAGGACCCAAGACACTACTTTAAGTGGTGGATTTTCACAGTACTTTCATGAACCTTGATTTTTAAAATGCAACCTTTCTATTTTTCTAAAATATTGAAGGGGAAAATTAGAAATCAGATGGAAGCTACTATTTTTAGCTCTAGATATGATTTCATGCAAAAATGTATAATTTTCATTAGCTAAAGTATAAATGGTTACTGTTTTTGCAGTTATTTTAATATACAAACTATTTAAATTGTTGAATTGGAAAGGTGTATATTATACCATTTCTTGATCTCCTCATTCTTATCATTTTAAATTTTGTTTCTACATTTCATTGCATGTTATTTTCTTAATATTACTTGATCTTTGTTCTGCTTTTACATTATTCAATTTTAAGTTGCGTGTAGTAGACAGGACTTAGCATTCATTTGGCAGTACTGTGGCCTTTGAGACAGATGATCACAAGTTTGACTTTCAAAACCAAGATTCAGACTTATATCTAATGCTGACAGAGCAAAGTTAAGAAGTGAATAATGGACTGTTGGTCTAATCAGGTATCAAAAAAGGAAGTCCTTTTCTGGTGACTGTGCTGTACGTGGTGGGCGAAGGGGGAAATTGATGCTATGTTAATTTCTTGACAAAAGGAAGACTATCACCCAGTTTTTATGGTCAACATTGATACGTTTAAACTTTCTAAATATAAAAAACTGCGTGTTAGCTCAATGTTTAGAGATGAGTGTGATGGAAAGACCTAGGAGTGTCTCTAACGCACAATAGATTTTTTCCTTCACTCCTGTTTCACTTATTTTGTAATTTTCTCTCATTTTTGCTTTCTTTGACCTCAGTTTTTGCTTCTTAAATTAAACTTTTTTATTTTAATTGCTTCATTTCAGGGATATATGACTGAGAGCTGGACTAGACAGATCAATCAGTGGTCATATGTTCCTATGCCAGTGTGGGGTGAAAGATTGAGAATGCATGTTGGAAATAGGTCTGTTAGTTTCAGTGTCCCTTTAACCTCTACTTGATTGTGCTGCATTCTTTCCCACTTCTCAAAATTATTTATTCAGTATTTTGTAGGTAGATAAAAGGAAACACTGATAAACAATTTTTTAGACAGCTAGTATGTGTTACTCCAGACTTTATATTTTTTCCTTTATAAATTATGCCTAATGTTCTCACAATTAAAACTAAGTGTTTTTAAACACATTTTTAACTCTTCATCTGGATTTTAAGCGCATGCAATATTTTTTCCTAGGCATCCATTTTATTTCCCATATCAGGGCTATAAGATCCCGAAGACGTGTATGACAGAGGAGGGTTGAAGCTTGAGCCTCAACATGATTTGGATATATACACACTGGATGAATAAAGTGTGGAGGAGAAAACAAAGCTAATTAAGACAGCTAACTGTCACAAATATTAGAAACTATTAGGGCGATTTAAAAAATTAATCAATTAATTGCACAATTTAAAAAATTGTTATTAATCACATTGTTAATCAGTCAGAGAATATCAGGGTTGGAAGGGACCTCAGGAGATCATCTAGTCCAACTCCCTGCTCAAAGCAGGACCAATCCCCAGACAGATTTTTGCCCAGATCCCTAAATGGCCCCCTTAAGGATTGACCTCACAACCCTCAGGCTAATGCTCAAACCACTGACAGAATACATTAAATATCTTTGGATGTTTCCTACATTTTCAAAAATATTGATTTCAATTACAACACAGAATACAAACTGTACGGTGCTCACTTTATATTTATTTTTGATTACAAGTATTTGCACTGTAAAAAAAAAAGAAATAGTATTTTTCAATTCACCTAATACAAGTACTGTACTGCAATCTCTATCATGAAAGTTGAATTTACAAATGTAGAATATGAACAAACAACTGCTTTAAAAATAAAAATGTAAAACTTTAGAGCCTGTAAGTCCACTCAGTCCTATTTCTTGTTCAGCCAATCACTCAGACAAACAAGTTTATTTACATTTGCAGGAGATAATGCTGCCTGCTTCTTGTTTACAATGTCACCTGAAAGTAAAAACAGGCATTTGCATGGCACTTTTGTAGCCAGCATTGCAAGATATTTACGTGCCAAATGTGCTAAAGATTCATATGTCCCTTTATGTTTCAACCATCTCAGGGAACCTGCGTCCATGAAGATGATGGGTTCTCCTCAATAACAAAGCAAAGCATTCGTTTTCATTATCCGAGTCAGATGCCATCAGTAGAAGGTTGATATTTTTTGGTGGTTTGGGATGCTTGGTTTCCGCATTGGAGTGTTGATCTTTTAAGACTTCTGAAAGCATGTTCCTCACCTCGTCCCCCTCAGATTTTGGACGGCACTTCAGATTCTTAAAACCTTGGATGGAGTGCTGTAGCTAGCTTTAGAAATCTCACACTGGTACCTTCTTTGCATTTTGTCAAATCTGTGGTGAAAGTTTTCTTAAAATGAACAACATGTGCTGGGTCACCATCTGAGACTGCAACAACCTGAAATATGTGGCAGAATGTGGGTAAAACAGAGGAAGGGACATACAAATCTCCTCCAAGGAGTTAAGTCAGAAATTTAATTAATGCATTGTTTTTTTAATGCGCATTATCAGCATGCAAGCATGTCCTCTGGAATGGTGGCCGAAGCAAGAAGGGGCATATGAATGTTCAGCATATCTGGCACATAAATACCTTGCAATGCCAGCTACAAAAGTGCCATGGAAACACCTATTCTCACTTTCTGGTGACATTGTAAATAAGAAGAGGGCAGCATTATCACCAGTAAATGTAAACAAATGTGTTTGTCTGAGCAATTGACTGAACAAGAAGTAGGACTGACTGGGCTTATAGGCTCTGAAGTTTTACATTATTTTATTTTTGAACGCAGTTATGTAACCAAAAAAAATTCTGCATTTCTAAGTTGCACTTTAACAACAAAGATTGCACTACATTACTTGTATGAGCCGAATGGAAAAATACTATTTCTTTTGTTTATCATTTTTACAGTGCAAATATTTATAAAAAAATATACACTTTGATTTCATTTACAAAACAGAATATAATATATCTGAAAATGCAGAAAAACATCCAAAATATTTAATAACTTTCAATTGGTATTCTATTGTTTAACAGAGTGATTAAAATTGTGATTAATCACAATGTTTTTGAGTTAATCACATTAGTTAACTGCAATTAATCGACAGCCCTAGGAAAAAAGTTATATATATTTTTTATATATTTATTTAAAGTGTACTCTGATTTTCATTTTAAAATATAATTGTTGAGATGTGACAATTAAAATTTTTCAGTCAGCAGAATCTGTGTGGAATACAGGAAATAGTTTTCAAAATATTCTTTAAAGAATAATAAATTTTGTTCATAATGTAAGGCCCTATTCAGTATGCTCATCTGTTGTAGTATAGCGGGATAGGCCACAATCTTGCAAGGCCTACTAAAGTTCTTTAGCAGTTGTCAAAGCAACTCCAATCATCCAGACTTTGTGTTAGCTGGAGGCATTCTGCTACTCCAATATGTCACTGTATTCATTTTATTTCTATATAGAGTTCTTATATCAATATTATATAATTAAATTGTTGTTTTCAGAGAAAGATATATATTTTTTCTCTCTCTCTCTCTCTATATATATATATGGAAAGAGTACTGTATATACTTGTTCATAAGCCGAATATATTAGGTAAAAAGGCATGCATCAAAGAGCAGGCGTCGGCTTATAAACGGGTCTACACCAAAATTTGATGATTTTAAACTCTATGGAATCACTGACTTGAATATCTAATACATGGATAAGCAACCTTTGGCACGCAGCCCGTCAAGGTAAGCACTCTGGTGGGCTGGACCAATTTGTTTACCGGCCACATCTGCAGGTTCAGCCGATTGTGGCTCCCACTGGACACGGTTTGCCATCACAGGGAACTGAGCGGCTCCATGCCTGCAGACGCTCTAAGTAAACAAAACGTCCCGACCTGCCAGCAGCTTACCCTGACGGGCCGGAAGCCAGTTTTCCAACCCCTGAAATACAGGGTCGGCTTATGAAAGGGTCATACAGTTTTTGCTATTTTTACCTAGCCATTTTGGGGGGTTGGTTTATGAAGGAATGGGCTAATGAACGAGTAGATATAAGTTTCCCTAAAAAACATTTATATATTCACAGTTCAAGAACATGCACTACAATCCCAGTATTTTTATCTCTCCAATATGTGTTTGAATTTTCTTCCAAGGTGGTATATTCATAGCAGTGTCCAGTATCCAACATACATCATGAGGATTTTAAAATTTTAATCTTAGGTTAGCATCTTTCACAGTTAACTCTTTCCAGACTATTTTTGACGATTTTTTGGTTCCCAGTGATAAGCAGTTGCTCTAAAGGATTTGTAATAATTTACCAAAAACGATTCTAGGTAAGAGAACTGGTGTGGTCTATATGTAATTTTTTTTTAAGTTCATGTTCAGAAGGATGTCAGAGTAGGACCCCCCTAGCTTCAACAGTATACCTTTTCAGTTGTAAAAAAAGCCAAAAAGTCTCCTAAAGTCTTTTCTTCTCCAACTCCTGACAGTTAAGAAGAGAAAAATCTTTTTCCTGAAACATATCTTCAGTCTGTATTATGTTTTCCAATCCTTTACTTCCTGGGTAAGTTTTGAACCAACTTCTAATAAATCAGGTGTTTTCCAGAGATGAGGCTTCAATTGTGCTCCTGCCTTTACTCATAAATCTCTATTACTCGCTGTAAGTTATAGATTGGGTAGTCTTAAAATCTTCTGTGGAAAACTGGTACACTAAATGACTTCTAGAATTTCAAGCTGTTATTTTAACAGTAGATAGGGCACTGGGTTATAGCGCGCAATCAAGTGTTCATTTGTTTACACCAAGTTAATATTTGGCAAATTTTGGTAATTTCAGACTCATTTACCATTAATCATTCATTTAAAAGACTAAGATTATTTCCTAACCATGTAAACAGAGACTACTTTAATTAATTAATTCTTCCTATTGTGGTGGTGACTACAGGCCTCAATCACGACATCCTTATGCTAGTACAAACACAGTGAAAAGACCATCTTTGCTTTAAGAACAGAGTCTGAAGTGATGATGAAACAACAAGGGGATACAGACAAACAAGGGAAGCATGTGTTAACAATGAGGCAATTGTGTGTTTTCATTTTGGCTACATCTGCACTTGGAACTGGGGGTGTGATTTCCAGACACAGCAGACATAGTTGTGCTAGCTCTCATCAAGCTAGCACACTAAAAACAGTAGTGTAGCCACAGTAGTACAGACAGCAGCACAGGCTAGCCACGTTAAGTATGTACCCACAGGGTCCAGGTAGGTTTGTATTTGGGGCGACTAACCTGTGCTGCCGCTCACGCTACTGCTACACTTGAAGAAAGCTAGTATGAGCATGTCTGTTCAATCTGGGAATCACACTCCCAAATTCAAGTGTAGACACAGCCTCTGTGTAGTTACAATAACTAGTACAATCACGCCCTGATCCTTGATTGGGACCTCTAAACTACCGCTTTACAAAACACACAGCACCTTGAGACACCGCCTTTTTCTACTCTTCTGCTTTAGATAAATTTCTATTGGGTTGTCACTGTGAACTGTAGTTCTTAGATTAGAGCCAATAGTATCAATTATTTGTATAATTCAGATCCAAAACTGAATTAGTGTGCAAGATAGACCATTCCACTCTGTCAAAAACACTCTGCATTAAACATAGTGACAGTATGCAGCAGAAACTCATCTTTCACTTCCTGGATTAAATTTATATTATACAAATTGACTGCTCAAGGTGCTTTTGATAAAAGCAATTTGTCCAAGGGTATAAGACTGCTAATTACTAGACTGAAGCAACTGGGCAGTATTAGCCTGGTAGGTCTTTGGCTGCCACAAAATTTAAAATCTCTATTGGATTTGAGGATTAAAGAAAAATCTCCCTAACACATTGTGTGCAGATTACAGAAGAGTTCCATTTAACTCCTTAGTAATTTAGAGGTCAATATATTTGCACAGGCTTAATAAAGTTTGTTACAAAACTATCGTCCTTGTCATTTCCCACTTTGCTCAGGTCTCTCTTTCTTGGTCTCCTAGTATTGGTATTGCAACTTGTTTTAAAAGCTAGTTCACAGTTTCTCTCAAGGGCCTCTGATGAATATCATTGTCTATAGAGCTGAGTTTAAAAAGTGAACACAATACTACTACTCAAAAAATACTTTGAAAACTTTGCCTCTATAACAGGAAGGCCAATGCTAATGTGCAGCACTACTTGAAAAATACTGTTAGGCACAGAGGTAAGATTTTCTCTTGAATTTTTAATACTATTATACTGAATTATTTCTGATGTCACATCCTTCATGATAATGAGTTTGTCTTCACAGAAAAAACTCCAAGAAGTGTCAAGAATAATTAAACATGGGGCATTAGCGCCACAGCTGAAAGAATACATCTGTTGTGAAAAACTCCCACCACAGATTTCTGAACGTTTACTGAAAGAACAACCAGTTGTCACCATACTTTTGGTTTTTGTTACCTTTGGCAGTTCCCATTCTGATCGTGATCCATCAGCACTGTAGTAATATGGTCTACCTTGTTCATCTACATGTTTTATCCACTGTAGAAATAAATGTGATAATAGGAAGTTTAATAACAGTGACAGAAAGACTGACATCACAACACATCTTAGATACTTTGTATTCAAGCTTGAAGACAACTTGCAAATATAAAAATTCCATTTACTTCAGAAATGTACCAATTGTGCACCCTTTTCAACTAGGCAAAACTAAAAAGCAATGAGAAAGTAAATTGTATGTGCTCTTTTTCAGTTCCAGGTCACATTCACTTTCAACATCTCTGTTGTAACTCCCCAGAACATATAAACCTGTGATGTCACAGTGTTGAGATAAACAGGGTTTTTTTTAAAAGTACAGTATACTGCACTCTTAAAAACTTAACCATTTCACATTGAAAAAAGTCTGAGAACAGAATACAGACATTTATATAAAAGTCCTGCCACTTATCTGATCAAGCTCCATTAGGTTCCTGGTACGGCTAAGAGGTGAGCTGTAATAAGGGCTCATTTTAGAGAGATTATTGCACAAAAGTATTGTTCTAAACCTTTAATTATTTAGTAAGAGTATTGACAAGTAATTTATTCAGCTCCTGTAACTATTTGTCCAGAGGACAAGCAGTCTGCAGACCCAACATCTGTAACAGTACACGCTCACAATTTCACTGAAAAGGAAGAGCTCTTAAGGGCTCTTAAGTTCTTTGTATCAGGCCCTGATCCTGAAACAAGATACACAGACAGACCTTTGAAGCCAGGCAGAGCCCCTCAGAAAACAGTGGGACTTCACACAGATACTCTTACAATAAATTCTTTGAGTCAGGAAATGTATTTTACTGTAAAGCATAAAGTAAATTTATATTGCTACACAGCATAGTAAAGTAACACATTCTGCAGCACCCAGGGGCAGTTTAAAGAGAGGAAAAGCTCTGGTAGCGGTGAAATTCTGAAGTTTTTTCTGAAGTAAATTAAATTTATGACTTATTTGCACGTCAATTTTGAGAAACTGAAGAATTAAACATGACAATTCATATCTCCTTAAAAGTACACTAGCTAAAACTTTCACAAAATTCAAGCCTTTACTAAAAATCTATTGTAATTTAAATTCTGCATCTTAAAAACGATTTTAGCATATAACATATTTCAGCAGCATATCCAATTCAGTTACACGAAATTCATAATTGTTTCAAACAATTATTTTAAAAAGAATTAAGAGCAGCATTAATATGAACACAAATCAAAAAGATTACAAACTGTTTTACAAAACAGGGGTGTTATTCCTATTTTACAAATCAGGAAACAGTGTTATCGTGACTTGCCCAAAGTCAAAGTTAGTCAATGGCAGAAATTAGAACAGAACCCAAGTCTCCTGATACTGCTGTGATCTAGTCACTAGATTTTGCGGCTTCCCAAAGGAAGATTTAACAAGGTTACAAAAAGCAAAAACAAAGCAACTATATTTTCAGTAGGAAACAGACCCAGGGAGAGTACTATATTATCAACCCTACACAGCACCATCAAAAGAAGTGTTTCTGAAAGACAGAAAGAAGAACATTAGAATGGTAAGGAATACGTTCTTATAACATCACAAAGAGGACAGAAATATAAAGAATTGTGCAATATACAGTCGTGTGTAAATTGGAGCTGATGCCCCAAATCTCTCACTGAATTAGCATTAAGAAAATTATCCCCAAGGAATATCAATACAACATACACCAGAGCAAACTGTTAGTTCAGTTGCCAAAGTTGTGGACATTTAAGAACAAAGGAAGCCAGCACTGAGTAAAGATTTTCACCACTGCAAATGAAACTGTATCATCTTACAACTAAATTTACTGAAAAGGTTCTTCCAATTTAGAATATATGTGATGAGAAGAAAGGAGAATGTACCTTTTCATTAGTATAGTCATTGGTATATAAGGTTTGACCATGTTCATCCAATTCTTCTGACCAACCTTTTGGAGGAGAACCATACTGACTATCTGACTGGCTGTAACAAGAACTGTGGTCGTTTTCTTCAGATGAAAGCAGCTATAAGTAGTCAGAAACATACAAGCAAGTTTTAAGAATGAATATAGTTCAAAATCTGAAAGAGATCAAAGTTTACTTGGCTAGAAATAGGTTTTAAAATGCAGAAATAATTCGAAGGGTGTTTCCAGTTTTATTTAATACCATTAAGTCAGAAAATAAATACATCTTTAGTGTTTAGAAACTTATCTGGTTATCACTAACTAATTTCAAGACTTTGAATTTGAAAGAGCTAGATGACATCATAGAACAATGCTGTTCAGTATTTCCTGACATCAAACATCCACTCACCAAATTATTTTGGCATGTGTCACGTAACAAAGCAGCTTCAATTTAATTCATTTTCTCAAGGTTCCTGGTCAGTCAAGGCACCTGCATTTTATTAACATACATCTATTTGACATTTTTGGGCTGATTCAGTGGTTTAACTGCTAGCAATCCACACAGTCTTGCATAAAACCTAGGGGGAGCAGATACCAGCTATTTATATCAAAATCTTACTCCCAAACTCAAAGTACCAAACCCCAGGAATAACCTGAAGCCCCAGCGGTACCTGTGCTAGGTCCCAGAACCCTCTTACTGAACAGTTGTGCACATGCAATGGAACCTACGGTGCTCCAAATTTCCACTGGCAGTCTCTCCCGCTCCTCCCCCCACCCCAACTCTGTTGCATATCACAGTGAAAAATTAAAAGGGCAGATGAAATGAAAGCAGCAGCCTGACAGCTGAGCACCAGTATCTTTAAAATATAAGAAAAGGATCATTATGTGTAGGAGAGGTAAAGAATAGAGGCTTTGGAAGGTGGATGATCAGGATATTCAGGGCATGTGGAATAAAATTTGAACAGGCATCTCTAACTTGACATGTCTCCTCCATTTACTTTTTTATCCATGTGATAGTACAGTCCCAAAGTCAGATGTGCCATACACCAAAAACTCCGGCAGCCATCTTATCTATAGATTCCCTTTTAGATTCTCTAGCTCCCACTGCTGGTAGCAGTTCGGACTGCTTCACTATTCATAGGAGGGGGCATATTTAGGGTTCCCAGGTGTCTGGTTTTCGACTGGAACACCTAGTCTAAAAGGGACCCTGGCAGCTGCAGTTAGCACCGCTGACCAGGCCATTACAAGTCCGGTCAACTGGCCTGTAGGTAGGGCTGGCTACAGGCACCAGGTAAAGAAGCAGGTGCTTGGGGTAGCCAATACCAAAGGGCGGCATTCTGGCTGCCATTGGGGCGGCACGTCTGGATTTTCCGCAGCAATTCGGCAGCGGGTCCGTCAGTCCCTCTCAGAGCGAAGGACCTGACACTGAATTGCCGCTGAAGAGTGGAGCGGTGCAATTGCACTGCCACGACTTTTTTTTTGGTGTGTGTGTGTGGTCGCTTGGGGCGGCAGAAAACCTGGAGCTGGCCCTGCCTGTAGGTCTAAGGCAGGCTAGTCCCTACCTGTCCTGGCACTGCACTGCGTCCCGGAAGTGGACAGCAAGTCTGGCTCCTAGGCAGGGAAACCACAGGGCTCTGCACGCTCTCCCCGCCCCAAGCACTGGCTCTGCACTCCCATTGGCTGGGAACTACGGCCAATGGGAACTGAAGGGGCAGTAACTGGGGCGAGAGCAGCACACAGAAACTCCTGGCCCCCCGTCCTCCCCTGCTGGCTGTTTCCAGGGTGCAGCAAGGAGCCAGGACAGGCAGTGATTGCCTGACTTAGCCCCACTGCGCCGCTGACTGGAAGTCGCCCAAGGTAAGCCTGTGCCCCAACCCCCTGCCCCAGCCCTGAGCCCTCCACACACACACACACACACACAACCCCAGAGCACTCTCCTGTACTCCAAACACCTCATCCCCAGGACCATCCCAGAGCCTGCAACCACAGCTACAGCCCTCAGCGCCCCCCACGCCCCAATCTCCTGCCCCAGCCCAGAGCTCTCTCTCATACTCGGAACCCCTCACCCCAAGCCCAGGGTCCGCACCCCTTCCTGCACCCTAATGCCCTGCCTCAACTCACAGCCCCCTCTCACACTCTGAAACCCTTGGCCCCAGACCAGAGCCCCCTCCTGCACCCCAAACCTCTCATCTCCAGCCCCACCCCAGAGCCTGCACCCCCACCAGAAGCCCCCTCCTGTGCCCCTCATTTCTGGCCCTACTCCACAGTCTGCACTCCCAGTTAGAGCCCACATCCCCTCCTGCACCCCAATTCTCTGCCCTAGCCTGGTGAAAGTGAGTGAGGGTGGGGGAAGTGAGCCACTGAGGGAGGGGGAATGTATTGAGCAGGGGGCACAGCCTCAGGGTGGGCCTAGGGTGTTTGGTTTTGTGCGATTAGAAAGTTGGCAATCGTAGGCACAACATGTTACTCGACAACCCTGACAGTTAACACATAGCCATAACAGGCTCTAAAGGGAATGGGTCCTCAGCTAGAAAGATGGGGCCATGATACAAGATTTTGAGAGTAGGAAATCTGTAAATCAGGAGGAAACTGGCAGCTCTTCAGCTTTTGTAGCAATACAAAACAAGAAATTGGTTTCCTAGTATTTATATCTTTTAAAACAATACTAGTAATGTTGGTTCACCTGAATTTTGTTATACCCAAAAGACCTATTTAGTTTCTTAGAGAGGGAGGCCATAGTGACTTTTCCTAAACAAGCATACCCATTTCTGCTGCACAGCTTCTCTCCTCATTCCATTTCTCATGGGCTAATGCCTCCCACCTGTGGAATTTGGAAGCAGCCCAATGTTGCTGGAGCCTCCAGGACTAAGCTCTGTCCTTCAACTTCAAGCCACCAGATTCTCTGCCTTTGGCAGTGGGACAAGCTGGTAGTTCAATTTCTCCCAACCATTGTGTTTCAAAGTCTTAAATTTCAACTATATAAAAGTGAATAAAAATAATCTTCCTCCCCACCCTGGTTTGGGTACATGGCAGTGTGGTGGTTTCAACCACCTGGATCTGCCACTGCAGTGCCTCCCTGTCAGACTCCTCTGTCCCCATTAAGGTATGGCAGAGCTGTCCTGCAAACACCTGGATTAAATCTGTGTTCCCTACATGAGGCAGCAGTCAGGCTCTACAGAGGGTGAATTATGGCTAAAAAGGCATATTTATTTCCTTCCATGCGTTTTTTCTTTGATGTGTGTGTGTGTACTCCAAAAGGAAGTACAAGCCTAACGTATAGTTTTACATGAAATGGCCTCAGTATTTGCATGAGCTAGCTTCCCAAGTCGACCAAAATAGATGAGCCCTCTGCAGAGTCACCTTCTGGATGCTAAAAAACAAAGCATGAAAAACCTGTTGATTATAAATGATGCCCACTTCAAAGGAGAAAAGACATATACCTCACCCATAAACTTAACATAATATTACTTATGTGTGGAGTTTGATGTGGATGTTTGTAAATCACTTAAAGCTGAAAAGCCTTTGGGTATGTTCTGTCTGTCAGTTATAGTCCATCCTTGGTTCTGAATATCAACAGATGCACTGAAGAGATCTTGACAGTTAAGAAATACTAGTGTAGGCCCAACCTGATAAAGCCTTAAATATACTGGTATCTGTAGAACCAAAATAGAGGACTGAGCGCTGTTTGGACTTTTCAGATATCAGTGTGTCTTTGCAAATATTTTAGTGTATCTATATTCTGCTTCTGCCAAGCAGCTGCTGCTACTACTACCACCATGCCACTGCAGAACTACCACACAATTAAATCCCAGCAGAATACCTGTGAATGGAAGAACTCTGCTAGAACAAAGTCTCATCTACTCTACTATACAAATTCTGCCCTCAAGTTACATTCCAGTTAGGCACAAGTGTAACTATATAAAAGTTATCATCCTTGAGGATCACAGAGGCAAAGGAATCAGCTAGAATACCTTCTTCACATCATCATGCAATATCTTACACGACAAAGGAATTTACGTGGAATAGGTCTAAACTTTAATGAAATTCCTGTTTTGTGATTAGAAAATAAATCAAGTGAAGACATTTTATATTCTTTATCTGGCAGAAGCAGTTGAAGAAGAAGTTTAAGCAAGTCTGGGCCCAGAACTGTAGAAGACACCTCCAATTCCAGGAATAACTAGGCTTCATGAGAACCCACCTCTCCCTCCAGCTGTGTGGGCTTGGAGAAAGGAAGAGAGAAACTGCAGGGAGGAGTCAGACAGACTTAAAGGCAGCTGCAGAAGCAGTTGAAGCAGGAGCTATAAGACAATAATGATAGACTGCTTTCTCCAGTTTTCACTCTGAATATTCTCATATTCCCTCTCCGATGCTGACTGGCTATTTGCTACAAACCCTCCTGTGTGCTCCCTCAGTCTCTTCACCACAACTCCATTCCATCTGCCTTCCATACTCCCCTCCTTCCTTCCTGCCTTACATCCTTACCCTCCTCTCTTATTGTGTTTGTCTTTTTAGCTATTCCCCTTACTAAACTGGAGCTACAAAATAAAAAACATTGTACCACCAACCTCCATCCCATTGCGCTAACACAACAATTGCAAAGCATTCTTTCATTCCTTTCCCCAACCTTTCATCTTCTTTGTCTATTTAGACTATAGCTTCTATTTGTACAATGCTCAGTGGTATCCTGTTCTCAGCTGGCTCCAAGGCACTGTTCTAATACAAATAAATACCACAGTGAAATAAATAACCTTGTGAAAGAATGAATGGCTTATTCAGTTTGTTCAATAATTGTTACAATTATACAGCTGTTTTGCTTATACCACAGGACTCAGTGGATAATTAGAGATCAAACTTAAAAAGGGAAAAATGAAATATTTGCTATCAAACCAATTACATTTTGGCAGGAAAGGTAGCTTTGAACCAATTTCACTTTCCTACCAACTACCTTTAGAAGGTTCACTCACTTCTAGAATCATATGCTTTCAAGTCAGAGCTATTCCCTTAACACAGAATTACAGGTGTTCTTAAAAATTGAAGAGAAACATACAAAGTTACCTTCTCTATTCCAGTTTCTCTTTCAAAATTAAAATATTGGCCTATGCAACTTCTAACATTCCTGACAACATAAAATTTCCTTTCTATATTATTATTTTTGTGGCTCTTAACTCTATTCAAGATCAGTGGTAAAGAGCCTGTTGCTGACATTCAACAAACAATCATTTTTGTAGTAGTTCTTGTTATTATGCACTATGAAAGATTCCATCTGTTCTCATAGAACTACCACAAACTCCCAGAAAAAAATATCCATAAAAAGGGTGCTACTGCAGACCCATGAAGTTCTGGATTCTTTCACTGTTTTTCCACTTACTGTTTATCTTCCCTATCTCCATCATCTTTTGCTTGTTCATTATTTTATCTATGCTCTTAATAGGTTTTTTAATTTCCCCTGTCCTCCGAATCTTATACGTTCATAAGAAAGAAGTATTTTCACCCTTCTCTCCACATCCAATTCTCCATGGTCATCATATTGTCTCTAAACAGATCCCTGTATTTTTGTTCCTGTCTTCTGTACAGGTCTATTGCAACTCCAGAGTTACTGTTCACAGCTATGAGAAATATGAGAGTGACAAAATCACCAAATCCATTCCTTTGCCAGTGTCCACCCCTCCTTACAATATACTTTCTACTGTTCGGGTTAGTTCAGTTTTACAAGTCTTGAGCAGTGCAGCTTTCACCACCTCCTTTTGAAAATTATTCCACAATTAAATTAATTAGGAAGTTTGTTTTTATTTCCACCACTCCTAATCGTAACTTTGTTTACAACCTTAAACAAGTCCTTTCCCTTTACCTATTTCAAATATTTGGCAAAGATAAAAACTAAGTGTATCTAATTTTCAATCAGTCCCTACAGCCTTTGTTTTTGTTGCTCTTCTATGGATTGCCTACAACTTTCTGCTAACGAGGTACCCAGAACAGCACATTCTATTATGTTCGTTTCTAAGCCATGTACAGAGAAACCCATGCCATTCTCCGTGACAAAATACCTCTGTACGTGCAATCAAAAGTTGTATTACCCTTTTTGCTACCATACTGCCTAGTTCCTAGTTCAAACTTAACTCACTGCCCATACTCCCACATCACTTTACTGTCCAACATATTCACCCTGTAAATATCTGTTTTGCATTATTCTTCCTCAGATATATTAGGATGCATTGCCTAGGATGAAGCTCAGCTAATAATTCCAACTTCCTATTTACTTTCTAGACTCCTGATCTTTAGGCCCTCATTCTTGATCATTAGGTCCTTTTTTTTGTGCTAAATACCAAGAACTTGCAGAAAACTTCACTGGAACTATATTTGTTTTTCCTTTGTGTTTATCAAGTCCCCCGCCTGTCCATCTGAAGTGCAGCTATGCTCTGAAACACTTTCACTTACTTTGCCTATAAAAAGGTGGTGTTACATCAGTTTCTAATTATCTAAACTTTCCTTCCTAATCAAGGGTTTTCAGGACCAATAATGATCTAATTCAATTGCCATCTGCTTCAGTATAACCTTACACACTCGTCAGATCTAAGTCACCCTGCTTTCCCACTTTTCTGACAAAATTTAAGTGTCCAGTCACTTCTCCCATGTATACAACTTATAAGAAGTCCTGTAGGTTATTTTCTTTTCTATTTATGCTTGCTGGTTAACATTTTGAGATATACTCATTCATTTCAGTGAGAGACCTAAATGTGTGAAAATACAATTTTATACATCAATCACTACTCTAGACCAATAGTATTAGGGTACACATTTTAAGAAAACAATATGAATCTTGATCATCAGAGAAGATCTAGAACTAGAGCAGTTACATGTGTCCTATCACAGCTGATTTTTCTCAAATCTTGGGAGAGTCTCATGTTTACATCTTTATCATACCCAATCTTGCACTTAAGAAATATTAGCTGCACCCTGGATCTCATTATTTAAATTGTCATTGTATTGTATTGCTAGACATCTACAGCTCAACCACTAGGACTCAAGGGAATTAGCAGTTTTGCCAGAAGTTCCAACAAACATACTTGAAAAAATTCATAGTTAAGATGTCCAACATAAAGCAGATAGAAAGAGATAATTAAACTCCCAAAATGCAAACAGGAAAAGGCCCAATGGATGAAAGGGCTGAAAATACATACATCTGACAATTTTCACTTTCTGAAAAATACTATCTCCATTATCAGGTTATAGCAGTCTCTCAGAGGTTCAGAGACTGTGGAATCCAGCCATCAAGGACACAAAGGTTATTTAATTTATGAGGATCATTCGTGATTGGGAAACCTTAACCAGAACAAAGTTTACATTACTCAAAGCATGCACTCTTCAGTGGCCTTAAAGAGACTGAAAAGACAGGACTGTCCGAAAACAAAGTGCACAAGGATCATGAACAAAGATGAAGAACTAAACTTTAACCATCAATGAAATGAGGTATTCATAGCAAAAATGAATAAAATATTCATGAGGGTGGGACCACATGGTAAGATGATGATTCAGAGGTAGAGGGAAGACAAAAGGTAAAATGCAGCTCTTTGATGAAGGACTGGAGCAAAAAGACAAGGCCCATTCTTAGTGCTGACAGTGGAAAGAAGGAAGAAAGATAAGGTGAAAAATAATGTATACCATCAACGTATTGTCAGGAGACTGCTAGATGGCTGGTTACTGAAGAGCTACTATTTCAACCAGACTCTGAATGAAGTCCTCTTCTAGTCAACAACCGTGAGTGGAAAACTTTTTTTTAAGCTAATGGGAGTGTGTCAGAAGCAGCACCATGACATTTACAAACATATAATCTGCTTCACTGCTACTGCCTATAGGCTGTGAGGCAGTGAAACTGATGAAATGATTGTAAATGCCACAGTGATGCTGCTTCAGAATCTAGGAGAAGCAGAAGAGATTCGACCCTGTTGGGGGTGGGCAAGATCAGGGAAGAGGAATCATCTCTTTCTACACTTCCTCTTACTACATTAATAATCCAGAGTCAGAAACTTTTGAAGTCCTCATCTTTTACATCAGGACACCAGTATTCTAAAGTTTTAAATCAGTTTTCTGATTAAGTACACCTCTACCCCAATGTAACGTGACCTGATAGAACACAAATTCAGATATAACGCGGTAAAGCAGTGCTCCGGGGGGCAAAACTGTGCACTCCAGTGGAGCAAAGCAAGTTCGATATAATGCGGTTTCACCTATAACACAGTAAGATTTTTTGGCTCCCGAGGACAGCGTTATATCGGGGTAGAGGTGTACTTATAACAAAGTACTTACAACAAAGTACAGCTGAGAAAGACGCTTGTACTTAAAAAACCAACAACAAAAATGAAAATGTTAAAACTGGGCACTGAAAAATCAAGTAGGAAGTTTGCCAGTAAATGTTTGTTTTTTCATCCAGTCATATCAGTTTCTGAGATTCATCTAACAGTTAGAATGGCAAGATAAGAGTGTATTTTAAAAGAATTTATAATTTTAAATAAATAGTGACACCTCCCTCCAACAAGAGTTTCCTCATTTTTGTCAGACTGGTTTATTGAGATGCAAGGAGAGGAGGAAAGTGGTGTGGCTGCTCAGTTTGGAAAATATGCATGTACATCTTAGAAAGTTTTCAGGTAAGCAGAGATTTATTTATTTTCAGCAGTATTTCTAAGTAATAGGTTCCATGGATCCATTATAATGCCTCCTCAACATACTTGCAATTTTGAATACTGCCTCCAATGCTACAAATATGCTGAGGTTCCACTGTAACAGATCTGTGGAATATATTAAGACACATTAGGTAAATAAAGTGCAGGTACTATAAACAAGGGAGAGATGGCTATATAGAAATACATTATTTTTCCATCTACATACGCAAGAACACAGTCTTTCCAAACAGGACTTAAACTGCCCTAACACAAAATTGTACCTGTCCTGCAGCTGATTCGCAATTTGCAGTCTTATAATTCTGAACTAAGACAGGTTCTACGTGACCATTCAGAAACTGTTGAAAAGCATGCAAATTCAAGTCTAGGAAACAGGTGTTAAGGATTGCTCCCATGATGATGCATGCAATCACTGTAATTATCCCATCTCTGATGAAATCAAGTTCAAAATAAAAAATTTCAAACTTGAATGTATCACCGTTCTCTTTTGCTTTTCCTTTTTATGTAATGGCTTAAGTATGACATCTTCACATTCCATCACTGTTAATGTATCAAAATTATACTCTTTATTGCAGAAATAAAATTTACATTTCTGTCTAAAACTGACTAAGAGCATTATTTCTATTCTACAAACAGTACTGTTTCTGCACATTGTCTATCAAGACCCAATAAGAGTAGATCACTGAGGAAAATAGTGGGAGCAAAGCAGCATGTACTTCCATTTTCATTCCAATCCACTGTAGACAATTTTTAAATGATTTGTTTTCTTGCAGTTTTTATCATATTATTAATTACCTGGTATCCAAACATCTAAATAACCCTTTTTTCTGTTTTGTTATACACGTAACTGATATGTTATAGAAACCCTTCAAAAATTTATAAGCTAGTCAATGAATATTAGACCATTTTTTCCAGTAATTAGCTACTATTTTGCAGTGCTAAAATATGAAAAATGAACTCTTATTTCCTACCACCACTAGGAAGTACTATAAAGAATTTGTAGGGAATTATTTGGCAGTGTTTTCACACTATTTTGTTTAATTTGAGCTTTAAATTTCGTTCCAATATTCCTTAAGGAAACTTGAGGAAATCCCATTTTTATTTGTCTATAGGTCAAATTTAGTCCTTCTGCCCAAGGAGGACTGATGGATCACATTCTGAGCCTAAAATGAAGCTCTTTAATGGGAAGTGCTGGGAGAGAAAGCTAGGGAATAACTGTTCCTCCAAACTGCCCTCCACAAGCTGAGTATGATACCCTTTACAGCAATGGAAGCTTCTGACAGCATGAAAGTGAGATGCCAATAAATGAATCTGTGCACTGTAAGATATGTGAATTGTACTATGTTCTGGTACAGATGAAGCAAAGGACAAAAAAAAAGGATCAAAGCACAAAAAAGCCACAAGAAAGAGTTGCCAAAATTGTGTGGCCAGTGATTGACTCCACTGTTTTCTGTCCATTGAGATAGGAAGATATGCCACAAGATCCAAATCAGCATATGAGAGCACGAAGAATAATTTAGTATGCAGACTTTCAAGCCAGTCACATCTTATTTTTCCAAGATCCCTCTTCCAAACATAACATCAATGAGAGGACAAAATGCACAAGAGAATGCATTCCACATGCTAGAAGTTACAGCTGACTTACTCCATTGTTACATGGAGGCTTATTAGTTTCAAAGAAGGCCATTCACTTGTTCTTCAAAGGAAGGAAAGAAAAATAAAATACTAACTACAGGTGGGCTCACTTCTAGTTTGGGGGCACATGAGTTTGACAGATTAGAGTAACACAAATTATACTAACACACATCTAGCCAAATGAAAGAGGCTTTTCCTCCAGAGAAGAGGAGGAAAATAATGAAAAACAATTCCTCTCTACCGCAGAACAGTTTACATTTTAATTTTACAGTTCAAATAGGTAGCAACATAATTTACTAGCCCAAGAGCATAGCCACGCATGACTCAATCTCACTGTTCTAGTTACATTGAATAACTACCTCCTGATCAGCTTGGTTCTGGGAATCCCCTTTGTTTATGCTTGCATCCCGGGTCCAACGAGGAGGTTTCCAGGTTCTTTCTTGTGTTCCTCTGTTGTAGTAGTAACAACGTCCTGTGGTATCTTTATGTGTTTCCCATTCTCCATTAATCTGAATTGCGGAACTTGTAGGTAAAGGTGGAAGTGCAGACTGAGATATTTTCAGTTCTTGTAAATTAGCATAAACTGGTGAATCCGGCCTGCCTTGGCTTGGAGGAGTAGTTGGCTATTGTGAGAGAAGAAATTAAGTATTACTTAAACTGCAAGTGCATTTTTAATTTTTTCCTTTAATAAAAAAATTGATTATAGCAGTATAATAGGAAATATAATTTATATAATCAAAAATGAAGTCTTACTTTTATACAGAGAGATCTTTTATAAAACTAAAACAGTCAAATCAAAGTCAAACAAAAACAAATCTATTTTTTGACCCGTAACCACAAGGGTTATTTCACAAACTGTATTTATAGTTTATTAAAAATCTTTAAACATTCCTGCAAATGGCATCTTTTAATGATCTCATATGACAGACTTGTGAAAAGATAAAGCAATATTCAATAACTGGAAGATTTCACTAGGTTTTGTTTCAAGACATGAAATATGGATGTTTCCTCTCCTCCCCAAACCTGAATGTGTGTGGAGCGAAAGGAGGGGGAAAAGCACTGTTTTATACCTCTCATCCTCTATCTTGAAAGTGAGCTCTAACAGGCAGGGCAGTCTAAAGTAATGAGTACAGTATTGGACTAAAGAACTTGGGAATTTCACTTGAACCTTTCCTCTGTAATTTTTTCCAAATCAACAGTCACAGAACTGAGCTAATCAATCTATTTTAAATTGATTTAAGATATTATTTAGTACAAACAAAATATTTTGCATACCACAGTAATTTAGCAATGTCAACAAAAGGAATAACTTTTACCTGTTTAATCTGTAATGTGGAACTGAAAATACGTAGTCAGATAAAGTTTAGTCCTAAATACAAGAAGCAGAACCACAACCAACATCTGCAGAAGAATGTAATACTACTAGCAGCAATGGTACATAAATGCAATTTTCTGCTAGGATGGTGAGCTCAGGTAGAGAACATCCTCAACCATTTACTCACAGGAAAAACTATTGGAAATTCAGACAGAGAATTACGAACCACAAAGCTACTTACAGGGGAAAAACTGTCTTTTTATTTTTAAAATATATATATAACACCACACCATAGTATGTTATCACCATATGACAGGATAGATAAAAAAAATTTCCATTGGATTTTATTTATTTAAAGTATGTTTCTTTTTAAAAATAAACCTGTTTAAAATGAAATCTTACTGCAATACAAAATGTTATGTCTAAATTTATCAGAATCTCTTAAAACATTTTAAAAATAAATATGCTTAATCCATGAACCTCTATCAAAAACTGAGTTAAAGGCAACTTTTCCATACAAAGAAAGAATTAGAGGGAACAAATCTAACTTTTGAGGTCAATAAGTCATATACTACATCAAAGGTATAATCCTGTGAGGGATCCAGGGGCTGTGCTACAGGGTGCAAGAGACTAGCAAAGTCATCACAGGCACTGGGACCCAGCCTCGGACTTTAGGAGATACCATCATGGATCCCATCAGGATCATTCACTGACCACCTGGGTGGTCTCATACTCACATACTCCTATTTTATAGCTTCTCCCTACCTAAGTTCTGATTAGCTCGATTCTCAAAATGATAAATGCTTATGACTCTACCCACTATGGAAACTTACTCTTCAGCTCATGGAAAAACACTCATTTACCCAGTAACTACCAGCCCTTGCTTCTGGATTGTTCTGGGTACTTCAAGTAAATGGCCTTGCTCTGCCTCCTTCCATGTACACACACAGATACAAACTTAACAGAAATCCATTAATTTTGCAACTGCCTCCCTCCATCTCTAAACAAATAAAATACTGCAGTGCACAAGGCATGTGGGTTACACAAGCAGAAGTCCTGGATTGTTATTAGTCCTTTTGTTTTCTTGGGGGTAGGGATGGGGGAGTTATTTAACAAGGGAGAAGGAGCACAACCAGAAAAGGAGTAACACTGGTGTCAAAGCAGGACACTGTGTGAAGAACGGATGACATTCATTTGAGTGCAGCCTCTAGTGTTGATTTCAACACATGGGAACAGAAGGAAAAAACTGCCCTGACTGCAGGTTATAAAAAAAGACCCTATTTGGGAATATTTTTACTTATTTTCCAGAATTTTGTGAACCTCCGGATAAGAAAGGAACACATGCAAAATGAAACAGTGCAACACAAAGATGAAAGGCCTGGTTATCAGAATGAAAGATTATGAAAAATGCTCCCCAAAAGGAAATGATTGCTTCAAACACATCCGTATCATCATCTTCAACCTGGATTAGCTGATAAGAATGGTGCAAAAATAAATTTATTAGACTGCCTACCATTTCTTACTATGCTAGGAAATGAAAACAGATTACTGTCATAAATTGGTGTTTTGGGTAGATTTAAGAATTTTAAAATGTTTGCATTCAAAATATAGCTGGTATGTTATTTTGAAGTGCATGTATTTATCAATTATATTTTTACTGTTACTGATACACTTCTGAAGTGATTTTTATTGCTGCATATAAGCAAATTTCGAAGGTAAATATTTCCAGTTTAAAAGTAAAGTTTCATTAGTCATTTATGAATTTTAACATTTAAAAAATGTTTTTTCTCAAACAGTTTGGTATGTTGCTAGAAATAAAAAGTTTAAAAAGATTTAGATCGGGATGGCCAACCTGAGCCTGAGAAAGAGCCAGAATTTTCTAATGTACATTGCCAAAGAGCCACAGTAATATGTCCGCAGCCCCCTATCAGCTCCCCCACCCTGCTCCCAGCGCCTCCCACCCACTGACAGCCCCACTTATCAGAACTTCTCCCTCCCTCCCCATCAGCTGTTTCGTGGCACGCAGGAGGCTCTGGACGGGAGGTGGGAGATGTGAGGGCACAACAGGCTCAGGGGAGGGCATAGGAAGGGGTGGAGTGGGGGGTAGGGCCTGTGGCAGAGCCATGAACACCCCCGGCACATTGGAAAGTTGGCACCTGTAGCTCCAGCCCCGGAGTCGGTGCCTATACAAGGAGCCGCATATTAACTTCTAAAGAGCTGCATGTGGCTCTGGAGCCACAGGTTGGTCACCCCTGATTTAGATAATCCTAGTGATCTATTAAATAATTATTCTCCCTAACAATGTGGGTTTAGTATAAGCAGAAGTACAAGCACCTTCACAAGGAGGAACCTTTCATTTACAGATTTTTTTTTTAAATCAATGTATTGAATAGTACTCAGTGAGTATGAGTGACTTTTCTTAACCACTTTATAATTCAGTGTCTAAGCTGGACCCTGAAACAAACATCCAACATCTGCAATGTCTACAACTTCAGAGTTATCTGCTTGTACTACCATCAACTAAACAGTCTTTTTTTGAGCAAGTTACTTGTATGTCTTTCTTCATTATCTAGTAAAACCATGAATCAGGACCAGCAAATTCCAGGAAGACTCCATAGATAAAAAGATAGCGGAATTCATTTATAAAACAAATTCTCCCTTTTGTCTTGTTCAGAACAAACATTTCATTGACATGGTTCAATCATTATGACCAGGCTACATGCTACCTCGCAGAGCAGACATTGCCAGAACATTGCTGGATACACTGTACCAGAAGGAAAATTGAACAGTGTGCAAAAAACGTTGATGGGAAATTCGTTAATCTGAGTCTTGATGGGTGGAGCAATGTACAAAATTATCCAATAATGTATGATTGTGTGACATCAGCTAATGGAACTGTCTATCTTATAGAAACAATTGATACATCAGGAAATGCCCGTACAGCAGAATAATTAGAAGTAGCAGCAGTAAAAGCCATAGCAAATTGTGAATAA
This sequence comes from Gopherus flavomarginatus, assembly GCF_025201925.1. Classification (NCBI taxonomy): domain Eukaryota; kingdom Metazoa; phylum Chordata; order Testudines; family Testudinidae; genus Gopherus; species Gopherus flavomarginatus. Next base: position 31,218,610 of record NC_066618.1, on the reverse strand, counting down.
AAACCGAAGTGTCGAGTGTGGAGCTTTGTCAAAGACAATGCCACAAATGTAACAAAAATTAAAAGAAATTTAGAAGATATTAAAGTAACCTGAAACTTAAAACAGATGGGTGCAGTGCTCATCTGATTCCTCTTTTAGCAAAGACTTAACTCCAGGAATAAAGGAAAAAGCTGAAATTGGAAAATACTTCCATAAGAACTGCATTGCTTCAGTTTCACTGAAGAGAGCAGGACGCTCCAAACTAATTCTACCCCAAGATGTAGGATGGAATTAAGTGGTTGACTGCTTTGACCCATTTATCAAGAACTGGCCTATTCTGATTACTATTTTCTGAAGAAAACCATGACAAAAACACATGGACCTAAAAAGCCAAAGTAGTCAACAATGGACTACAGAGAAATGTAGAAGATCTGCTGAATATATTGAAACCTATGTCCATAGCTCTGGACAAACTCCAGAAAGACTGTTGCTCTGTTTCTGATGTTGTTGAAATTTGGATAGAACTTCGAGACACTGAAGAAAAAAATACCCAACAACAAAGTTAAACTGCAGGCAGTAAGTAAAGAAGCAGATGGATCCAGCTCTTATTCCACCTCATTTTCTTGCCAATATTCTCAACCCAAAGTACCAACGGGTAGATGCCTAACTGCTGAACAAGATGCTAATGCTATGACATGGGCATCTAATAATCACCAATCAATCATGCCAACCATAAATTTCAGGACTGAAGGTGAACCATTCAAGCAGTATGAAGAATATTTTCGTCATTTGGAATAATTCATTCAAAACTGAAAAGGCGACTAGAAGCTGAAAAACACAAGAAAGCTTTGTCTCTCTCTTCCAGTCTATGAATAAAACCAAGAAAGAAGGGGATGTGAGCTACTTATTTTAGTAGTTTGAAGGACAGCCTTTAGTAATCTAGGCAATTGTCTCATTTTCAAGAGACTTAGGCCAGTAGAAACTTAAGATCTAGTCACTTTCATTGAGGCATTTTTGAAAATTGTCTCAAGTTGACCAGAAATAATCAGTTCAATTCCCTGACTACAGGTAATTCCTCTGTTCCTTCAATAAATCATTTCATTGTAAATGCAAAACATGTTTTGGTAAGAGAAGTTTATGTATCCAAAACATTAAGATTGTTTTGTTTAATAAAAATAAATGTTATATGCTATTGTGTGTGTAATTAAATTCCAGTTACCATTCTAATGCAGCTTGACACGTCATGAACACAAAGTTAATTTTCCAGTAAACAGGCAATATATTGTTCACCATTTTCTAACATCCTAAAACTGTACAAGTAATAAGAATCTGAAGATATTAAGTTATATAATTGCTTAAATAAATGTACTAAATCTAGTGACAGACCAATTAGTTGTAAATCAACATGTTTTAATAGTTATATCAACTAGTAAGAACGCACCTTTTTTTTTACAAAATAACTGAAGTTCAAATGGAAAAATTAATTTAAACCAGGATTTAAAATAATTGATTTAAAAGTCAATCCACACTGCCATATAAATTCAATGGCAAAAACTATGTTAATGAAAAGTTAAGGCTGCATGGGGGTATGTCGTCCCCTTGCAGGATGCCGAGTTTAGCAAAACCTCAAAATTGTGAAAACCAGGAAATGCAGTTAAGGTTGCCCATGCAATCTTTAATTCGGTTCTCTCTTGCAGTGCCCCATTACATGCTGTTAACACATACAACTTTACTCTGCCAATCCCACAGTTGCTGAAATGTACAAGACCTTCACCTCCTTTCACAACCCATTCACTTTTATACATAAGATTCCATTTAACCAGGGGTGAGCCGGAGCCGGTTCGCACAAACCGGTTTTAGAATCGCTTGTTAACTGGCTTCCCTGCGAGGGAAGCTTTGATGGGCAATGGCGGGGAAGTGTGTAATTCCTCCTCCCGGCTGCCGGGAGGCGCTGTGCTGCGCTGCAGGAGCCATGTGGGCTGCCTCCTGGCCCTATTGCTGCTGCTCCTCCTCAGACTTCTGGCCCTGGGGCTCCGGCTGCTACCTGGTGGGTCCCCGGCTGCATCCTGCTGCTCGGGCTGCTCCAAGCCGCTCTCTCCATGAGTACCTGCCATCCTGCCCGTAACCAGACCTGCAGCCCCTGCCCTGCCTGCACCAGCCCCACACCACGCTGCCTGCAGCCAGCCCTTGCCCTGCCCACAGCCAGCCCCTGCCCTGCCCGCACCGCCTGCCCGCAGCCGGCCCCTGCCCTGCCCGCACCGCCTGCCCGCAGCCGGCCCCTGCCCTGCCCGCACCGCCTGCCCGCAGCCGGCCCCTGCCCACAGCCAGCCCGCCGCACCCCCTGCCCACAGCCAGCCCGCCGCACCCCCTGCCCACAGCCAGCCCCTGTCGCAGCCAGCCCTTGTCACACTCCCTACCTCCAGCTAGCCCTGCCCCACGCCCCTGTCTACAGCCAGCCCCATGTCCACTAGTGCCCTGCAGTTCTCAGGGCAGTAACCCTGCACACCTGCTTCAATGAGGGGGGGCAGGGAGCAGCTGGGACCCACACATGTGCACACCCTAGGGTAACCAGACAGCAAGTGTGAAAAATCGGGACAGAGGGTGAGGGGTAATAGAAACCTATATAAGAAAAAGACCCCAAAATTGAGACTGTCCCTATAAAATTGGGACATCTGGTCACCCTAGCACACCCCAAGGGAGTGGCAGGGACCCATACATGTAAAACGGAGCTCATTTCTAGTTCAGGCCCATCTTTTTAAAAAAGAACTTTAGGTAGAGGTAACATACGTCTGTATTTTCCCAGAGATGTCAGGCTTTTTAGTTCTTAAATCGCTGTCCAGGCCGAATTTTTAAAATTTAAAAATTCCTCCCAGGAAAATACAGACATATGGTAACCCTATTGGTACACAAAATACATAACTGTGGCACATCCCTTAAATCAGAACTTTTTACAGGGAACCGGTTGTTAAGATTTTAGCAGCTCATCACTACATCTAATGTTATTAAAGGCAAAAGAGGGGGCATGGGGGGGAGGGAAGGGTGCCCACACCACCTTTCCTCTATTCCCCTGGGTCAGGCACTAGCTGATGGAATCATTCACATACACTCCAGTATGCATCCTTTCTATTGCAAAACTGTGTAGATTACATGGGTAGCAGGTCTTGTCCACAGTAAGGAGGAATAAGATAGCCATCATTAAAACATTAGAATCCTAAATTAAAGCGCAGATTGAGATGGTATCCTTGAGTAAATGTAAGGGAGGTGTTAGAGGCTGTGAAGTGGTTCTTAAACTCTACACGTGTGGTATTCCTTTCTATGTCAGTATATGGAACCTCCTGGATTTTATAGTGCCAAGAATCAATGAGAGTATGGGCTATGTGCCTATTGAGGCATTACTCTAAGATGGCAGAGGGGAGGTAGCACGGGAATTTTTTTTTTCTTTTTCTGTCTTTCAATAGTGTTAGATGGAATTCTGTGGTGAGAGTGAATGGGGGTTAAAAAAGGAAGTGAAAAGCTGGTACATTTCTGCAACTGTGGGGTTGGCAGAATAAAGATGTGTGTGTTAACAGGACCTATTGGGGCATTGCTCAAGGAGGGTAAAGCTAAGGGTGCATGGGCAACCTTACCTGTGCATTTCCTGATATACAGAAGTTTGTATTTTGCTCAAATCAATGTTCTGCACTAACTATTCTGCTGCATTCACAGTAAGCCTCGCCACATATTAAAAATCTCATTATATTAAGTGACCTTTTAGAAGCAGCGTTTACATTTTTATTGCACAGTGGTAAAAGGTTTGGACCAGAAACATCACTGGCAGGGTGTTCACAAGGGCAATGGCGTCAGCACATTCTCTTGAATTTCCCAGGCAAACATAACATGTCTCTATAGAAAGCTTCATGTTCCCCCCACTCCCCTTTATGGGTGAATGTGCACTAATCCTCCCAGACTGCACATCTATGCAAAGGAAGAAGTGAACTTGTTTTTAATTTGGCATCCACAAAAACTTAATGAGTGTCATGCACTTAGATAATAAACAACTATTTGAGACCATTTTGACCTGCACCACAGCAACAGCTGGATCTCTAGCTCTGCCCTTTGTGGAGCTAAAAGCCCCCCTCGCCCCCCCGATCTGGGGCCACACATGAGGGGAAAATGTAGAGCTCCCAAACTCTCTGCTACTCAAACCCATGTCCCTTCTCCCAGTATTCCACCCCTCACTTGATCACCTGAGCCAGGCATCTCTCCCCTCACTTCCCACCCACTCCCATTTATCCCGCTCATTACTCTCTTGAAGCCCCAAACCCCTCTATTGCCCCATCCTTCACCCCTCAATTACCTGTACTCTTGCAGGCAACATTCACATGATTATTTCCCCCCAAATACTTTGATTATGTTTCCCCCAAACTAGAATCGCCACCCATGACTCAAATTGTTTTAACCTCCAAACACTCAGTCCAAAACTCCTTCTGTCTCGGGGCTTGTCTACACCACACAGCTTTTAGCAACAAGGCTGTGTCGACACAGCCTTGTCACTAGAAGTCAGCATATGTAAACGCTCTTTGTTGGCACTTTTGCGGACAAAATACTTCCAACCCCACTAGCGGCGTAAGCTTTGTCAGCAGAAGAGTGCTCCTGTCAACAAAGCCGCAATCACACTGCCACTTGGGTTGGCAAAACTTTTGTCGACAACTTCACAGTGTAAACATACCCTCAAGTGCAGGCTTGTGATTAAACTATCCTTAGTTATGTTAATCAAATGGTGAGTTCCCAGTCATTAAGAGGTCTGTGATTCATTTAGTCATCAGGATCTCAGTTTAACAGTACAAGGCAGCAGAAGGGAACAGTTTTGGGAGGGCAGTAACTTGGGGACCCGTTGGTAAAAGAACCCCAAATTTGGATTACTAATGCTACCCCGCATGCCCATAAGGCAATCTAACTGTTCAGATTTTAGGGCACTTACAAGAGTTGAGCTTTAAAGCACATAAAATGGCAAGAAGAGAAACCTCGACCCTGTTTTTCTGTATTGCACACGCACAGTATAAAAATGTACATTTTCTTAAGTAGAAGAAAGAATGTGGATCCCCCAAAGGCTGAGTAGATACCATGCACTCTCTTAGGTAAAACTTGACAGACTGACTATTCTGACTCACATCACATCAATAGTTTGATCTCTAACGTGACGCAAAAATCTAGGAACTTTTTTTTTAATTGCTATTTTTCCTCCTTGGCTTACATCTCTGGAACCCTTGGCTCAAATTACTCCAAATTTGGTCAGTAACACCCTATCTTGCACCCTGCTGATGCACACCAAATTCCAAAAGTATCTGACTAAACATGTCCATTAAGATTGAACTTTAAATCTGCTAAAACCGATGTCATGACGCAACCTTAACTATATGGTGCTGCTGTACCATTATAATACCTAGAATATGATACTAGTATGTCATTTTTCAGAACTGAGGTGATTATACTAGCAACCTATTATTGACTCATGCTGTACAGAAGATCCTGTTAATGCAGAATCTATATCCCTGTGCCTGGGATTAGTACTGTCATAGGGTTTTCTTCTTCATAGCTCCTAAATAAATAATATTCTGTATTTTTCCCTTCAGTCTTCTACTTAGTTTTAAACTGAAATTTTCATCTCTGGAGGCAAAAATATCATCTTTTTTTGCTGCATCTTTTCAAAGCAGAAAAAAAATCTGTTTCAACATAAGAAAGAGCTTGCATTATACAATTATAATCAAAACCAACACTGATAATCTAGACTACACCTGGTCATAAATACATGGTTTTGCTTACATGAGGAAGCATATTTTGGTTTATACCACACAGTCAAATAGAAGCCACAAGTGGCCTACACCCATAACCAAAAGGGGAAATAGCTATAAGAGGAACAGATTTCCTGATTTACAACAAATATACTTAATAGGAACACAGAAAAGTTGGTCAAAAAAGTGGAAACTTTCATTGCTGGAAAACCAGTGAAATAAATAACATTTTCCACCATATGTATGACAAGTTTTCGTGTTCCTACCAAGTTTTATTATGGCATATGATAGTTTAAAAGGTTAAAAAACAAAACAAAACAAAACTATGTTAGCCTGTCAAATAAAAACCTCAAATCTCATGCTGGAAGGAAAAAAGCTTCTCTACTCCAGAAACAGCACATCTGGTTCCCCACTTCCCATCCCATGGATGGCTATCTTGGAATGCAGAAGGAACTGGTCCTTGTGTATATGATTAGTATATCCAGCTGGTTTAGCTTCCTTGTGCTTACAATATTAAATTTATACTTCACTCTCACTTTTAAAATTCTGAACTCCACATCACCGCATTCATTTCAAATCTTGTTTATGCCCCCCCACCCCAGTCTCCTTAATTTCAGTAATGCAGCCTCCATACCCCATCTGCTTGCTTCTCCCACTCCTGTCTCTGCCATCTTCCATGTCAGCTTCTATGCATGCATGTAACCACCCCAATACCAGCATCCCATCCCTCCATCCTCTCCTCATTCAAGTCCCCTCATAAAGACTCACTACTTCTTAAGCATGAACCTGTCGGACAACTTTTCACCACAAGAGATTAGTAAAGTTAGAACAGAAAAAAATCTAAATTATTCCCTTCTTCAAGGTCTTCTCTTTTGTAAACTCTTCAAGGCTGATAATTGTGCATTGTACAGCACTGAGGCCATTCCTGTAACTTAAAATATAAGAGGTTACTTACCTGTAACTGGAGGTTCAAGATGTGTGGTCCCTATCTGTATTCCACACGTGTGCTCAGGCGCACCATGCACCTGAGTACAGAAGGGTTTCCAAATAGTGTCCGCTGACCCACACATGTGTAGTGCATTTCCTCATGCTCTTGACAGAGGGCATAAGGGGCAGTGCAGGTCGACGCCACTCCAGTTTCCCCTCTTACTGTTGTGCAATTGAGTTCAAAGAAGAAGGGAAGGAGGGCAGGTTGTGGAATACAAATAGAGACCATACATCTCAAAGAACCTCCAGTTACAGGTAAGTAAGGTCCTCTTCTTCGAGTGATGGTCCCTATGTGTATTCCACATGTGGGTGACTTTTGAGCAGTAATCAATGCAGAGGTGGATGTGAGGATGCTAACAGCAGAGCCATCTGAAATAAAGTGTGACCTAAAAGAGGAGAGGTTTGACTGTTTATAACATTCCAGAATTCAACCTGGGACACACTTAGAGATAATCTGGGAGGAAACAGCAAAGAGTCTGAAAACATCTAGTTCTGTGCAAGTATAATTCCAGGACACATCTGACATCAAGAGAGTGCAGGGCTCTGTTGTTGAAGGACGCATGTGGTTTTGGATGGAACACTGCCAAGTGGATGGATTGGTTGAGATGGAATTAAGACACCACTTTAAAGAGGAACTTGGGGTGTAATCTCAAAGATACCTTGTCTCTGTGGAACACCATGTAGGGAGGGTCTGCCATCATGGCACTGAGCTCACTGACCTTTCTGTCCGATGTGATGGCAATCAGGAATGCCACTTTCATGGAAAGGTGGGTCCTGGAGCATTGTGCCATGGGTTCAAAGGGCGGTCTCGTGAGGGCTGAGAGTCTCAAACAAAGGTTTCAGCTACTTTCTTCCCCAGATCTGTGTTCTCAGAAATCTGCACAATGCTCTTTTAAAAGGAATCACTTTGTAACTAAGGCCTTGGAGCCATGCTAGTCACAAAGGTCTTCGTAAGTCAGAGATTCTATGACTTCGGCGACCTCCGTGATGAAGTCACAACCTTACTTGTAACCACATCTTTGAGAAATACTATATTCTTATCCAGAACTAGTCTAAATAATTATATAATATGCAGAAATGTTTCATTAGAATTTAACGTCTTTGTAAGTTTACAGTGCCTACACACAATGGAGCCCCAACAGATTGCAGTTGGACCCAGATGCTCCAATATACATAATTAATAAATTACAATGTACTGAGGAAAGTTGCAATTTTTAAAAATTCAAACCTAACTGAAGTACATTAAGGAATTAAATTCACTTTTTCGATATAAACAGGACTCTCTCTTCCCCAAATCTCACTTTTTTTTTTTAATTTAAACAAGAGTACTGTAAAAAGCAATCCCCACTAGATGTCAGTGTAGAGCTCTAAAGAACTTGAGGAAGTTGTAATTTAATTCATCCTGGGGAAATGTTTCTAGAGTTACACAGACACTAACCAGACAGATATATTAGGCAAAATAGTCCTTAATAGTTCCAAGTTAAGCTATATTTAAGCCATTTTAAATGCATTCCTCTTACTTACTACTACAAAATAGTATAATTCATCATAATGAGCATTTTTTTTTAAATCCCTAATCCAGAAATCTAATCCTTCTAGTTACATCTTAGTAAAAATTTCTAGTAGACTCTGTATGGGCCAAGAGAAATAGATTTGAAAGAGGGCTAGAAAATACTGAGTTACAATTAGAAGAACAAAATTTTTTGTACATGTTACTTCCTCAGATTTGTCCTTGTAATCTTGACACTTTATGTAGTATCTTCAGCACACAGAGACAGACTCAGGCTGCCATCATTATAAGCCTTACCAAACAACAAATGCATTTAATGATTTTCATGTAGTATTCTCCCACTAGAATATGGAAAGTTAGAAAAAAGAATGTTATAGGACAGACTTTCAAAGACAGATAAATGCAAATATTTGCATGAGTTTACAATTTTGCATGCAAATTCCAAACATATGCATGGCCAGTTAGACATTTAATATTTACATGCACTGAACTTTTAAAGTGTGGTCTCAAGTCATAATCTACACAGGAAAGTTGATTTGTGAGCAACAGATCTTCGTGAACCAGTGTGAAGACTATTTAATCTAGTAGTGTAGGCAAGAAAACACAATTTTTAGCACCATTATAGAACGTGTTCTTGAAATGAGGCTTGTATATACAGGTCTCCAGACATAAGTTTTCACAGTCACATAGTACAACAGGTAGGTATCCACCCCTAAATAAAACACCTGGTTAATCATTTATGAATGAACTGTCAACATTTTCATACAAAAGACCAGACATATATTTCCTAGCCAATAAACACATTTGCTTGAACTCTGCGCCAAGAAAAGCAGACTTACCATACATCACAAAGCATACTTTGATATCAAAATGAATGTCAGACTCTCAGGTAAAACTTGGAGATTTTAAAACAGCACCCTATGTTTTGATGGCTTACTTTATTAAAAAATAATATATGCAAACAGCATTTACTTTTAAATGCTCAAACACTGCATGAAGCACTAACATCAAGATGACTTGAAACCACATGCACTTATTACATACACTCCTTTAGTATAACAGATTGTGAATGGCATGAGCAAAAGACATCCAGATTTTTTGGACAACTTGCTGCAATTTTATTAATCCTCTAACAACTTCTCAAGACAACCTGTACTTGCAGAAATTAAAAAACTGTTCTAACAGTTACCTGCCTTCCCCCATCTACACTGTTTAACTGCACAGCATCACAACTACAAAGCTTAATAGCTGCTTAAGGGCAAGAAGATATAACATGGGGTCTGCAAACAAATCACTAGTGTCTCTTGTTTCCTGAGTGCCAGCAACATGAAACTAACAAGAGGTTTATTAGTGTCATTGCTGGTATTCAAACGCACGTGGGCAGCAAGTAAAAGAACAGGAATCATGTAAGTTTCACTGGGCTGCTGTTTAGGAAGCTACCAGCACTAACAGACATTGGGACTTGTTATACTCCCACATGAATACAAGTTGAAGGGGGGAGGAATGATCCTAACCACTTAGATTTTTGCCAGAAAATTGCAGCTGTATCTTTTGGCAAGGCCCAATCCCTAGACCTCACCCCATCCCTGTCGTCCCTTGCCTAGTAACTAACTAGAAAATTATTCAAAGTCTAAGTCTTTTTTTTTTTTTTAATGGCATATTTATTAGTTGACAGCCCAGGCCAACCAACAGTCTCTGCCACATGAGGGCTATTAGACATGGGAACACTATTGAGGGGCATTGGTTGGCTACCTCTTTTCGTTTTATTACTCCTGAGCTTTTAACATACATCTTACATGTATTCTCTAGGTTTTGCCTTCTTTCCTTAACATACCTTAATACATTTAAAACAACCCACTATATGGTCAATTTTGTATATGTTGCACTTTTTTTCAACAGAGCCTTTCTTCAGAAGCAAAAACAGAAGCCTAGTTTGGGGGGAGGCGGGGGGGGAGTTATGAATCCACAAATAATGCTACACTATACTAGCTATCCCCATCTAAATACCAATTGGATAAATTATTGGTTAAATCTAAATATACATTTTAATTGGAAATTCAAACACTAAATGTCACCATAAATCCACTTACTGAAATTGTCCCTTTCAGTTTAGGACAAACTACAGTAATTCCTCACTTAAAGTTGTCCCAGTTAACATTGTTTCATTATTAGGTTGCTGATCTACTAGAGAACATAAACATTTGAAGTCATGCAATGTTCCATTATAAGGCTGTTTGGCTCGCCCCGCTCCGCCCGCCCACCCAGCATTCCAGCCGGGGAGTGGGCAAGCCACTAACCCCGCTCCCTGGCAAGAGTGCCAGGCGGGCAGAGTGGGGCGAGCCCCCATGCCCCAACTCCTCTATACCCCTGACTCAACCAAGCTTCACAATCATCATTGGTGAGTATGGTATGAAATTGTTTAAAATTATGTAAAACTTATACTGTATATGTATATAATGTCTTTTGTCTGGCAAAAAAAATTCCCTGGAACCTAACCGGTCCCCTCCCCCTCCCCATTCACATTAATTCTTATGGGGAAATTGAATTCTCTTAACATTGTTTTGCCTAAAGCAGCATTTTTCAGGAACATAAACTACAACATTAAGCGAGAAGTTACTGTATGTTACATACGGTTGTCTAAATCTGCAGCAATCTCCCACTCTTTATTCAGAGGAAACACGCAACACTACTTGTGCAAGGTAACTGACTTTCAACCACCAGGTTGAAAATTAACAATTATATGATAATAAGTAATATATCTATTAAATGGCAATTCAGAAACATTTGTGTTCACCGAGCAGAAAAAAGTCTCATGCTATAGTGTTTCTGGGCATCCTCTTCAAAAGGCATCCTAGCAAAATTGAGCAAACATTTAATAGCTTTTGCTGCAAAAGCTGAAACAGATCACTCAAATGAATGGAAGGACATGGGAAGCAACGTACATCAAGCAGTACTAGGCTAATGCATTTGTGAAATGTACATGTAATTCAGTATTAAAGTGATTAATAATTAAAGAGGACACTCTTAAAGAGATACTGCCAAGTTAAGGAAATAACTTTAAAGTATTTCACCCAATTTTGCCTTAGATTAAGACTAAATGTTAAGCATCTAGTTTATTTTTCATCATTTATATTTTGAACTAAAAGTAGCATGCAAAATGCAGACTTTACCTTCACCTTTGTATCTAGTGATATTTGTACATTATAATAACGGAAACATTTCAATTCATGTTTTGTTTTATAAAAACAAAATGGTTTATGAAAAAAAAAGGAAGCTCTTGTGGTTAAGGCACAGGATTTGGACCGGGGTTATTCAAGCTCTCCACAGACTTACCTTATCCTGTTACCTTAACCTGGTTACTTAAGTCCCTTAAGTTTAATACTCAGTGAGACAACAGTACATCTGTTTGCATTGCAAAGATTAATTTCACAAATCAAAAGAGCTAAAAGCCTCATTTTGTTCTTCTCTCTCATCTATATTGTCCTAGAAATACAATTTGAAAACCATACTAGCAAGACTGTTTTCCAGCACAGTTTGATCTGCTCTTGTGGGCGGAGATTTTATCAGCACTGTATTTAAACATCACTTATTTAGATTTTAAATTATTGTATTTAATATAAGAACTAGGGGCCACCAAGTTAAATTAATGGGCAGCAGGTTTAAAACAAATAAAAAGAAATTCTTTTTCACACAGTGCACAGTCAACCTGTGGAACTCCTTGCCTGAAGGGGTTGTGAAGGCTAGGACTATAACAAGGTTTAAAAGAGAATTAGATAAATTCATGGAGGTTAACTCCATTAATGGTTATTAGACACGATGGGTAAGGAATGGCGTCCCTAGCGTCTGTTTGTCAGAGGGTGGAGATGGATGGCAGGAGAGAGATCACTTGATCATTACCTGTTAGGTTCACTCCATCTGGGGCACCTGGCATTGGCCACTGTCAGTAGACAGGATACTAGGCTGGATGGACCTTTGTTCTGACCCAGTAAGGCCATTCTTACGTTTTTACCATGGGCAAAAAACAATTTTCCCCATCAATCTCAGTCTCTGAAGTGACAGAAACATTTTGTTTGAAATTTTACAAAAAAAAAAAAAAGTTCAGCCAGTGACAGATATCCAGTGTGTAAAATTTCAGCTCGAACTATTAAAGTTAGGCAAATTATAAACAAGTGAAAACAGGGTCTTATAATAAGTGTTGGGCAACCTTAGTTACAGTGGTGCTACCAGCCCCACCTATAACAAATGCAATGCAATTTTTAAAAAATTGTTCGGGATATTTTAAAAATTCTTTCTGAAATTAAATGAGGGTCATGATCATATTAAAAACCACTTCTGCCTGGTCAGCCCAAGTAATAAGTATTTCTTTCCATCTATCGGATTTATTTAGGTCAATAATCATGATTTGCTTCTCCATCTCAAACTGTCCATAGGTGTTTAAAAACAAAACAAAAAAAAAATCAAATCACATTTTCTGGGAATATATCTTTAGGTCAGTGCATAGGAGTGGGGATGGTGTGTGGAGATCTTAAAACCCTGCATAACATGATATGTCCCAAAAGAGAGGTATGATTTCCTATCTTTAGCTATCATCCCAGACTTTGGCACATCTGTTTCACCTTACCCTAGAACCACCAAGTTAATGGCATTATAAAGGCCAACACTTATGAAATGTCGAAAGTCTATCAACTTAGATTATGAAAAATAATTAGCATAGAGCCCTAATAAAATGTTCTAGGGAGCAGGAAACCCTTTGCATGTTACCAAAAAAGTTACTACACATAAAAACCAAGGATATTCTTTCACAAACACATTTTGTCAAAATCAATGACTACTGCAGTTTTAATTTATAATACTTCAGAGTGCACTACAAGACATATTATACAAGATTTAGTAATATGAATGCCGTCTCAGTAAATAAGACACCATGCTAGAGTCATCTGTTAAATCTTTGAGAAATGGAGCAAGGCCACCAGACGCTTTTTTGAATTTTTTTAATACTCAACATTCTATGGCAGCTAGAACTACCATTGCTCCAACAAAAATGTCAGTGATTCAGAAGAATAATCCACGTTTTCTGACACTTTTGTGCTAGTGTAGCTAACTACTACCACGTTAATCTCAAGCATGCTTCATGAGTGGGCTACTACAACTGCACTACAGTTAATATCGCGGCTAGTCACCTTGCATCCTACTCACCACCTCAAATACTTCTAGCTGTGGTGGTTAGGATGACCAGACAGCAAATGTGGTGGAGGAGTAATAGGAGCCTATATAAGAAAAAGACCGAAAAATCAGAACTGTCCCTATAAAATGGGGACATCTGGTCACCCTAGTGGTGGTTCTATCCACATTTCTCTCAGCTGCTCCAGATTATTCAAAAATGAGTAACAGTCAGTTTGGCCCACATGGAAACTGAACACCCAATACCCTGTCTACATAAGTGGCACTAACTCCTGGGAACCCAAAGCTTATTAGAAATTCTGCAAGAGGATTTTTCATGAAAACAGGAAATCACTGCCAGTACAAATATGCACAGCTAGGAACAGACAGGGCCACTACAATACCAGTTATAGTACTAACATCATGGTTCATTCCCTCGCTAGCCTCAAGAGTTATGTGCTGCTACCAATTACAGTACTGTTGTAATTATCATGTGTTCATTTCAGTTGCAATGTCACACATACAGAAAGAGGTGCCCATCTTTATTTATCTAGTCACCTCTGACAGAACTGAAAAGAAAAAAAAAAACAACCACTTTAAACCAGCAGAGTACCCTAAAATTGAATCCCAACCTAAAGAGGGAACACTTTGCTCAAATTCCCCTCTCCCATACATCTTACCTACCATCAGTTCTGTTCCTCTAAAATCCAGATAACAAAACAGGCCTTGAACTGTGTACTTATGGTCAACCTCCTTTCTGTGCAACAGTTTCTCAAGTAGCAAACTTTTATCACCACCTTGATGTTTCAATTTACAGGACTCTTTATTTCCTGAACACATACACAGGATACACTCTAGATGAGTGAGAATTCTGACACTGAGAAGTACATTTTGCAAAGAAATTGAGACTCCTATGCTGCAAAGCATATTCCAGCAGTCTCAAAACAATATTGAGTACCATTGAGGTTAACAAAAATACCATAAATGATACTCATAACAATAGAATTAAAATAAGAGGAAGTGACACAAGCCACAAATCAAAGCAAAAGCTACCGTGAAGCCTAAAAAAAGCAAAATATATTTTGCAAATAAGGTGTTCTTACAAATTTTTGATAATGGAAGTCATAATAAAAACACAGGAATCACTGTTCCACAACAGAACAATGGTTAATTTTGTCCAGTAACCTGTCTCAAGTGTGATTAATGCTAAATACTTCATAGAAAGGTGTACGACTCCTGTAACAGAATTTCTTCACAACCCCCAGGTACTTTATGGTTGGCTTATATCTCTTATAAATTTTCAGCCTATTTAATGTAATATAGCAGCAAATATTAACATGAGCAATCTTTTGATTTTCACAACACTCTTTGCCTTAACGACCTCTTGTGGAATGAGTTCTACAAGTTAATTTGTGTTAATATTTTCTATTGTCATTTTTATTTTTTTATTTTTTTAATTTGTTTTTGATAAAAACATCTAAATGAACCTGTCACTGAGGTGCATGGTTGGAGAGTTTAACAATGTAGGTCTACATAGTCCTAGGCAGCCACAGCAGGTAAAGATCCATTTATTTTCCCACATTTCATCTTAGCAAGCAAATCATCTAGGCTGTTACCCTTAAGCTATTCTGGGATGACATTAATATTTTTTTAAAAATGCACCCATACAGTGGCTTTTATGAGCATGAGAGTCTGATATTGGGATCCCTTAACAAACAGGGTGGAGGGAGAAGGGATTTATGAACAACACATTTGTATTAACGAATTATCTGCATAAACCCCCATGCATACACAAGAACAGTTCTCTCTGAGTACAGAAACAGTAGCTACATGGACACGATTGCCTACACTGAAAATTTACTGAGGCTTTGTATAAATTCAGCAGCAGTTCATGCACACTGAACCCTCACCCTGAAAAACCAACATTCTGATGTCTCCTGAGTTACATCAATAGATACAGTGAAACAACCTATTGTACAAAACTATGCCCTCAGCTGGCACGCTGATCTCAGTTTGATACCTTTTCATCAGAAGGAAATTACTGCCCTAGAGAAGGAGAAATGTAGGACAATGGCAATTGCAGCATTTAAGAATATGGTCTAAAGGAGGAAAGACCACAGGCATTCAAACTTATTCTCAAAGGATAAGAGAACTATTTCAAAGTGATGCCTTCTCCCTCTCAAAAAAATCAGAAAAATAAGGGATTTTGATAAGCAGAAAAAGGTGATTAGTAAGTTCCTATTAGCTAGTACTATAACAACACACAAGCAGCAATATGACTGACTGGTTAAAGAAAGAAAGCCCTCATTAAGACTATCGGCACTAATATAGTGGACTTCTGCTTGCACAGGGTAACAATCACTTCATTTTTTTCAGCAAAGAAGATTATTTTGCAATAACTATATGTTCTCTTCATACCAGTCCCAGAATCCCACAAGACCCTCTGAGCCCTTAGGATCCTACCTCTCCTATTCCTGCAATACAGGAGTAAAAACTGAATCTTTCCTCTGGAAGAAGACTAGTTATGACTCTCTTCTGAGCCAGTCAGTCCCATTTCACGCTGCAGGAGGGGATGCCATACAGGTAGCAGATGTAAGCCTTCTTCAGTAGACATGGATTTTGATTGTTTACTGCAAGGAATTCTCTCATTCTGCTCATAGTGCAGTTCTTCCATCACCTTATATGAGCGAGTAACCACAGGAAAGAAAAACTAGTTGTTTCCACTACAATGGTCATTAGCAAAAAGAGAAGAGAGGGAATAGAAGAAGTCTTAGTAGAAGAAAGGGCAGCAAGCATTCTCACCTATGCTTGACAGGTGTGCCTGTAAATCTGTTAGAAAGGAACAGCAGCCCATCAATTATAAGTATTGAAAGTACTGAACTATTTTAAAGCTATTTATTTAAGATTATTATACTTCAGGTAAAAATTAGTTTTGTTAATATCTTTAAAATGAAAATTGATTTAGACATTCCCATTGTACCTGATCCAATTTTAAAAAGGAAAGATGCTTTATTTTTCATTTCTTCTGGGAGACTCTAGGGTCCATCAAAACCTAAAATAAGTTCCAATACAAATGCAGCCTGGTCTACACCTTAAAATTTCCGTCAACCTAGCTACATCACTCAGGACTGTGAAAAATTTTATTTCCTGTGAAATATAGTGAGGCTGACCTATCCTTCCATCAACCTAGCTACCACCTCTCCAGGGGATGGATTTACTACAGCAACAGCAAAAACCTTCCATCACTACAATAAGTGCCTATAAGTACAGCAGCGTAGATGTAGTGCTGCAGCAGTGCCATTATAGCACTTCTAGCGTAGACATACCCTGAGTTGCAGAACATTCAGAAACCGACCAATAAAGACACAGGGAGATTTCTCCCAATTGTTGAAATTAAAGAGTTTCTTCAGACTGGGGTACAGCGGCAGGGATGTGTGAAGAAACTTGTCCTAGACTTATTCATGCTGCATCTGGTTCTAATCAGTGCTATTAGGCTCTTCAGTTTTTTGAGAGCCAAATAATTTAAAGATTTTAAGCAAAATGTGTTTCCATTTGCACTCAGTCATTCTACCAATTTTGACCCCTGCACCTCCTTTAAGCAAACAGATTTGCAAAAACAAAAAAAAACATTTTTACTCAAGTGGTAGCAAAACAAACCAGAGACAAAAGTTTATAGCAAAATACAACACAATTCAATTCTGAGGAAAGCTAGTCAGTCAAGAGTATGTAAGAACTTCAGTACAAGAGTGGACAGGTCTATCTTGTATAATTTCTACCACAACAGTAAATCAGTGAAATCACGTTGAAGCAAGGAAGTTATATTTATAGAGAAATGTCACCTGAAGCATTACATTATTTAAGAATGTTATTAGGCAACTACAAAGGCTGATGCCTAAACCAATTTTTCTTAATACCAGTTTCACTCTTTTTGTCAACAAGAAAGGAAGTTGGCAAACCAATCATGGAGATAATTTGCAAAATATGGATGACAGGTGGCAGTGTGCATCCTGAATATCTGCAAATTTAGACTTGGAAGGATTAGATTTTTATCAGTAAATATTTCTCACACAAATTTACACATAGGCAAAGCAAAATGTTGTGCGAGAACTCACTAGAGTTTAGTCTATGGATATTTATTGTGTTAAAATAAACACGATACTGACAATTTGTGGTTTTATGGTCATAAAGCTTTAACTTTTTTAAATCAACGTCAACTGTCATTAAATAACTGGCTGACCCCCATAATTTCCCACAGCTCCGAACATTTTAAATCAATAGAAAAATGCTTTAAATCATGATATCAAACTTATAAAAAATGAAAATAGACTTCTGCCAAACCTACACCTATTCAAAACAGTTCTATTTAACTAGACCTGTGACTATTTCTCACTTGTCAACTTTTACAGATCCATTAACAGGAAGCCTCATGTCACCTGTCTTGTCTGAAATGAATTACAAATTTTGAGTTGTTTCATCATTTGCCTGGTGGTAAGACAAAAAATACAGTCCTCACAAACAAAAGTGAAAATACCTCATGTTTTAGACTACTTTCTAGAATGAATGCTTACTTTTCAGGAAAGGTTAGCTACATCTTTTCCAATTTAACAATGCAGTCACTAAGATGACTGTAGCAAGGCAGTCTGAACCATTAAGGCCTGTGGAGCCAGGGGCAAGCAGGCCCTGGTCTACCAAGAAGTCCAGCAGGACAGTACTGGCAACCAGCTGATTCAGTTAAGCAGCAGCTAATGATTGTCTCCGATTCCCAACTGGAAGATATAAGTAAAAACCCAGCTCTGTAAGACAGAAGACTAGGAGACAGAATTTCTCACAACAGCAGTAAAAGGCTGCAACAGGTCTGTGGTGCCCCGGAGCCTAAGGGAGGGCCATAACCCATGAACTACTGGGGGGCACAGGCAATGTGCTCTCTAATCTTTTACATCCATGTGCAGAATGTATTTTGTTATGTGCACCAATATGGAGAGGATGCGTGGCGAGCGAGAGGGCTTCGGAGTGGGGCTGGTGATGAGGGGTTTGAGGTGCAGGAGGGAGCTCAGGGCTAGGGCAGAGGATTGCGGTGGGGGCGGTGAGGGCTCTGGCTGGGGGTGCAGCCTCCAGGGCCGTAGCAGAGGCACCTCTTCCTCAGCTAGGGCACCTCCGGGGCCAGGGTAGAGGTGCCTCTCCCCACCTGCTTGGTCCTTGATAGTCTGCTGTGTGCCCACGCAGCTTAGAGGGAACTTAGGGCAGAGGATCCTGCGATATCAGTCCAGATCAGAACTGTTACTTTTCCTTATTCTTTTCCCTTTGTGTGGCAGAAGAATAAAAGCCGGCATAGCAGGCTAAACCAGAGTTGGTTGTAGCTGATTTTTATGCCCAAACCCACCAGACTACAAATTCTCTGTATTGTATACATTGAGAATGGAAAGAAGGGCCACTTAGGGTAGTGTCAGTGCTAGCTCCCTCCCGCCCCAAACTTCATCTAGCAAATTGTTTCACCGGTTTTTGGCAGAATTAGTGAAGGACTCAATACTATTGGTCATTTATGTTGCACAGTTTAACAACTTACTAAGAAAACATGCATGTATTTTTGGAGGAAAATTAATACATGAAATATCAAAATTAACACTGCATAACAGTAAATAGGTTTCTTATCAAAATGATCCCTACCACTGAGAAACTAAGGAATTCTCAGTCATTAGAATTCTTAAATCAAGACTTGGTATCTTTTTTAAAATGCATGCTTTTTACTCAACAGAAGTTATGCAGGAGTAATTGATACAGAAATAATTATTTTTCTTTGGCCTGTGTTATGCAGAAGGTCAGACAAGCAGTTCAGAATGATTCCTTCTGTCCTTAAAATACATTAATCTGCAAGTCTGACACCTCTTGAATGGAGATTACAGTAAAAGAAACCAAAAAAAAGATTAAAATGTAACAGGGGTGAAATATGGTAAGATAAGTGCATTTTTAGGTAGAAAGTAATGTAGTTTAAGTAGTTCAAGAATGGGACTCCCCAATTCCATCACTAACTTGCTGTTTGATTTTGGGGAAAATCACTAGATATCTGTGCCTGTTTCAACATCTTTAAAATAAGGATAATTATGTCATTGTCAAACTTTTAGAAAATCAGATGAAAGACTATATAAATGCATAGTACTGTTATTCTTTCCAGCAGATTCCAGTAACAAGAGGGGAAACAAACTGTTTCACTTTTAGAGTTAGTTCCACAATGCTATTATCTAGTATTAGAACCTATCAAAGTCAAAAAGAGCCTAAAATATGTGTAACTACATAGATGAGAGTCAGCCAAACTTCCTATAACATATTTCAGTAGCCTAACAAGAATGTTGTTTGTGTATGAAGTACCTTTTTTTAATTTGACTTCCTCTGAAACAGTTGTATTCTAAAGTAATACTCTTTTCAGTTAAAACTACTCAATTCAGAAAAACATTTAAGGAATAGATTTCTGTAAGCAAACCACATTGGAGGAAAAAATTAGATTGACACATTTTTACCATGACAGCATGGAAAAAAACCAAGAGTTTTACATAAGTACACACATTCAGCTCTAATACTAGTATTGTACTGTTTCCGGTGTTTAGCTGGCATTTGCTTCTTTAATTCTACAAAAAAAAAAAATTTGTTTTTAGGGAGTTAAAGGAGAAAACCATCAAGCATGAATAAACACACTGTTACTAGTATGAAAGAAAAAAATTGTTCACTTTGTTAAGCTTAAAGCTGTCAGAAATCATTCCTCCAAGATTACAGTAAAACCTAAAGCCAAAATATTTAAGAAACTGGACATCTAAAATTTGACACACAAATCCACATTTAGGTATCTAAATAAGTGACCTGATATATATATATATATATTTTTTACAACACTGTGGGAGTTTTGAGTGATTCAACCCCTCCAGATCAGAACACTTACGTAGATGCCTAGCTTTTAGCACCCAAGTTTGAAAATTCTGCTCTAATGCCTTGCATGCTTGTCTTCCCAACATGGGTCTATACTGGTTATGGAAGGAAGTCAACTGCTTGAGAACACAGAAGAGATTTTTTTAACTTGTAAATTTTGTTTCCGCATCTTTCACCCACCACTCCAGATTGGTGAGTTGGTCTTGTTTCCTCAGACAAAAGGCAGAAGAAACTAACAGTTAAAACCTTTATCACAGTTTTCTTGCCTGTTTGTATATCCTAACCAAGAAACGCTTTTACTGCATGGGGATGGGGCAAGGGTTGGGGGATTTCCTGTCCACAAGAACAAAAGTTTAGTTTTTGGCTGGAAGCGACAGTTCCACATCTCTCATTGTATGTTCACAAACAGCTATTATAGAACTCAACTTCTTACAAACTGTGCTGCCACGTTGAACATACTGAAAAAAATTCAGTTGTTTGGTATTGAGAGTGAGGGCTCCAGCTCCAAAGTCTTGAGGTCATGTTCAGAATAATCCAGACTCTGGTAATGCTATATCTTTCAGAAAGTTAATATCCTATCAACCCCATTACAGATGCAACATATTGGAAGTAATGGAATGAGGTAAATAGTGGTGTCCCCCAGGGGTCTGTACTGGGTCCAGTACTATTCAACATATTCATAAGTCATCTGGAAAAAGGGGTAAGCATTGAGGTGGCAACATTTGCAGATGATACAAAACTACTTAAAATAGTTAAATCCAAAGCACACTGCGAAGAACTACAGAGAGATCTCACAAAACGAGGTGACCGGGCTACAAAATGGCAGATTAAATTCAATGTTGATAAATGCAAAGTAATGCACATTGGAAAGCATAATCCCAACTATAAATATAAAATGATGGGATCTAAATTAGCTGTTATCTGTTAAGAAAGATCTTGGAGTCATTGTGGATAGTTCTCTGAAAACACCAACTCAATGTGCAGCAGCAGTCAAAAAAACCAACAATGTTGGGAATCATTAAGAGACAGATAGATAATAAGACAGAACATATCATATTGCCTCTATATAAATCCATGGTATAACGTATTCCACATCCTGAATACTACGTGCAAATGTGGTCGCCTCATCTCAAAAAAACCTATATTGGAATTGGAAAAGGTTCAGAAAAGGGCAACAAAAATTATTAGGGGTATGGAAGAGCTTCCTTATGAGAAGAGATTAATTAGATTGGGACTTTTCAGCTTGGAACAGAGACGACTAAGGGGGGATATGATAGGGTTTGCTGTCCCAGGCCAACGGGCACTGCGGGAAGTAGCGTCCCGCGCCACTTCCTGCAGCCCCTATTGGCCTGGAGCGGCAAACCGCGGCCAGTGGGAGCTGTGATTGGCTGAATCTGCGGACGCGGCAGGTAAACAAATCAGCCAGGCCTGCCAGGGGGCTTACCCTGGTGGGCCGCAGGCCAAAGGTTGCCAATCTCTGTATAGAGGTCTATAAAATCTTGATCGTTGTGGAGAAAGTAAATAAGGAAGTGTTATTTACTCCTCTCATAACACAAGAACTAGGGATCACCAAATGACATTAATAAGGCAGCAGGTTTAAAACAAGTTAAAAGAAGTATTTCTTCACATAACGCACAGTCAACCTGTGGAGCTCTTTGCCAGAGGATGTTGTGAAAGCCAAGACTATAACAGGGTTCAAAGAAAAAAAAAACTAGATAAATTCATGGAGGATAGGTCCATCTATGGTTATTAGCCAGGATGGGCAGAGATGGTGTCCCTATCCTGTTTGCCAGAAGTTAGGAATGGGTGACGGGGGAGGGGGATGTGGATCACTTGGTGATTAACTGTTCTGTTCATTCCCTCTGGGGCACCTGGCATTGGCTACAGTCAGAAGACAGGATACGGGACTAGATGGACCTTTGGTCTGAACCCCTATGGCTGCTCTGATTTTCTTAATCCCCACCAGGGAATCCAATTCACAAGCACCATGTTGGACTGGGTGTGCATGATATCTGTCTCAACGTCTGGCCTGAGAAATGAATGAATTTGAAAATACAGCTATGGATGAATCAGATTTTGATGTGGAAAATTAGGACCTTGAGCTGTTTTGCTTGATTGTGACAAATATGGGGACAGCTGAAGCAATCCACCCACTCTCCTCCTTTCTCACCAAAATACTCCTAACTGGAGAGTATCTCCCTCTCCCCCAAGTTGAATTTTAGCAACTATTTACGATTGGGACTGATGAGAAGATGAAAATTTCTTCCCTGGAGCTGTAGTTATAGAAGGAAGACTCCATTAAAATTTAGCTGCTATCAGTTGGTTTATGTATTTACTTTAAGGGATCAGTCTCTATTCCCATCCTCCTAACCAAAATACAGAAACTGTCTAGTAGAGATTGTCCCTACATGCCAGTTCAGCAAGATTTGTACTAGAAATATTGGATATACCTTAAGACGAGGTTACCAATAAAAAAAGTGGTCCACAGCATAAGTATTACTGAATTTTGCATGTAGAATCTAAATGGTCTTTGCTGCAAAACTATCAAGTCCCTTGTGGGATAATATAAGCCCTCTGATTTTTTAAGCACATCCATGGCATAACTTGGATGGAGAAAGACAGGATCAGCCCTAAAATGTAACAGAAGATTCTGTGGTTAAGATCATGTGTCTGGGAAGAAGATTCACGGTCACTGGTAGGGGAGAGGGAAAAGGTGTCACATATTCGTATGTACGGAAGGAATACAGATTTCGGACTGAAGGAAATCTGTCGTTAAGTGAAAAACTTGCAAACAGTGACATATGATGGAGGCTCTTAGGCACTATGGCAATACAAATAAACAACAATTATTCTTAAAGAAGTCCACAAGCACCTGTGGGTTGATTTGTTTTTTCTTTTGTTGTTGTGTTTTTAAACTCCCAATACATAGGAAAAAGAGTTCTAGCCAAAACCATACTTCTCTTGCTTCCTTTGCAAAACACTACTTAGGGAGAGTTCTCACAACAAGCCAGCTAACTAAGAACTGTTGGCCCTTCTATCACATCAGGGTCCAGTCTGAACAATAATTCCACAAACAGGTCAAATGCACCAATCCAGAGAACTGGCTGCACTAATGTCTGACATGAAAAAACTATTTCTTGCCTTTTCTGGAATCCTGGTCCTAATTCTGCATTACAAAATGCAGAAATGCATATTGCCTCTAAAGCAGAAGGTACAGACAGGAGAGGTAACAGAAAAACAGGACTGAGAAATATTTTCTGCTATTCATCCTTGTGATTTATTATCTCTGATTGTCTATGGAGGAGGTCTAATTCACCATCCTCTGAACTGCACATTCCAATTTATTTTCAAATCTGGAGAAAAATCTAAAAAAAAACTTAAGTAACTTGTTTAAAAGTCTTTTTAGAGACTTTTAATATCTACAGTAAAACTATAGACATGTATAGCTTCTATAAAACCAAGGTCAGAGTACATCAAAACAAACTTGTTCATTGTGACTGTAAATTTTATTGCTTTGTATAGCATATTTCCTGGGACGACTGGAGATGGAAAATTATGTAGACAACTCTAGTTAGTAACACTAAAACAAATAGCATCTCACATGTTGATTGGCGTAAATACATTCATGTTTATTTATGAGAGAGAGGTTAAAAAAGGTGTCAAACTTCATTAAGTTGAGGTATTTGCAATTATTAAAACATCCCAGATTCTTTTGCTGTCACTGGTCAGTTAAATAAATAAACCCATGATAGCTGAGATGGCAGGAATTAGTTAACAGTTTCATGCTGATTAAGCTCATGCAGTAATCGGGTGCCTGACCATTCATTAGAACTAAATATCCCCCCACACAGGACTGAATTATAACGCAGTGTTCAGCATTCAGAGGAACAGCTAGTGAGACAAATCTTTGGAGAATTTTCTCATTGTAACTTCTAGTAAGAATATAATAAAATGTAATGGCACTATCCTCCATGCTTAGAAAGCAATACTTACAAAGATGTGTTTTTGCTATAAGTGCAGTATGGTCTTTACATGATTACCATAAAGTTATTCCTGGAAGCTGACAGCTTTTTTGTACTACAGAAAATGACCACACCACATCAAAGAATATTAAAGGAACTGGCACATGAAATTGCAAGCCACTTAGCAAGAATTTTTAATCAATCTGTAAACTCAGGGGTTGTACCGTACGATTGGAGAATTGCTAACATAGTTCCTATTTTTAAGAAAGGGAAAAAAAGTGATCCGAGTAACTATGAGGCCTGTTAGTTTAACAGTTGTAGTATGCAAGGTCTTGGAAAAAATTTTGAAGGAGAAAATAGTTAAGGACATTGAGCTCAATGGTAATTGGGACAAAATACAACATGGTTTTACAAAAGGTAGATGGTGCCAAACCAACCTGAGCTCCTTCTTTGAGAAGGTAACAGATTTTTTAGACAAAAGAAACGCAGTGGATCTAATTTACCTCGATTTCAGTAAGGCATTTGATAACATTTCCACATGGGGAATTATTAGTTAAATTGGAAAAGATGGGAATCAATATGAAAATTGAAAGGTGGATAAGGAACTGGTTAAAGGGGAGACTACAACGGGTCATACTAAAAGGTGAACTGTCAGGCTGGAAGGAGGTTACTAGTGAAGTTCTTTGGGATCAGTTTTGGGACCAATCTTATTTAATCTTTTTATTACTGACCTTGGCACAAAAAGTGGGAATGTGCTAATAAAGTTTGCGGATGACACAAAGCTGGGAGGTATTGCTAACACAGAGAAGGATCGGGATATCATACAGGAAGATCTGGATGACCTTGTAAACTAGAGTAATAGTAATAGGATGAAATTTAATAGTGAAAAGTGCAAGGTCATGCATTTAGGGATTTATAACAAGAATTTTGGTTATAAATTGGGGACACATCAGCTGGAAGTAACAGAGGAGAAGGAGGACCTTGGAGTATTGGTTGATCAAAGGATGATGATGAGCCGCCAATGTGATATGGCCGTTAAAGCTAATGCTGTTTTAGGATGCATTAGGCAAAGTATTTCCAGAAAAGATAAGGAGATGTTAGTACCGTTATACAAGGCACTGGTGAGACCTCATCTGGAACACTGTGTGTAGTTCTGGTCTCCCATGTTTAAGAAGGATGAATTCAAACTGGAACAGGTACAGAGAAGGGTTACTAGAATAAGGCGAGGAATGGAAAACCTGTCTTATGAAAAGAGACCGAAAGAGCTTGGTTTGTTTAGCCTAACTGAAAGAAGGCTGAGAGGAGACACGATTGCTCTCTATAAATATATCAGAGGGATAAATATCAGGGAGGAAGAGGAATTATTTAAGCTTAGTATCAATGTGGACACATGAACAAATGGATATAAACTGGCCATCAGGAAGTTTAGACTTGAAATTAGACGAAGGTTTCTAATCATTAGAGGAGTGAAGTTCTGGAACAGCCTTCCAATGGGAGTAGTGGGGGAAAGACATCTGGCTTCAAGACTAAGCTTGATAATTTTATGGAGGGGATGGTATGATGGGATAGCCTAATTTTGGCAATTAATTGATCTTTGATTATTAGCAGGTAAATAGGCCCAATGGTCGGTGATGGGATGTTAGATGGGGTGGGATCTGAGTTAGACTACAGAGAATTCTCTCATGGGTGCTGGCTGGTGAGTCTTGCCCACATGCTCAGGGTTTAACTGATTGCCATATTATGGGTCGGGAAGGAATTTTCCTCCAGGGAAGATTGGCAGAGGCCCTGGAGGTTTTTCACCTTCCTCTGCAGCATGGGGCACGGGTCACTTGCTGCAGGATTCTCTGCACCTTGAGGTCTTTAAACCATGATTTGAGGACTTCAACAACTCAGACATAGGTTAGGGGGTTGTTACAGGGGTGGGTGGGTGAAATTCTGTGGCCTGCGTTGTGCAGGAGGTCAGACTAGATGACCATAATGGTCCCTTCTGACCTTAAGTCTATGAATCTATGAATAAAGCGGGGGCAACATTGTCTGGGCTTGCCAAGGGAAAACAACTGTGCTCTATGGCCAGTGGGGGGGAAGAAAAGGAACGAGGTCAAAAACAGCTGTAAAAGGGGAACAGTGGTCAGCTTTGTGGCACTGACTCCTCCGCCAGGAATGTGAGGTCTGAAGGCTATAAAGGTGTTGGAAGCCCTTTCTACGAGTTTGTGGCCCAAGGGCACTAATGGCTACATGTGATATCAAGTCTATTTTTTGACTGCTGCCTGTGCATCCATTGGACTTTTTCCCACAAAAGAGAACCCAAAAGGTCAATTTTATTTTGACAAAGTTATGCCCAGGGCTGTCCAGTATCCTGTTCAGTATTTGAAAGATTTAGTACAACGTTGCACTGGGCAGTGATGCAGGTAGTAGGACTATGCCAAGTAGTGCATTATATACACAATTTTTTGTTTGCGGGACGAGCCAGGTCAGATGAGTGTGTTCACCTGTTGGACACATTTCAGGTCCTGGCTAAACAGATGGGGCTACCCCTAGCAAAAGAAAAAACAGAGGGCCCTTACACTACATTGACCTACCTGGAGATCGAGCTGGACACCGGGGAGAGCATATCGCAGCTCCCTCAGGATAAAAGCTACAGGAACTATTGGGATTGCTCAAGAGAGCTGTAGGAGCCAAAAGAACTTTCACTATGAGGCCTGGTCCACACTACAGCGTTAAATCGATTTAACGCTGTACCCGTCCACACTACAAGGCACTTTAAATCGATTTTAAGGGCTCTTAAAATCGATTTCTGTACTCCTCCCCAACGAGAGGAGTAACCCTAAAATCGATATTACTATACCGATTTAGGGTTAGTGTGGACGGAAATCGAAGTTAGTGGTCTCATTCTTTTACTGAGTTACCCAGAGTGCACAGCTTCGGAAACCGATGGTAGCCTAGGACCATGGACGCACACCACTGAATTAATGTGCCATAGTGTGGAAGCGTAAAATTGATTTTATAAGGCCAGTTTTATAAAACCGGTTTTAATAATTTCAATTTTATGCTATAATGTAGACGTGGCCTGAGACCTGCAGTCTATTCTAGGACACCTGAACTTTGCCAGCACGATTGTTGCCTGGGGCAGGCATTTTGTACCCGGCTGGCGGTGGCAACAGCAGGCATATCCAGGCCACACCATTACATAGGAGTTACTAGAAGAGATGAAGGAAGACTTCAAGGTGTGGGAATGTTTTTTGAGTCAATTTAATGGTGTGTCATTGTGGAGGGCAGAATGATTGTTACAAGGGGGGTTTAAAAATCAATTTGGATGCTGCAGAGGGTACAGGTTTTGGGTTGGGGTTTTTTTTTTTTGTTTGTTTAATCAAGGCAGTTCGTGCGCCCAGAAATGGCCTGCCACCTGGATGCAAAATGAGGTTGTGTGTGATATGACTTTCCTGGAATTTTTTACCCATTTTAGTTGCAGTGGTTATTTGGGGACCAGAGATGGCTAATAAAAAGGTGTGCTTCGGATGTGACAACATGACAGTAGTACAGGTTATCAATCACCAAACTTGCTAATCGCACAGGGTTATGAAGTTAACGAGGACATTTTCTCTACAATGTTTAAACCTCAACATTTATCTATCTTCCAAGCACATGTCGGGCACAGATAATGGCATAACAGATGCCTTGTCTCACTTCCAGTTTGACAGATTTCGTGAGCTTGCACCAGGAGCTAGCAATGAACCCGAGCAGATGCCGCTGGCTCTATGAAACCTCGGCATATGATGTCGTCAATGGCATGGAGATTCTTGGCTCTGGGCATATAGCTGAGCTATACATTAAGTTTAACTGAGATCTTCCAATTTCAGGATCTGGAACACTAGTCACAGATACTGCTCACCGCGGAGAGCGGGAGTTGCAGTACCTGGTAACAGACAGCCCAGCTGCAGGCATCCTTGACAATCCTGGCATAGTGCAAGGGACAACTGTTTCTTTCAGGAGAATGGGGCTTCACCTATTGGGGCTACTATACAAGAGGCCGCTGGGAGATGTCTGGGAACCCAGCTGGGTTTCAGGGGGGGCAGCAGAGCAAATTGCTGGCACATCCTTGTGGTGGATGTCCAGTGCAGGTACTCCATAGGGAGGGCACCCAGTGATCAGATAAATGGCCCGGTAAAGGACTTAAAAGGAGGTGCTGGATAAAGGAACAGAATGGGGGAGGGTTGGGGACTCCTATGATTGGTATGGCAGAAAGTGAATTCTCTCCCCTCTCCCCCTTCCCCTCCGCCCCCGTTCTTATAGATCACCTTAACCCTCCTACAAGGGAGATGGATGGTAAGGTCCAAGCCATGGGTTGGCTAGGGCGTGGGGGGACCTGGATGGAAATGAGGGGGGGGCTGGTGGGAGCCCCAGGTAATGATTTGAATAAGCATGGATTTGCCTGCACTGTACAATTTATCTGCCGGGTAGTCCCAGATAGCTATATAACAAAAGTTGTGGCCTGATTAAAATCCATATCAAGTGTCTCCTGTCCTCCTTTCAGTATACCCAGACAACATAGGTTAAAGCAGGGGTCGGCAACCTTTCTGCAGTGGTTTGCTGAGTCTTCGGTCTTGGCTACACTTGCAGGTGTGCAGCACTGGGAGTTACAGCTGTCTTCGTACAGCTGTGTAGGGAAAGCACTACAGTGTGGCCACACTGACAGCTGCCAGCACTGCAGTGCGGCCACATTTGCAGCATTTGCAGCGCTGTTGGGAGTGGTGCATTATGGGCAGCTATTCCACAGAGCACCTCGTCCCATTTTGGCACCGTGGGTTGTGGGAAGGGGGCGGAGGATGCCGGTCATTCTGCTTCCTGTCCCAACGCCCTGTGATGCATCACTTCACATCCCAGCAATCCCCGTTTTTCCGTCCACGTTTGGCACCATCTTGACTCTCTCAACAGTTTCTGTGCAGCACGATTTCTGTGGGAAATGGAGCCCGAACTGTAGAGGAGTATGCTGATGAGTCTTGCCAGCACATCACGTTTGGCAGTTGAACTATTCCTTAAGATCCAAAGTGATGAGGAGTCCAACCATGATTGCGAGTCGCCTGACGCGTACGACACGAAATTGCTGCTGACATTCATGGAAATGCTCAGCACCGTGGAACATGGCTTTTGGGCTCGAGAAACAAGCACTGAGTGGTGGGATCACATCGTCTTGGAAGTCTGGGATGACGAGCAGTGGCTGCAGAACTTTCAGATGAGAAAAGCCACTTTCATGGGACTGTGTGCTGAGCTCGCCCCCACCCTGCGGCGCAAGGACACGAGACTGAGAGCCGCCCTGCTGGTGGAGAAGTGGGTGGCTATTGCAATCTGGAAACTGGCAACTCCAGACAGCTACCGATCGGTCAGGAACCAGTTTGGAGTGGGAAAGTCAACTGCTGGAATCTTTTTGATGCAAATTTGCAGGGCCATTAATCGTATTCTGCTAAGAAGAACTGTGACTCTGGGGAATGTGCAGGACATTGTGGATGGCTTTGCACAAATGGGTTTCCCTAACTGTGGACGGGCGATAGATGGGACGCA
The DNA here is from genome assembly GCF_025201925.1 of Gopherus flavomarginatus. NCBI lineage: Eukaryota > Metazoa > Chordata > Testudines > Testudinidae > Gopherus > Gopherus flavomarginatus. The sequence continues at coordinate 31,188,770 of NC_066618.1, read as the reverse complement.
TATTCCTATTCTGGCACCACCCCACCAAGCATCCGAGTACGTTAATCGGAAGGGGTATTTCTCTATGGTTCTCCAGGCGTTTGTGGATCACCATGGGCGTTTCATTGACATTAACACAGGCTGGCCTGGAAAGGTGCATGATGCATGCATCTTTCGGAACACTGGCCTGTTCAGGAAGCTGCAGGTAGAGACTTTTTTCCCAGACCGGAAGATCGCAGTAGGGGATGTTGAAATGTCCATTGTGATCCTTGGAGACCCCGCTTAACCGTTAATGCCTTGGCTCATGAAACCATATACAGGGAAGCTTGACAGGAGCAAGGACCGGTTCAACTACAGGCTGAGCCGGTGCTGAATGACTGTGGAGTGTGCTTTTGGCCGTTTAAAAGGGGCGCTGGAGATCTCTGTAGGTGAAGCTAGACTTAGGGGAAAGCACCATCCGCGTGCTGTACCCTCCATAATATTTGTGAAGGGAAGAGTGAAACATTCAATCAGGCATGGACCTCTAAGGTTCAACGCCTGGAGGCTGAATTTGCCCAGCGAGAGAGCAGGGCTACTAGAGAGGCCCAGCACAGGGCTTCAAGGATTAGGGATGTCTTGAGGGAGGAATTTGAGGCTGAAAACCAACAGTAATGTTTGGTGCCTTGCACGGGAGTGAAGTGCAGTGGTTACAATGTTAGTAGGAATCTGTTTTTCCTAAGCTGATTTGCAGTGCCTGTTTCTTTCCTGGGCTAAGGTATCTTTTGACTTTCTGCAATAATAAAGACTGTTTTCAAAGCCAAGAATTCATTTATTGAAAAGAAAATAACTTTATTGACAGACACACAACATTTCGGGAACCTAAAAGGGCAGCGGGGTGCGGTGGGGAATTGTACATCACAGGTTTGAATATGTCATGTCTGGAGTGCTGTGCAATGACTGCTGCACTTCAGGATGCCTATACTGCATGGTGATGAGGGTTGAGTGCAGAGGGTAAGGTTCGTAATTCTCAGGGCTGGTTGGTGAACGTACAGGTGTTGGAGGCAGCTGGTGGTGGTAAGAACCTGGATGCTGGGGAAGGGAGTTATGAGCTGACATTAGGGCACAAGGGAAAGAGCTTTGGGACGGGGAGGAACCGGCACGGTAGTGCTCTGCCTGCATGGCTACGAGCGCCTGGATAGAGTCTGCTTGGCGCGCCAGGATGCTTATCAGCTGCTTTGTGCTTTTCTTCCTGGCCACTGCATTTTTCTGGCAGATCCTGTCCTGCACTTTTTGATTCTCTCTGGCAGAATGATCCATAACTGCTTGCAGCAGGTCGTCTTTGCTTTTTCACAGCTTCTTCCGGAAGTTTTGGAGTCTTTCAGCTGTTGATTAACATGGGCATTCGAGAACTCAACGTTGCTTGGAGAAAGACAAAAAAGGCAACAGTTAACAGAGGCAGCATTGTTTATATCACATCAGACAGTTATTCCCACACAGTGAAGGAGTTTTCAGTCTTCACAATAGCAATTTTCCCATACCAAAGAGAGTGCACATAAGCCACAGGAGCCCCGAAATGGAGAGTAAGGGGGACTGATTGCTTTAGGGCTGTACTGGGGTTTCTGTGTGTTGGGGCAAGCGAACAGCTGCAGGGAGCACCTACACTGAACACTCTCCCAACATTTTCCACAGGAGTTGATCCTGGAAGATATCTCGCTGCTGCGGGTCACCTGGGAAGAGCGGGAGGGTCTTCTACAGCAGTGCGGATTCTGCCCTGGCCCCTATGCAGCTTGCCTGTGTGCAGCAATGGTCCCCCCACCCCTCACGGCACAGTGGCGCGGACGCATTAGCCTGACTGGGACAAGGACCACAGTGGCTCTCCCAATAAACTTGCGCAAGCACATTGCCCACGTTCTGGCTGAAACTTTTGAAGAGATTACTGAGGCCAATTACCACGACATGATAGACCACATCAATGGGCTATTCCACATCTAGGCATGCATGCATGCAGCCCTAACCCTCCCTCCTCTCCCGAAACATTTCCATACTGAAAATAAAAGCCACTTACCGGGAACCCACTCCTCTGCTTGTCCTTCACCAAGTACTGGCTGCTGCGACTGGCTACCTTCCTCCTGGCTTGAGAAGAGCTCCTGGATGCATGCTTCCTGGGACTCTGGGGTGTCTCCCCCCACCCCAGTACCCTCACTCTCGGTTTCCTCCTCCCCCCTCCTCTTCCTCCCCTCCCCACTCTGAAGTGTCCATCGGGGTCCTTGGATTGGTGGTGGGGTCACCTCCAAGTATCGCGTCCAGCTCTTTGTAAAAACGGCAAGTCGTGGGGGCAGCACCAGAGCTGCGATTTCCCTCACAGGCTTTGCAATAGGCACTCCGCAGCTCCTTCACTTTAACCCTGCATTGCAGCGTGTCCCGGCCATGGCCCCTTTCCAGCATGGCCCTTGATATCTGCCCATAGGTATCATAATTCCTAGGGTGGAGCGCAGCTGGGACTGCACAGCCTCCTCCCCCTAAACACTGATGAGGTCCAGCAACTCGCCATTGCTCCATGCTGGGGCTCGTTTGGCGCGTGGAGACATGGTCACCTGGAAAGATTCACTGATTGCACTCCACACCTGGCTGAGCAAACAGGAAGGGGATTTTTAAAATTCCCGGGGCATTTAAAGGGCAGGTCACCTGAGGCCAGGGCAGTAGAGTTCGAACTGATGAGCAGAGTGGCTGAACAAGCATTCTGGGATACTTCTGAATACCTCTGGAGGCCAATAACAGCGCTTTTCGTGACCACACTGGCGGAGCAGCACTGCATCAGCAGCGCTGCAGTCGTTATTCCCCAGGCAGAGGTAGAGTACAGCCAGCGCTGTATCCAGAGAGATACAGTGCTGGAAGTGCCTTGCAAGTGTGGATAGTGTGTGAGTTGCAGCGCTGAAAAGCCACCACCAGCGCTGCAACTCTCCAGTGTAGCCAAGCCCTCTATTTATACACTCTAATTTAAGGCTTCACGTGCCGGTAATACATTTTAAAGTTTTTCAGAAGGTCTCTCTGTAAGTCTATATATATATATATATATATATATATATATATATATATATATATATATATAACCAAACTACTGTAATACGTAAAGTAAACATGGTTTTCAAAATGTTTCAGAAGCTTTATTTAAAATTAAATTAAAATGAGATCTTATCTGTTTAATGTGATCCTTGCCCTTGCTTTTCCTTGCTGAGTTTTCCAATGTCTGGCATGTATTTGGACACTTTTAAGCTGCACACAGGCTTCTGAGTGATCACTTGTTAACAGGCTCTGAGAGGGACAGAGGACAGATTTCATGTGTGAAAATACACCTGTTCACACAGGTATGTGGATTCAAATGCTGAAAGCACTGCAAACGCAATTTTCTTCAAACAGTTAAATTCCACCAGCAGGGATGTCCAGCAGGTCAGAATAGAGGCCTCATGATCTCTCTCGGTAGCTTCAAGTGCGCTCCATAGATCCACAAACTTTGATGTCCACAATTCTGAGCTTTTTAACTGAATGAGTTGCATTTTGAAATCTTCAACCATCCACTGAAATACAGACAAATCCAAGTCGCTTTCGTTCAACTTTTCAGGTTGAATTAGAAAAGAAAGCATTGGGCCACATCGCTGGAAATCTTGAAATCTGTCAGAAAATTCCCATTACAATTCTTGCATGTACTTTCCAATCTCATCGACACTGACAGCGCAATGTGTCGATAGCTCTTTTATGAGTTGGAAGTAGCGGAAAATTTGAATACCTACCTCTGGAAAAAACTGCTAGTTTCGCAACAAATGCTTTCCAGGCTTTATAAAGATCCAGAACTGTTTGCCCTGCACCCTGGAGACAGAGGTTGAGTTCGTTTAGGTGAGCGGTGATATCAGTTAGAAACATAAGCTTACACAGCCATTTGCCATCATCCAGTTCAGGGTAGTTTTGTTCTTTTTCTGACAAAAAGGCCTTGACTGCATCAAAACAGTTTACAAAGCGCACAAAAACCTTGCCACAACTTAGCCGCCGAATGTTGCTGTGAAGTGGGATGTCGTTATAAGCACTGTCCATCTCTTCTAGTAGCGCTTGAAATTGTCTGAGAGTCAAAGCAGATCAAGCAACAAGGAAATTCACAATTCACACCACTGTATTCATCACATTATTAAGCTCTGAATTAGAAATTTTAGCACATAGGTTTTCTTGATGGATGATACAGTGAAATTTGACTGTCGGATGGCCAATTTGATCTTCAAGTAACTGGAAAACGGAAGGGATTTGTAAAATCATGGCAGGAGCACCATCTGTTGTCTCTCAAAATGTTTTTCTGATGTCAACTCCTCGTTCTTCAAAATGGTTTACAAAACTTTGCAGTACATCTTCACCCTTTGTTGTGCCATGCAGGGGTTTTAGGCACCAAAGTTCCTCCTGGATTTCATCGGAAGCACAATATCTTGCAACAACTGCCAAACATTCTCATCAACTGCAACACTAAACACTGCTGTGTCTTTCACTGCAGTCGTTTGCTTTTCCTTAATGTTTTCTGCCATTTCACTTATGCATCTCTCAACTGTTCTGGCAGAGATGGACAGTTCTTTTATTCTAGATGGGGTTGTAACTTTATTTGGCAAATCATTTAACAAAATCTCCGAACTGCTGAGAGAAACTTCTTTTATATATTCCCCATCTGTAAACGGCTTTCCGTTTGTTGGCAATGCACTGTGCAATCTTGTAACTTCCTTCTGTAGCTTGATTTTTACTTACACTTAAAAACTTTTAAAAACACTGCTTTGCTTCTCATAGACTGCTACTGCCTTTTTGATTGATCCAGTCTTGTCTGCTTCGTCAAGAAAGGTTTTCTCATGCTTCATTTCACAATGTCGAACACTTGATGTGCGACAAACACCACCTTCATAACAGAAAGTACAAACAGCACGGCTGGCAAAGGGCCAGCACCAGGAACCCCAGAGTGGCGGCGGGCTGAGTGGCTCAGCCCGCCCCGCAAGCCATCAAAAATTGGCTCGTGTGCCACCTTTGGCACTTGTGCCATAGGTTGCCGACCCCTAGTTTAAAGCATTGGGAGTTGAAGTCTCTACTGAACTTTGAGGTAATTTCAAAGTGGCATTTGTATTTTAGTACAGAATTTATTTGTTGAAAATCTAGTATTCCTGATCTACCTATTACATTAAGCTGTAACAGATTCTGCACCTTATCTTATAGTTTTATTTGGTGGTTTTGAGCAATCATTTAGGATTCTCTATGGATAGTCCCTTTCCCATTCATGGAGAATTTAATGATTGAAACAGTAGTCATGTTCAAATTTTAAATAAGACAACAGACCTTGAGCAGGTTGACAAATACTGAAAGTAGAAGTATGCCTTCTTCCTTTACTCAACCTATTTTTGGAAGAGAAGTATATTTGTGAAGGTTGAGCAGCTGGCCATTGGTTAAAACAGCGATCACTGCTTTTATCCAAAGCTGCAACACAAGTTTCCAACCAAATGCCCTGCCACTAGCCACAACCCTAGTTTGCACATTAACCTGATGAAATTTCCATTTGAGCTTCCTGTAAGAAAAGCAGACATATTATTGCTAATTGTGAGCATCCTAGTGGTTGGTGGTTCTCTGATGGATCTTTTAAGTCTCTGTGGTTACACAGTTGAAAGGCTGATGTTCATTCTTGCCAGTGGTTCAATTAAACATATTTTGCCTCGATTCACTATTCAACTACTATTGCTCAGCTGTCTCTAGTACAATAGCTATATTAAATATAGTTTCCAGAAAAGCTTTAAATACGTTAATGGGCTTTAGATTAAGATTACCCCAAATTCTTTGTTTTCTCAAAAGCTGCAACTCCATATAGTGTCATTAACCACATCTTCCCTATAAAAATCAATTAACTGGTTTCAATACTTGTACATTTTCCGTTGAAATCAGTGAGCTTATATAAGGAGCAAATACATAATCTGGCCCAGTCATAGTAACAGTAATTATAAAATACAGGGCTGAAGCCATTCAGTTGCACTTGTTACATTTGCACCTATGCTCATGGCTACCATCATTATGTCCCACTGGAAAAGGGAAAACAATAGTCATGGAAACAAATTTTAAACCTGTATGATTTTGCCCTTACCTGCCAAATGTATATTCTTGTATACACCTATGTATTATACAAACAGATACACTTTTTTTGCTTTAGTGTGGTAGAGTCAGCCAGCAGTGGAAGCATAACTTACATTATTTAAGCTGCATGCAGTGCAGTTGTAGCCATATAGGTTCTAGGATATTAGAGAGACAAGGTAGGTGAGGACTTATCTTTTAAATGGACCAACTGTGACACTATCAAACTAGGTTTGAATAAAGACTGGGAGTATATGGCACATTGCACCAAGTAAAACTATTTCCCCATGCTTATTTCTCCCGCCCCCTCCTGTAGTTCCTTACATCTCCTTGTCAATTGCTGGAAATGAGGCATTTTCATTACCGATACAAAAAGTTCCTTCTCTCTCTTGCTGATAATAGCTCACCTTAACTGATCACTCTCCTTATAGTAAAAGGAAGGAGTACTTGTGGCACCTTAGAGACTAACAAACAGAAGTGAGCTGTAGCTCACAAAAGCTTATGCTGAAATAAATGTTAGTCTCTAAGGTGCCATATATATATATATATATCTTCCTGCTGTATTTTCCACTACATGCATCCGAAGAAGTGGGCTGTAGCCCACGAAAGCTTATGCTCAAATAAATTTGCTAGTCTCTAAGGTCTCACAAATACTCCTGTTCTTTTTGTGATTCTCTGAGTGCCTTTCCAGACCTGAAAAACAGTGCTGTATGATTCGAAAGCTTGTCTCACTCACCAAAAGAAGCAGGTCCAATAAAAGATATTATCACATCCACTTTGTCTCTCTATAATGTGCTGATCAATCCATTATGCTATTGGTCAATACTGTATTTAAAAAAAAATTAAATTAAAAAAAAAAAACTTTCAGCCACATGCACCATGAAGGAATGGTGGCGTCAAAAAGCTATAATAGTCAATTGGAAAAAAACACACACTTTATAACACTATGTGTTATACTGTTATTGGAATCCTTAAGGCAAGTATTGAAATACTTAACAAAAACACCTGAACTAGCATTTCGTAATTAGCACAGGGCATTATTTAGAACGGTGATTTTCAACGTGGGGTACACAGACTATGTATAAGATTTCTAAAGGGGTCCGTACTTCCATATGAAGTGTTTTAGGGGCCTGCAAAACAGGTTGAAAACCTTTACAATAAATTACAATACAGAAAAAAGTCACAATAATTATTCAGCTTTTCCTAAACACATGAAAGTTAAGTTACGAACACTTGGTAGCTAATACTCCGCATACCGCTCATAATCCTGGATTTTCATTTAAACAGAACAAAAATAGACTGTCATTTTAAATTGCTCAGACTTTCACACATGAAAGTCACAGTTTTGCTAATCATTGTCCTGGACCTGGCTGGGTACTCTGGGAAATGCTTGCTTCTGATTCTCCTGACATTTTATTGACTGCCTGCTAGGTGGTTTATTTGCCCTGAAAGTCGTCTTTTTTTTTTTTTAAATGGGTAAGTAAAATAAATCCTGAGCTATAATCTAACCCCATTATGCCACTTTGGCACAGGAAAAAAGTGAAAAAGCATATAGATCTTCCTAGCTGATTCCCTTACTCTAGCAATGAACTTTTACAGGTTTTATACTCCTGAGGGAATTGACTGAGAATGGGAACAGGTTAACTTAGGGTATGTCTACACTACGGGATTATTCCGATTTTACATAAACCAGTTTTATAAAACAGATTGTATAAAGTCGAGTGCACACGGCCACACTAAGCACATTAATTCGGCTGTGTGCGTCCATGGTCCGAGGGTAGCTTCGATTTCCGGAGCGTTGCACTGTGGGTAGCTATTCCGTAGCTATCCCATAGTTCCCGCAGTCTCCTCCGCCCCTTGGAATTCTGGTGGTTCTGGGTAAATGTCGTCAGTCATTCCTTCCTCTGGGAAAGCAACAGCAGACAATCATTTTGCGCCCTTTTTCCCTGGATTGCCCTGGCAGACGCCATAGCATGGCAACCACGGAGCCCGTTCAGCCTTTTTTTTTTTTTTTTTCTTTTTTTTTTTTACACACTGTCACCGTATGTGTACTGGGTGCCGCTGACAGAGGCAATACTGCAGCGCTACATAGCAGCATTCATTTGCCTTTGCATGACAGCAGAGATAGTTATCAGTCGTTCTGTACCGTCTGCTGTGCCATTTGAGATGACGGTTATCTGTCGTTCTGTACCGTCTGCTGCTGTCATGTGTGCCCCTTGCTGAGGCCGGCCGGGGACGCAAAGACAAAAATGGTAATGACTCCCCAAGTCAATCCCTCCTTTATGGTATCTAAAAATAGAGTCAGTCCTGCCTAGAATATGGGGCAAGTGTACTAAAGAACCAGTTGTATCAGAGAACCAGAGAGCACAGCCGCTCCGTGTCAGATCCCACAGAAATGATGAGCTGCATGCCATTCACGGGGGTGCTGCAACAACCCCACCCATTGCTTCCCTCCTCCCCTAACCGTCCTGGGCTACCGTGGCAGTGTCCCCCTCATTTGTGTCATGAAGTAATAAAGAATGCAGGAATAAGAAACATTGACTTTTTAGTGAGATAAAATGAGGGGGAGGCAGCCTCCAACTGCTATTAGTCCAGGCAGGACATTAAGCGGTGTGGGGGAGAGGAGCCCAGCATCCTGCTGCTATGATAGTCCAGGCAGTACAGAATCTTTTCTTTACACATGAAAGGGAGGGGGCTGATGGAGCTCAGCCTCCAGTTGCTATAATGAAGATGGTTACCAGCCGTTCTGTACCATCTACTGGGAATGACCGGGAGTCATTCCTCTTTTTACCCAGGCGCCCCCGGCCGGCCTCACTTGAGGCCAGCCAGGAGCACTCAGCAGATAGCAAGCATATTGTACCGTCTGCCACCGGGGAGGGAAGAGGAGTGGATACTGCTCTTTACTGCCACAGCATCACGTCTACCAGCAGCATTCAGTAGACATAGGGTGACACTGAAAAAAAAAGTCAATAAACGATTTTTTTTCCCCTTTTCCTTTCACGGGGGGCGGGGAGGGGGTAAATTGACAAGCTATACCCTGAACCGCCCCGGACAATGTGTTTGAACCTACAGGCATTGGGAGCTCAGCCAAGAATGCAAATGCTTTTCGGAGACTGCTGGGGACTGTGGGATAGCTGGAGTCCTCAGTACCCCCTTCCTCTCTCCATGAGCGTCCATTTGATTCTTTGGCTTTCCGTTACGCTTGTCAGGCAGCACTGTCCTGTGGACTCGGTATCATAGCCTGGAGATTTTTTTCAAATGCTTTAGCATTTCGTCTTCGGTAACAGAGCTCTGATAGAACAGATTCGTCTCCTCATACCACGATCAGATCCAGTATCTCCCGTATGGTCCATGCTGGAGCTCTTTTTGGATTTGGGACTGCATCGCCACCTGTGCTGATCAGAGCTCCACGCTGGCCAAACAGGAAATGAAATTCAAAAGTTTGCGGGGCTTTTCCTGTCTACCTGGCCAGTGCATCCGAGTTCAGATTGCTTTCCAGAGCGGTCACAGTGGTGCACTGTGGGATACTGCCTGGAGGCCAATACTGTCGATTTGCGGCCACACTAACCCTAATCCGATATGGTAATATCAATTTTAGCGCTACTCCTCTCGTTGGGGAGAAGTACAGAAACCGATTTAAAGAGCCCTTTATATCGATATAAAGGGCCCCATTGTGTGGACGGGTACAGCGTTAAATCGGTTTAACGCTGTTAAAATCTGTTTAAACGCGTAGTGTAGACCAGGCCTCACAATAGGAATATTAACAATGTTCCTGAGCAGGCAGGTTGCTACATTTCTGCCTCCAGGACAGAGCCTTCCCTGTGCATAATAAAAAGATCTACCTCTCCACGCCCAGAGAGGGAGAGTCTCTTTCACTTGTTGGCAGGCATGCATGCTCAGCCCCGCCCCCTTACAGTGATCAGTGTCTCCCCCACAGGCACGTACACCCAGCCTCCTTGCTTTTGCAGTAATTTGTGTCCCTGAGGCTGCTCCAGGCAACTGAAACAGACATTCTGCCTAGGCTGCAGGAGAAGAGGTGAGTGTCCCCCACAGATTTCTTTTGGATTTTTCTGCGCAGGGTACACAGAAATATGCAGGCCATGTGAATTCTGTGCCCCCGCAGGAGCACAGAATTCTGCCAGGAGTACTGTGCATGTCAGTACTGCAAAGTGACATACTTAATAAAAATCACAAATATCAGGTCTTAAATTACACACAGATTACTAGATTACTTACTGCATACAATATTTACTATATAAAAATAGTAAATTCCTGAGAGACCAACTTTTCATGCATCTGATCTGCTTTCTACTTTTGTGTAATTGTTTAAAGCAGTACAGTAACTCCTCACTTAACATTGTAGTTATATTCCTGAAAAATGCGACTTTAAGCGAAAGGATGTTAAGCAAATCCAATTTCCCCTTTAAGTACACTGTTAATGAGATCAGCTTGCTGAGACCACAGCTGCTGCAAGCTCCCTCCGTCCTGAGCCCTGGTGTGTGTCCCCAATCTATGGAAGATGGGGTAAGCAGGGTGCAGGAGGGAAGGGGACACCCTGACATTAGCCCCCCTCTTCCTTCCCTCCTCCCCGCACAGCAAGCAGGAGTCTCGGGGAGCAACTCCAAGGCAGAGGGCAGGAGCAGTACATGGTAGTGAGGGGAGGTACACAGCTGAACTGCAGGCAGCTACTGCACAGAGAACTTTGGGGAGCGGGGAGCTGATGGGGGGCTGCCAGTCCACCCTGGTTACAAGCCCCCACCAGCTAGCTGCAACGGGCTGCTCTTCCTACAAGCAGTAGACAAAGCAGGCGGCTGCCAAACGACCTTAGAAAGGAGCACTGCACAACTTTAAACAAGCATGTTCCCTAATTGATCAGCAACATAACAACGAAACAACGTTAATCAGAGCAACTAAAGTGAGGCGTTACTGTAGATGAAATGCATCCCTATCTGCAGTGGAGTTAAAATATATTTGGAATACAAGAGAAGTTACTCCCCAAAACAAAATAATTTCAGCCTAAAACTATAACTTGACAGCATCTCTATGTTTAAAATTTCCAAATGATAGTTAGTTAGCTACTGATTTACAACTGAATCTTCCTACTACTACTTTTGTAAGTGACTAAAATCATTTGTTTTAAAAGTATTTATTTAATTTACATCTCAACATTCTGGAGATAGAGGGAAGAAAAGGAGATCTTTTTTAATTGCTGTTCATGTTTACACAGGATATAACCATGCTGAAACTAGTAATATAAAAATTCTTGGTTATTAGAATAGAACCAACATTGTTACGTAGAGTTTAGTTTTGTTTCTTCTTCCCCTATACGCCCTTTATCTGACCCACAGTAGACCCACATAAAACTGATTTGTGCTCAACAGTGCCTGTAACAAGAATTTAATTTACATTCAGCACAGTCTTGCACAATGACGATCTTTCTGCATGACCACCTCCAACAGTGCAGGCAAATACTCGCAGCAGGCTTCATTTACAATCTTCCCCCACTGAATGCCTGCATTCTATTATAAACATCAACTTTATAATATCTAGCCATCATTAAAGACTCAAATGCACATTTCCATATAGTTTTAGTTCCCCTTTGGGAGTCTGGAGTATATGCAGATTATTCACTATTTTTTTCTTTCTATTTGTGTACAAACTCATTTCATGTTGTGAAGCTCTCATCATTAAAAACATGGTAGGTCTCCGGCACTCAAAGTAGTAGTAAAAGGGACTCCATAAGAGTTAAGAGGAATAAAAAACAGCTTTTACAAATCTGGAATTAAGAGTTCTAAGGAGAACATGCCTAACAGAGTCAGCAACTAGGAAGGCAGAGTGTAGATTCATAGTGTAGATTTTTCAGACAGACATCTAATCTTTAAAGACTTCAACTATTGGAACAGTTTGCCTAGGGAAACTCCAACAGTTAATTGGCTTCATTTAAAAAAATGCACCTTATTTCTAGTCTGGATTTGTTTAAGTTTATCCTTCAGACATTTGATATTGTTATGTCTTTGACTGCTAAATTAAAGAGCCCTCTCCTATCAGAATTCTTCTTCCCATGCATGTACTTATAGATTGACTATACCATCTCCTAATCTTCTCTTACACATTTGCTAGTTCAATGCTTTCTTCCCCACAGATGGGGTGGGGAGAGGAGGGAGGAAGGAGGAGACAAAAACAAAAAAATTATGGGCAGTATCCACATAAAAACATATCACCAATTGACCCCTAGCTCCTCTAGCGTCCAGCCCCACGACTGAAACCCACCAATATAAGAGTTATTAAACATTCATTTTGCATCTATAGAGCAATGCACATGCAAAAGCATGTAGAATAAAATTAGAAAGATTAAGGCACAAAAAGAATTACACCTAGCAAGGGACGTAAGGCAATTCTTTAAACACACTAGAAGTAAGAGATGAAGAAAAGTATAAGTCCACTACGTAGAGGGGAAGGAGAGCTAACAACAGAGGACATCAAGAAGACTGTGGTGTTTAATGCCTATTTTGTATCAGTCTTCACTAAAAAGGTTAATTGTGACCAAATCAGTAACACAATTAACATCAACAATAAAGGGAAGGAACACCAGCCAGAATAGGGAAAGAACAGGTAAAAGACAATTTACATAAATGAATATACATTAAAGTGACCAGGGCCTTATGAAGTTCATCTTAGAATTCTTAAGGAACTAGCTGAAGCAATTTTTGACTCACTAGTGATTATCACTGAGAACTCATGGGAGGATGAGTCAGGTCCCAGAGGACTGGAAAAGGACAAACTACTTATCTTTAAAAAGGGGAACAAGGAGGACCCAGGGAATTATAGTCCAGTCAACCTAACTTTGATATCTAGAAAGATACTGGAACTTATTAAAAACAATCCCTTTGTAAGCAACTAAAGAATAATAAGGTTATGAGGAATAGCCAATATGGATTTGCCAAGAACAGATCAACCTAATTTCCTTCTTTGATGGGGTTACTTGCCTAATGGATGGGGGAAAAAGAGTAGATGCGATATCTTGATTTTTAGTGAAGATTTTTGACACAGTACCACATGACATTCTCATAAGCTAACTAGGGAAATGTGGTCTAGATGAAATCATTATATGGGTGAACAACTGGTTGAAAGACCATATCAAAGAGTAGTTTCAATGGTTTGTCATCAAATTGGGAGAGTGTATCTAGTGGAATCCCAAAGGGCTCATGCCTGAGACTGCTACTATTCAATATTTTCATTAATGTCTTGGATAAAGGAGTGGCAAGCATGCTTTAAAATGTGACAGATGACAATGTGGGAGGGGATGCTAGCACTTTGGAGGAAAGGATTCAAATTCAAAAGAACTCAGTTACAGAACTGGTCTGAAATCAAGATGAAATCCAATAAAGACAAGGGCAAAGTGTGAAAATAGCATGTCAAATGTCAGCTCTTGCTCAAGCTGAAGGCATTAATTAAGAATGGATTACCTCGTAGCTGGAGAGCAGACCAGATCACCTGTACGTTAGTTTTGTTCAAAACAGATATTAATCTTATAAGAAGATATTTAGTGTTTAGACTCTATGATATGCTTGTAAATTGCTGCATGCATTAATCTCACTTGTAATGTCTGTATTTCATGCTATAAACTATACAATTTTGAAAATGTTTGCCCTGAACTTGTAAACTCAGGGTATGGCTACATTTGGAATTTCAAAGCGCTGCCCCGGCAGCGCTTTGAAGTGTGAGTGTAGTCAGAGCGGCAGCGCTGGGAGAGAGCTCTCCCAGCGCTGCATGTAAACCACATCCCTTACGGGTGTAGCGTGCAGCGCTGGGAGCTGGGCTCCCAGCGCTGCTGCCCTGATTACACTGACGCTTTACAGCGCTGTATCTTGCAGCGCTCAGGGGGGTGTTTTTTCACACCCCAGTTGCAGCGCTGTAAAGTGTGAGTGTAGCCAAGGCCTCAGGCATGGGAATTCTCTCCCCCTACCCCTCCAGAAGGACTATCAAAAATCAGATGGGCCATCAAGAATCATTACAATACAAAGGAATGATTAATGGCGCTATTGCACCTAGGAAATGCTATGTGCAAGGAAACTCCTCCTGTGGGTTGGAAGCTGAATGACAGAAATAAAACCACAGGAAATTTGTCTTATCTTTTTTGCTATTTGAACTCTGATGGGCCAGAAACTCTAAACTAAAGCCAGAGGATCCCCAGGGGTTGCCATCCCTCTCTCTACTGTGAAAGACACTTTGAATAACAGCTCACTACAACTCTGTCACTCTGAGGATTTAGATAGTAACTCATCTGTGTGTGTGTTTGCTTGCTTTAACCTGTAAACAAGTCAATTCTTTTTCCTAGTTAATAAACCCTTACATAGTTTTATAGGATTGGCCACAGGCATTGTCTTTGGTGTAAAATCTAGGGTGAGTGACTGATCTCTTGGGACTGGAAGCAACCTGAATGTGGTACGATTATTGGTGTAAGTGACCATTTATTTCAAAGCCCAGTTTCTCTGGCGGCAAGATAGACAGTGCCCTAGACTCTCCAGTCTGTGACTCCATGGTAAGACTGTTATAGTGATCCAGAATTTCACATTTGTTACTTGCTTGGCGAAATCTAATTATAGAACATACCATCAGTTTGAAGTGTCTTCCCTGTTTCTGACAGTGTGCCCTGAGGTAGGGACTCACTGTCGTAAGCAAAGGGCGTGGATCAGCCTTCACGTCGCACTCCCTGTCAGTGCCTTACCCAAGCCAGGGAAGCTAAAGATCCAACCAACAGACCAAATTCGGTGATTAATCCTGGTCACATGCTACCTGAGGCACATTGGACATATGCTAAGATGACGATTATCATAAGCCATTCTAGACAGAGCAATACAAAGTACTACATTTATGAAGGAAAATTCAAATGCACAACTACAAAACGGGGAATAGCTGGCTAGGCAATGGTACTGCAGAGAAGAAACTGTGAACCAACAAATGTGATGCAGTTGTGAAAAAGGCTAACATTCTGATGTATATTAACATGGATGGACAAATAGGAGAGAGTCCAGAGGAGAGCAACAAAAATGATAAAAGGTTTAGAAAACCTGACCTATGAGGAAAGGTTAAAAAACTAGGCATGTTTAATCTTGGGGAAAGACGACTAATGCCGGACCTGATAACAGTCTTCAGATATGTTAAGGGCTGTTATAAAGAAGACAGTGATCAATTTTTCTCCAAATTCAATGAAAGTAGGACAAGTAGTAATTTGCTTATCTGTAGCAAGGAAAATTTAGGACAGATTCCAGGAAAAAGTTTTTACCTATAAGGACAGTTAAGCACCTGGAACAGGGTTTCCAAAAACGGTTGGGGATGGGAATTCTACAGAGGTTTTCAAGAACAGATTATGGAAAACCTGTCAGAAATGGTCTAGTTATAGTTGGTCCTGCACGGGGGGGAAGGACTAAATGGTCTCTTAACGTCCCTTCCCCAGCCCTACATATCTATGATTCTACAGCTGATCTGAGTTACATGTTGCCATACATGCAGGAGTTCCATGATGGTTTGTCTTGATTACTATAACATATTCCAAATGACTAGCATACAGATGGTAACATTTTTACTAACTGACCAGCTGCTCAAGCTGAAGGCTTTGGGGAAACCTAGATTGCAACTCGAGCAGGTAGCACAAGGTAAAAGTAGCTGTACAGCAGTGAGCTGTGTCCAGGAAACTCAATCGTGCCCCTCCTACAGGTTCTTCTCAATCAATCATTCTCCCCTGACCACCATTAGATTCTCAAAAACCACAAAGGAAAGTCACCACACACAGAAAACAACAGTAAAAGAGTTAAGGTTGCTCTGTAATGGATTGTATGCTTTCAGAATGTGGATGGTGGCAGCCAAAACCAAATCTGAGCTGAGGAAAAATATTCAACCATATTAAAACACAAATATTAGAAAAATCAGGAAATGCACTGCAAAGGTAAACGCACCTCGCCTATATAGAGATTGCAATACATCTTCCAAGTATAACTGAGCCACAACCATTCCTATCAGCACCTGCCATTTTCATCTGCCTTCTCCCACCCCATTCAAAAAACCCTTTACACATCCCAAATCTACACTCATATTCCATACACCTTATGGATCTTCACTGTCCTATGCCTGCTACTGACCTGGGGAGTACTAACAAGGGGTCGGCAGGTATCACATTGGATAAGATGACAATGTAAAGAGTAAAGCTGGGATTCCTCAGAACAAAGACCAAAGTTTGAAATACTTAGATTCTTTAGAATTTCTTTAGCACCACTCCTCACTCCACCTGATGATCATCAAGCCTATAGGCAGAACACAGTGGTGTACCCCACAATAAGTGACCCTTTGAGGCCTTGATCAAAGGGGCTGAAACATTATTTTAACTATGCAATTAACTCAGGTTATATATTCCCAGTTTCCCAATGTTTCTGTTCTATGGTTCAGTATTTTTCCCTGACCTCAGAGATTTACGATTTTGGCTGCCACAAATTCCACATTTTGGAGGGATATAAGGCACAGTGCAAACTTAAATCCTCTTTAATAAAGTGTGTTATTGAACTGTAAGTTACTTACATAACACTGAACATACAACAGAAAATACGCAGTGGTTACAGACAGTTTACAACTGCTCTGGAAAACACCAATATCCAACTCATATTAGAGTCAAACATGTAGCAGAGCCATAGGAAGGCAAATACCTGCTTTTTATTGGACTCCCACAGAAATGTTCCGATTATCTTAGTTGTGTACTGGAATATTCATGCTGACAATTGGAATCCTGCACTTATCAATATCTTAAAAAAAAAAAAGAAAAGAAAAGAAAAGAAAGATCTGAAGACAAAGGAGTCTGTACATAGGGCAAATATTCAGATTCATCTGAACCAAGGAAGAACTCCACTTTTACCATCCATTCACTGGAAATGCTGCAATAAAAAGGTCAGTATGCAAGAATGACTATTCAGCAACTCTATGAAGAAAGGTAACAGTTGAAGGCTTATGGAGGTAGTTTGAACTGATAAGAAACTTAAGTGGGAAATCGGAAGAAAAAAAGCAAAGACAAGTGAGCAAAACTTGTTTGCTTTTCTTACCAGCTAAATTGTTAGCCACAGTAAATCATTAAAGATTTCACAGTAAAGTAAATGGGAGGAAGTTTCTGCCATTTAAAAGATAGTAAGATCCTAAGCCAATGCACACTTTGGCTTTAGAGCTTTTTTAGCACAGGATATGCACTCTAACTGAACTAGCTAAATCTAATTACCCTTTCAATTATACTATACCTCTACCTCAATAGAACACGGTCCTCAGGAGACAAAAAAAAATCTCACTGCGTTATATCAAACTTGCTTTGCCGCCCACTGTTCCTTGTTCCCTGACCACCTCCTCCAGAGACCCTCATTCCTAATCATCCCCCAGAACCCCACTCCCTACCCAACCCCCCTGTCTCCTGACTGCTCCGACCCCTATCCACTCCCACACACATCCCGCCGCCCCCTAACAGGCACTTACCAGCAGCAGCAGGAAGTGGAGCAGTTTGGCCCCAGTCCGCTCCACTTCACCAGTGGCACTCTGGTTCCCGCCGCCAGTGAGTGCGGGGAGGCTGGGGAAAGGATGCCATGCCGCACTCACCTGCGGCAAGAAGCGGAGCGACGCGGCCCCAGCCCACTCCGCTTTCCTTGCCCCGGCCCCAGCCGTGTCACTGGGGGGCAGCTGGGGAAAGGTCCTGCACTCACCTGTGGCGGGAAGTGCCATGGCTGGGAGCTTGCAGAGTGGAGCTGGCTGGGGCTGGGCTGCTCTGCTTCCCGCCGCCGGAGAGTGCAGAGAGGTTGGGGAAAGAATGCCCTCCGCACTCACCAGCGGCGGGAAGCTCCACTCTGCCACCTCCCAGTCACGGCGCTCCACTTCCCCCTGCAGGTGAGCGTGAGGGGAATCCCTTCCCCCGGGCTACTCTAGGACTGTGGGGCCCCCAAAAGTGCCCTCCCACAGCTCCTGCCCCCCAGACTCTGGGGGAGAGCCCCTGACCACCCCCAAGACCCTCTGCCCCTTATCGAACTCCTTGGCCCCGGCCTGGCCCGGCACCCTTAACACGCAGCTCAGAGCAGCATGTCAGAGCTTTACCGCGTTGTATGCGATCCCACGTTACACCAGGTCGCAGGTGTACTCTGTTACATTAACTGGAGGAATAAGTGAAGTGATTACAATTCACAGCATGACCAAACTTTGGAACTCTTAAAGTTCCTGATAAAGTCATCTGTATTTGGGTAATTCTCTGTTATTTGAGTAAAATATCCGCTATTACTTTGTAGGCAAGCATAATCTCTCCTTCCCCACCTCACTCCCTACTCCCCCCCCCAAAAAAAAGTCTTTCAATGCTCTTCTCCAACAGAAAAGCCAGCAAGTACAGCACTTAGTGCAGTGATGCTCAAACTTTTTCAGTCACATGCGCCACGCATTTCTTCCCTCCCCCCCGCACCTCCATTACTGCACAGCCATGGCTTCCTTAGCAGCAGAGCTTGGGCTGAAGGCAGAGGTGGGGATGGGGGAGGGGCTGGGGCTAAAGACGGAGCTAGTCTGGGGGGCTGAGCAGGGCTGGAAGCATGGCACTCCCTTCCTGCCTCCTGTGGGAGCGGGCGTTGGCCTTGCTGAGAGCACCCCTCCCCCCCCCCGCAAAAAAACAAAACTTTCCTCTGCACCCTTCTAGGGGGCCACACTCCACAGTTTGAGAACCACAGACTTACTGTGCACATAATGAAGGAAAACAATTCTAACAGAGATTTCAGTTTCAAGCTCCAAAGACTTTTTCAAACACAAATTTTTAACAGTGTTATAAAAATATGCTCAGGCAGTGTGTTTGTTTAGTCATATAATATAAAGATCAAATATTGAAACCTTTGCAGTCAAAGTAAGAACAACAAGTTCTTAACCAAACAGTAATACTAATAATCCAAAGAATAAATACTATTGAGAACACAAAAACCTGGAATCAATCTTCTATTTAACTGGAATATCTACAGTCATGGAATAGGCTACAATAAATTTCAAAATGAACATGTAATTGGCACACTTCTGTACAAATATTAGTGCCAATGTTATAGAAACACAGTAAAGCCAATATTTTCTAGAAATTCACTCACTGCACAGTAGACTAGCCCCAAATGGTTAGTACCGAAACACTCTTTTAAAAGTACTTATTTTATAAAATACTCTAGTCAAGAAGCGCATAATTGTAATATTAGCCGTGACCTCATCATCAGCCAAAAATGAAAAACTGAGAAGCTTAACTGTTTATTACATTTAAAAGGTGTGCATGAGGCTTTCAATAAAAAGTAAGTCTAGAGGAGTTAAATTAGAGGTCTCCCACAAGGTTATGCTTTTCTCCATGATAAAAGCTGTAACACTGTATGCATTTGTCCTTTGACTTCCTTTATTACTCCCTACTTGCAGATAGTTTGAAAGCACTTGACAGTTTTTCCTGGGGAAAGCTTGACATACAACCACACATTTCTGTATTTTCGCTTCCTCTTTATTTTCCTTACTTTAGCAAGAATTTTTTTCACTTTTAGAAACATTTTCTTTTAATGAAAAAGGAATTTTTGCTAATTCAGTGCTTTTAGAACAAGAGTATTTGCTTAGCTTTTTCATTTTACTGTTTATATGTGTTCAAGAATTAAACAGAATGTATATAGGGCTTTAAAATAAAGGATGTCCCAAATTATCAAATCCTATGTTTCACTTTAAATCATTTGTCTCTACTGAGCTAGCGATCATCCATCAAATATTTTAACATTTTTAATTTCCATATCACTTACACAGTTCTTTCAGAACATCAAAATAAAAATCTCCAAATTTTATCTGTCACAATAGCACCTAGAGGCCCTATCTATGTCAGGACCCCATTGTGTCAGGCACCTTACAGACCTGCCCCAGAGAGCTGTACAATCTTAGTTTTAAGATATGACAAAACACGTGAGTGAAACAAAAAAAGGTTTGCTTTTTCTTGGGGGGAGGGAGGGTTTGAAAGGTTGTGAGGAAGTGACATCAGAATGAAAGTCTTTTCAGATAGGATGTGTGATGCTGTATGGAATATGTGGAACACTAAGATATTGTTGACAGTTTTATAAAATTGCAAGGCATCTGACCAGATATGCCATGTGAGGTATCTGCAAAAAATTTAAAATTTGCCAGTCTTGTTTATGTGTTTGTATCACCTTTGTATTATGAGTTACAGATATGTAGGGTATATCTGTATTTCCAAACTTCTGCTGTTTCTGGGTGACACCTCCAGGCAGATTGGGTCAACTGTACAATGAACCCATTGAAAGGAACCAGGAGGACACCGTAAGAGTCAGCAAGACAGCATGTGGTTTGCCTGCCTGTATAGAAAACTCTGAGGTCTTGTCTATGCTGCTATTTTACAGCACTGAAACTTTCTTGCTCCAGGGTCTGAAAAAATACACCGCAAGCACTGCAAGTTTCAGTGCTGTAAAGTGGCAGTGTAGACAGTGCACCAGCACCAGGAGCTGCACTCCCAGCGCTGGTAGCTACTCCCTTCATGGGGGTGGTTAGCTCTCTCCCAGCGCTGGTGCCACAACTACACAGCCATGTTAAAGTGCTGCTGCAGCAGCACTTTAACACTGCTAATGAAGACATACCCTGAGGCTTCCATGCCATGTGCTGTGAAGCTTGTGTTTGGGATAAAGGAAGTACAAGCCGCATGGCAAAAGACTATTAAAGGGCAGTTGCATGTTTTCCATTGTGTCTTCATTCCTGCTTCTTACCTCTGGAGGATCTTTTCTACACACCAAACTCTGACTGAATGACCTATCCAAACTGTGGATGTGTTCCAGAGGGACTTGCAAGCCAGCAAACTCACCAATACTGCTAACAACCTGATATATGGCCTTTGAAGTCTTTTTATGTATGTGAGTGCTTTATAATTTAATAATGCTCTTCTTGTTCTTTTTTCTTTATAATAAACCTTTAGTTTTAGGCACTAAAGGATTGGCTGGCAACATGGTATTTTGGGTAAGATCCAACCTAATATTGACCTGGCAATGAGACTGGTCCTTTGGTGTCAGAAGAACATTTTGTATAGTGAGCAGAGCTTTAAAATAACTTCTCACTGTACTGGACAGGGTGCTGATTGGCAGCCAGAGAACTGGAATACAACAAGGGGGCTATGTGATTCTTTTCTTTTCTTGGCTCTTGATAAACAGTGTGGGGATCGGAAGTAGTTTGTGACTGGTTGGGGAGTTTAATTTCAGTGTTACCCACCAGTCTTGGGAGTATCCGCTCTCCTTTTTGCAGCCTGCCCTGACCTTGGCATTTCCAGTGAGGGCTACCCCAGGCACACTAGGTGACAAGCTGAATGGACAATTTTTATGCAGAGGCTCTTTTTTTTTTTTTTTTTTTTAAACGGAAACAAGCAAACAGATCAGTAGCAGCAGTCTCAGCTCACCACTTGCTTAGACATTATCAGCTGGCAGTGTTCTATAGGCATCACTGTGACAGTTCAGTAGGGATTTGAAGGACTGAGTTGTGGTTTTTCAGTTTTCAGCAAGGGAGAGGTTGACAACGCAATAAAATAAGTGGATAGGTAGAATGAGAATAGGTGACTGGCATTACAGAATTTGAACCTTTTCATTAGAGTTCAACATAATGCTGCCTTTGGCTCAAACTGAGACTTCAACAGTTTCATCACATTGCTGGCAGCACACTGTTACATGCTTGCCTGCCAACGGTACAGAATTAGCTAGTAGTTTCACCAGAGTTAAAAGTGTAGTATTTCAGTTTTGGCTTACCATTTCCATTCATCCATTATGGAGAAGACTGATACAGTATAAAGGAGAGGCGTGTGGATTTTCTGAAGTTTAAGGGGAAAATAGGTTTTATGCCTGTTTTGAGCACCACACAGAACTGAGCATGTATGCTGTGCTGAAAAATGAACCAAGACTTGGAAGGTTACAGCTTATTTCATCAGTGGCAAGTTCCTTTGGCTAGCATGTCTGGGCAGAAATGTAAAACCAAAATAAGCTTGGCAACTACTTGCTTGTGCACAACACAGTCTACAAGAATCAATTTCACTTTTCTGCTAAGGCCCTTATAGCAGAAACAACAATCCTGTTGTGAGGAGATGAAGGTGGGGAAGAGACAGACAGACGGGTATGTCTATACTGCGAAGTTGTCGACGAAACTTTTGTCTTTCCTGGGAACTTAAAAAAGCCCCCCTGTGAAAGACAAAAACTTCTGCCAACACAAGTGGCAATGTGAACACAGCTTTGTCAGCAGGAGTGCTTGCAGGGCTAGAAGTATTTTGTTGGTCAACACAGCCTTGTCGCTAAAAGCTGTGTGATGTAGACAAGCCCACAAGCCCTCTCCTGCTAACAACTACAAAGGACATAGGAAGAAGAGATGCCCTCCTCTTAGGAATCAGCTGGGAAGTGGGGTCTCCCAATTTAGATCTCTAATAACTAAAGCTTATCATAAGAAAGTTCCCACCATCAGAGACATCCAACAGCAACAAGCAAGTAAGGAGATCTTTCTAGCAGCCATGAAGGGTAAGTTTTCACCAAACCCTTACAGAGCACACAACCTGCTGAAGTCTCAAATGGCTTTACAATGTAATAAAGCAACGAAAAATATCTAGAACAAAGTTGTAGCCAAGCACTCAGAGTTGGTTTTGTTTTTAAACTAAATTGAAGAGTATAGGCAAAGTTTGCGTACTACAAAGTGTCATGCTGACAATTTGCCCAGCATGAAGCCCCCATTTATTATTCGTAAAATGGAGCAGATCTAAAAACATGAGGGTGCAGCTTCTGGAGATTATACATACTAGGCAGTTCAATCAAAAAGGGAACTTGCAGCACGCCACATTTCCAGCCTGCACTTTCCTATTAAAGATTAGAGCAGCTGCCAACCACACTTTGGCCAGCATCAATATAAGACAGACAGTTACTCAGACTTATTTTCCCCTTAAAGTTTGGCAAAGGTACGTCAAATATCTCAATGATCTTTGAGATGCACAGAAATTCCTTTCTTTTGACCAAACGTGTTATGCAGTTACAAAATACAGTTAGCCTCACACAAAGGAAGACAGACACCTGTAAAGCCTTAGAATCTAATGTAGATAATCAGTGCTGTATGTAGACAATGAGAAATCAGGGTGGATATTGTTAGTTTCATGTGCTTGCAGTTTAACAAAGCCTGTGGATCTCTCAACTTGCTCAATTGCAACAGGAAGAGCGGTCTAGTCAGCATAACTCACTTGAGATCCTTGAATTTTTAGTAGTGCTATATTTCTCATTTTCATAGACTCTAGGACTGGAAGGGACTTCGAGAGGTGATCAAGCCCAGTCCCCTGCCCTCATCATATAAAAACACTTCTAAAATGAGCGGTCACAAAAGTATCTTTCTGAATGCACAAAGAACAAATAGTGCCTACATGTATAACTGTGCAAAATACATGGGTTCCAGACAATGCTAGGAAATCTATTAAGTTAGAAGATAAACACGTATGCAACACTAACTATTATATACACAGAATGCCAAAGTTCAGAAAGTCCACTGTCCAGACTTTGAAATGTAAAATTACTCATGCTTTACTGAAGAGTATTTATATCAATATTTATACTGAAAGTCTCACTTCACTAAACAATTTAAAGCATATTCTTCTATTATAAAAGATCTGCAATGCTTTGTATTACACTCTTTACCTCAATCTAAATCAGGGCTGGGCAAACTTTTTGGCCCGAGGGCCACATCTGAGTGGGGAAATTGCATGCAGGGCCATGAATGTAGGGCCAGGGCAGGGACTTGGGTTGCAGGAGGAGTGCAGGATGTGGTGTGCAGGAAGGGGCTCAGGGCAAGGGGTTGGGGCAGACAAGGGGTGTGCGGTGTATGAGGGGGCTCAGGGAAGGGAGTTGGTGTACAGGAAAGGGCTCAGGGCAGTGGTGCAGGGAGGGGTGAAAAGTGTGGGAGGGGACTGCTGGCAGGGAGTTGAGGTGCAGAAGGGGTTTGGGCTGCACACTCCAGGGCGGCAGCGGCACTCAACGAGGCTCCCTGCCTGCCCTGGCCCCACGCTACTCCGGGAAGTGGATGACACTGCGTCCCTGAGGCCCTTAGGAGATTGGGAGCAGAGGGCTCTGCGCTTTGTGCTGGCCTGTGGGTAACTCCCCCGAAGCTCCCAATGGCCATGGTACCCCATTCCTGGGCAATGGGAGCTTTGGGGGAGGTACTCACAGGCAAGGGCAGCATGCAGAGTCCTCTGACCCCCCTCCTCCAGAGGCTGCAGGGACATGGTTGTTAGGATATAGATATTCAGGCCTGTCTGCAAAGGCCTATACTTTAAGAATTTAGGTGTATTCTTATCACTTAGCTACTTATAGAGGTATAAAAGAATCAAAATCACTTTCTGTGAAATGGCCTTCTCTTAGGCCACGTCCAGACTAGGGTATTAAAATAGATTTTAGATACGCAACTTCAGCTACGTGAATAACGTAGCTGAAGTCGAATTTCTAAAATCGAGGTACTCAGCCGTCTGGACGGCGCGGCATCAATGTCCGCGGCTCTCCGTGTCGATTCCGGAACTCCGTTCGGGTTGATGGAGTTCCGGAATCGATGTAAGCGCGCTCGGGGATCGATACATCGCGTCCAGACTAGACGCGATATATCGATCCCCGAGCAATCGATTTTAACCCGCCGATGCCGCGGGTTAGTCTGGACGTGGGCTTACTGTGACAGGCTAAGGCCTTCAGCTAAGATGTAGTTATGCAGCCATAAGCTAGGAAGTGTGTGGTCACATCCTCACATTCCAAACTAGTCACATTGAAATAAGGTGCTATTGGGCTATTAGGAATACAATTCTGTCCTGATATTCCTATCACCTCCAGAGAAAGGGAAGAGCCTAGAAGATGTAAAAGGAAACTTAGTTTGATCGCATCCTGTCTGGCAAGAACTCACTTATCAATAGACACAGCTGGAGAACCCTTATGTCTGTATAGACGTAGTTGTGAAATCCTCACTTCTGTATTGTTTTGTATGTTTATTTGCATGGTCTCTGTCTGGTTCTGTAATTGTTTCTGTCTGCTGTATAATTAATTTTGTTGGGTGTAAACCAATTAAGGTGGTGAGGTATAATTGGTTAAATAACCATGTTACAATATGTTAGGATTGGTTAGTTAAATTTCAGTAAAATGATTGGTTAAGGAATAGCTAAGCAAAACTCAGGTTTTGCTATATAGTCTGAAGTCAATCAGGAAGTGGGGGGGGAATGGGAACAGGGACTGTGGATGGGGGAACTGGGATCATGTTTTGCTAAAGGGGGAAATGGGAACAGGGACAGGGACACAGGCACGGCTCTGTGGTGTCCGAGCTGGGAAGGGGGACACTAAGGAAGGAAACTGGAATTGTGCTTGCTGGAAGTTCACCCCAATAAACGTCAAATCATTTGCGCCTTTGGACTTTGGGTACTGTTGCTCTCTGTTCATGCGAGAAGGACCAGGGAAGTAGGTGGGTGAAGGAATAAGCCCCCTAACAATGTGCCGACTGCTTCTGGGAGCAGCGTGGGGCCCACAGCACCACAGGGGTGCAAATCCCACAGGCAAGATCCAAAGCCCTGAGAGGCCGAATCCGGCCCGTGAGCCATAGTTTGTTCACTCCTGGTCTAAATAGTGGTAAAGAGAACCTGCCTGAAGCCTGGGAAGGACAGGGCAGCCGATTGGGGACACCCCAGGACAGGAGCCAGGAAGAGCACTGTGCCAGGGAGGAATTGCCCAAGAAGGATAGGCCAACATCAGGGCTGCCCAGAGCTGCATGGGGCTGTGAGTACTGGGGCTTGTGATTCTGCATTGGGAATAAGGAGGGAGGTTGCTAGATAGTTAAGTGGGGAGGTAGTCGCTCTGTGTGGCTTTGAAGAGAGTGGCAGAAGACAGCACTGGAGGGGTTTGTTGGGGAAAGCTCACTGGCGCCGAAGATGACCAGAAGCACCCAAGACTCACCACTGGACTGGAATTTTGCTCAGGACTCCTGAACTTTGTGTGCAGACACATTGCTCGGTATTTGCCCTTTCAAACTGAGCTACCACTGGGCCCGAGGGGCCTTGGTTTGGAGGCAACCCTGTTCTACTACTCCCCCTATATTTCCCCTTGTTGTACTTCTCCTCTCATCCCTCTGTAAATAAATATTTCCCTTTCTTATATCCACTGTACGTCTCCTGCGGGTGGGGGTGTTCAGTCGGGCGGGGTTTGGAACAGGTGCCCCTGGCATGGAAGGGATTTCTCCTGCTGCATTCCTGTGCGCGCCTTCTCTTGGCCAGAGCTGCCTGCAGAGCAGGCTCCATCTTGGCCACAAGAGCGCTAAAGTTACATGTATATAACACAGGGAAATTTCTTTAGTTAGCTGGACTATCTGCAGGGTAAAGCCACCACACTAGACTACTCTGAAAGAAAAACAGAGTCAAATATAGTTCTCTTTTTACTCATCAACACTTGATAGAATTGATCAGCATAGTTTGAAGTTAAAAAAAAAAAAACTAAACTAAAAGAGCAAGGCAGGTAACATCCAATTATCAAGTTTGACTGTGTTCAAGTGGATTTACTGAGTCGGAAAATACCATTAAATGTTTTACACTACTGGAAGAAGTCACATGAAAAAAATAAAGCCAGTGGTTGGTTAACTATCAAATTAAATGGAAGTTGGGGAGTAAGTGGATCCTTCAAATGGACATCCGCGTGGAAGGGGTACCAAGATCCTGGAATTACAGGGATTTTTCCTAGCACAATACCAACACTAACGAATGAAAATTGTACAGATAAGTTCTGAAAATAGGCACTCTTTTCTAACCATATATTTAGTAAGCACACAGCCATCCAGTAATAGCTAGGCAGGTGGCAAGTAGTAATTACTGTTACTGATTAGCAAAAAGTTCTGCCTACAGCTAGTCCGGAATAAAGCAGCCTATTATTTTTGTTACCATATCCACACTTATTTCATCCACCTGTTGTGTCATCTTTTATATTGTAAGCTCTTTGGGGCAGAGAGACTCAGTTTGTACAGTGACTAGCAAAATGGCATCCTGAACTAGTTGAAGACTCCACACCCTATAACACCATGATAAATTTAAGAAATCAATATTTACCTCATTATCATGGTATCCAACCACCATCTAGAAGCAACACAGTAAGTAATATAACATCTGCCACATGTTCTTTTCTTTTTCTCCTTGTTTCTCAAAAAAGGAAAAAATCTGTAGATTTTTAATTTTTAAATTGTTTATGTGCAATGTTTTTGTACCAATCAAGGTAAGGTCAAAGAATCGACAAAATTTGATGGTGGTTCTATAATCCTCTGAAGTTTGTTCCACAGACTTGGACTGGCCCTCAAGAAAGTCCTGTCTTCTGCACTGATGAGCTTTACTTTCAAGACAGACATTTCCACTATACCAGGAGAATTGCACTGTCCAGTTCACAACGATTAAGCGACGATATCAAAATGATTCATTATTATTGGGAAACAGATGACATAGCTACATGATAGCTCTATATTGCTGCCTTAAACAAATGTACAGATGTTAGCTAGGTAAAGCCATACAACATATAAACAAATATTTTCCCCAAAATGTATAAAAATATAAACTGATGCTAACAAGTGCCCTCAAACAGGAATTTTGTTAATTTTGACGCATGTTTGCACATGTTCAAGATCAGAGGTTCCCAAACTGCAGCCCACAGAATGCCTATTGGCAAAAAACAGGCTGATCCCACCTTATTTCCAGCTGCTAGATTTCATTAAGAGACAATATATTCATTACATTTATATCACTTTCCAATTAAGCATTTGCACTAGTTGCCACAAGGATGACAAGTTATGAATGGCGCAAGAGATACTTTGCACACTCTCAAACAGAAGGCAGATGAGACCACATATACTATAATATGATCTACATTGAAAGTTTGAGAAACCTTTTTCTAGACTTCAGCTACCAGACAAAGTATATGGCAAGATACAAAATTAAGCACTGCAGCTTTGCATCAAGTAATGCATCAAGGCATCAACTAATGCTACTCAAACTGAAGAAATTTCAGTTGTTAATAATGTGGGATCAAATCAATTCACATTTACCAGCATAAACTGATGTCTTAAGAGTTCTACATTACCATGAGTCATACATGCACAAAAATTGACTATGAAACAAAAGTACAAAAATCAATCTTCTCTTGACTTTTCAACTCTGCATTCTAATTCAGAAATTGTAAAAATGTAAAATAAGATTGCCTAGACTGAAAGTAGATTTGCATTTCACTGATCTAGTCAGTTGAGAGACATGCAACTACTTAAATTACTATCATTCCAATATTTAAATAAAAACTAATTAAAGCCTTCACTAATTAAAGTCTATCCCAGTTTGATTTTTCCATTGATCTCTAGAAAAGATCAAGCCACTTAAACTCTCAAAAATACTTGCTGTTGTAGAAAAGAAAGCCAGAGACTGTTTTGTTAAAGTACAAAGTTAATTCACTACACTAAAGCATCACTATGGGATGGGTCAGGGAATAATAATGAAACATGGAACCTCTTTGCTGTAGATCATTCATATGAATACAGAAGTATCAGTTGTGACTGAAAGGGAGTACCATCTGCTGGCTGATACAAAGAGAGCTATCAGTTTCATTAGTTCGTCAAAGAGATGTTGACATCAACCATTTTAAACATGATTAGAACCCTTGTTAGAGAAGCCAAGAAAACTGAACTTCTCTTGTCTTGGAGGTGACCCCAATCCTGGCAGTTGAAGGACAATTTAGTGTAGAAAAGCTTACACCAACAGGAGAGGTGCTGGAGTGATAGCACTAATAGTCACTTAGAAAACACTTCAGGGTGGATATGAAATGCTAGATGCAATAACTGAAGAAAACACAAGTCTAATAATTTTAGCGTTTTGCAAAATACTTCAACTTGCAAGTAGTTTTTGGTCCTAAATTTAAATTTGCCTTTAAAAATCTTAACTATACCAGACAAAACGCTGTCCTGCTACCAAAAGCATAATTTCCAGGGGTAAGGGAAAGGGGTAGGAGGGGGAGAATTTTAATTATTCTGGCACAGATCTTATTTTAAATGGGTTTTTAATATTACACATAGCACTTTATGCCTGGGATCTACATTAACCAAGCTATATATGCAGCCTCAGAATTTGGTGTACATGTCCAGTTTGATTAAGTA
This sequence comes from Gopherus flavomarginatus, assembly GCF_025201925.1. Classification (NCBI taxonomy): domain Eukaryota; kingdom Metazoa; phylum Chordata; order Testudines; family Testudinidae; genus Gopherus; species Gopherus flavomarginatus. The sequence goes on along the minus strand of NC_066618.1, from coordinate 31,159,472 downwards.
TAGGTCTTGTAAACTGAATTCTTTCAATATCCCTCCTCAAATTACTAATTGCTAGACCCTGTGAATTAAAAATGAAGACAAGCAGAATAAGCAGCACATTTCCAACAATAAAAGCAAGTTAAATCTGGGACCTAGAGAACTTGACAACTCCCCTGTATTTAGAGGCCTAATTAGATTTGTCTAATTAAGAGGAAACTATAAACAGGGTTCTGTGATTTCCCCTAAAGAAACTTACCAGTATACACACACATTTTCTAAATATAGTTAACTTGCTATGTTTTAATGTAATCAAAAACAAAATTACAGCATTTTCTAGAGAAACTGTAGAGGTAAAAATCAGCTCCATTTGTGGGATCTTTACTACTCAGAATTAATCAAAGCAAGACAGGCATCCCAGTGATAATCCCCTTTAGCGCTTCATAGTTTATGCAATAGTCAATTACTAAAGAGGATAAAAGACTGAGCACTCTTTGCAAATAGGTCACAGTCTATATTTGTAATGATTAAAACAGCCTACTACTAAAAGTAACTTTTCTATGAACAGGAAAAGATAACATTTAATCAGCACAACAAAAGGTTTAAGGAGTCAGGGTCACTCCACAACAAAAAAGAGGAGGGAATGCGAAAAGCGAGGAAGTTCCTCACCACCACCATGCCTACCATGGAGGCACCAGGCAGACCACAGGAAGATTACCCACATTTAGCAACTTTATAAAGGTTTAAAAAAGCTCTCTGAGGGAATTGTTAAACAACATTAAAGTACTATAATATAGAAGTATTGAGCACATGCTTATTCAAATCACAAATGGGTATAGAATACAAGTGGAACACAGGAATACAAATTCCAGGTAAACTGAATGTCCCACTTAGAGGCGTCTTGCACTAGAACATAATCTTAAAGTTGGATCACGCTCCATGCTGAAGCTATCAATCAATTTAGTACAATAAAACTAGAGCAGATGGTATCCAAACTTGCTCATGATTTCATTATGGAAGTTACTTTACAGAATTAAGTCATATGCTCAATATTTTAATTCAAATACGACCACTGATTGGTGCAATTCATTTTTATAAACCACCTTTAGAACAGTAGTATAGGTGCTCTTACAAGATAAATGACAATAGAGACTAACTACAGAAATCAGAAAGGTATGCTACTGCTGCCATTATTGGGGATATTCCAGCTGCTTTACACTTACGGTTGATATAAAGTCCAAAGTGATTTGCGCACTACATCTTCCAGACACTAAGATTACTACAGATGCAGATAAGCCAGAGGAAAATATCACTTGCTACTTATGGCTCTAGTATTTCATTCAGTTCTCTTAATCACACACAGAGAAAGAAGCTACTGAAAAGCCAAGATAGGACATTCAATTAACAACAAAATGACTACATTTTCCTTCACGTTAAATTCTTTTAGTGCAGGTGGCCATGTCAAAGAGTCAAGTAGGAGAGAACTGAATATTTAGATTTGTTTTTGTTGAAGATGTATTACTATAGAATGGAGATTCTCAACCTTTTTCTTTTTGAAGGCCCTCAAAATGCTATAAAAACTTCACCTCCCACCTGTGCCAAAGCCAGGGCCAGTGTTAAAGCATAGCTAAGAGGGTAACTGCCACAGGGGGCACCATAAAGCTATGTTGCTCAGGCTTTGGCTTCAGCCCCAGGTGGTAGAGCTCATGGCCCCAGGCCACAGTCCTGTGCAGCAGGGCTTTGGCTTTCTGCCTTGGGCCCTAGCAAGATTGGCAGACCCCCCTGAAACCTGCTCATGGCCCCCCAAGGGGGCCCCGTAGCCCTGGTTGAGAACCACTTATATAGTGTTCTTGGCCAATAAGCAAGATATACAAAGTGGATTGTATACTACAGTAATCTCCAATAATCTCCAGATAATTCAACTATGGCCCTATCTCCATTCTGCCCTTTACCTCTAAACTCACTGACCATTCCACCTTCAACTATTGCCTCGAGTGCCTCTGCTCCAACTTCATTCTGATCCCCTCTGTTCTGTTTTCCATCTTCTCTACTGCACTCAAATTGGTTACACCAAGGTTTCCAATTACTTCAATATCAAACTAGCTATGACACTACTTCATTCTCATCCTCCTTTATCTCGCTGCTGTTGACACATTTTATCATACTCACATTCTCTCTTGATCTTGTCCAGCTTTGGCGACAAAATTCTCCTCTCCTTGCTCCCCTCCCTTCTTTAGGCATTCCTTCATTCCAGTCTCTTGGAGGAAGATTTTGTCAACGCCTCCCTCCTTCCCTGGGGTCCCACAGGGTTCTCTCTTTGCCTCCCTCTTCCCCCTCATACACACACCTTTTTTCCTGGGTAACCTCATTTGCCCTCCCAGCTTCAAGCACCATCATCTTTATATCAGTGACTCCTAGATCTACTCATCCACTCCCGACCTGTCTTCTTCCATCCAACCCCACCACTGCTTATCTTTGGCTTCTCCTCCCACATATGCGTCTCGCAATTTAAAGTGGCTACTTCTGAACTAGTTTCCTCACAAGCCCTCCCTGGTCACTGTAAAACAGCATCATCATCCTTCCTGCTACAGGACAGGCCCAACAAAGAAAGTAACAGAACGCCACTAGCCATCATCTTCAGCCCCCAACTAAAACCTCTCCAGCGCATCATCAAGGATCTATAATCTATCCTGAAGGATGATCCATCACTCTCACAGATCCTGGGAGACAGACCAGTCCTTGCTTACAGACAGCCCCCCAACCTGAAGCAAATACTCACCAGCAACCACACACCAAAAACACTAACCCAGGAACCTATCCTTGCAACAAAGCCCATTGCCAACTCTGTCCACATATCTATTCAGGGGACATCATCTTAGGACCTAATCACATCAAACACACTATCAGAAGCTCGTTCACCTGCACATCTACCAATGTGATATATACCACCATGTGCCAGCAATGCCTCTCTGCCATGTACATTGGCCAAACCAGACAGTCTCTACGTAAAAGAATAAATGGACACAAATCAGACTTCAAGAATTATAACATTCAAAAACCAGTTGGATAACACTTCAATCTCCCTGGTCACTCGATTACAGACCTAAAATTCGCAATATTACAACAACAAAAAACTTCAGAAACAGACTCCAATGAGAGACTGCTGAATTGGAATTAATTTGCAAATTGGACACCATTAAATTAGGCTTGAATAAAGACTGGGAGTGGATGGGTCATTACACAAAGTAAAACTATTTCCCCATGTTTATTTTTCCCCTCTAAGGTTCCTCACATCTTCTTGTCAACTGCTGGAAATGGGCCATTTTGATTACCATTATAAAAAGTTGTTCCCCCCCCTCCTGCTGGTAATAGCTCACCTTAACTGATCTGTCTCATTATAGTGTATATGGTAACACCAACTGTTTCACTGTATATATCGTCCTACTGTATTTTCCACTGCATGCATCCGATGAAGTGGGTTTTAGCCCACGAAAGCTTATGCTCAAATAAGTTTGTTAGTCTCTAAGGTGCCACAAGCACTCCTGTTCTTTTTGCGGATACAGACTAACACGGCTGCTACTCTGAAACCTATCATCCTTTCTACAATTCAAGCCCATAACTCAGTGCTGATTTGATTCCTCCCACTCCCCTTACCTACACGTCCAGGCTACATCCAACTACAACTGTTTCTTTGTCCATAATAATTCTAATATCTAATGTTTTCTTCCTGGCCACATCACCAGAATACTTGTGCAAGCCTTCAGCAGCAAATTCCTCAACATTCACATTGTCACCTCCCCATCAACCTCTAGTCCATATGAATTTCAGCCACTAAGATAATCTTTTCCCATCACTGATAATGTCAGCTCTCCACCTTTCTGAATCCCTGTGTTACACTGGCTCCTTATCAATGTTTTTACTTCAAGGACTTGGTCCTAACCTACAAAGCTCTCAACGGGATGGGACTGGCTGTGACCTGGACCATATCCCTCTCTCTATGAAGCCTAACACACAGTTGCACTTTTCAGGGTCTCTGCAGCTGGCAGAACTACTAGGCAATCCTTAGTGATTGGTCCTGTCCTCAGGTACAGCATTCCCCTCCAAAAGAAATCAAGATGATCCCACAATTCACCAGAATATAGTTTAAAAACCATCTCATTACAAAATTCTTTCCACAATAAGAATAGCCCCCTGACAATAGTGTATGAAAAATAATCCAAAGCCCACACACATACTCCACACTTATGCTACTGGTAAAGAAACAGGAGGTGGAGGACTATAATCCCTCCAATGTAGTGTGCCTTCACAGTTCCATAGCTGCCCATTATTACTATTATTTATATTACCATAGTGCCAAAGAGCCCCAATCATGGACCTGGAGCTCATTGTGCTAGGTGCTGCAGAAACAACAAAATAACAGTCCCTGCCCCCAAGGGACTAACAATTTAAGTATAAGGAAAAAGACCAGATGGATATAGACAAATCAGCAGGGAAGTACAAGTAAACAGTGAAACAATACTGGGCAGCCTGATAGGTCGGGGCTAACTATTGTCAAGATTTTTGTAAGTATCACAGCAAGGGAGAGCTTTAAGGAGTGATTTGGAGGAGGAAAACAAGCTAGTTTTGCAAACATTTACAGGAAGCTCTTTCCAAGCATGAGTCTGAGAAAGCACAAAGGATGCTTGTCTGAGAATTTAACAAGTGGCCAATGAAGGCTAACAATGGGCCAGTCAGAGGCGGGAATCAACCCTTTAGTACTGAATTGAGAGGCTAGGTAGACACCATGGTAATGAGCACATCAGATTCTAAGCTTCCCCCTGCAATAAAACTGTATATAGTATATATTAATGCCAAAAACTGTATAAAAATGTATTCTAAGATGCTGAGACACTTAAAAGCTCACTTTGCTGTGGGATAAGTGTTAAGCAGCCTATACCCATCTCACCCAAGCTCATACACATCCCTTCCTAAAACTTTTACAGAAATCCTGGGTGTAATCTATCAGACCTGTGAAAAACAGTTTCACAAACATACCTGGAAACTTTGGTTTATATTTGCTGATAAATTGCTCTCTCAATTTTTCTGAAAATCTTAAAAATCCCAACCCCCTAATTGCCTCATTACAGACAATAATTAAACCATAAATCTTTTAAAACAACATTTTAACTGTACATTTTAAAAATTTAAATAAACCATTCTCACTTTTGGCTAAAAGTTGAATCAATTTAAGAGATAAATGTGAACTTCTGATAGTACTGTAAGTTAAAGCTTATTATGATACAGACTATGTAAGACTGGATTCCACAATGAAAAAGAAAGGATTCAGCTTGCCTTATGAAATTAAAATAAGCATTTGTGTATGCAGGTTTGGAACTTCATGTTCTGACTACAGACTGAGAGCAATAAAAACAGCTTTCTAAGCCATTAATTTCTGCACAGCTGACTTCTGCTAAACAATGCTGATTATTGAAAGCATGAGGGACGTTCCAGTGGAGCAGGCTGGCATTTGTAATTTCTAAACCAAGCCAACACAGTAACAATGACATCAGCACTACCACTGCTTTAATCCCAATGGCTAATAAACGTCAAATATTTAAATTATATTTAATGAGATTGTGATTCCATATGACGAGATTAAGTTACTCCACTGCTTTAAAAAATAAAACACAAGCAAGCAAATGTTCAATATGGTTTGCAATTGTTTCTTAAGGCAATGACAGTAAACGACAGTTCCACAACAATATTAATAACCATAGCCATGTTTTCTCACAGCTGAAATCATAAAAGTCACATCATTTTTAACACCATGGAGATTTCCCATCACCAAACACAGTGGATACTAGAAGTATCCATGACATTGACCTTTTTCCTCTCCAATGCTTCAGAAATGTATGAAGATTAGCATATTCAGTTCACTAAAAAGTATTAGTTTGTTACTAATATTGCCAAAATTAGCTGGACTAAACTATAAACATAAATAAGTGTGACAGCATGATCAGCCATGCAATGCTAAGAGCATCTACTTATACCACAAATGGAATTGACTAGATTTGCTGCTTCTAATACAATGTTTCTTCCCATTTTAGTGGGATTGTATAAAGCAATATAGACAGCACCAAAAAAAGTGTTTTAACTAGAGTACCCTTTTAAAAAGTCCTCTCATCCTTTCATGAATTTGGAAGTCACCATATCAACAGCTCATGGACCACTAAACATTTTGCCAATACCGAAAGAGCAGTTAAGTATATATTTCATCCTTAGTAGTTCTCTGTGGTGCAGTTTGCTCTCAACTGCAGTTCATAAAACATGTTACTTTAAAAGTTCACACTTTCAGTTTTTTTAAGTGCGACAGTTCAAAGGCTAAATAAATGAGGACATGGTAGCAATATATAAAATTAACAATATGGAGAAAATATATCCAGTGATCCTATTTATCCCTTCTCATTATGCAAGACAAAGGGACAATGAAAATGAAAGGCAACCACCTTAATAAACAAAGACACAACCATAATCCATGGAACATAATGCCTCAAATTAGAGGCCAACAGTTTAGTACATAAGAACAGCCATCCAGGGTCAGACCAATGGTCCATCTGGCCCAGTATCCGGTCTTCCAACAGTGGCCAATGCCAGGTGCTTCAGAGGGATTGAACCGAGCAGGCAGCCATCAAGTGATCCATCCCATCATCCACTTCCAGCTTCTGGCAAGCTGAAGCTAGGGCCACTCAGAGTATGGGATTGCATTCCTGACCATCCCAGCTAATAGCCATGGATTGAGCTATCCTCCATAAACTTCTCTAGTTCTTTTTTGAACCCTGCTTGAGTTTTGTCTTTCACAACATCCCCTGGCAATGAGTTCCAAAGGATAACAGTGTGTTGTGTGAAGAACTACTTAATTTGTTTGTTTTAAACTTGCTGCCTATTAATTTCATTTAGTGACCCCAATTCATGTGTTATGTGAAGAAGTAAATCATAGTTCCTTAGTCACTTTCTCCATACCAGTCAAGATTATATAGACCTCTATCATATCGCCTTTTAGTCATCTCTTTTCCAAACTGAGAAGCCCCAAGTTTTTCACTCTCTCCTGAAACAGAAGCTGTTCCATACCCCTAATCATTTTTGTTGCCTTTCTCTGTCTTTTCCAATTCTAATGTATCTTTTGAGATGGGAAGACCAGAAGAATACAAAAAAGAATTGGACATAACAAGAACACTCACCTTTATATTTTATTGGTTAGAAAGTTTTAAGGGATACAAATACTCATGATTCAGTGCATAAGCCAACCTCTCATTGAATGGGATTAAGAAAAACATTGTCTCAATAAATTGCCAAGTGGGGTAGTGGCACTGTCCAATACAATGTTCCTTGTACACTCCTCTGAAGCATCTAATACTGGTCATTATCAGTCAGGATACTAGATTAATGTACCACTAATCCAAATGTATGTGTGTCAGGTCCGGGTGACCAACTGTACTGGTTCTTGTTAACTGAGCAGTATAATAAAGCTTTGCAAGTTATGCTGTGGAATTTCCTAAAAGAAAACTGTCTTAATTGTGGCTTTTCAGCAAACTGATTCCAGCTAACAGCCATATAATCAAGTTTTCATTTCTAAAATTACAGTCTATCTTTATTTGAATACCATCCTTAAACTAAAACATATTTGGGTGTTAAATAGTTGCTGATAAATTTACTATAATCAATGTTTCTCAGTATGTACTCAAGCTACAGTATCACAGCAAGAGGGGGAAAACGTAGAATTTATTATGGAGATAATGTATATCACCGTTTTAAGTGACCTCTCCAACTGGAAAAAGCACACAGAGCCTTACATTTCTATGTTAATAGTTCAAATGGTCTAGAACTGTAGTGTCAAATTGCCATTACCAGTCAATGGCTCTCTAGCAGCCCTTACGGCAAGGGTCTCAAAGTCCCAGCCCGCAGGCCATCTGCAGCCCAAGAACCTCCCGACTGCAGCCCATGGAGGAGAGACACATGCATCCATGTTGCCTTCAGGCACAGCCCCCCGCAGCTCCCATTGGCTGGAGGAAAGGGACAGAGATACTATCACTAGTCGCCAGGCAGAGTCAGCCATGGAGGCAGCATCATTAACTGCTGGGCAGAGTTAGCCATAGAGGTAGCATATAAATATAAACTAGTCAAAATACCGAGCACAATTATCTGATGCACATCTTGTCGCAATCCTGAAAGTTTCAACTTCTCAGTCACTGAGGCCAAACATCAACAAACTGACAGAACTGAAGTGTTGCCAGGTGTCTGGCAAACACTAAAAACTCTCTGGCAGGTGAACAATTGTAGAAATAATAAAACTGTCATACAACTTTATAAGATATTCAAAATAAAAAATACAATATAAACATTTCCTTTTCTGAACACCATCTTCAGTGACATTATTGGCCCGCTGGGAAGATTTGAAGATTGGCCCTGGCCCGAAAGTAAATCGAGTTTGAGACCCCTGCCTTACGGGAAAATAAACTGGTGAACTCCCCAGCCCATTCCCAATAAGCCAAAAGACACTCTACTAAGATAACCAATGGTACAGCAACCCTGGTATCTTGCCTTTTAGCATAAAAAGAGTCAATTTTTTTAAAGCTGTCACTAACTGGCTTCGGTAAGAAGCCACCCTTACCATCACTACTTCTTTCATATCTCAGCACATCTCTGAATTAAAACTCAAATATGTCAGTTTCCATTAGTTAATTTCAAGGCTAGATAGGAATGTTCTTGAGATATTTTCACACTAAGTGTGAACATTAACTTTTAAAAAGTATCATTTCATAGCCACTAAGCCATTAAATTATATTCAGCTTCCCACACTTCACAAATTACCTACATGCAATATACATAAGAAATCAATGACAATGGCTAGTGACCATCACATGCATCTGGACTAAAGTTCAGTGAACCCAGAAGTTTAAATTAACAGCACTGGGCTTGCTTCCTCTAGGGAAGAATCATTAAGAACTGCTTAAATTCACATCTCCAATTACACGTTCAACACTGAAAAAAAAAAAAAGTTCTAATTGAAGTTCTTCTATGCCATTCATTTCCAAGGACACTGTAAATGAAAAGAAGAGCACAAAGCAAAGTACTTTTTGTTACACAAATTCTATATGCCAATTCTTCTAACTTGACAAATCAATGCCATGCTAGATGAAATGAAAAATATGAAATGAAGATTTCACCTCAATCTTCCAACTCTTTCTATTTAGGAAGCAAATTAAAAACCAACAGTAAACTACATCAAAGATATATAATTGAGAAAGAAAATAATCCACTTAGATCCTTTTCAAGCTTACCTGCACTTGTTCTGTGGAGCTGCTACTGAGTTCATCTCCAGACTCTGAATCCTGATGGACTTTTTCTGAGCTTTCCCCTGCTGAATCACAGGACTGTTCATGTGAGAAGCTGGTCTTCTGTATTTCCATGAACTCTTGACAAGTGAAATGGCCCAGAGAGAGAGACCTGTACTGGCTGGAAACTTTGGGGGACTGCAACTCACTGTTAAGTTTTCCATTATTTTGGGCAAGGTCCAGGCTCAAGCCAAGATTTTGACCTGGGCTACTATTTGGTCCCAGATTCTGATTGGCATCACGAACTAGGCCAGACACTGAAGAGGATTTTCCAAAACTAGAAAGCTCTGGCGACTTGCTCACATTTTCTGTCGACCTCTGTAAACGATGCATCAGTTTCAAAGAGCTATTTGGCAGACCACCTGATTGTTTAACAGGTGGCATTAGTGCTTTTCGTGTTACTTCTTTCACATACTGTGCTGGCACATAGAAGGGCTTGGAATTTTCATCCCTTTTGACTTGCCACCAATCATCATTAGTCTTTTTCACTAAGATGTATCTCTCCCCTTGTTTTATCACAATCTTTTTATCCTTTGCCTCATACTCATAATCATACTCCACTTCAATGTACAGTGGTCCTGGGAGGACCTTTCCAGCTTTGTCAGTCATCTCTATCTGAAAGAGATATTCACGTTTCCAAGCGAAAGATAAGGCACATCATGACTTGTTTTTTCTGTTTGTATCTGTAGAGCTATAAGAAAAACAAAAACAAAACTGTCACTAGTCAATTGCCTAAAATGTCTGAGGGAAAAGTGGTTTCAAAATTAATACCACATATTGCATTAATTATCTAAGTCTTTCAACAAATAATAACAGTGTGATAAGAAAACAACTCTAAGATCATAGCTGAGACACTCTTTATGAAAGTAAAACAGTTGAAACAATGGTCTCTAGGGTTGCCAACTGTAATCCCACAAACCCAAACATCTTTGCCCCCCCTCACCCCACACCTTCTCCAAGGTCATGCCCCCCACTCACTCCAACCCGTCTCCCTCTGTTGCTTGCTCTCCCCCCCTCCCTCTCTTTCACCAGGATGAGGCAGGCGGTAGGGGTGCAGGCTCTTGGGAGGGAGTTGGGGTGCAGGCTCTAGGCTGCGGCAGAGGGTTGGAGTGTGAGAAGGGATGAGGGCTCTGGCCGGGCGGTGTGCTGGCAGCTCCCAAAAGTGACTGGCATATCCCTCTGGCAACAGCTCCTAGAGAGAGGGGCCAGGTCTCCACATGCTGCCCCTGCCCGCAGGCACCGCCCCCACAGCTCCCATTGGCCACAGTTCCAGGCCAATGGGAGTTGCAGAGTTGGCGCTCAGGGCAGAGGCAGCACACAGAGACCTCCTGGGCTCCCCAGGGACATGAGGGCTGCTTCCAGGAGCAGCGTGGAGCCAGGGAGCCTGCCTTTGCCCCACTGCACTACCAGACTTCTAGCACCTAAAATCTCGCGGTTTGGCCTCAGTAGCCTCCAGGAGATAGAGCCTGATTCCAGAAGACTCCCAGCAAAACCAGGAGGGTTAGCAACTTTAGTCACAACTTCTGCCCTCCTATGCTCATGACCCTCTTACTATCTGCAAGCTACCTATTAAGCCTATTGTTTCTGTTACTTAGCAAAGAAGATCAGTGTTTTTTTTAGCTCTTGAGTCAATCACTTACTTACGTAAAAGCTTAAATTCTTCATGGAACAGTCTGACTTCTCTTATAATTAAGTCTTTAGAAGGAGAAGGGCTGGTTTGCTTATTTTGCCTCCCTTTCTCTGGTCCCAATAAGTCCTCTGAGGACCCTTTCAGAGTTCCCATAATTACTCATTAGTCCCCTTAATCATTCTCCCCCCAAACCAACGAACTTGTGACAGGCCAGCAATCCTTGCTATTCAGGTGCTATAAACACCTTTTCTGTATTGGCCAAATAGATCCCTGTATAAGGAACTCTGTCCCTTCCACATGCCCATCTTCTGATACTTCAAAGTAAGGAGGTATTGTAAAACCTCTATGATAAAAGTTTAGGCATCCTTTACAAGCAAATAACGCTAGTGTAGTCTAGAGCGAGTAGTCTGGGGTTAAGAGTTCTTGATTTATTCCTGACTTTGTCACAGCCTAAAATGATACAGTGGATCAAGTTCTGTAACTTCTCTGTCACTCATTTCCACCCACCCACCCCATCATCTGTAAAATGATAATAAATTCCCACTATGGTAAAGTGCTTTGAGATCCTCAGATGGAAAGTACTGTGTATGTGTGTGTGTTTTAAGTATTACTGGAAGCAACTTCCTCTACAGAGTACATCTGTAGGCTTTGATATTTTAATGTATCTGGAAACCTGATTCACGAGATTAATGTTACTGAATGGACCCCTACTGATCACACTGTAGTCAATAAGAAAATTCACCATTGACAACAGGACCGAGATCAGTATCTATACTTGTTTGTTTGGTCAAGGAAAGCCTGGGTGCCAGAGTGCATTTAAAACCACTGACAACATCCTTTAGTCTGGTAGTAATTAAGTTCTCACACTCTACAAGGCATTTGTGCCATCCTAAGGTGACGTACTATGCAGAATACAATTATATTACCTATATAATAGGAACTGAAGCAGTTAAAACATATTAAGTTAGATTTTTAGATTAAGAGCTCATGCACATCATTTCTTAGGGCACCCATTTCCTAGGGGAAATGGAACACTTCTCAACACAGAGACAGTGATTATCCATTAAATTGTGTAAGGATATACTCAATATTGGGTAGGTTTTATGAAAGAAAAAAAGCCCTCTCCTGGCCATGGTTCAGGAGCTTCAGGTCCAAAATTTAGTCTCTCATAAAAAGACTTCTCCAATTTTAATGGAATAATGGGTTTGTTATGACAATTCCCTCATTGTCAGACACATACCCCTGCCAGAAGAGATCAATCAATAAATAATCTGGGGCCTTGTCTAAGCACAAATTTGCACTACTATAACTAAAGTTGCTTTTTTAAACTAACTTACTTAAAATTGGTGTAAATCTGCATGTAAACACTTTTAGGTTGGTTTAATAGTTTATTTCAGTTTAATCTAAATGTAATCTACACTGAAATAAGACTCTCAAACTAAAATAAGAGTGACTACACAGACTTGCACGAGTTTAAATTGATTTTAAAACCCACCTTTAGATAAATCTGTGCAACTTTCAGATAAAGCCTGAAATAAGTACTCTATGGGCTTGGCTACACTGGAGAGTTGCAGCGCTGGTGGTGGCTTTACAGTGCTGCAACTTACTCACCATCCACACTTGCAAGGCACATACAGCGCTGCATCTCCCTGGCTGCAGCACTGGCTGTACTCCTGTTCTGCCTGGGGTATAACAATTGCAGCGCTGGTGATGCAGCGCTGCTCTGCCAGTGTGGCCACCAAAACCGCTGTAATTGGCCTCCAGAGGTATTCGGAGGTATCCCAGAATGCCTGTTCAACCACTCCCAACAGCGCTGCAAATGCTGCAAATGTGGCCACACTGCAGCACTGGTAGCTGTCAGTGTGGCCACACTGCAGCGCTTTCCCTACACAGCTGTATGAAGACAGCTGTAACTTCCAGCGCTGTACAGCTGCAAGTGTAGCCATACCCTATGTAGCTCAGCTACTTCCCCAGATTCCACAGCACCTCCCATTTTCAGATATCAGCACTACTCTACACAAAGGGCAAAGATCTCCCCATGTGTGGTTGCTGTCACAGCAGTTAGTGAAGTTGTGTATTGACTGCATTTCTAAGGGCACGGCTACACTTGCAAGTTAGAGCACATTAAAGCAGCCCAGTGCACTCTAACTCACGAAGCATCCACGTTGGCAAGGCATGTAGAGTGCTCTGACTCCGTGGCTAGAGCGTTCCTGGTACTCCATCTCAGCGAGTGGAATAACATTTGATGCAGCCTCGCTGGAGTGCCGTGGTGCCAATGTGGGTGCCCGGGTCTGTTAACACGCTCTGATCAGCCTCCAGAAGTGTCCCACAATGCCTGTTCTAGTCACTCTGATCATCAGTTTGAACTGTACTGCCCTGCCCTCAGGTGACCAACCATTAGACGCACCCTTTAAATTCTCTGGGAATTTTGAAAATCCCCTTCCTGTTTGCTCAGCCAGGCATGGAGTACCCTCAGCGAATCTTTCCAGGTGACCATACCTCCACGCGCCAGGCGATCCCCAGTATGGAGCAATGGCGAGGTGCTGGACCTCATCAGTGTTTTGGGGGAGGAAGCTGTCCAGTCCCAGCTTCGCTCCAGCTGTAGAAATTACGATACCGTTGGGCAGATATCAAGGGACATGATGGAAAGGGGCCATGACTAGGACGCTCTGCGGTGAAGGAGTTACGGAATGCCTACAGCAAAGCCCACAAGGCAAACAGCCACTCCACTGCTGCCCGCATGACCTGATATTTTTACAAAGAGTTGGATGCAATACTTGGGAGTGACCCCACTTCCATTCAGAGTACCACCCTGGACACTTCAGAGCCCAGTCCAACAAGGCAGGAGGAGCAAAGCAGGAGCAAAAATGCTGAGGAGGAAGACACCCCATCACCCCTAGATGCATGCAGCCAGGAGGAAGGTAGCCAGTCGCGGCAGACAGTGCTTGAGGAAGGACAAACACCAGAGGAGGCTCCCAGTAAGCAGCTTTTATTTTCAGAAGGAAGTTGTTCAGTGCAAGCTCTTGGGGCGAGGAGGGTTAGGGCTACATGCATGCCTAGATGCGGAATAGGGCATTGATGTGCTCTCTCACATCGCAGTAATCAGCCTCAGTGATCTCTTCAAAGGTCTCATCCAGAACTTGGACAATGGGCTTGCACAGGTTACGTGGGAGAGCCACTGTGGTCCTTGTCCCAGTCAGGCTAACATGCTCGCGCCACTGTAATGAAGAGTGGGGGGGGGGGGGCGGGGGGCAGGGGAGGACCATTGCTGCAGACAGATAAGCTGCATATGGGCCAAGGTGGAAGCCACATTGTAGAAGAAGACCCTCCCCTTGCTTCCCAGGTCACCTCAGCAGCAAGATATCTTCCAGGACGAACTCCTGTGGAAAATGTGGGGACAGTGTTCAATATAGGGGCCCCCTGCAGCTTTTGGCTCTCCCCAAGGCACAGAAACCCAGAGGACAGTACAGCCATGAAAGAATCAGTCCCCCTTGACCCTGTGCTTACTCACCATTTTGGGGCTCCTGGAGGTTATGTGCGCTCACTTTGGAATGGGCAAATTATGCTATTGTGTAGACTGTGCTTGCTCTCCTTAAGTATAGGGGAATCCTTGCTCTGTCTGATGTGAACAATGCTGTCTCTGTTAAGCGTTGCATTTTGCCTTTACAGATGCAACCTTGAGATCTCAGCCGTCTGTTATCACCTGCTGAGAGGCTGCAAAGAAGCAGGAAGAGGCCACATAGAAGCAAAGAGGACATGCTGCATGAAGTCATGCAGTGCTCCCTTAATGAAAATCAGAGGGGAGGAGTGAAACGAGGGTCCTCCAGCAGAATGCGGATGGCTGGCACCAAAGCACGTAGAGGCTGATAAGCATCATGGAGCACCAAGTGGACTTGACCCAGGCACTCGTAGCCATGCAGGCGGACCACTACTGCACCCCCTCCCCCCCGCAGCCCTTGTACCAGAACTCTTTCCCTTGTGCCCTCATGTCACCTCCAACCCACTTTCTCCAACATCCGAGTTCTTATCACCACCAGCTGCCTCCAACACCTGTAGCTTCACCACCCAGCCCTGAAAACTATGACCCTTACCCACTGCTCTCAACCCCCATCACCATGAAGTATAGCCATCCTAACGTGCAGCACTCATTGCACAGCACTCCAGACAGGAAGGCTGAGCAGAACAACAGGACATACGCAAATCTATGATTGTACTGTTCCCTACCCCCTTGTCCTTTCTGTTTCCCAAGCAGTTGTGTTTCTTTTCAATAAATGCATTTTCTTGCTTTGAAAACATTCTTTATTATTGCATAAAGTAAAAGATACCTTAGCCCAGGAAAGCAACAGACACTGCAAGTCCGAGTATCATACATAGCAAAAACAGATTACTACTCACATTGGAACCATTGCACTTCACTCCTGTACAGGGCACCAGACATTACTGGTGGCTTTCAGCCTCAAATTGCTCCCTCAAGCCATCGCTAATCCTTGCAGCCTCACGCTGGGCCCCTCTAATAGCCCTGCTCTCTGGCTGTTCAAATTCAGTCTCCAGGTGTTGAACCTCCGAGTGCCATGCCTGAGTGAATTTTTGGCCTGGTCTACACTGTGGAGGGGGGTCAATGTAAGATATGGAACTTATCTTAAGTCGACGTATCTTATTCCAACTTACCTCCCGTCCTCACGGCGCAGGATCGACATCTTTGGCTCCCCCGTCAACTCCACTACCGCCGCTCGCTCCAGTGGAGTTCCGGAGTCAACAGGGAGCACGTTCAGGGATTGATATATCGCATCTAGATGAGAGGCGATATATCGCATCTAGATGAGAGGCAATATATCGATCCCCGATAAATCGATCGCTACCCGCCGATACGGCGGGTAGTCTGGACATACGCTTTCACCCTTCTCTTCACAAATGTATTGGAGGGTACAGCACGCGGATCTGCTGGTCTTTGAAAAAAGTCTTGGTTTGTAGCTTCCTGAACAGGCCAGAGTTCCGAAAGATGCATGCATCATGCACCTTTTTGGGCCAGCCTGCGCTAACGTCAATGAAATGCCCATGGGGATCCAAAAGCACCTGGAGAACCACAGAAAAATAGCACTTCCGATTAAAGTACTGGGAGGCTAGGTGGGTTGGTGCCAGAATTGGAATATGAATCCCATCTGTCGCCCCTCCGTAATTAGGGAAACCCATTTGTGCAAAGCCAGCCACAATGTCATGCACATTACCCAGAGTCATGGTTCTTCTGAGCAGGATGCTATTAATGGCCCTGCAAACTTGCATCAACACGATTCCAACAGCCAACTCCCCACTCCACACTGGTTAGCGACTGATCGATAGCTGTCTGGCGTTGCCAGCTTCCAGATTGCAATAGCTCATCAGCATATTCCTCAGCAGTTTGGGCTCCATTCCCACAGACCGAAAGGGAAGACAGAGCGCACAGTACAAAATACATTGAAAGATGGCACCAATTGTGGACAGAAGCAGAGGGATTGCTGGGATTCGAACTGATGCATCACGGGGCTTTGGGACAAGACCCCAAATGCCCCGCACCTCCCGTCCCCTTCCCACAAGCCACCGTACCAGAATGGGAAGAGGTGCTCTGTGGGATGGCTGCCCACAATGTACCGCTCCCAATGCCGTCGCAACTGCCGCAAATGTGGACACGCCAATGCACTTGCAGCTGTCAGTGTGGACAGACTGCAGCACTTTCCCTACTGCGCTCTTCGAAGGCTGGTTTAACTCAAAGTGCTCTACATTTGCAAGTGTAGCCATGCCCTAAAGCTTCTACGAACTTGACTCCTTTCCCAAGAGTTGTTTGAGGAATATCAGAAAAGTTTTTACAATTACTTAGATTTTTAGGAATATTTTTGAAGAGCTACTGTTATGACCCCAAACAATAGCCACTGTTTATGTGAACCACACAAAAACAATGGCTTGTTTCTTGTACCACCTCTGCAATAGATATTTCATTGATAAGCATTATTCCCTACATCTGCGATGAATACATTAATGATGTTGCTGCACAAACAAGAAAGTCAGCCACAGAAACCATATTTGAGAATATCTGTCATAAATTGTTACCAACTGAAGGTCAGCTGAAATATAAAATCCACCCAATTATCTCTACACTTGGTGGATTTTTTTCCCCCTTGAGTTTGTCCTTTTAGCACCCACAAAAACATCTGCTGCAACAGCATTTCTTGAATATGATATACTTAGTTTAAGGACAGATCCCAAGATATACTTAGTTTAAGGACAGAATTAAACGCTTTGTGTAATTCTTGTTATATCAGGGATGAATTTAGTCTTTTATTCAAATTTCTCCAATGAGGCACTATTTCTTATTTTTCATGATCAAAAACAAAAATTAGCTGATCACTCTTTAAAGCTTTTCAATATATTCAGTGACTGAGGGGAATAACAAAGGAAGTCAGCAATATATTTTGCATTTTATAAGTGTTCACGTTAGGAGCAGAATTTAAAGAAATCTTCTATAATATCCAAAAAGCTACTTTTTTTTTAATGTTATCACAGAGTATTTCAAGTCCATACTTTCAATAAGACCATTTTCCCCTCACATCTGCCCTGTCAGAAATGAATTTCACATACTGAAGTTCATCAGAACAGTTTTGCTTGTCAACATGCATCAGGTATTTGTACAGAATTTTAGGCAAAAATCATTTCAAGCTAGTGTGCACATATATATAAAACACAAGCAGCTAATGCGGACAGTACGGACTTGCAGGCCCTTTAAAAAACAGGTCTAATCCTCTACCCCCTTCCTCAGACATAAACCATCATTAGTATTAGGAGACAAATGCAATTCCCAAGTGGAATAACCCCCCCCCCCCCCAAAAAAAAAATGTTTAGACTTCCTTAAAAATTAAAAGCATAACAAGTAACCATCCAATTCCTGATAACTGTCTATTGACTAAGCCTACAGACTTGTGAGTACATGGTATATTTTATATCGTTGTCAAAGTCACTTTTAAAGGCCACTTTTCACCAACTGTACATAGTAATGAGCATGCAGCCTATCAGCCCCTTGCCTTTCACTGTGCACTTTTGTTATGTTGTTGACAATATATAGCAATATAAATAGCTGAGCAAATCTGTGTCTATACACTATGATTAAATCACACAAACAAGCACCATTAAACTATTTTAGGGCGTGTTAGTCACCATTCAACATGGACATCTGATAAATACAGTAATGGCTACCATCCCAATAAGCATTTAAGTTGTTTTAATCGGAGCCTTAGGATTCGTTTTAACAGGTGAAACAAAAATTACATAAGACATTCATAGCTCCAGTGACTAATTTGTGAACACGTATATCTGCAGTATCTAAATACACAAAGGTCTACGAAAAATATACCAAACAGTATTGAACACAGCCTGTGCCATGACACACACACAAATCACTTCACATTTTCAACTCAAGAAAGTCTCTCTCTGCCAACTGCACAACCCGGGCTACGCTGCCAGCTTGTCGGCATAGGGAAGGCAGGGGGATAACAGTGCTAGTGTCACTCACTTTGCCCCCACCCAACCCAGGAGTTACGGTGAGTCAGAGCAGGCCAGCCCCGCAGGGGTCTAACCGCCCCTGGAGGACGGCGCAGGAGGGACTGATGCCTTCACGCTTCCGGGCACAAGCCAGCCAAGGGCAAGGGCCAGGAAGCCACTTCCCCTATGGGCAGGTTATTCCCTAGCTGCCCGCTACCGGGATCCTCCAAGCGGCTGCTCCCAGTCACCGTCTGGGCAGGGCCAGGGCTGCCCGGCTCGCCCCGCATGGCACCCCTAGGACCTCCGCCCTCGGGCACCGCAGGGGTGGGGGCACCAGGAGCCCAGGCTCCCCCACAAACAGACTTGGGGGCACCGTCCGAGACCCCCTCCCGCCGCAGCCAGCCAGGGGGCGCCCCTGGGAGCAGCAGCCTCCCACCAGCCAACGGGGCCACCCGCAGGGTCCCCGCCGCCCCGCGCTCCGCCTCGGCTCGCAGCCACCTTACCCGGGTGGGCGTCGACTCCGCTCCCGCCTCAGCGAGACGACTCCCGCCGCCACCGTCTCCTCCTCGCACAGGGGCAGCTCCTCCAGGGCACGGCGCGGCGTCAGCGCTCCCGCGTCACGTGCCGGGGGAGGGCGGGGCGGGGCGGGGGACGTGGAGAGGAAAGGTGCCGAGGGCGGGGACAGCTGGGGGCGTGGGGAGCTGGAGCGGCGGAGGCGCTGTGTGGGGTGGGGAGCTGCAGGAAGAGAGAGAAGACGGGGGGGTTATGGGGGAATGGGAGAGGAGCTGTGGCGGGGGGGGCGGGTTGTGGGGACCTGGAAGAAGAGAGAAGATGGGGGTTGTGGGGATCTGTGAGGGGAAGGGAGATGGGAGGGAGGGGAAGCGGCTGGCAAAGGGGGGGTCACTGGGATGGAGACAGGGCCAGCTCCAGGGGTTTTGTCCCCCCAGGCAGCCAAAAAAATAATAGTAAATCCACGATCACGATCTGCGGCAATTCAGCGGGAGGTCCTTCGCTCCGAGAGGGAGTGAGGGACCCTCTGCCGAATTGCTGCCGTATACCTGAAAGTGCCGCCCTGCTCCGGAGTGGCCGCCCCAAGCACCTGCTTGATAAGCTGGTGCCTGGAGCCGGCCCTGGATGGAGAGGTCAAAGGACAAGGTGTCCAGCCTTAGGTCTTGCTGCTTCTGGCCCAAGGCTGCCTTAGTCTGTGTTGGGGGGCGGGGGCAGGTTTAGGGCATTGTCCGGGTCTGATATGACTCTCTTAGCACAAGACATCCAGCTGGGACAAATCCAGGATGGGTTTTACCCTCTGTCTTGCTACCTTCAGGTGTTCTGTGATCTCCAAAACCCAGTGCACTGGAACTCACAATCTCCTCATTCAAGTTCCCCCATCATCTGACTCACACACTGAGCTCAGGCAAATGCCCTCTACATCCCAACATCCCATCAGAGAAGGAGTGAGCTCTGAATAACTCATACATCACACACAGGACCTGTGCTAATTCCATTGTTTGCATTCCCCTGAGCATTTTGTTCTTTTTGTCCTTCAGATTGTAAAATCTTCTGGGAAGGTTTGGCCTTAACTGCTCAGTGTCTTGTACAGTGCACAAGTACATTGTAAGTGCTTGATCAATAATAATAACCCTCAATCTATCCTGCTCCCTCCCCAGGTTATTACCAATTTTGCATGATCCATGTTTTAACAAGGAGATCTTTGTTCTACAGCATATCCCAACTTCGCAGTGTCAAAATAATGCACATTTCCCAATCAGCAAAACTCAAAAAAAGTGATATCCTTGTCTAGCAGTAGGGGCTAAGTAAATGCTGGCCCCACACCATTAAGCTTCTGATATCTTTAGCTAATGTAAGCCCTAATTTTAGCCAGGAGTTGGCAAACATACACACTTTAATTCATTCTGCCACCCTTCTTCATGCAGTATCCCTATAATCTGTCAAAGTAATCCTGATACCACTATGTACACAATAAAATCACTCACTAACACAGATGGTAGTATAAAATATAGAGATCTCTATGTGTGTTCAAAAAGCCTGATAAAGAGTAAAGAAAATCTGCACCATTTTTGGAAATGCACCCTTCAGTACATAATTGTGTACACGATTTCAGAAAATCTCTCCCTGAAGTCACTTCACTGGCTTCCTGTTAAGCAACCAAACATTTCTAAAATTGTACCCTCATCAATCTCCAATTCATTGCAAGTCCCCCTGCCCACTTCTTGTATCATGGGCTACTTTCATCATATGCTGCTTTTGACACGAGGGGGTATATTTTTCCATACATATTGTCATGTGGCTATAGCAACCTTAGTCATTTCACTCCCCATGTGGTTTAAGAACTGATTGTCAGTTCAATCACTCAAGCCTGGGTGACCTTGAAAATCTAAACTTAAACACTTATTTGTTCTGATTAGCATTGTTAAATATCTTATTTTAGAATTTTTCTGTGTTTCACTGCTAATTTTAACTTTAATTGGAAACTGCCACGGGCTACAGAACTCACAAACATGACCATCTAGGTTAAATTCTCATTATTACTGATGAAAATCTACAGAAGTCAAGGAATTTTAAATTAACCCACTTAAATAAGATTATTATTATTTTGAGTGCCCAGAAATGTGCTGGGTGTCTCACAAAAGCCAGTGAAGAGCCTGAAATCTAAATTAGAAAATGATGCAACAGATGGGGGTAAAAAATCTAATAATGGGAGGATGGAAGAGGCACGATTGAGGTTGCAATAATAAGAACACAGATCTGCAAAGAGAGGACTTGATTCATTTTAAATTTATTTTATTCTACTTTTTATTGCTAATTTCCCCCCCTCTAACTTCTCACTTGCAAGGCAGCAATAGTGAGTTTTTAGGAGGGATTTGAATGGTGTTTTTGTAAATTTTGGATATAGGAGTTGCCATACTAGAACTGATATTTGTAAATGTAGCTCAGCTTTCTAAATACATTTATAAAAGTCTTCCTTACCCTTTAGGAATTTAAGCCCTCACTGAAGTGTACTGGTCTGATCCTTTGTGTTACTGAACAGTTTTCTTTGGGCTCTTTGTTCTCTATTATAGCCACTTACGTTGTCCAAACTTTGCAGCTCTGAAAGCAAATTAAACTAGACCCTATCTTTACTGGCTAAACAACTGAATTTAAATCCTACTTAAGCACAATTTGAATTTGGTTATAAACAAATGGGATTCTAACATAACTGGATTCCTGACCTAGCACGTACCCAGTGGGTCAGGTCATAGGCATAGTTTGACTTAGATATCAGGTGGGGGAAGGGGGGGCTCCGGTCAGGCCACTGGGGCCATATGTGGGGGGACAAATTCTGCACCTGTCTGAGGTTTGCAGTTTGGGAGTGGGCAACGTCCCTTCTGACCCCTCCAAGCTATGCCCATGGGTCAGGCAGGATTGTACTTGGGTGGCTAACCCAAACTACTTCCAGCGTCACCACAGCCACACTGCTCTTCTTATTGTGCTAGCTGGAACAGAGCTAGTGCATGTGGAGCACTCTCCTGCTGCGTAGACATACCCACAGTGTGCATGGGGCCAAAGATATGTTAAAACAATGCTCTAGTTTAGATAGCATGACCTAGAATAAATCATCATTTTTTAACTCTGTTCTAGCTTAGTACAATCATGTCTATACTGGCCAACCAAACTATGTTACAACCATATTTGGCCAGAGTTTAAATTCTGATTAAGCAGGTTTTTATCTGATTGTTCAGCCAATTACTCCTAGAGGAATTCTGCACCAAAAAATTCACAATTCTACTCTCCAAAAAATTAAAAATTATGCACACAATATTTTAAAATTCTGCAAAATTCTGCATATTTAATTTGTCAAAATTACACAATATAATCTCGCTGGTTTCAATTATTTTGGTAATTTATTTAAACTACAATACAATGGATGGAGAATGGCAGTGGGGAGCACTGGAAGAAATCCCCAAACCTCCTTTGTCTAATAGGAATGTAGTTAGGTTTGACCCTTTCTAGTTATTAGTCAACAAATATATGCAACCATATGTTCAGTGTTACATCATAGGCAACTGAAGAGCAATTGAGGACTGGGGAATCAAACTCACAATTTTATTGGCTATTGACCATCTCCAGAAAGGTCAGTAGCAAACACTTCATGGAGCATATTTTGATAGGAAATGTTTTCAATCCAAAAATTTAGACAGGTTCTAATAATTAAAGCACCATAAGCATTTATAAGCCATACTGTCATTTACAATATGACTCCTTTACATCACACTGGCAATGTAAAGGAGCCTTAAAACTTTTACACATGTTTTATACTCCTGTGGGATTCACAAAGACAATGAGAACAATTCACTAAGCAGGAAGGCTGCTACATTCTGCTTTGCCTGAGGAGATAGAGCCTGACCCATGCCTACCTCCTCAGAACCCCAAAGACCTGCCCCTCCATGTCGAGTGTGCCACAATAGCATGCAAGAGGGACAGAATGTCTTTCTCTCTCACACGCATGACTACCCAGCCCCTCACCCCACCCAGGAGGTGATTTACGTCTCTACTGGCTTTTCCAGGTACCCAAATCAACCTGCCTGCGCTGCTGGGGAGGGGTTTGTGACTGCTCCTGAGACTTCCCTTTGCTTCCCCATCAGAAGTCACTTTTCTGCGGGGAAGCAAAGAAATCTGTGGGGGACATGAATTCTGTGCATGTGCAGTGATGCAGATTTTCCCAGGAGTAGCCAGTGTAGATAGCCCTTAAGGTGACCTGCAAAGGAAATGGGATTTGTGTTGTTTTTTGCTTTTCTGTGATAAAAAGGCAGCTGCAAGCTTTTGTTTTGTTTTAAAGAGCTAATTTTTGCTTGTTTTTTACTTTGAGAATATCAGAAATATTAATTCTGGTCTTCCCAGGTTTTGTTTAATAACCCTTTGGAAATGTCATTTGTGGATTGTGAGCTTTTTCAGCCCTTAATTGATAGGATGTTAAATCTTTAACAAAGACATATCAGCTCAAGCAGCAAAGAGTCCTGTGGCACCTTATAGACTAACAGACAGTGCATGCATCCAACCAAGTGGGTATTCATCCATGAAAGCTCATGCTCCAATACGTCTGTTAGGCCATGGCTACACTGGCACTTTACAGCGCTGCAACTTTCGCGCTCAGGGGTGTGAAAAAACACCCCCCTGAGCGCTGCAAGATACAGCGCTGTAAAGCCTCAGTGTAATCAGTGCCGCAGCGCTGGGAGCGTGGCTCCCAGCGCTGCAAGCTACACCCGTAAGGGATGTGGTTTACGTGCAGCGCTGGAAGACCTCTCTCCCAGCGCTGGCGCTCCGACTACACTCACACTTCAAAGCGGTGCCGCGGCAGCGCTTTGAAATTTCAAGTGTAGCCATACCCTTAGTCTATAAGGTGCCACAGGACTCTTTGCTGCTTTTACAGATCCAGACTAACACGGCTACCCCTCTGATACATATCAGCTCAAGTATTTCTCAGATGTCTGAGTTTAAATAGAAACCCAAGTTTTTAAACAGCCTGACCAAAACGTATTTTCCATTTCAATTAGACACTAATCATTTGCTTAGTGTCTCTGATTACATTAGCCAGTGGTGTCAAATATCCAGCTTGCAGCTGGATGCATTTAGGTGGTCTGCGTGACAAATTCAGATTTTGCATAAGCCCCCCCCCCCTTTTAAGTATCTAGTACCCATAGTTGCAAAGATAACCTTGAAAACATGAACTGACTGTAACAGATGCAGTGATATCTGAGTGAGTTTGCAAACATTCTGAAACAATGATATAGAGAGGTGTGACCTGTCTGCCCTCTATTAATCGAATCAAGAGCAATGGTGATATTTCAGATGTCAGCTTTAACTATTTCATTGCTGATCACTTTAGCATACGGAATAGGGAAGGAGGCAGGAATGAAATCCATGAGGGTGTGAAATAGGAATTGCTGAAAGGAAGGAAATGCAATGGGAAGAACAGAGAAGACGTATACAGACAGGGAAGAGGGAGAGACACAGAGACCTTCACCGAGGAGGAAAAGGGGAAGATACAAAGCATAGAAATAAGAATGATTGCAAAAGTGGGAAAATTTCCCACTGAGGCCAAATGTGACACAAACTTACAGGACAAATGATAATTTTAATAACCAAAAGTTTAATTATTATGTATTCTAGCCTTGATCTTTGTACAAAGCTCCCAGTAGCACCAGTGAGAATTCAGCTCTGAGCTGAAGTTAGTGTGTGCTCATGGAACATTATTATTGAAATGGAATTTAACTCTCTCCACAGAATGAGTCTGACACCACTGTCATAAGTCTACTAGCGTCCAAGTTGTTCACAGCATCAGGAAAAGGTTAGACAAGACTAGAATTTGTGTTGTAAACAAGGAGAACAAATTGTTTTAAATAAACCCTTCCAGGTCTTCTTTATGTATTATAAAGATTAAAAAGAGGATGTAGGGCATAAACTCATCTTCCACCCATCCCCGCTTTGACTGTTATTTTTTAAGGAAGGATCCCCATCCTTACTCTGCTCCATAGTGCAAAAGGCAAGTGGGTTTGTCTTTCTGGGTTAAGTTTTAATTGTTTAAAATGTGAAAATGAATGTAGTATAAATTGGGATACAAAATTCAGTTTGATACTTTTAGATAATAGAATTTTCTCTATTGTTTTGCATAACTTTGGTATAAAAAACAATTCAGCCAACAGTCCCTGATATTTTTAATATATCACATTGCAATTTATCTACTGATATTCCTGACATATGCATGAAAGCACAGTAACCAGATTATTTGTTATGTCTGTTTACTGCCAGGACCAAGCCAGTGTGCTACAGGATGTGGTGTTAGTGATTCAGTAGATATCACTGTAGCAGTTTTCCCACTCTAAATCAGTGTCGAATCAATGGCCCAGCATAGTGTTAAGGTGCACAGTACTGATGAAGGTGCCAGAAGATGGTATGTAGATCTGAGGTCCTGACCATGTGCAATCACTAAAGGTTCCATACTACTTTGGAATCAGCTTGAGTGTTCAGCACAATTTCCAATTCAGTATTTACTGTATATTCTGCCTATCTCTGTCATTTCAGTTGGTTAAATTGAGTTAAATTACATAGTCCATCACTATATAAATGGCTGTGTATCATAGTTCTGCTACTCCAGAATGGCTGCCACATGTACACCTCAAATATGAATGCATTTCAGCAATAGGTGAAGTGATCCAGCACCTAAACAGGCATGCCACTCTACTGCCACTGTGCAAATCAAAGCCCTGATTTTCCCAAGTCTGCAAAGCCATTTGGGACAAAAAATGCTATGTGAAAGTTATGTGTTGTTATTATGAAAGTATATGAATATGATACACTAGAGGATGTGTTTGGGGTCAGCCACATAAAGAAATAGAACTATGCATGTGGTGTTTTATAATTATAACTTTCACGTTAATTTGAATTACCTGTATTCTGATCAGAAGAACAAACCATAAAAAGCTGCACTAAATGCCCAGGAAGCAACTTGAGTTCATTTCACTTTCTTGCTTTTCTTCCACTAATTCTTCCCTGTCTTATCATTATTTGTCTTACAGTAGCACCTAGATGCCCCAACTAAGACTAAAGCCTCATCCTGCTGGGTGCTGTACATAGACATATAGAAAGTGACAGACCTTGCTTATACTCTAAATAGACAGGACAAACAAAGTGTGAAATAACAAACTATAGAAATGAGCAGAGACTGGAAACTGAGGCATAGAGAAATTAGGTAACTTGCCCAAAACAGACAGTGAGTCTGTGACAGAGCCAGGAATTGAAGCCAGAGCACCCGAGTCCTAGCTCGCTGTCTCAGCCACAATACTGTTAGTCCTCTCATTGGCTACAGAGTTGGTGGGGCGGGGACCCCACAGACCATGGACAACCACTTTTAAGCACCCTAGATAGCTGCCTAGTTTGCCTATAGCTGCCTAGTTTGCCTATAGCAACCACTTTTAAGCACCCTAGATAGCTGCCTAGTTTGCCTATAGGTAGAGTGGCCACTCTACCTATAGGCAAACTAGGCAGCTATCTAGGGTGGCAGATTTCTGGGTGAAGCATCACAGTCTTGTCTACTGGGGTGTGAACTGCAGCAAACTTTAATATGTAGTTTCAAATAGGACTACATTTATGTGTGCTAGGTACCTTTTAGTTTGCGCCGGCCCAGCAGGATCTACTTGAGACAGCTAGAGTGCTTGGTAGAAACATCTGCTCCTAATTAGCCCAGGCACCCTATTTAAGCCCAAGAGGCATGCCAGAAGTGTCCATGTACTAGCTGCAGTCACATATTCTTGCCAGTTGTAATGATAGACCTGCTTCTTGGCTTGTTCTTGGACTCCTGACCCTTGGCTCTGGTTCCTGACTCCAGCTCTGATGCTTGCCTCTGATTCCTGTCTCCAGGGCCAGCTCCAGGCAACAGCAAAGGAAGCAGGTGCTTGGGGTGGTCAATGGAAAGGGGCGGCATGTCCTGGTCTTCGGCGGTGGGTCCCTCATTCCCTCTCGGAGGGAAGGACCCGCTGCTAAATTGGCGCCGAAGAATGAAGTGGCGGGTAGAGCTGCCACCGAATTGCTGCCAATTGTGGCTTTATCTTTTTTTTTTTTCCTGCTTCGCTGCTTGGGGTGGCAAAAAAGCTGGAGCCGGCCCTGCCCGACTCTGGCTCTGACCTTCAGTGCTGTTCCTATGTTCTCACTGCCCCTGTTCTGATCATTAGGACTGACCACCCAAGCCCCTGTTGTGAGAGGGTGGAGGTGAAGGGAAAGCAGGAAGAGGTTCTGACTGGTGCCAGTTTCTCCAGTGGGAAGGGAGGGGAGAGGTCCCAGCCACCACACTTTAAATGGCTTCATCCTCTTGCCAATTTCTTTTCAGAGTACTCACTAACAATATAGTGTAAATACTCCCCCCCCCTTTTTTTAAACTAGATGTATATTTGAGTTCATTAAATGGGAACTCTAATTTTATGTTTTTTCTTTTCACCAAAAGTCGAAAATTAAAATCTTAAACTATCCATTATTTTACAATTTAATTGCAATGATTCTGTATAAGCATTTGTGTTCTGATTAGTTTACAGCTATGTGTATTCAAACCGTCGCAAAATTTGATGTTGGCATCCTATTATTTATGATGTCTGTTAACTAATGGAAACACGGTGTTAGAAATGTGTTACTAATTCCTGTAAATTAATTGTTTTAACTGTGATTTTTTTCTTTCCCCTAACAAAATGGGCTGACTTCATTGTGAATTATACAGAAACTTTGTTTGGGGAGTGACGAAGAAGGAAAACACTGCTTCCCCACATTTGGTGGACAGACAGTCAGGAAATACTCGTATCACTGTACCAGTTTCCTTATTGTTTTTTTTCCCTTTCCTTCACTGGGCTTCTCTGTGAGCTTAGAGCAAGAACTATGTGATTAATGGGGCAAACTACTCTGATATAAATGGAAATATTTCTTTTGTAATAGCTAAAAGTGTTCTAAAAGTTTATTTTTAAATACCTACCCAATTAGCCAGACAAAAATATCTCCTGAGGCAACTCCTCTCTGCTGTTCCTCTGCTCAGCACTTTGGCAGCTTCTCTTCACTCACCATTATATAGCAATAGTTGTTTCACCACCTACACATACAGTACAATCACTTCCTCCTTTAAGTTCATTCTAACAATCTAAGAAAGCACTTCTTGACAGAAATAGATTCCTGTGGGTTTTTTTTTTATGAACTTGTCAATTTACTCGGCTTCCTGCCTCAGCTAACCAATAAGCCATGTTTATTTTACTTGTTTGTGGCAAAGTATGTAGTTGTGTGTACATGGAAAATCTGATTTAAGCACACATTATTTATCAAAGTTCAGCAAAGATCTCTCCTTCACTATTAAACCAAAGAGAGAAGTTTACAGGACTCTATATTCTTAAGAAACTCCCAGCAGAGTTTCTTTTACATGATATTAATCAATTGGAATGAACTGTGGTTACAAACACTGTCTAACTGATTCCATTTACCTGCCTCATGGATGTTGTGAGGCTTAATAATTGTAAACTTCTCTGAGATCCTCAAATGGAAGGTGCTATAAAAGTGAAACACATGACTATTATTTGTATACATATAATTTGTATCTGTCTACAGTACAGTCATTTGTAACTTTCACAAACTTCTGATTATCTGCCTGAATTAAATGGGGGAGGAGGCAACACAGCCTTTAATTTGATTATCAGAAATAAGCACCTGAATTACTTCTGAAACAGTAATAAAATTGTTTATATTTTTTCAGCCCAATATCCTAAAATCAGTAACTTTCATAATGAGCAGTTTCAATCCCATACAGCTAGCAGTCACGGCACAAAGATAAAATGAGGGAATGCACCAAATGGTTTGCTGATGAATTCCGTGTGGCAAGTAACGGGTGAAGGGGGATACTTCCTAAGCGACCTTGACCTAAAACTTTTGCAGTGAGACAGAACAAAACTTCAATCAAACCAGCCAGCTCTGCATCACTAGTTTTAATCTTACTCTATGCAAGTAGCTTGAGCTAGTAGACAAAACACACCAAATGTGCAGTTATCCCTTGCAACTGGGAATGTCTCTTTCTTGGAATAAACCTATATGAAAGGTTTTATTCAAAGAGCCTCAACATAATATTTCCTTCTAGCATCCTGTTTTTTCCCCTGGTGAATTAAAGAGAGACCTCACACAAGTCTCTGCCATTGTTAAATAGCTTATTTTTGTCTAATGGAAAAGTAAGAATTATATTTCTGTGCAGCATTGAAATGCAGAACCTAGAGGAATATAAAGATATTATGTGATTGTGTGGGCAAAGAACAAGGTAAAATGTTTTGTTTAAAATAAAAATTTCTTCGTGCTGAGAGTTATTTCATGTCTGTTAACACTGCACAAAACAAAAGACTTTAGAAGTGGGGTGAGGTAGGCTCACAATCCCCAAACTAGTTAAGCTCAGAATCCCCTTTTTATGCAGAGTTTCAGTATGGCTCAGCTGGCAATATGCTTACTTCTGGGCCAAGCGGTTTGGATTCAACTCCCAAACTAGGACTTGAGCTTATAGTCAGTGCAGTACAGTATCAGGAGATGTTGCCATTCCATAGGGGTGCCCTCCTCCTGACAACATGTCAAACCACATGTTACCCAGTGTAACAATTCCAACAGTATTTTTGAGAAAGAGCAGGGATAGACATTGAGCTCAGTTGTAATACTGTTATGAATATTGCTATCTAATCTTATGAACATTGAAAGTCACCTGGTCAGAGAGGGGAAGATATATTGTATATTGCATCTATTAGGATTTCCTGTATGGCTGTGCTGCTCTAACTTAATTGGGGTGTGGGATAGTGGACTGTTTATATGCCTGTAATGCTTGAATTCAATGGGCCTATACAGGAAGATGAAGCAATGACTCCCCAGATAAGAACACCTAGGCACACTGTCAGGGCCGCCCAGAGGATTCAGGGGGCCTGGGGGAAAGCAATTTTGGGGGCCCCTTCCATAAAAAAAAAGTTGCAATACTATAAAATACTATATTCTTGTGGGGGCCCCTGCAGGGCCCGGGGCAAATTGCCCCATTTGCCTCCCCTCTGGGCGGCCCTGTACACTCTTGAAAGACAAGGGCATCCTTTTAAGCTCTAAGATGAAGTGACACAGTTGTTTTGTCAGCCTGAGAGGCTAAATAATAATAAAAGGGCTATAAACAATTTAAAAGTATCTTTATCCCTGCCAAGGGAGAGAATGAGGGGGAGTCACTAGGGCTGGCTAGAGAACATCAGTGAGATCTATCAGAGAGAGGCTCTGTGGAAGAGTTTATAGGGAGTGAGCCCTTCTAGAATCCCATGAGGAAGATAGCTAAACATGTGTGTAATGTGTTTTACTCTTTTTAAGATACTTTTTCTCTGAAATCTTTTGTTCTAAATAAATTATACTTTGATTTAAGAAGGCTGTCTGGTCACTGCTTGCCATTGTCAGGTTTGCCTTATTGTTTGCTTCATTGTCACTTTCTCTGCTAGTTTCCCTGGTTGTGTAACCCTTCTGCCAGATAAAATCGGCAGCAATACAGGCCAGGTTCAATATCTAGAGGTTCTTCTTACATAGAATTGATTTGAGCCCCCATCCAGTAATCTGGGGAAATTTAACATCACCCCTGGGAGTCTGCAAGAGGCAATACTTCCCTGCTGGCAAGCACTGAGTCTGTGTATAAGAAAAGATCATTATTTTAAAAAAGGAACAGGAACTAAGCATTAGTTTGGGAAAACACCACAACCACATTCAAAAACATGCAATCATAAGTCAAACATCCACCCAGAGTAGTTTGGGCAGTGTCCTTTGCATCAATTTCTCACATTGGGGTGTGAAAGACTGACAAACAAGTGTTCCTTTAACAAACCACTCCCATCTCCTCTCCACTGTCCCCACTGACTGTTGCTGTCCTTGGTCAGCAAAGACCCACAGTTTCAGAGTTACGTTCACCTCCCACCCAAAGGGATGGTGGAAGGCAGTAGCATCGAGCAATGCCTCAGCTATTGCTGCCACAGCATCACGGTTGCCACTGTTCACTCTGCATAAGTCCACCACCATCCGTCACTGTGCTGTCACTTTCTCTGCTATTGTAGAGGTCCCATCATCACTTAATTAACCCAGCTCTCAGTGATTTCAGCAGTTAGTGAAACCTCACCACAGTCTCTTTCACTGAAACACTGTCCCACAGTAGGCCTAAGGTTTAGCACTAGACTTGGGACTTGTTTACATTTGCACTTTACAGCACTGCAACTTTTTCGCTTGAGGTGTGAAAAAACACACCCCTGAGCGCAGCAAGTTTCAGTGCAGTAAAGCGCCAGTGTAGACAGTGCACCAGCGCTGGGAGCTATGCCCCTCTTGGAGGTGGGTTTTTTTTAGAGCGCTGGCTCTCCCAGCGCTCTGCCATGACTACACAAGCCAGGTTAAAGCGCCATGGCAGTGCTTTAACATTGCCAGTGTAGACTATCCCTTGGTTTCAGTGATTTCAGCTCTAGTGATCACTTAACAGAACAAAAGACTCTCAGTTGAGCCTAATCTACTCCAGCTTTACAGTGGAGAGGGGGATAGTCAAAGGATGTCTAGGGCTATGGCTATATTACAGAGCTTGCAGCAGTGCAGCTGCACCAATGCAATTGTACTGCTGTAGTGCTGCTAGTGCAGATACTCTAAACCAGGGGTTCTCAACCTTTTTCTCTCTGAGTCCTCCACTACATACTACAAAAACTCCATGACTCACCTCTGCTACAACAATTGTTTTTCTGCATATAAAACCTAGGGCTGGCATTAGGGGGTAGCACGCAGGAAACTGCCTGGGCCCCATGCCACCGGGGACCCCAAAAAGCGAAGTTGCTCAGGCTTCAGCTTCAGCCCTGGGTGATGCAGCTCAGGACCCTGGGCTTCAGCCCCATGTGGTGGAGCTTCAGCTTTCTGCCCTGGGCCCCAGGAAATCTAATGCTGGCGCTGCTTGGCAGCCCCCCTGAATACTGCCCCAGACCTCTGGTTGAGAAGCACTGCTCTAAACTGATGGGAGAAAGCTCTCCTGCCAACTTAATTACTCCAGCCCCCGCGAGCAGCGGTAGCTAGAATGACGGGAGAAACTCTCCCGCTGACATAGCACTGTCCACACAGGCACTTAGGTTGGTGTAACTTACATCGCTCAGGGCGGTGGCTTATTCGCACCTCTGAGCAACATAACATATACCGACCTAAGCTGTAGTGTGTACATAGACTAAGACTCCTTGGGCATAGCCCATACCACTTCTCACCTTTCACTGGGATTTGGCATCTCTATCCTTGCTTAGCAAATACAGTTCAATTGAGGGACTTGCTAAGTCCAGTTCTGTTGCCCTTTACACATGCAATAAGAATAACAATATTTCTTTACCCCTGCATTCAATACTAAAGTGATTTGTAACCAGCACCAGCCAAAATTGATCACGGCAAACCAGCTCTGTCTGCTGAATACCTAAGCAGAGTAAATGCGTTTATGTAAATATAGTCTGCTCCTGAAATGTTGCCCCCCAGCTCGTCACTAGATATCAGGGGAGAGCTCATTCAGACCCTGCTTACAATTGCAATTCTGTTTGTTTATTTGTTCTTCCCTGCATAGAAAAAAAGAAAGGGAAGTGCCTTATTCCTTCGCTCTGGTGCAATGGTTCCCAAACTGGGTTCGTGAATCCCTGGGGGTTCATGAAATGTTACAGGGGGTTCTCAGGAAAAAATTCCCTAATGGCGGACAGAGCTGTCCCTAGGGACAGAGCTGTCCCTAGGGACCCCTGGCAGCGTGGACCCAGCAGCCCAGAGCCTTGAGGACTTCCAAGAGTAAGCAGATCAAAGCAAGCATATCTTTCACACTGAGGAGATTTAAACTTCAGGACTCCTTTTATGAAATAGAAAGGGAGGTGAATATTTTTTGCTGTTTTTAAAATTAAATAGGCACCTAGTGTTGTTTTTAAAAATTATTATGAAGAACAAGTTTAAGCTTTGTTGTAACGTGCGTTGTTTGCCTGGACTGCTAAAGATCTGAGGAGGAACTCTTTGAGTTGGCTTCTTAAATATCTTCATGCTGTTTCACATCTGATACTCCTTGATGAACCATAGGAGCCAGAGGCGCCAGTATCGGGGGTGGGGGGGCAATGACGATCATGTGCCGCCCCCACGTCAGCACACCGCCCCCCCTCGCAGGTCCCTCCCCTTTTTTTCCATGGGCCTCCCCACTTTTCCGGTGGTGCCCCCCACATCCTCTCTACTGGTGCCTCTGATATGAGCTTTGTTTTATAACAGGCTTAATCAAAAGTGATACAAGCTACAAAAGTGAGATCTTGGAAGAGTATTGCCATTTTCATAATGTAATAAAAATACTATAATGATAAATAATAATTAATAAATAGTGTGTAATAAGCATGTCATAAAAACAAATTTTATATTTCCAAGATCACTGCTTTTATAATTTATGCTGAGGTAAGGGAGAAAATCCCTGGAAATATTCATTTTTAGGATGGGGTTCATAAGACTTGACATTTTAGTGAAAGGGGTTCGAGGGTTGTTAAAGTTTGGGAACCACGGTTCTAGTAGAATATATTCATTGTAGCAGGATAGGGCTAGCAGCAGTGCCATCACCACTTCTGTTTTCTCAGATGGCTGTAGTCAGAAATGTAGCATTCATTTTCTAAGCTAGAAAGCAAATTAGTTAAAAATAAGGTTGAAACGAGTCTGGCTGATATTATTCCTCTTTATTTTGATTTATAACAATGTCAATTTATAGTTAGAAAAATATGGAAAGCTACAGTGTCTTGGCGAAATTGATGTGGGTGTTGGCCTACATAACACATTGAGGACTTGAGAACGTTCAGCAAGTTACAGCATGTGATTGGCTGAACTTTCTTACTGCTCCATTGCCTGATTGAGAGAAAGATTGTGCTGGCTAGTAGCAGTTGCATTGCTTCTTCACTGCAACTCCTAAACCTCGCTGAAGAACTATGCTGGCATTTCATAATATGTTCATAAAGACTCCTTACCTGTCTCTCTCTGCTATTGGGTCAATTCCAAGACCCAGTCACTTGTTATCAAAACCATCATTGCAGGTTATCAGAATTTTTCATTTACCAGAATGCATGATTTTAACAAACAAAACAGTTCAATAACTGTTTCCATTTTTTTAATAAAAACATTGATACAAAAATTAATGGAAATTTTTGAAAAATTAATCCACTTTGAACCCTCTGAAATGTAAACAACTCCAAAATTTTGATTTATTATTTTTCCCCAACCAGTTCTAATGCAAACTGTTTCATCTATAAACAGGAAGTTTTGTGCAATACTATCTCATGATAGTAGGATAGGCTATATGGACCTACCCTGTGTTTTGCATTATTGGGATTAAAAACCTATTCCTGCACACAGATGCCAAGGAAAATTGCTGTCCTAACAGCCAGGGCCATGCCAGAATCCGACTGTGCAGGAAGCTGTTGGGGTTCATTAGGATTCCATGCCCTAAAAGGGAGGTGTCTCAGCTAGGCAGAAATGAAGCTGAGTCAGGATGGAAGCATATAATGCTAAACCACATATATATGTGAGTAGATCTTTTAGGTACGTATAATATAATTGCTATAACAATACGTTGAGGGTGCTTCCTGTTTACAAGATGATGACTATATCCTAGGGCTGATAAACTCCAAAGCCAAAAGGATAGGTGTTTATTAGACCAGGATCTCTTTATTATTCAGTCACCAGAGACCTTTCAATTTATTAAACTAACACTTTACATTAAATATTTAAAATGTTGCCTTTGGCTGTTTTGTTTTCCACACCAGAAAATAAAACACAAGATAATATATTTTAAACAGGCCTTTCCAAACACCAGTTTTCTTTGTCAGTATCCGTGGCACTGAGCAACAGGCGAGTCATCACCTCATTGTATCAGCTTCATAATAAGCAAAACCTAGCACTATAGCAGTGTACAAGATCCAGCAGTCTTGATCACATGCTGTATCAAAGGAATCTCATGAGGTGCTGATCACAATAGTCATCTGATGTTTTATAAAACCAGTTGCTGCTGTGGATACTAAGGAGCTCTGATGTAAATAAAAGAGTTAAAATAGGTCTGTTGACATGGCAGTGGGTAACAGTAACAAAAAATTGTAATACTTTTTCTGACATAGGGCTCATATGCCAATGAACCTATTATAATTGTTGTTACTTTTATTATTAAGATCCCACTTGGTCACATGGTCCCAGAAACTGCTATTTTTCTAAGCCATCTTGATTAGCTTTTCTGGGGTAGGGGGTGCAGACAGGTTTAGAAATTAGGAAGCATCCTTTCAACAATGGTTTATATAGGTTGCTTCATGGAAGAATGGGTATTACTGCTTATTCCCACGGATTTTTGCCTTTGCCATTTGAAGAGAGATTTAAAAGATTTGCATTGTTTGCCTTACAGATGAGATGCATAAGAAGTATACAAAATAATGAATTGTAAACGGAAAGTACATCAGGAACTTCTATTTCCTTTGTCTCATAAGTCAAGAACAATGGAACATTCAATTATATTGAAAAGGGGCAAACTATAAATTGATGAAAGGAAATACTTTTTCACATCATGCAGTTACACCGTGGCAGGGGCGGCTCTAGACATTTCGCCGCCCCAAGCATGCCTGCGGGAGGTCCACCGGAGTGACCGGCAGAGTGCCTCTCGTGGCATGCTGCCCTAAGCACGCGCTTGGCGTGCTGGGGCCTGGAGCTGCCCCTGCACCGTGGAACTCATTTCTACAAGATATCACTGAAGCCAAGAGTTTAGCAGGTTCCAGAAAAGGGTTAGGCCTTTATATGAATAACAACAATATCCCCAGTTATTATAATAAATATTTTTTTAAAATAATCATGATCTTTGGAAGGGATATAAATCCTCAAGCTTCAAGCTTCATGACATAAACTAACCTATAGCTACTAGTGATTAGGAAGAAACTTTCCCTGGAGCATTTTATCCCGTAACTGCTTACTTAGGGTTTGTTCCTCTGAAGCACCTGGTACTTACTACGGTCAAAGAGAGGTTCCTGGACTGGCAGTGGTAATTCTTATGTGCTGTCTCTGACACCATAATGAGGCTTTGAACTATGACACAAGCAGGTTACACATTCATTATTAAATGTGTTTATTATTGATTATCATCACTTTATAAACTCCAAATGCTTGGCTCCTGAGGAATATTTATTATAAAGGCTCCAGTACTGTTTTAACTGGATCTACTGTTTGTTCCAGGTAGTATTTGTGTAATAAGCAAGTTAACTAGATTTCCATTTCATAGGGCAAAATCCAAAATCAGATAAATACTGATTAACTTAGATTGTTACTTGCAAACAGAAGATTAACAATGGACTAAAAGATATAAAATCCTTTATAAAATTCTTCCTCCCCACAGAGTGGTGAAATAGTGGTTTGCAAGATAGTAACAGGCTTGGGGTCACTCATGGTAAGCTAGAACTAAACCAAGCTTCTTAACTGAAACTTCTACTCACATGGTTTCCACTTGGCTTCTGCAGCTTCATATGGAATAGCCCTCTTTGGGTCTCAGATATGGTTCAGAGTCCTTTGTATAATCAGCCATATCACCTGATTTAAAGCACCACAGCTGTTGGTGCGAAGGATTCTGGGACATACCTGAGCAATATCAGGTGTATACTGCCGATGGCTCAGTAGAAACAGTAGCATTCTTCTGGCAAAAGAAATAATACAAATAGGAGCCAATATCTTGGTGGTGATCAGGAAATGATTTGTGGGGAAGAGAGTAGCACCAAATCCTGTCATCTCTTAGTTCTGTAACATACCTAATGGCCTTGTTGCCCACAGAATATATAAAATATTTCTAAAGCGTGCTGTTGATTTCCTTTGACCCTGCTCCCATCTTTTTCCTGTGTTTGAGGCATCTCCATGAATACTATTCATCTCCAACACTGCAGCATGGTCTTTCAGTGTTGAACAATTGTTATCCTCCATTAATGTTAATGATAAAAAGATTATTTTTCAGCCTACATTTCTGCAGCTTCCTAGCTAATCATTTGAACACATCGCACACTCCTAGCTCAGTTACACTTTAAAAACCAACAAAGGGAACAAGCATTTTATCTTTCTCATCTTTATTTAAAATCCCCTCTAAGCAATTATAGATGAATTATACACTCTCTCCCTCTCCTGTGTATGCATTTTCTAGCTGGGTAGATTTTAGCCATCTATTATTTATTCGCTCACTCACTCTCTCTCTTGGGACTCATAATTTTTTTCTTATTGCTGCACTGGAAGCTTATGGTCCCATTAATGTTCACACTCTCTACAGTCCTGTGTACATTCCATTCATCCTGCTCACTCATTATAAGTTATTGCCACCTGCTGGAAAAACAGGGTGGATTACCAAATAACCACCTCTGAATTCCTGAAAGTAAAGTTTAAGCAATAGATTTGAAACATGCACATTTTTTAAAAAGCGATTATTTTCTGTACACTTCTGCTGGATTCCAGTCATTTGAATGGCTGACTTGTAAACAAGTTTTGTATGCATAGAGCCAAAGGCAGTTGTCATCAGGCGT
Source organism: Gopherus flavomarginatus (assembly GCF_025201925.1). Lineage (NCBI taxonomy): Eukaryota > Metazoa > Chordata > Testudines > Testudinidae > Gopherus > Gopherus flavomarginatus. The sequence continues at coordinate 31,121,886 of NC_066618.1, read as the reverse complement.
GTTTAGGGAGAAAAATATATGCCCCACAGCGTTATGAGTAAGTCACAAAGCAACCATACTGTTGCAGTGACCAAGTTGTTACTTCTGACAAGACTGCTGAGCAATCTTTACATTATTTTGAATATATACATATCACCATTTAGTTAGACTTGCAAGGAGATGGCCTTTTCTTTAAAGAATTAATTTACCCCAAATAAGAGTGAAAGACAGGAATTACACTGAAACCTCCCCTAAACAATCCAGATATTTTATCAATAATTTGCCCAGCAAAGGAAAAGACCTGAGGTGAAGATCATTTCTTAAGGAGAGGACTAGAAGCCAGGCACTCTTTATTTCTAACAACAGCTGTAAGATTGACTTTCTATAGCAGAGGTCGGCAACTTTTCAGAAGTGATGTGCCGAGTCTTCATTTATTCACTCTAATGTAAGGTTTCGCGTGCCAATAATACATTTTAACCTTTTTAGAAGGTCTCTTTCTATAAATCTATAATATATAATTAAACTGTTGCTGTATGTAAAGTAAATAACGTTTTTAAAATGTTTAAGATTCATTTAAAATTAAATTAAAATGCAGAGCCCCCCAGACTGGTGACCAGGACCTAGGCAGCGTGAGTGCCACTAAAAATCAGCTCATGTGCCGCCTTTGGCACGCGTGCCATAGGTTGCCTACCCGTTTTATAGCCTTGCACAAGTCACTTAACTGTTCTGCCATTGTAAGATAGGGATGATATATACTCTACCTTATGGGATGTCAGGAAGATTAATGTTCATAGAACCAGGGCCGGTGAAACTACTAGGTGAACTAGGCAGCCGCCTAGGGTGTCTAGTGGTTGGGGGCGCCTAAAAGCTCACTCAGGCGAGGAGGTGGAGTGGAGGTGAGCTAGGGTAGTTTCCCTGGGTGGGGTTAACTGCAGCGGAGAGGGAGGTGTTAGCTTCTGCGGAAGAGGGCTCCCCAGATGGGGTTAACGGCCGCAGGGCAGTGGCTCCCCAGGCGGGGTTAGCTGCAGGAGGGGTACCTACTGCAGGGGCGGCTCCCTGGGTGCGGGGGTGGTGGGTGTGGTTAGCTGCCACAGGGGGGCTCCTCTGATGGGAGGGGTGGGTGGGCGTGGTTAGCTGCCGCAGGGAGGTAGCTAGGTGGGCGGGGTGGCGCAAGCTGGAAGTTTTGCCTAGGGCATGAAGCTTCCTTGCACCAGCCCTGCATAGAACACTTTGAAAATAAGTTATTTTTATGCCTTTCACCATTCTATAAATATGTTGATGTTCAGGTGATGTTGATGTCAAGAGAAAAAGAATTCATCTCTTAAGTTGAGGCTGGAACATCCGCTTCTATATGCTTCATTTGCTTTATTTCTGGGTCGAGGCTACAGAAGCATTTAATAGCCCACTGAGTGATTATGGTTTTTTGCAGCGATATGCAGGCTCCCTTTTTATAATTCCACCAGATTACTAACCCAATTCACTATCTCCTTACTTATAGTGCCAAAAGAATCTTTTACTCAGGCTGCCAGGCAGCAGAAAGCCATGCAAGGAGTAAAATGCTTGAGGAGGTGATATTGTACAAGGAATACATAGTTCAGATAGGAGAGAACCACTAGAAGTGCCTGTGGTATATCAATGAGAGCTATTTTGTCTTTTAGTCACAGCTTTGGCGCAATTTCAAGTGATAATGTAAAAGGGGAGGAAGCTAAGAATCTGAACTCTACCCCCGAATAATTTTTGTGTTAAAGCAGATGTGTTTGCATACACTCACACGTGGGGCACATCAAGCCTCAGGCATCGGAATGTTTGACTTGGTGCCAGTGCTGAGAAATTATATAAAATAACTAGACCACAATGGATGTTCAGACTTGCCTTGTAGATGGAATGCTAGGGGAAGTTCTAGCTTCCCCTCCAACTTTGTGGTACTCTCCTGACAAATTATAGTCCTGCCAAGATGATACTTTGATGACTATCTATTCTCTATAAACGCTCTAATTTCAGATTCAGAGATTGTAAAGTGGGGGAAGGGGAGGACAGATGTCCCTTTTGAAATCAATGCTTCCCAAAGGAACATGAGTTTTTCCTTTTTAGAAAGTCTGTTTTTCTTATCTGGAACTTCCATGTGACGTTCTACAGGAACTTTACAATTAATTGATTTTTAATCTTTGTAAGATGAAACAGAAAAACAGATTTCGCAAAGATTGCTGGGGTGCTTTACACTAGGAATTTTGTTACCTATAGATGTTCCAAGAATTTATTCTTGTTGAATGGCAAGAGTAAAATATTAGTGCCATGCAAGCTCCATACAGTCCCTGAAGTGGGGGATTTGCTTTGGACATAGCATTAAGATAGTGAAGAACTTTTGTTTAAAGAATTCTATTGCAGAGCCCCAAAGATTTTACAAAGAATGATAAAGGTTTTTCTGTTGATTTAATCCAATCCAATGGTATCCAATAATCTGGTAATTATACTGTTGGTCAAAGCAGTCTCTCTAGTCCTTGATTAGATCTTTGCTTGTAAACTGCTATATATCACTCATGTCATTATTTGCATGTATTTTATCTGCTCTTAGGATCCTCATGAGATCTGAAGGTTATTCACAAGGCATGGAGGAGCCTGTGTCCAAACTCAGAAAATTAATGTTTCTTTCAGGTACAATACAGTGGTTTCTTGAGAATCCATAATGAAACCAATGTTCTAGCCTCCCTCATATTCTACTATAAAGGCCTGTCACCATGGTATCTGAGCATCTTCCACATGAAATCAGTAGCAATAGCAAAGTCCTGGTGGACATCCTGGAGTCTCTGGCACTTCTTCCTGTTGAGGGTAAATATTCTGCCTAGGAAAGTTTTTGTTTGTTTGCCTTGTTTTGGTTGCTTTGTTTGAGGGTTATATTTAAGTTCTTTGGGGTATTCTGAGTTGAAGGGGTTGGAAAAGTTGTGTGTCATTCTTATGGTGAAATGGCCTTTGTCAAAAGAAAGGCCATGACTGTGTAAAGAAGCTGTCCTTCTAACCAGGGACTCTTAGAGCCAAAAGTAATAGCCATTCTACTGCTTGTATTAAATGAGACTCTCCTTTAGATGTCAGTAGTAGCCTCACATGCCCTTTCCATGCAACTGCATTGCCAGCCCTGCCTCCCAACTGATCTCAGTCTGAATGCTCAAAGTGACTTGTCTGTCCCCTGCAGGTTCCTGGTCTGAGACAGCAGTCAGGAACTAACAAAGGGAAGTGGTCACATCAAGAGGGCATGCTGGGAGAAGATGAGGAAATTTGGCAAAGTTAAAGAGGGAGACAAAGGCAGTTAGAATTCACAACAGAAGAGTCCCAACATACCTCTGCCTCCCATACCTTTATAGCCTCACGCCTCTGGCACAGGGTAATTTCCTTTTTATGGGTTCAGTTTATTTATTTCAGTTATGTAACTTTAGTCAGATTTCAAAGGGAAGAACTCTGCTCTTGGAGCTTATTCTGATCATAATTAAATCACAGGCAGAATTTCCAGTAGGACCAGGACTGGGGCCCTTGTCCTTAGACATTCAGAAGTAAATGTTCAACCTTGGTACAATGCTATTCATTTAAGTGGAGTTGTACCACAGCTGAATATGGCTCCTTAGTCTCCAGTTTCTAGGGTTTGGGATTTTTTAAATATATACACAAAATATTTCAATCTTGCATTTTGGTTTTACCAGACAAAGAGCATGAGAAGTGGCTATTCTCTAGGCAAATTATTGATACAATTTTCTCAATGTGTGCTGTAAATAAACTTGTAGTTTTCAGACAGACAGTAAAGACAGAAGAGCAGCAAAGTCAAGATATACAGAGCCATACAGGCAAGTATAATCACAGCCACCTTTGGGTAAGTACAATAACTAGGCAAATAGTCTATATATCGGTAGCCAGTGTAAGAAATGCAAGATCACACAAAATGTAACTCTACTGAAATTTATAACTAATTTGTTTTATTTTGTTTTAAACATAGGATGCTGTTGGTGCAAGAATTATTAAGTTAAAGGTACAGATAGTATTTGAAAGGTAACTAAAGCAGACTTAATGACAAATTATGTATTTAATAACAGCATGAAATAATTTATCAAATAGAGACACTACTGATTGCTGCTGTAATTTAGCCTGGCTGTATTACGTCTCAGTCTCTGCAGCTGGGTCCTGTGTATGTGTGTGTCTGTCTGTCTGTCTAAGGCCTGGTCTACACTACACAATTAGATTGACCTAAGCTGTCTTGCATTGACGTAGCTGTAGAAGTGTCTTCACTTAAATTTGGTTCCCGCTGACGTAAGTGCCTCTCTGCGCTGATTTGGTAACATCACCTCCCCAAGCGGCATAGAGTCATGGTCAATGTAATTAGGTCAATGCAGTGTCAGTGCAGACACTGAGTTGCTTACATCAACTGTTACTGGTCTTCAGGAGCTGCCCACAATGCCCCACCCAGATAATACAATCAAATCAAGGGCTCCTGGTGAGGATGCACACTGCCAACACCAGGAGCCAAGCGTGCACACACACAAGCAATTTAATAACTATGGTGGCTGTATGCTCATGTAAGTTAGGTTGACATAATTGTGTAGTGGAGACATGGCCTCAGAGTCAATAGGAAGTGTAGCACTGCATAGTGCCCTGCAGTATTTTAAACTTCCTGCTGAAACTTAAGTCTATAGGCACAGAACATTGGTACAAAATCCCATATAAAAACAAGATAGCCTGTGTTATTAATAAGTCATTTGAATATTAAAACAGAAGTGATTTCTAAAAGCCAGTTTACTTCTCACCACATATATTGTTTACTGTTTTCATTTCTCTCAGCATGTGCAATGAAAACAAGCTAGTTACATTCACTGTTATCTAGTCACTTCCTGGCTCTTGGGGAATGTGTGCATCCCAACAAAAATAACTGTTTCATTGGATTTTTTTTTAAAATGGAAACCTAAGTTCAGTAGAAATGTTTTGTAAAAAAACTTTATAACACCTGTTTTGGGGACCTAAATGGGATCTGACAGTGTCTCTTTAAAGCCAAAAACATTATGGGACTTGAAGACTAAATATATTGTCATTAGCAAGACAGAGATCTCCCTTGGGATTTTTTTTTTCTCAATGGAAAATGTTATTTTTGGATGAATTGTGCATTTAATCATTGTCAAAGAGTCTAGAACCTGAAATAGGCACTTTTTATGTATACACATTAAAATAAATAACATACTCATTGACAAATGGTGCTTATATCACAAAGACTTTGCTAATAAAAGCAGCATTATACAGTATTCCAATGAGAGATCAGGAGTACCACTTATTTATATAGTGACAGTGTACACAGTGCTATATGTTACAGATCACAGCTCTGTCCCTTTTGTGTCACCTCTGGAGGTGAAAAGGGGTCTGTTAGCTATCCTCCCAGGTCAATGGGGGATTGTGTGTAGTTAAGGGCCATTACAGATTGCAGAACTGATTGATTTAACTCACACAGTGAGAAAACATTCTTTCAACTAGGTGTTATGGTTAAAAACTATTATCGCCTGTTGCACAACACGCAACAAAATCTAGGTGTTCCACATTCTGTACATTTGAGAACAAGTGGAAGAATCTCTGCCCAGCCATCAGGCCCAAATCTGGGTTTCTTCTGGGGCACCAGGGAAAGGAGTAGTTCCTGCCCAGATTGTCCCCAAATTCATTTCATGCTATCTTCCTATACAATCAGTGAAGCTCCTTATCCCCCATTAATGCCACCCTCTTACAAATACTGCCCTTTCTCTTAGTGCTTGCTGCCCTGAACACACACACACACACACACACACACACACACACACATTTAATGTATCCTGCCACAGTTAATGTTGGCTACCCCTTTACAATTAATGCAGCCCCATCAGCAGCTGCTGCCATACTGCCCCAGGGATCCAGAGCTGCTTCTCCTCTTACTGCAGTTCTTGCCTCTTCTCTCTTAGGAACACAGAGATGCCTGTGAGGGAATGAAGGGGGAGCTTTCTAGAATGATAACAGTAAATTTCAGGTCAAGGAGGAGTGACAAGGAGGAGCTCTAATAGGCTGACATATTATTCACTTCATGGATGGGGGAAGGAGAGGGTATCCAGCAGCTCAGAGCCAGTTCTATTTTGGGAGAGGCTACCTTATATGCCATAAACCTGATGTAGTTTAATATAGACAAGGTGCAGTCCCCCAGAAATTATGTTTGCAATAGAACTGTTGATGGATGCTAACCTTTCAGTGCTGTGGTGCTGCTTAGTAGGTTAATAGCTGCTCAAATTGAATGGGATTTTTGGTAATTGCACTAACATCCAGGAATTCCTAATTACTACTGCAACCCTAATTGCACTAACATTCAGGAATTCCTAATTACCACTGCAATCCTAGCATCACATGACACTCACCTGATGTCATTCTAGATGGGTATTTCAAAACAAGACAGTAAACAAACAAATGACTATTCCCCTAACAGGTGTTTCTCTACCTCAAAGCCATGTGTATACAGTTCAACTTATCTCAAACGTAAACAGATTCATGGCAGTAATGACCTCCTATAGTAGACGGTTCAGGGAACTGGTGGCTCATTCAAAGGTGACTTGGCTGGGAGGCTAATGGTGGTTACCACCCAACTAAAATGATTTGGCTGTCTCAGGACAGTTTTTAGAGAATGGGGTCACCATCACTGTGCTAATTAATAGCACATTTATTGGTAGACTCAGCCAAGAGGCCAAGGAACAGGAACAGCCTGGAGGCTGAATCAAGATGGTAGCAGACTGATGTTGCAGGCAGCGAGGGGGGAGTTTGCACTGCAACTTTTATGAGCGCTAAATTCAGTTTAATGAAATATACTAATAAGCTTTTGTTCACCTTACAATAGCTTGATTTCTTATTTTTAAAAGGGAAATGGCAATGACAATGTCTTGCAATGAGAAACAGTCAAGAGCAGGTCAGTGTTACAGCCTGGTCACACGTCTATTGCACCTCTTCCTGCTCAAGGCCAGAGAGCATTCCAGTGGGCCCAGCTACACTAGAGAGTTTTCAGGCGGTGCAGTGGTAACGCTCTCCTGTCGGCTTAACTACAGCCCCCGCGAGTGGCAGAAACTATGTTAGCAGGAGAAGCTCTCCCACCGACATAGCGCTGTACACACTGGTGCTTGTGTCCGTGTAACTTATGTTGCTTAGGGGGATGATTTATTCACCCCCGAGTGACAGAAATTATGCCGACATAAGCTGTAGTGTAGACATAGCCAATGAGTCAGTCAGATTCTTTTACCTCTTCAGGTATGAAGGGCATGTGCTCCTTCCTGCCTCAGTCAGCTTTTGAAAAAGTATTATGGCAGCCTTTGAAGTGATATCTCATCATTGCGCAATTAACATTATTTCCCTTTGCCACATGTTAGTACACTGGACATTGTCATAAATGGTGATGACTATTACAGAAATCCCTGTAAATAAGTCGGTCGGGTCTTAAACATCTTTGTGCCATTATGAGAATGTTAGCATTTACAAATGCTCCTAGAGTTATGGGATGGCACTACTTTAATCTCAACACGCCCACCATTGCCACTGTGGAATCTATCAACATCCTGATTAGCCATCCTATTGTAAATCTATTCAGCACTGTTAAGGACATGACTCACTGGCGAGAGAAAGCTGTCTAGCTCCCAGATTCAGCTTAAAACCATTTTAATGCCAAAGTGAAACAATACCCTTTTTGTTTTCATTTTCACATCTTTTTTCCTTTGAGAAAATGCCTGCTTTCCTCTTCCATAGACATGGAAGGCCCCAGAAACAGGGCAACAAGTGAAATTGAGCTGTATAGACAGAAAAAAAATTTGGGGAGTTTGTGAAGGCAGCAAACTGAGGGTGGGGGAAGCAAGGGCCTCCAGGAAGGAGAGAGAAAAGAGACTAGAGTACTGGGCTGGGCATCGGGAGATGTGGGTTCTCTTCAAACAATATGTCCGGGGATCTCAGGCAAATCACTTCACCTTTCTGTAATTCCATTTTCATATCTGTAACATGGATGAAGTGAACCCTATCCTCCTTTGCAAAGTGCTTTGAAATCTAGTGATGCACAGCACTAAGGGTTACCATTCTTCTGTTTTTCCTAAATGCAGCAAAGTCTTTTCCAGTATTTGGCTAGTTAATGTCCTTTTTTAAAATCTAAAAACGAAAGAGTGCTAGAATGGAAATGAGGCTCAGGCATATGAGACAATCCCCATGCAGGTGATACTATGCAGCAATGTTAGTGACAACGCTGAACGTTCATTGAGCTAGACACAGTGGGGTACAGTTTCAGCAATAGATGCACACTATGGACATTATATATAAAAAGGTTATTTTGCGAGAGCACATTCTATACACCCACTCAGTGTGGATGTCCAGAAGGCTGCATAGACCAGCAGCTGTGTGAAAAGTCTTAGTCTCTTTAAAGCATAAGCCAATATTTAATGACAAATGGTTTCCCACTAAATCAGTGGTTTCCAAACTTTAACAGTCTCTGAACCCCTTTCACTAAAATGTTAAGTCTCATGAACCCCTTCCTAAAAATGAATATTTCCAGGGATTTTCTCCTTTATCTGAGTATAAATTATAAAAGCAGTGATCTTGGAAACATAAAATTTGTTTTTATGACATGCTTATTACACACTATTTATCATTAATTATTATTTATCATTACAGTATTTTTATTACATTATGAAAACGGCAACACTCTTCCAAGATATCACTTTCGTAGTTTGTATCACTTTGAATAAGCCAGTTATAAGACAAGGCGCCTATGTTTCATCAAGGAGTATGGGATGTGAAACAGCATGAAGGTATATAAGAAACCAACTCAAAGTGTCCCTCCTACACAAACATTCAGATCTTGAGCAGTCAAGGCAAACAACGCACGTTACAACAAAGCTTAAACTTGTTCTTCATAATAATTTTAAAACAATACTAGCTGCCTATTTAATTTTAAAAACAGCAAAAAATATCCACCTCCCTTTCCATTTCTTATAAGGAGTCTTGAAGTTTAAATCTCCTCAGTGTGAGAGATATACTTGCTTTGATCTGCTTGGCTCTTGGAAGTCCAGGGGCTCTGGGCTGCTGGCCCTGTGCTGCCCGAAGTTCCTAGGGACAGCCCTGTCTGTCATTAGGGATTTTTTCCCAAGAACCCCCTGTAACATTTTGTGAACCCCCAGGGGTTCACAAACCCCCGTTTGGGAACCACTACACTGAATAAAAATATAGGACAAGAGCTTGCACTGGTGCTTTGGGGGTTCTTGTGTGGGATGAGGGGATAGTTTCTTATCACAGTCGCCACTGTGGAAAAAATTACAAGATCCCTTGATCTCATGTGAGGCCATGATGCCTAATGTGCTATCTCACCCTTTGTCCACCAGCTGGGCACATGATCAGCTCTCTCCATCCATCTAGAGGATTTGCTACCATCAGTAGCAGCAATGAGCACAGGACTTGGCACTTATATGGATGTTTTAAATTTTCAGAGCCATTTACAAACATTAATTAATCCTCACTATGCCCTGTAAGGTAAGTAATCATTTCACAGGGGGAAAATGAGGCAGAGAATTTAAGTGGCTTGCCTGACATTAACACAGACAGTCCCTGACAGAGGCTGGATTAGAATTCAATGTTCTCTGGCACAGTCTGCTAGACAATGCTGCCTTCTACAGCAAATGCTGAGCCATGCTGCTCCTTTTCTTACTCACTGCAGAAGGTCTTATGCAAAGCACAAAATCATTATTGTGCTATTCCCTCATGGGTCACATGGAGGAGGAACAGGACTTTGCTTTTAGTACAATATGGGCTTGTTCTAAACCCCAGTGAAGTAAACACAAAAACTCCCATTGACTTCAGTGGTCTTTGGATCAGGCCTTAAATAGTGTAAAATTCCTACCTGTTCCTTAAGAACATAAGCAGCAAAGAATCTTGTGGCACCTTATAGACTAACAGACGTTTTGGAGCATGAGCTTTTGTGGGTGAATACCCACTTCGTCGGATGCATGTAGTGGAAATTTCCAGGGGTAGGTATATATATGCAAGCAAGAAGCAAGCTAGAGATAACGAGGTTAGTTCAATAAGGGAGGATGAGGCCCTGTTCTAGCAGTTGAGGTGTGAAAACCAAGGGAGGAGAAACTGGTTTTGTAGTTGGCAAGCCATTCACAGTCTTTGTTTAATCCTGAGCTGATGGTGTCAAATTTGCAGATGAACTGAAGCTCAGCAGTTTCTCTTTGAAGTCTGGTCCTGAAGTTTTTTTGCTGCAGGATGGCCACCTTAAGATCTGCTATTGTGTGGCCAGGGAGGTTGAAGCCACACAATAGCAGATCTTACAGGTTCTCCTACAGGTTTTTGTTTATTGCTGTTCCTAATATCTGATTTGTGTCCACTTATCCTTTTCTGTAGAGACTGTCCAGTTTGGCCGATGTACATAGCAGAGGGGCATTGCTGGCATATGACGGCGTATATTACATTGGTGGACGTGCAGGTGAATGAACTGGTGATGGTATGGCTGATCTGGTTAGAACATAAGAACGGCCATACTGGGTCAGACCAAAGGTCCATCTAGCCCAGTATCCTGTCTTCCAATAGTAGCCAATGCCAAGTGCCCCAGAGGGAGTGAACAGAACAGGTAATCATTAAGAGATCCATCCTCTGTTGCCCATTCCCAGCTTCTGGCAAACAGAGGCTGGGGACAACATCCCTGACCATCCTGGCTAATGGCCATAGATGGACCTATCCTCCATGAATTTATCTAGTTCTTTTTAGAACCCTGTTATAGTCCTGGCCTTCACAACATCCTCTGGCAAAGAGCTCCACAGGTTGACTGTCCATTGTGTGAAAACCTGCTGCCTATTAATTTCATTTGGTGACCCCTAGATCTTGTGTTATGAAGAGGAGAAATAACACATCCTTACTTATTTTCTCCACACCAGTCTTGATTTTATAGACCTCAATCATATCCCCCCTAGTCATCTCTTTTCCAAGCTGAAAAGTCCCAGTCTTATTAATCTCTCCTCATATGAAAACTGTTCCATATCCCTAATCATTTTTGTTGCCCTTTTCCGAACCTTTTCCAATTTCAATATCTTTTTTGAGATGGGGCGACCACATCTGTATGCGGCATTCAAGATGTGAGCATACCATACATTTACATATGTCAAAGCATGTCTATGTCAAAGCATTTACATAGAGGCACTATGATATTTTCTGTCTTATTATCTATCCCTTTCCTAATGATTCCCAATATTCTGTTAGCTTTCTTAACTGCCGCTGCACATTGAGTGGATGTTTTCAGAGAACTATCCACAATGACTCCAAGGTCTTTCTCGAGTGGTAACAGCTCATTTAGACCCCATCATTTTATATGTACAGTTGGGATTATGTTTTCCAATGTGCAGTACTTTGCATTTATCAACACTGAATTTCATGTGCCATTGTGTTGCCCAGTCACCCAATTTTGTGATATCCCTTTGTAGCTCTTCACAGTCTGCTTTGGACTTAATTATCTTGAGTAGTTTTGTATCATCTGCAAATTTTGCCACCTCCCTGTTTACCCCTTTTTCCAGATCATTAAAGATCTATATCATCTAACGGAATTACTAGTGCTAGAGGGCAAGTTTGCTTATTTTACCCCACAAAACTGTTTTCTATGTCAAAGCATTCAGCAACATTTACCTTTTCAATGGATGAGAAGTGCAATATCCAGAAAATACTTATAGCTGGATCGATCTGTGAAAAAAGTAGTCTGGATATACAGTGCAAATAATGCAGGGCTGCCGGGGGGGGGGGTGGTGTCAAGTGGGGCAATTTGTCCCAGCCCCTGGGCCCCGCAGGGGCCCCCACGAGAATATAGTATTCTATAGTATTGCAACTTTTTTTTTTATGGAAGGGGCCCCCAAAATTGCTTTGTCCCTGGACCCCTGAATCCTCTGGGCATCCCTTAAATAATGAGCAGTTTCTTTCGGTTTAAGGCTACCCATTATAAGTAGCTTTGTGTGATTTCCGTTTATTTTAAAAATATTTAAATACTGGCTAGTATCTAGGCTAATGAGCACTTTCTAAATTATCATACATATTAAACATATACACTAAGAAATGCAAACTGTATGCTGCCTATAAGGAAACCTAACATTATGGCACTTTTTTAGACAAAGAATTAGAGGGGAAAGCATACACTAGTCAGTTTGCTTTTAGGACCCAGTCTGGAAAGGGGAATCCACCCACCTCAGAATTATGTGCAAGATCAGGGCTCTAGATTGTTAACCCAGATTGTTTTCTGATGTCTGTGCAGTATTACGCATTCCTGTGGTGCTGTAAAACTAAAATAGCAAATTTTTAAAGTTGTAGCATCTCATTAATATATAGTTTTTAAAGATTAAAAGGCCCATTTCAGTGCTAAGCCTTCCATTATGAACATTGGATTTTCTACTTAGATGCTCATTGCTACTCATGGAAGAACTAAAACTCTTTCAGCTCTGTTGTGGTTAAGAGCTTTAGAGCAATGATGATGTGAAAGAGTATTTGTTCTAATAATTAGAGGTTTGGTTTTGTAAGAGGCAGGGGGTTGGGATGGTGACAGGGTGCCTGTTGGCAGGTGAGGGAGATGAGTTTGCAAAAAAAAATCTAAAAAACATTGTTTTGTTTTTGGAGGAAGGAACAAACAAACAAAAAATCCGCAACATAAAAAACAACAAAACAAAATCCCTAAGCTACACCACCCCCAAAACCAAGCAAACCCGTTCTTCTTCCAGCTATTCACTCTAATCACTTTTGTTTCGTCTACTCTTATGGGTGAGCTTGATCCTTTATTGTTTGTGATGAAGCCATCTAAAATTGTGAGTAGCTCAGAGTGATGTATTTCTATAGAACTAGGCATATTATGATGCTGTAAAAAAATGTGAATAAAATACGTTCCTACCTTTACATCTCAGCACAATATTTTTTTTCACAAATAACTTCTTGAGTAAAACGGTGGCTATATTCTGGAAATGTCAGCTAACCCTAAACTATTGCAGCACAAGAACGAGTCTATAATAATTAGAGAGATGCATCCTTTGTGATTACAGTATATCACTTTTCATCACTGAATTTCAAAACTTTAAAGAGACTGGGAAACCACAACTGTAGGGCGGTATATTTGAACTGGCAGTAACTGATAATGAACAAAAAGTACTTTGCTGTATCAAGATTCTGGCACAGCCCTAGTTACATAAATATTCTCCTGAAGTGCCATCCAGGTGCAACACAAAGCACAGATATGTTCCATGACATCCGATACCAATGCCAGTTAAAAAAAGTAAGTCACAGGCCCTTACGCATTGGCATCATATATATAGCTCTATATACCAGCTCCCTCACAGAAACACTAGTGTATGCTGCAGTCTGCACACACACTTTTTCTAATGGCCACAATTGAATTTTGCACATACTTGCTAGCATTCATCTGGGTCACTGGTAGGTTTTCATCCTGATTCATAGCTAGAAGATAGTAAGTAGTACCCATTAATTTTTTTAACCCCTTAAGAGTGTGAATTAGTGCATAGCTAATTCCTGACAGCTAGTGCCAAGGGGCTGATTAATTGATTCCTTCAGTAGGAAATTCACGCTTTTATTTATAGTTATAAGGTCTTACAGTCCAGTATCTTCAAATGATAAAAAAATCATGAATGTTAAACCCTTAAAGTGAAATACTATTATTCAGAGAGAAATATATACATATTTTCCTCTTTTCATTGTCTCAGAGACAGTGTGGCTTGTCTTTCATCTCCACTCCCTGTATTTCTCCTCCGCCTCCTCTTGTCCCATGAGGAACAATCCTAGCCTTGTTTCCATTCATTGACCTGACGCAGAGATTAACACACATGAGTGGCTGCACCACTATGTTCCATTGTGTGCACTCCTGCCAGACGCTGATGCCATCTGGTGGGGGGGGGGGGAGAAGATCAGCAGCTCTGATTTTCAGCAGTCACATGGAAGACTGTGGCTCATTCATCATAGTCATTTAAGAACAGATACAACAGCAGTTTGCTGGGGGTGGGGAGAGGAGATTTAAATAAACCAGATATAGGCCATGTCTACATCTAAAATTTTGCAGCGCTGGTTGTTACAGCTGTATTAGTACAGCTGTATAGGGCCAGCGCTGCAGAGTGGCCACACTTACAGCAACCAGCGCTGCAAGTGATGTTAGATGTGGCCACACTGCAGCGCTGTTGGGCGGCTTCAAGGGGTTTTGGGGAAGGCGAGAGCAAACCGGGGAAGGAGACCAGCTTCGCCGCGGTTTGCTCTCGCGTTCCGCGAACCACCCTGCAAACCGCAGGGAAGGAGACCTGCTTGCTCGGGGGTTCGGCGAACGCGAGAGCAAACCGGGAAAGGAGACCAGCTTCGCCGCGGTTTGCTCTCGCATTCCGCGAACCACCCTGCAAACCGCAGGGAAGGAGACCTGCTTGCTCGGGGGTTCGGCGAACGCGAGAGCAAACCGGGAAAGGAGACCAGCTTCGCCGCGGTTTGCTCTCGCGTTCCCCGAACAAGCAGGTCTCCTTCCCTGCGGTTTGCAGGGTGGTTCGCGGAACGCGAGAGCAAACCGCGGCGAAGCTGGTCTCCTTCCCCGGTTTGCTCTCGCGTTCGCCGAACCCCCGAGCAAGCAGGTCTCCTTCCCTGCGGTTTGCAGGGTGGTTCGCGGAACGCGAGAGCAAACCGCGGCGAAGCTGGTCTCCTTCCCCGGTTTGCTCTCGCCTTCCCGGAACCACCCAGCAAACCTCAGGGAAGGAGACCTGCTTGCTCGGGGTTCGGGGAACGCGAGAGCAAGCCGGGGAAGGAGACCAGCTTGATTACCAGAGGCTTCCTCAGGTATGCTGGGATACCTGCTTATTCCACGGAGGTCAAGAAAAGCGCTGGTAAGTGACTATACTTGATTACCAGCGCTGGATCACCAGCGCTGGATCCTCTACACCCGAGACAAAACGGGAGTACGGCCAGCGCTGCAAACAGGGAGTTGCAGCGCTGGTGGTGCCCTGCAGATGTGTACACCTCCTAAGTTGCAGCGCTGTAACTCCCTCACCAGCGCTGCAACTTTCTGATGTAGACAAGCCCATAGACATTTTAAAAGTTTGTTTTCAAGAAAGATCACTAAGAGGTTGAGCTATAAACACAGATTTAGTCCGAAAAGGACTAAACTACTCCATCTGCAGTCTAAGTGTTGCACTGCAGGTCGGGGCTGAACCCTGGACCAGGTTACACAGGCCATGGTAGAACAAGGAATACAATATATCTGTCTATAAGGTGCCACAGAACTCTTTGTTGCTTAGAACAAGGAATGTTTGTACAGCATCTGATATTGAGAAGCCCTGATCGGGTTGGTCTCTAGTCACTGCCATGATATGAGTAATGCATAAAGGATTCTCCATGCTGCCATGCCAAGAACTCCAGCCCTGATATTGAGTCTTCATGGCAACTGCATCTTCATTTCTGAGAATGCCAGACTGTGCCCATTGCAGTGGTGGGTTCTTTGTGATATAGCGATCTGTGATGGAGAGATCAAAGTGAGCCACCAAAAACATTTCATATAGGCCACCAAACAGCTGATAACAGCTTTCAGTCACCAGAAACCTGCTCTGAAGTGGAGCTGGATGCACAAGCTGTGCATTCATTCTGCAAAGCAACACTTTCCTATCAGTTTGGAAAGAGGCTGCCTGTTTGCCCTTAGTGTTTTTCCTTATTTGTCACTCCTTTCTGCTCTTCAGCAGTTCCAACGAACAGTGGAGAAATGGCTCATTGTTTTAAACTGATGACAGCTGCTGTACAGATCACATCAGGATGTTGTTGAGTGACAAGAGCTGAATCTTTATCCCTGGAGAATCAGGAAACGCCTTTGAATACCTCGATTCTTTACTCCCAAGGGCATTCTGCACCTAAAAATTAAAAATTCTGCACATAATATTTTAAAATTCTGAAAGTTTTATTTGTCAATAA
This sequence comes from Gopherus flavomarginatus, assembly GCF_025201925.1. Classification (NCBI taxonomy): domain Eukaryota; kingdom Metazoa; phylum Chordata; order Testudines; family Testudinidae; genus Gopherus; species Gopherus flavomarginatus. The sequence goes on along the minus strand of NC_066618.1, from coordinate 31,105,938 downwards.
ATGAATGCAGAGGCTCCAGCATGGCAATGGGGAGCACAGGCCACTGGCTGCACGAAGGTGGGTGATCACCCTGCTAACCCCACCACTCCTGGGACACGGACTCAGCGGTGATGCTGCACCCAACCCTGACACAACACAAGGTCTGGACTGCCCCAGAAACACCCTGGGGCACTGTCCCTCTGCGCCAGGCAGGCAGGCTTAACCAGGCAGTATCCAAGTGTGAAGGAGCTCAGTGTGGGGGGGATCCAGGTGTGGGGGTGAGAGTTTTCTGTGTGGGATAATCTGGATGCAGGCAGCTCAGTGGGTGGTCTCTGTGTGGGGGGATCTGGATGCACAGAAGCTTGTTTGGGGGGGTTCCAGGTACAGGGGCTTTCAGGTGAAGGTGGTTAGGGCTCAGCAGAGAAGTCTGGGGGTCTCAGCAGAGGAGTCTGGGTACTGGGGGCGTGGGGGTTGGTGGGGTGGGGGTCTGGGTGCAGCTAGTTGGGGGTCAGTCATGTGGTCTGGATGTGGGGGCACAGGGTGGTGCAAGGGGTGGGGGGTTGAGTGAAAGGTCTCAGAAGGGGATGGTCTGGGTGCAGGGGTGGGGGTCTGGAGGCAAGGGTGCAGGGTCGGCTCCAGATGCATGGGTTGAGTTTCAGTGGGGTGGGGTTCGAGTATGGAGGGCTAGGGGTTCTTGGTGTACAGGGTAAGGCTTGGCGGGAGTGTCTGGGTATGGGACATCTGGATGCACAGAGGTTGGGCAGATGGGGGAGCAGCTTACCATACAGTTACCCCTCCCCCCACAGCTGAGGAACAATGGGGGCAGGAAGCAGGGGAGAATGCTAAGCTTCTTGCAGCTGGGGGAGGTTTCTAGGGGTGGATCTGACACAGCCCCAGCCACTCCTTGCAGGGGAAGAGGAAGTCCCACCCTCTCCTGCCTTCAGGCTAGCCGGGACTAGCAGCTGATCTCGGCTCAGCGTAGGAGCCACTAGCTGGGGTGTCCCCAGCCCCATGGTGATTTACTTCTCTGACAGCTGCTCTGGGTGCCTGAAATGATGTACTGGCACAGCTAGGGAGTGCTGGGTGACTGCTCTTCAAGCTTCCCTTTGCTTCTCTGTCAGAAAGTCATTTTTCTGCAAGCAAGCAAAGAAATCTGCAGGGGACATCAATTCTGCATGGATGCACAAAATTCCTTCAGGAGTAATTCTTGCAGACACAAGCTGGGTGAGGTGAGGTAATATATTTTATTGGACCAAGTTCTGTTGCTGAGAGAGAGAAGCTTTCGAGCTTACAGAGAGCTCTTCATGTCTTGCAGTCCTGGAAAGCAAACAATTGAAGCTACAGCATAGACTTGTGTCTCACAATCTCCGATCTGCTTCAGGTTCAGAGAGATTCTTAACCTTTTTATTGGCCTGGCTTAAAATAGAGGAAGGGAAGTAGTGGCTTTCTCCCACCCGCTGTTACTTTCCTCTCTCAGATTCTGTGCATTCAACATTTACCATCCCCACGTTTTCACCTTCACTCACAGTGAGATAGACCTACCTCTGTAGCGCCATACACCCTCCAGCATAGGATCGCCACTTTCCAGAAGGGTAAAACACAAGCCAAGCTTATTTCAAGCTCCACTCTCTCTCTGTCTTATAGCCACCTCTCCCAGCTGTGGATAGGGAAGGAGAGCAATCACCCGTCTTTCTCCTTGCATTCTTGCTGCAGAGAAAAAGCTCCACTGTAACACTCCTTCTTTCCAAGTCCTCCACCCCACAGATGCTGGCAGGAAGGTGCTTTTTAGAGGTTGCAAGTGCTGGATGCAATGACCGGGGTATGGGTGATCAGGCCTAGTGGTTGGAGCCAGAGGCAGGCCTAGTGGCCAAAGACAAGGGTCAAAACTGAAAAGTTTCAGGTACCAAGCCAAAGGTCAGTCAGAGCCAGAGCCAGCTGCCAAGCCAGGGAACAGTGTCAGAAGTAAGGCAGATGAACAAGGACCTGGACTAGGGGAAGATAGCAGGAACTGAGAGTCGATGGGAATCTGGAATAGGAGGACAGAAACCAGGAGTTGGTGGGGAAGCAGGACCCAGCAGGAATGCAGGGCTCAGGAGTCAAGTAAGCTGGAGGGGTCTGTAGTAACAACTAGCCAGCCAGGGATTCCTTTAGTTGCTCAACTTCATGGTTTGTATAGAGTCCCTCAGCCAATCACGGGGCTGCATGTTTCCCCAAATCATGAACTTTGGGGGTGATGACTTCTGAGCGCTAACCCTTTATTGGTCCCTTCCCTGGTTAGTCAGGTGAGCTGCTGGGTGGGTCTTAGCCACTGGGTTCCCTTGAGTATACAGGCATCAGGTAGAATGGAGAGCTGTGCTCCGCACTCCACTAACTTCCCAGAAAGTGTGCACAGAGCAACAGGACCTGCCATTCTGGGAGCAGGGCTCTCACACTGCAGGTCAGGGCATGCAATACTAGTGTGCACAGGCCCACATGGAGCTCTGTCTGGTGAGCTGATTTTTGCCTGAATGGGCATAGACATAGGACGACACTGCAATGACAGAATCTGTAAGTAACAAATTCTTTTCCTCATTTCCCCACAGCGGGTGTCTCAGCCATCAGTGCGGTGTTACAGCAAGTTAGAGGTTATGCGTATTTTACATCACCATCTGAAATGTTTAAAACATACTGAAGCATCTGTCGCCCCCTAGCAGCTTCAGTAACCACTGCAGCTGTATGTGGGTATATGGGATATTGTTTCCCCCCTTTGCCCTCTTTTGCTAATCCTGGTAATTAAATATGGGGTGATCTTTAAGTGTAGACTTCCCTCCTTACTGATGCCCCTCTAGCCTCACTCATTCTTTCAGGTGTTAGTCGAGTCAAATTCTCCTAGTGCTCCCGGACCGAAAGATTTCCAGGGCTGCTGCCACCTGTGGTAAGTCTGGGGCTTTTAATGTCACAATGACTGCAGGGCAGCAGGAGTTAAGGAACATGGAGATTTAAAAAAAAAAAAATCAGGTCTCTATAAAAACTGCATTTAAAAAAAAACTAATGGTGGGTAAGGGGGCGTGAAGAGGGAGGATATAATTTATGACTGTGGCAGCACTTCCAAATTTAGGTTCAGAGATGTGACCCTAGAGCTGACATTTTGTGGTTCCATATTATTCTCTTTCAGGGTCTTCCACAGAAAATTTAGCAGTTCACAAATCTAAAGGTTTTGTTCCTATCCATTATTTACCATATCAAATTAGGAAATTCTGAAACAGTTATGGAGAAAATGCTTTTTAGCTGTTCAATAATTTAAACAACCTACTCCTCCTTACCTACTTTTTTCCCCCTGGTGTTACTGTTGGCATTAAATGAAAGTTCCGTTTCTATGGTTACAAAGATCATTTCCCAGTTACAAGAGATTACGATCAATAAAACATGCCAGATGCCACTTGAAGTAAAGAGCTTTGGCTAATAAAAACAAGCGTGATGAGCATCTTCGGGCTAATTCTGGTGGACTATGAATAAAACGCTTTTAAATAAGTGATCTGATAAATCTGAAAGCAGCTAAAGATCATAAGAACTCATACCAAGCTGTAACTGCAGTGTTACTACAGCAGAGAACATCCGGCACACACTGCAGTCACTAGGAGAACTATCACCATTTTCCTTATGATAAGAATGCTGCATGAGCTCTCTTTCATGCAGAATAACTGACATATAGAAGAAAGAGATTCCAAGGCAGGAGTGAAGAAATGTTAGTTCTAGTGTTAACTACAAAACTGCCAATCCTCAGTGCCCTCCAGTCCTTTTTGGGTCATCACCAGGTCACGATACATCACATTTTTGGGGGCATCCAGTTGTGTGCCAGGTGTGCCCGAAGTCCAAAGACAAAGGCTATAGGCACATTATATACTAAGCCTGAGCACCTACTGTGTGCCAGCTACATACCTAATAGAAAGTTGATCTCTGCTAGGGGTGACAGAAAGAAGTTGGGCAGATTAATCTAGAGACTCTGGTGTTACAGTGGTTCTATGGGCAGGCAGTACAGTTCCCAGCTAAAGCCTTGACAAGGACCCCATAGAAAGGTGAGAGGCTGTTACCTCTGGCATCTTCCTAAGTCTTAGATTCTGTATCTCTACTGGAGAGCTCTGCTTTTGTCTCCATGAACACTTGTTAGGCCATAATTCCTGAATACTTCTGGCTCTGCTTCTCTCGTCTCTCTTCCCAGCTCCACACTTACTAAGGAGATCATCTCTTCCAGACCTAGCTTATCCCTGGTTGCCTAACCTGGATCCCCTACGTACACTGAGCCCAAACCCTATGGTCACATACAACCACTGCCTTTCTCCACACTAACAACAATGGGTGAGCTCTGGCCCCAGTAGCTGCTCTTGGGGCTATCTACCCTCAGGATTGTATATGCTTGTGGGTGGTCTCAGATCCATATTGCCCTCTAGCTCCTACGACAACTCATAGAAGGGTTCTAGCTAGAGCTAGTTGAAAATTGGGAAGAAAAAGTTTAAGTGAAATTTTATTTGAGTTTATGAAAATTGACACATTTCAATTCATATCTTTAAACTTTTAAGGTATTTCCAGTCTCATGATTTCTTTCCTCCTGCCCTCGCCCCCAAACCACAATGGCCAATTTAGTAACCTGGCTCCATTCTACCTGAAGGATTTTTTGCCCAGTCATGGATGGCAGTCTGGGTCACTGCAGGAAAAAAAGAGTAGGTGCACCCACAACAAGCTAAGGGACTTCCTACAGTACGCTACCTTACTGTCATTACAATTACCCCATTCTGCAGCTGCAGGACAGTGTTTGTAACCATGGAAATGAAGCATTAATTTAATACTGACTGCATTTATTACAGACTGACTCAATTGTCAGTGGCTGCCAATGTTACCTGACAATCCACTAAAATACTGAGCTTGGAGGAAAAGCCATTTATCATCCATAATGTGCACTTTTTCCAATTCTTTCCCATGCCTTTAAAAATATTGTCAGGTCAGATTTAAGTGGGAGTAAAGCATTAAGAATGGCTCCATCTCTAACCTAAAGTACATTTATTCTAAATATTATTTAATACCAAGTCACCCATGTACAAGTCCTGACTTCATGCCCCTTGCAGAGATATTTTACAAGTTCAAGCAAAGAGTGATCAGAGTTGGGGATTTGAACTGATATTTGCCTACAAAAATTTAGTGAATTTAAGTAAAGTCAGAGGAGTATTATAATAATATTTAAGACTTTCATTCCACTTTTATGTTAAATGTTCTTGACATAGATTAACTAGTGGGCCCTCAAAATACCCGTGAGTCATAGATAAGTTTTATTAATTTTGTTTTACAAGTAGAAACACTGAAAAGGTGATTGAGGGCCTGTTTCTGTAACTCTTACTCATGACAAGTAGCACTTACTCTGCAAGGAATCAGTAGGGCAATTTGCAGAGCAAGTATTACTCAACATAAGAAAGGTGACAGAATCTGTCCTTACGTGACTTTGGGAAGATCACACAGCTGAGGTCAGGGCTGGGATTAGAACGAGGAGTTTCTTGCACCTGGTCCTGTAACTGTCCAGTTACTGGCAAGTGATTCATAACATGTTCCATTTCCACCTTCCTCTCTCAAAATATCATTGCATGATATAATGAGATGCTATGTGATTTATTTTTCACATATACAGTCAGTCACCGGATAGTTATTTGCTCACAAAACAGAATAAAGTAGCTGCTCTAAATTCAGATCCACCAGATCCACCTGACTCATGCGCTATTCTACAGGGCTCTTTGCTGTGGAATAGAGATAGGGCACCTATCCTACAAACCCCAGGGGGAAATAGAGTTCTAACGTATGCAAAGAAACAAGACATACAACATCTTGAACAAAACCTGCAAATTCATCTAGAGATCCCAGCATAGGTACAGTCTCAGTAGCTCAGATCTCTGTTGAAAGAGGCACATGAACAAATACAACTTTTCACTGTTGAAAAACAAGAAGGGAAAAAAGATTCTGCTGGTGAATATTACTACTGAACTTTCTCGTATTAATAATACTCAAGAACTACTAAGCAGTGTCTTGTAATACCACAAACTAAAAAGCAAAAACAAATAAGGCCTTTCATATTTTAATTCCTACTTACCTGTTAATTTTGTTTCCTGCGGCTTGTTCAAAACAGCACAGGCCTTGGGTTTTCCTATTCAGCCTGTATCAGACGGAAAGATTTTTGCACCCTCTAGTGGTTGGTTGATATTCCTGCTTTCTAACAAAAGAGCTGTTAAAGCTTATCTACATTCCATAATGGGAGTTTGGCTCCATTTTATCTCGGAGCCAAATTCCTCCTGGGTTGTATTGATCAAGTAGGGTAAGGAGACAGCAAGTGTGAAAAATCACAACAGAGGGTGGGGATAATAGGAGCCTATATAAGAAAAAGACCCAAAAAATCAGGACTTTCCCTATAAAATCGGGACATCTGGTCACCCTATGATCAAGCGAGTCACAGAAACCAAGTAAATATGTAAGTAGGAATAATTCCCTTTCCCCCCTCATGATTTAATTGATATGGCATGAACTCAGGGTCCTGATCTCACTCTCACGCACACAGTATAAGTTTTAAACAAACAATTTAATACTGGTACACAGTGATGATGATTGTGAAGCTTGGTTGAGGTAGACGAGTTAGAGGCTGGGATATTTCCCCTACTGCTAAATGATGATCTAGCAATTGACTGAGCCCTCTCTCACTCTGCAAAGCAGGAATGGAGGGAGATATGCACATTACCTTTAAGTACACTGCCTTGTTAATTAGATCAGCTTGCTGAGACTGCAGCTCTGGTGTGTCCCCCCTGCTCTATGGAAGATGGGGTAAGTGGGGTTCAGGAGCAGGGGGGAGGTGGACACCCTGACATTAGCCCCCCTTTTCTTTCCCTCCCGCCCCCCCCAGCACATCAAGCAGGAGCTCATGGAGCAGCTCCAAGGCAGAGGGCAGGAGCAGCACATGGCAGTGAGAGGAGGTACAGCTGAACTGCAGGCAGCTGCTGCACAGGGAACTTAGGGGAGTGGGGAGCTGATAGGGGGCTGCCAGTCCATCCTGGTTCCAAGCCCCCACCAGATAGCTGCAATGGGCTGCTCTTCCTGCAAGCAGTAGACAAAACAGGTAGCTGCCAAATGACATTATAAGGGAGCATTACACAACTTTAAACAGTCATGTTTCCTAATTGATCAGCAATGTAACAACAAAACAATGTTAACCGGGACCATTGTAAGTGTGGAGTTACTGTACAAAGTGTACAATGCTCACCTTACATTTATTTTTATTACAAATATTTGCACTGTAAAAAACAAAATAAACAGTATTTTTCAATTCACCTAATACAAGTATTGTACTGTAATCTCTTTATCATGAAAGTTGAACTTAAAAATGTAGAATTATGTATAAAAAACTGCATTCAAAAATAAAACCATGTAAAACTTTAGACCTACAAGTCCAATCAGTCCTACTTCTTGTTCAGCCAATCACTCAAACAAGTTTGTTTACATTTGCAGAAGATAATACTGCCTGCTTCTTGTTTACAATGTCACCTGAAAGCGAGAACAGGTATTTGCATGGCACGGTTGTAGCCAGTGTCGCAAGATATTCACATGCCAGATGCACTAAAGATTCATATATTCCTTGATGCTTCAACCACCATTCCAGAGGACGTGTCCATGCTGATGACAGGTTCTGCTTGATAACAATCCAAAGTGATGCGGACCAGTGCATGTTCATTATCATCATCTGAGTCAGTCTAGTGGTTCGGGGGCTGTAGTTTCCTCATCGAAGTGTTGCTCTTTAAAGACTTCTGAAACTGTGCTCCACACCCCATCCCTCTCAGATTTTGGAAGGCACTTCAGATTCTTAAACCTTGGATTGAGTGCTGTAACTATCTTTAGAAATCTCTCATTGGTACCTACTTTGCATTTTGTCAACTCTGCAGTGAAAGTGTTCTTAAAACGAACAACAGACTGGGTCATCATCCGAGACTGCTGTAACATGAAATATATGGCAGAATGAGAGTAAAATAGAGCAAGAATCATACAATTCTCCTCCAAGGTATTCAGTCACAAATCTAATTAATGCATTATTTTTTAAACAGGTATCATCAGCATGAAAGCATGTCCTCTGGAATGATGGCCGAAGCATCGAGAGGCATATGAATCTTTAGCGCATCTGGCAAGTAAATATCTTACAGTGCCAACTACAACAGTGCCATGTGAACACCCATTCTCACCTTCAGGTGACATTGTAATTAAGATGGAGACAGCATTATCTCCCGTAAATGTAAACAAACTTGTTTCTCTTAGCAGTTGGCTGAACAAGGAAGAGGACTGAGTGGACTTGTAGGCTCTGAAGTTTTACACTGTTTTGTTTTTGAGTGCAGTTATGTAATAAACAGGGGCGGCTCCAGGCATCAGCATGCCAAGCGTGTGCTTGAGGTGGCAAACCACTGGGGGCGCTCTGTCGGTAGCCTCGAGGGTGGCAGGCAGGCTGCCTTTGGTGGCTTGCCTGCAGAGGGTCCGCTGGTCCCGCGGCTTCGGCAGACCTCCTGCAGGCGGTGCCTGCCGAAGCCACGGGACCAGCGGACCCTCCGCAGACAAGCCTGCTGTGCTTGGGGCGGCAAAATGCCTAGAGCCACCCTTGGTAACAAAAAAACCTACATTTGTAAGTTGCACTTTTATCATAAAGAGATTACACCGTGGTACTTATATGAGCTGAACTGAAAAATACTGGTTTTTTGTTTATCATTTTTACAGTGCAAACATTTGTATTAAAAATAATATAAAATGAGCACTGTACACTTTGTATTCTGTATTGTAATTGAAAAGTATATATTTGAAAATGTAGAAAAACATCCAAAATATTTAATAAGTTTCAGTTGGTATTCTATTGTTTAACAGTGCGATTAATCGTGATTAATGTTTTTGAGTTAATTGGGTGAGTTAACTGCAATTAATCAACAGCCCTAATTTAGAGGAAAAATGGAGGGAGGGCCAGGTAGACATATCCATGGATGATGATGCTTCTCTCCTCACACGAGGCAGACACCTTAGTTCTGATGAGGCAGGGATCTCTATTGTCCTGAATATCTCCGAAGTACAAAACTTGATACAGTAAGCCAAGATTACCTACAAGCTTTGCAGTCCCTTTCCTAGATGAAGTGAATAGGACAAATAGAAAATCCACTCTTTCCCAAACTTTGACACTAATGGGTAAATTTTCAGAGCTTTGAAATGTCACAGGGATGGGGACAAAAATTAGACAATGTGATGTCCTGCGTCAGGTAAACGAAGGTAATGGAGGTAAAGGCAGATAGAGGGGCCATATGGAGGGAAAGAGCAAGAGATCTAGAGCACTTGGGTTTGGATGCATCATCAGCCCTTGCTGGAACAAGTACTGACCACAAGGAAAATGACTACTCCTTCCCCTCAAGCTTCTTGGCTACTCTGGGAGCTATTAGGATCAAAGAAGTCTTGTGAAACACTAACTTCTACATTTATAAAATTTCTAGGTATTGCCTATCCTGCAAACGAGGCACTGCACCACACCCATCTACCCACCAAATCCCTCAAGCAGAATTTTCCTACATAAAAATCCTCTTGATCCTTGCAGCATGCAGTGAAGGTCATCAGATTTAGGCTATTTTGGAACAAGGCCTTTAATTCTGGTTGGGGAAAAACCAAGGAAAAGGGACCTTGCTTGAGCAGGAGAAGTTACGTACCTTGTAAATGAGTTCAAAATGTGAGACCCTATGCGTGCTCCACTTGAGAGGTGCATACATTGCTCTAAATGCACCTTCAATCTGAGATTTTCGGTCACAGCGCCCATTTGGCTTGCACATATTTCCTACACAGCCTCGTGTCCTAAACTGAAGATATATAGGGCTGTGTGGGCAAACCCCACTCAGTTCCTTCTCCACTGCATAGCCCCAAGATGATGAGATGGAGGGTAGTGGAGCACCCATATGGACATACATCTCAAAGAACTCCTGTTACTACTCATAGTAGTAACCGCTGCTTCTTTGAGTAGTGTCCTTATGGGTGCTCCATTTAAGGTGACTCCCAAGAAGTTCCCCCTGAAGTAGGTGGGTGCTTTGTAACTCGGTCTAAGGCTGTCTGTAGGATTGCAAAGCCAAAGGCAGCATCTGCCTGGGAAGCAAGAACCAAAGAATAGTGTCTTGAGAAAGTACAGACTGAAGCCTGTGTAGCAGCTTTACATATTTCTGTAGAAGGCATGTCCTGTAGCAGGGCCACAGACATGAATATGTTCTCATAGAATGAGTGATACAAAAAATCCTCAATGCCATCTGGCAAAGGAGTTACAAGAATATCCTGATACTGGTATGTACATCCTGCTTCACCAAAGGAAGTCATGTAAGGTATCAAAGGAAAGCCAGTGTCACACTGGTTATGAAAATTGTCATAAAAATTGTATTGATACTATGTAAAGAGTTACATAATGGAAATATGTTCTTATAGTTTGTATCCAGGTGCTAGTCCTCAGCAGAGGTGGTTTCCTGTCAGATCAGAAATGTTTATCCACCTGTTGAAATGTATTGTCTTGTTCACAATCACCAGTCTGAGATAAATACGGATGACGGACTGTAAGATTTAACAGGAAGAGAAGAACAGCAGGGGTGGGGGAGCTTATCTGAGGGTGCCTTTGAAAGGTTTACTAGACTATAACTGGAGGGCAAGAAAAGCACTCTGTTAAATGAACAAACAGTGCATTTACATTCTTGAAAATGGGATCACCACCAGACTTGGTTGGAAACACTGCAAAAGGGTGCGCGTGTGTGTGTCTGTTTTTGCTGGCTGCTGACGAAGTTTCTGAGATACCATGTGCTGTCTCTAAGGCACTCACTGAAGGCTCCCTTGCTCTGTCCTGAGCCCTGTTGTCTCCCCTCCCCCGCTCTGCAAAGATGGGGTACATGGGGAGATGGGAAAGAGACTGTGTGAGCTGGCTGCTGGGGAAGTCTCAGAAACCATGCGCTCAGTCACTCACCGTTCAGACCTGAGACCGCAGCAGGTCTGAGTCCTCCTGAGCCAGGCTGTCCTCTGTCCCCTGCTCTGCGGCGATGGGGTACAGGTGCAGGGGGGAGGAGAGGTCACCCTGACATCAGCACTCCCCCACACACACACACACACACACACTGCATAGCAAGCAGGAGGACCCTGGGAGCAGCTGCACTTGAATCTCTCTTGGCACAGTGCAGCTTACAGGGAACACAGGTCACAAGGGAACATGACGTATCTCCACCTAAGATATGAGGGCTGTGGTGCTAGAAACCTAAAGAGTGGGTGCTCTTGCTGGATCATGAAGGGGAATATAGGTTTCGTTGCCCTGAACTGAGACAATGATGACAAAGGGGTTTAATTGTACTTGGTTTTAGAGAGATTAAATGATCCTTGATCAGTTAGTTGTGCCCAGGAGAACTAATAAGCATGAAAGCAGTTTCATTTGTTTATCTAGTATCCTTTACTTATCTTGCTGTATAATCCATGGCTCTGTTTAAAAAAAAAAAAAAATCAATTAGGAAGGCTTCTGAGAAAATTGTCTTGCTTTCAGAAAGATCTAGTAAGATTAGACTTGAAGCCTAAAAGTCTCTAGAGAAGGCTGATAAGTCTTTGGTGGCAGCATTTGAAATAAAGTACCTCCCTGTTACCCCCGTTTTCCTGTTCTTTTTATGCAACACTTTGAGTAAAGCCAGAAAGCATTTTTTTTATTCTGTAATAATGTGGACAGAGAAAAATGTAACAAACTGAGGTACCTGGATCCAGAGACTGAATGCTGCTTTGATGTCTTAACCCTAGAGTATTGAAAAATTTAGTGCGAAGTGGCCATCTTTCAGAAGTATCCTGATGCTGAAAGGGCAGAATTTCATGTGTATCTTACTTTGCTTCTTCCCTCCATTGCGGCCCAAACAAGCCCAGATTAAGGCATACGTGCTACATGTCTGCAGAAACTGAGGTTTTATGTGGGAGTCGAGAGTACAGATTCAGTCAGCTTTCGTTTAAAAGTTTCTAGCCTCTGTGCAGAAAATGTGACTGGAGCATGACTGGTGTACTGACATCTGCCAGAGTAGGCAGAAAGCTGGAAGCAATAATTTAGATTTGAATTGCCTCATTCATTTCATTTGGGGTGTTAACTCCAAGACCATCTGCTCTGGTGGAACCTTCTGCCACCTTCACAATGAACTGTGTAGCAGGAAAAGAGTGCAACAGGACCAGCCCACTTAGGCATATCTACACAGAAAATTAGGTTGATTTAACTACATTGGTTCAATGTGTGGAAAAATCCACAGCCCTCAGCTGCATTGTTATGGTGACCTAAGCCCCTATGTAGACAGCACTAGATCCACAGAACTCTTCCATCAACTTAGCTATCCCCTCGCACTGAAGTGCATTATCTACACAGGTGGTGCTCAAACTTTGAGTTGCTGCTACCCACTCTTACCAGTAACTGAATCTGTCTGCACCCCCCTCTCTCATTACTACACAGCCAAGGCTTCCTCAGCAGCAGAACTTGGGCTGAAGGCACAGGAGGGATAGAACTGCGGATGGGGGAGGAGTGAAGCTGATGTTAGAGGCAGAGATGGTGGAACTGGCCCTGGAGGCTGAACAGGGTTGGACACACAGCTGGTCTGAGGGCAGTGTGTCTGGAAGCATGGTGTCCCTCCCTGCCCTGCATCATGGATGGCCCTGTCTCTGCACCTCCATGTTCCTCCATGCTCCCTTATCAGGGGGTGTGCCCCAGGGTTTGATAAACACTGATCCACACCAAGAAAACCCCACCTACAGGCATAGGTAGTGTCTACATCAAAGCACTACAGAGGTGTAGCTGTGCTGCTGTAGCATTTTAAGTGTAGACATACCTTTGGTAAAACAGAACGGCTTCTGGCATAAAAGTCGTAGGGATTTTCCTGCTGTAGCCCTCTGGCTCTTGAGGTAGGGGGACCTTGTTGCTGCATTCGCTGTTGCCATCCCGTCTAGAAGGGGAAGGCATCCTCTATTGCTGCATGAGAACACAGCCACAGTATGAGGAGGAGACACTGCTGTCAGTGTGCTTATGGCCTCAGACTGCTTTACTCTGGCCCTGCTACCCCATTTCTTGCATTCCTCAAATTGCCCTCTGCTCCTGCTGGGGAGAGGGAGAGAAGCAGTGTCAGCACACTTTTCTCTTCTCCACTGTCACACTAACCTGCCCTCTAGAATAGTTTATGAAATATAATCTAACCAAGGGGATGTAGTGGAAGGTTGGTTATGACTCCCTCCCATAACCAGGAAATGATGTACTGAAGTATTTTATAGGCAAAATAGCAGTTAAGATCCATGGATGTGCTTTTAACCAATTTTTAAGGAAAAGGAACTGGCTGCTGTAAGTCAGACTTTACCCAGTTCTGTGTGACCACTATTACTGACAAGCCAAAGTGAAAGGGCTGCACTGAACAATTAGGGAAGTCTCTACACCTAGAAGTTTCTCACATCTACCACATAGGCCTGTGTATTTGGAATGCCTCTGTATGTTTTCTACATCAAGTATACTGCCCTTCAAATCATTCTGAGAAGAGTTAGGGGGAAGAGAAGGCGAGAAGAGGAAGATTTTGGCTTTATCTTGATTTCATACTTAAAAATTAGGAGCAACTATAGGAGTCAGTGAAGATACTGGTGAAAAGGAGATCAAATCCAAGCCCTCTTCTCCATATCAGTTTATCTAGGAAAACAGTATATGCTATCACTGCCTCTGTCTCTGTGGTGGGTCAACAAATCCACTGCGGAAGCAGCTCACGGCATATTTAAAAGTCTTGTCATAAATAAGATGCAATCAATCTTGGAAGCTTTTCATAACATGAATTTACTAGAGTGAAAAAACACAAACTGTTAAGACTGATGGAACAATCTTTTCCCAACACCTACACTAACTGACAACAACAACACAACAAAGGCTCTAATAAAGTGAAGGAGTATACTGATCGTAACCCACAGCAAAATACATGTTGTCTTGCCAAATGAAAAGTATTAATATGAAGCTGACTCAATGACACTGTTGCATAGTCCTAATAAAGTTCACTACATTTCAAAGACTTTTTTTTCCTCTTTATTTAAACACAGATACATTTACAGCATGCAGGTAAGTTAAAACTAGATGGCGTCTTCCCCAAACCAATTATGTTTTAATGCATCTTCATGTACTGAAATTAAGTCACTGTGTTCCACAGGTAGACTTGTCATCTCATGTCAAATTTAGAGTTACACACAGTAGTGAGTCAGTATTTAAGTTATGCAAATAATTTAGTTGATCACCATGAATAAATATTATTCCTTTATTTAACTCAGTTCCTACTCTAAACCATTTTTTAAAAATATGATCCAGAGGAACATAAAAATAAAAACCACTCAGACTGCAAATTGAAACAGCAATTCATTTAACATTCTATTACAGATTTAATTTACAAAACAGTAACTGTCCTGTCCAGATGACCTACCATAACTGAATCAAAAAACAAAATAGCAATTTCTTTGAAAATTGTAAGTTGCAATTCTTGGTAAACTTCATAAAAGCTTAAAATAAAAAAGCTTAGATATAAAAAAAGTGATGTACATTTTGAGCTACATGCTAGTTACAGTTTATTTTACTGCTTATTACACAGCAATGTTCAGCACCAATACCCGTGATACATTACTTACAGGAATGAAACTACCATCTACATGAGAAAAAAAAATCCTGCTTCATCTGAGAATATTTCCAAGGAAGCCAGTTTTTAGCTAGTGTAAAGTAAAATATGTAGAGATTTGAAAATGTGCAGTTAATATTGAGAGAGAATGGACAAGACTGTTTCCATAAGAGGACTCCATTTAAAACCATCTATCATAACTGCTACTTCACTGTCCTCTTTCCTTGATATGCTGCCTTTATCATGCTTCAGAAGAATTTGCGTGATTAGGACTCAGAGAAACACTCCAAAAGAGCAAAAATAGGTCTCAAAGGTTGAAAACTCCAAAACAGTGAGGATTTCTGACTGATGCAAAAAATAGGTTTAAAAATCTAACCTATTACAAAAGTCAAGCTGCAGTAGTTAGTAAGGAAACAGAAAAAAGTAACTTGAATTAAGGTTTAAGATTTGACTATGCTCCATCATAGCATGAAAATTTTACTTTTTATACAAAGTTTTTAAAAGTGATTTACCATTGAGGTCCTTATGGAGCTTTTACGTTTCCACAACAACTGATGAATAGCCAAAAAAAGATCAGGCCACTAATAAAGATAACATTAGCTGGTTTGGGAAAAAACAATTATTTGACCTCTTTCATATTGCGAAGTTCTTTCCATTTCAAAGATCTGGTAACAGTTCTATCTTTTGAGAAGGACTGTTAAAAATGTAGTGGCTAAAACCCAGGAATAAATTACACAAACAATGGAATTACAACATTAAAAGCCCGATCCTAACCTCAGTGGGAGTTATGGGTGCTCAAAACTTTTGAGAATCAGCTCAAAACCCAAAGTTTATTTGTTGTTAGCCAATCCTACACAACTATATTGCAAAGAGAAAGAAAAAAAAACTACTGTGGAGTAGACATTTAAATATTTCTAGAAGTAAACAGATTACAATACAATTCAGTGTAGCACAGATTTTACACATATCTCTGGGATTTCTGGCTGCATCAGCTATGAAAAATGTTTCTTTGCCTCCATTATTAGTGGATTAATTCATTATCCAATGGTTCAACTGACTTTCTCAAATTGAAAGCTTAAATTTCATCTCAAGAATTCCAGTATGTATACGTTATTGGAAACGTAAGAATTGAATTCTAGATTACTCTAGCTCATTTCAGTGTACACTAAATTCGTGAAAAATATCCATTTGTCCAACTCTGGTGATAGTGAACAGACTCATCAGAATGAAGCAGAATGTTTTCATTCCATCAGGATATGCTATGCGTAGAATCAAGAACAGGACAGACGAAATATTCTATTGCCAAGCTTTTTCCCCATGTAAACTTAAGTTTACTCTTGTTACTTTTACAGTATTTAACTAAAAATAATATTTAATCAGATAACAGTTAAACAGCCTTGTTCAAACTGAAATCTTTAGTTCTGTGGTTTCAAGATTTAAGTGCCTGATGGCAGCTGTCATAAGCACACTTCAGTATTTCCACACTGTACAAATAATATTAGTCCTGGCTACATAGAACATCACTTCAGGAGAACTTCAACGTACAGTGCTGTTCTAACTCAGAGTGGGACTAGTAGTGTTATTTAAAGTGGTAAATATTGAAAAAAAAATTCAACGTTGTTCCGCATTCCCTAAGACAATAAAATGTACACAAATTAAACTAGGAAATTTAAACTAAGATTTTCTTAACATACATTCAACTTGGCACAGTGCAGACTAAATTTAAGACATGAAAGACACTAATGGACAGAGCTACACTTGAAGTAACATGTCATTTTTCAAGACGCCAAAATTGCACTCTAGTTTTGTTGGGAAATCAGCAGAATTTGTAGGAGGGGAGAACGCTGTACAGGCCAGGTACAATTTATACATTTTCAAAAAATAATCCTACAATCCTCAGTGGGAGAGATTATTGTCATGGAAAGACACTCTCTGCATGATATCCAATCATCTTCATATTTCATTTACTTTTCAGCAACTATAAAGAAAAAAAGACAGTTAAACTGATATGCAAACATATGCCAAAGACATGAAATATAATCAGTTATTTACACTAATTAAGAACAAGGTGCTTAGTGCTCCTTTCAATATAATACCTATTTCAACCTTTATCAAATTGACGGTCTGAAGTTTGCTTTATACCTCACAATGTGAAAATGAACAACAGACAAGGTTGTTTTAAATACCTTGATGTCTACAATTTACAGGAAGGTAAGTAGCTTGCAGTAATTATGATCGTTTTATGTAGCCAATTCCCTGGAAGGCAGGAAAAAAAGACTTTTCTATAATGTCTTTTCTTTTCTATTGCCAGAAGCTGGGAATGGGCGACAGGGGATGGATCACTTGATGATTACCTGTTCTGTTCATTCCCTCTGGGATACCTGGCATTGGCCACTGTTGGAAGACAGGATACTGGGCTAGATGGACCTTTGGTCTGACTCAGTATGGCCGATCTTTTGTTAACACAAGCACATTATATGCCAATACTTTCTATGATCATTGCTCATGTATCCAGCATCAAGTTGACAGCTACTTAGAACTGATATTTTGGCAGTTTTCAGCACGTAAGATTTTCACAGAGGTGGGTGGGTGCAGCACCTGATATAGATGCTCTTCAAACTGTATCATTTCAGCTGTTTTAGAAAGAAGAGGTGTTTGGAATGAGCCATCCTTGCCCACTAGTCATCCCCAAAAGACTGGGTTGTACGGGTAGTAGACTAATTACTAAGTTTCAAGAGAGAAATATCCCTACTAACCCTGGCAGAAAAGGTTAAATAATATACCTATATTTCTAATCTCCCACACTCTCTGCCATTCATCAGTTCAGAACAAAATACCATTGTTGGGTGGCTGGAAAGTGGGGAGGTAGAGAGGGAACAGGTGATAAGGTTTTTGACATGATCTGCGGACTGAGGAGCAAATTATGAGTTTTCAATGGTAAAACTGATGTAACTGCTCAAAGAGAACACAACTCCATTTGCCCATTACAGAGTAAAAAACATTACTAGTGTAAGTTAAATGTGCAAAGCATAAATACCAGGGGTCATTACCATGCCTTTGATGGACACATGGGCACTTACTACCAACGTCAATGGGTAAAAATTCATTTCTGAGTAGCCCAGATGACTATCCCTCTTTTCCTCCCCTCCCCCAGGGGAGTACTGCAATAACCTAATGCAGAAGTGATTTCCATAGCACAGACAACAAAAATTTAAGGCTTCAAAAGTTATGTCACTTATCTCCCTTAGCTGGCTAATCTGCTATACTTAAGAACTTAGTCTAACAGCTAACAGTGTCCCTGCTTGAATTTCCCAATGCCAACTAGTATACAGCTACAAAGAGTGAAAGTTCTTTTTCAAGTGAGATGCGAGCTCAACAGGCAATGAGAGTAAGAGAAAGTCAATATACAAATTCTATCAATGGGAGAAAACTATGATCTGAGTATTTATAAAACACCCAGTCACCACTGTTTCTAGGTGCTAATCACCTGTCAGCATCAGTTAGCTGTCTGATACTTACTTGGATTTAAAAATCTTGTACTTCACAGTCCTATTCCCTGGCTCCTCTCTAATCCCAGAAAAAAAAGCATGACCCCAGTAGCCTTCAACAACTTTTAAATCAGTGTAAAGGAAATGTTAGAAAATATGTTAATAGTAATTAGGAAAGAATGAACTGAGATAAAAGCCAAATTCTGAGTCCTTAAGGAGAGAATTATTACATATACAGGATCTGAGGACCTGCAGGGCTCTACGTGTGCACTGTGCTTCAGCCTAAGATGCAGACAGTTTCAATACAGACAACTAATTGTGCAGCAGATGCTCAGACAGATGGAATACTCAAAACAGGGCCGATGTTTTACCGTGAGCAGAGGGGAGCGACCAACTGCCATGAATCTATTAGCGTGAAAATATGCTTTAAAGCCCCAGATCAGCACTGGTACTTAAGTATGTGAAAGGTCCCACTGATCTCAATGAAGTACTCATTTGCTGTAATATATACTCATATGCTTTTTTTTCTTACATCACATACTAATCTAAGTTGCTGAAAATCTGATCACTGAAGCACTTTGTATAGTACTTTAAAAAAGTAACACTGAGAACTCAGCTCAAACAGCAAGAGTTTTTTAAAATCTACATTAGATGTTTTATTGTAGTACGGTTGTGGCAAACTGGTCTTTGTGTTACAGCTTTTGTATTTTGTTCAATTAGACGTACGATTCCTAAACCCAGAACTGCCCCTTTACTACACAACTGGGTTTTGGTTGTATAAAAGGAGGCAACAGTATGGGCTGCATATTTTAGCACAGCCCCTCTAATTGCAAGATATAACCACAGAATATTCAAGTGGTTTGTTCACACAGTTGGATGGATTACAAACACAAACTATGAAATACAGTATCTCAAGAAGACACTAAAAAACAGCCCCGAGAAAGAGAAACTTACACTTTATCCTGCCGTCCTCCACCTCCACGCAGTGTGACTGGCTGGCTGTTTTGAGTAAATGCACCTCCTCCACGAATTGCACTTGGATGAGTTGGAGAAGCTGCTGGATGCTGGCCAGGACGGATAGGCTTAGCTACACGAAATAAAATATGTCTATTAGAAATCATACATCAAGGAATTCTACTCATTTGACCTTTTATTATTCAAATTTATTAATATTTTGTTTTATGACTCCTTGAGAAATGCATATTCTTACTATTTGCTTCATGCTTTCTAAAATGAGAAAAACATTTTAAAAATAACTAGGGAAGTGATGTTTTGGGAATTATAATAATGAGATTGTTACTCAGGCAATGTATCATATGATTGGTTGTATGAAACAGATCAAGGTTAAATTTATAACCATGCACTCTGCATCTTAAGGCCCAACCAGGCTGATTCTGCCTTATCAAGAAAACAAGTTACTGAAATTTCTGCTGTTGATATGAGTCTTGAGTTACGCAGTTGCAGAAGCTGCACCCTATCAAAGGTGGAGGTGCCAACTTTTTGCTAATGGCTAAGGTGTACCACATCAGGCATTCAGCATTTGCTGTCACATCCTCCCTTCAAACAGCTGAATCAAAAGATCTGTCAGTGTGATCACCATATAAAGCAATTGGGTTCATGGTGGTCATGCATTCTCTTACATCCTGACTAGGTATCTTCTTAGCTGACAGCATCAGCTCCAGAAGTTTTGGAGCCAAGATAAGTTTTGTCTTATCTTGACAAACAGCTGCTACTCCCTGACAAAACTGAAGCTATGGCCCACATCAAGATAAAGATTCTCTTTCTCTTTAGAAATCCCCCAGGGAGAAGATGGAAGATCAGGGACAGGAGCACAGCCATCACTCTCCAGCAACTCAGAATGGGAAGGGGCCTTTCCTCCCTCATCCTTCCCCAACTTATAGCAAAAATCATAAAATAGGCCTGGGACACGTCTCACTTCCCTCTTAGGGATCGGAAGTTGGAGCAATTTCTCCTGCCTACCTGACCTCAGCAGTAGGAAGAGAGGGTACAGCTCTAAAACTGGGATTCTGGAAGCAAAAGAAGCTCTGTGCTTGTGTTATAGTTAAAGTTGGTATGCTCAGAGAAATCTGCATGACCTCCTCCCTTCCTGGTCCAGCTAGCTTTTGGCCTTTCATAGAAAGCCACTCTCTCCTAACAGGTCAGCCCAGGGCCATTTCCTAGCATATCAGAGGCCTCTCCCTATGCTCTGTGATAAAGGTAGAAAGAGACCCTCAGGGCTTCAGTGAAGACTGGATTAAGGTTAGTGGATGAGATGATGCTCCACTATTGACCAGTGGGGAGCGTTAGCTCACTGCACTGGCCCCACCCCAGCAGCACAAGGAAAATTTTCCAGATTCCTCCTACTTTGAGCAACAAATCTTTAAATCCATTTTCAATATAGACTGATGGTTTACTGAAGTGCAGATTAGCAAGTTTCTACTGTGTTTTCAGGTTTAAATAAGAAAATACTCGATGTTATTTACTCTGCCATTGAAATCTGAGGTTGAAAGTTGTTACTGTATAACACAAGAAAAATGGATAATAATGTGGTTAGACCACTCTCAGGTTAACTACATCGGATATCAGAATTGTTTACAGTGACTTCCCACAGACAATAGAAGAATTTGTGTAAAGTGAACTCCTGTTTAATAACTGGCATTTTGGATTAATGCAAGTTATAAAAGTTGTCTAGTGACTCATCATTTTTTGGATACAGAACTTGCTCTCTGAGCATATTATTTCCGCACATCCCAGCCAATTTCTGTGAATGCAAGACATTTCAGAGAGATTAACTCTTTTAATCACTTTCTGTTCCCAGCATTAGAATGGCCATACCAGGTCAGACCAGTAGTTCGTCTAGCCTAGTACCCTGGCTTTTGACAGTGGCAGATGCTGATGCTTCAGAGGGAATGAACAGAACAGAGTGATTATTGAGTGATCCATCTTCTGTCATACAGTCACAGCATCTTGCAGTCAGAGACTTAGGATACATCTACATTACCCGCCAGATCGGCGGGTAGTGATCAATCTACCGGAGATCGATTTATCGCATTTAGTGTAGATGTGATAAAATCAATCTCCGATTGCTCTAACATTGACTCTGGAACTCCACCACAGTGAGAGGAGGAAGCCGAGCCGACAGGGAAGCGGCAGCGGTCAATTCGCAGCCATCCTCACGGCCAGGTAAAATCGACCTAAGATATGCTGACTTCAGCTACACTATTCGCATAGCTGAAGTTGTGTATCTTAGGTCGACCCCCTGCTCCTTCCCTCAAGTGTAGACCTAGCCTTAAGGACATCCCTGACCCTATCCTCCACGAACTTACTTAATCTTTTTTGAATCCAGTTATAGTTTCACAAAAACATTCCTTGGCAATGAATTCCACAGGTCGACATCCTCTTTTTAGGGATGACACCATCTTATTCTTTATGTTGGGTAACAGATCATGGTAGGTGATAGCTGCTCAGGTACTATGGTAATGGCCACAGCATTAAATCCTTGAGTAAACAATGATATTTTGATTTGCAAGCACCTTCAATATTTGAGTGTGCAGAGGAGCGGCTTTACAGATAATTACTGTGCATAGTAACCTGTATCTATCCTACTTTTTATAAATTAATAAAATGTATGTTCTATTCCATGTTCTTATACTGGTCTCATCACCACAGTATCCAAGTGCCTTACAGTCTTGCATTAAGAGATTTGAGAAACATTAGTCACATGTGGTTTTGTTCTCATCTCCTCGAGAGGGGAAATTTTGTGACCGATTGAGTGTTTTGAAATTGGGCTTTTTTGTTTAAGTACATATTGCTTTGTACGGATATTAGAGAAGGCAAAGTTGAAGGAATGGACATTGCATTTGGAATGGAAGGTGATGAGGATTGTTGTGATCCTTACGTTTTAAGTTCAAAACATTGAATTACGGAAGTCTTAGACCTTGTGTTTTCTCTTTGGATTTTCCAGTTTTATAAAGAAATGATAGTCAAGTTTTGATGAGATCCTTCTATTCAAAATATTTAATTAAGCTAATCAATTACCAAAAAAGAACTGAGAAAATTGTTTATTGCTTTAGCAAAGGCATTACTAATTTGCTTATGAAATTGAGTACACTTACGTTTCTTGTCCTTCCCTTGTTTTGATGGCAAGATAACAATTGGCTATCACAAGAGTACAGCAAAGATTTGAAGAGCAAATTATAGAATTTTTTGGCTTATGTTCAAACTTCATTTTGTTTTTAAAGGAGACAGAACATTCTCCTTCAGGGTAGTTAGCGTTCCATGCAGGTGAGGTTTTATATGGTGTGAAAGCCCAACCACCAAAGAAAAATCAGGTCAAAGCAGCAATGACTTACAAAGATTTGCATGTATTTCAGAATTGTACACTGAAATTAACTATAGCAGTTTTTGTATTAAGTGACAAATCCTGCCTTTTTTCACATGTGCAACTCTCACTGACATTACTAGGAGCTGCAGGCATGTATGCAGGACAGAATTTGACCTTAAGTTAGTTCTTTTAAATATATATAAAATAGAATAGAAAGGAAAGTTAAGCAAAACAAAACGTGTTTGTAAACTGCAGCATCTTCTTTACTAACCAATCTGTGCAGAGTGCCCTCTTCGGGCCATGTTCTTGGATCTCACGGCTTCCTTAATACGGTCTACCTCTTGCTGATATCGTTTGCGATCACGAGATGCATTCTCTTTGGCTTCCCTAAGTGCAGACTCCAAAGCTTTAACTCTCTCAGCTGTAGCTCTAAGTCGTTTCTCAAGTTTAGGAAGCTCACAGCGAAGATCTGCATTATCACGTACCAGCTGAGAATAAGCAAAATATCTTAATTTTTCTCTGAAAAACTAATAATTAAACTGTAGCAAGACGAAAGAAACCATAATAGACGGGACAATACTTACTTTGTTGAACGTTTAAACTGAATAAACTACTGTATATACTTGATCATAAGCCGGTTCATTTATAAGCTGATCCCCCAAGATGGATAAGTAAAAATGGAAAAATTTTATGACCCATTCATAAGCCGACCCTATAATTCAGAGGTCAGCAAACTGACTCCCAGGCCATCAGGATAAACCAATGGGGGGCCCAGATGGTTTGTTTACCTCGAGCTTCGGCAGGCATGGAGATAAACCTAAGTAAACAAAAAGTGTCCTGGTGCACCAGCTGATTATCCTGACAGGCTGGGACAGCAATTGGTGGGGAAATTTTTTTTTTTGGGTGAGGGGGGGGAAGAAGCTGGGGGTCAGGGGAGAACCCCTGTGACCACCCCTACATAACTCCACCCCTAGCCCGGGACCCCCACACTCTCCTCATCCCATCCCTTCCCACCTGGGAAGGGTCAGGCGAGGATGTCTCTGGCCTGGCTGGTGTTGCTTCCGCAGGCTGGGCAGCGCGGCCGCAGCCTGCTCCGTGCAGTGTGGCCGGGCTGGGCCAGGCAGCATGGCTCTAGGGGGCGGGGCCAAGTGGCACGGCTGCAGCTGCTTCGCAAGCTAGGGGAGAGCACCACAGCCAGAAGTGGAGAAACTCTGGCCCTGCCTCTTCCCTTCTGGCTCTGCTGGCTGGAATGCCTCTCCTGGCTCCCTCTGTTGGGGGGAGGGGCTGTGTCCTACCTTTCCCTCACTATACCCGCTCATAAGCCAACCCCCTTCTCTGGTGCATCCCTTTTTTACTAAAAAAATTCAGCTTATGAACAAGTATATATGGTAATTAAAACAACAGATATGAGCAGTAAAATTTCCTTTTAAGTATTAAGAGTCAACAGAACTATACCACTTATATAAATATAGACAGACAATACACACCACCATTTAAGTCTAAATTACTGTAAAAACCTTCATAGAATACATTAGTCTATGTATTTAATATTAAAAATTGAAGTTAAAATTTCAGACAAGCAAGCTTCTCTTAAGAGTATGAACGACTATTCCAGGATACAAATATGTACACATGCATTATACCTTTAAAATACATCTTGAACAAGGAACAGTTTTTGAAGTTCTGAAGTTAAATTCATTTAGTCTTAAGTTTTACTATACCTGTTTGTGGACTTTTGTGAGCTGTTCAAGATTATTCTCAAGAAAGGAAATTTTCTGTTTTTGCGCAGCACTGCCTCCCGTATCATCTGAGTCAATTTCTGCACTCTACGGTAACAACAGGAAATAGTGATATATGGGTGTTCAGCTTTCTAATAAAACCAGAACCAAAGGAACTACATTACATTAAATTAGTCAAGCTCACTTACTTACTTCCACATTTAAATAGAGACAAGTCTTGCTATCATGTCATGTTACCTTTTTAACTCTAGTAGCCAGATCTTGAACAAACAGCTTCCGCAGGTTGTGTAGCGTTTGAAGTTCTTTTGCCTAAAACAACAAATAAGCATTTTACAGCTTAGAATTCTTAGCAGGAACAAAAAAGTTACAAGCATTTATTTTAAGTACACATTGTAATTAACTTACCACAGTCTCTTCCAAACCCTTCAAATCTTGTCTTGCTTGTTCTCGTCTGTCTTGCATAACCCTAACAATCAAAGAGAATATATACACACTAGTACAGCATAACTCTAACAATCAAAGAGAATATATACACACTAGTACAGCTAAACATTTATACTTGTGTAAAATACAAATCTTATAAATAATACTTTATGTTCCAAATAGAAAGGAGATTAAGTCCTTAATTATGTAAAGTGCAAAACCACCTTACAATCAGTCACAAATGGCAGAGCATTCAAGAGCCCAAGACTAGAAGAGCAGGGATATTGTGAGAAAAATTGTATACAATTAGTGTTAAAGGGGATTTCAATAAGTAAGTTCAGACAGCTGAGTTATAGAACACCCTAAAACAGCCATATTAACATACCAGAGGTTGAAAACTTCTGATTATAGGTCCAGAGCCATTGCTTCAAAATATCTACTGCTCCTACAAATATTTCTAGCGTTGACTGGTCAAGGAGATAATAGATAGCATATGGGAGCAGGGGGAGTTATTCAATTTGAAAAAACTTTTCATGTTGTTATACTGATTTCTTCCTTTATACATGAGCAGTTCAGATTTCCAATTTCCAAAAAATACAACAGCTTAATGACACCAATCACATTACAGAATCTCTCTCAACATCCTATTTAAGATTCCTTCCTGGGAAATAAGCATCAACTTCATTGTTAAGGCCTCTGGTTTCAGCTTCTTTCAAATTATGAGGCAATTAGAGAGATCAGGCAGGATACTTGGGAAAGGACCCAGGAACTTTATGATGATCAAAAACACAGTGAAGGGTGAAAAGTAGGGAACCAGCACTGGGTTTACGGAGAAAGGAAACAAAACTTTGCAAGTTTTTTTCTGTCTTTAGAACAATTTCCTTCCACCCAGTATCACCAAAAGTCTGAAGTCTAAATTGATTAGGCTATTCTACCACTTCTAATGTTGCAATAGGAAATGCTCATGCGCTCCAGCTGCATTTCAGATCTCATCTGGAGAGAGTCACAGCAAATTTATAAATATGTTTTTGAGTTTGAGACTAAAGATGTTTTACACTGTTAGTATTCAGCATTGTCTTTGGTTTGACAAGGCCATGCACATTTATGGTACTGTACTGTATAAAGTTAAAAATGAAATACATTGGCCTACACTTTAAAATCATTTAATTGTGATAAACACTTCATGCCATCCAAACTTCAATTATAATATGATTCAATTATGCATACTGTATGAGGAACCGCTAGATTAAAGAGATTAATGCTTGATATAATTTGGTTCCAAGTTGCTTTGGGGGTGTGGACATAAAGCAAAGAGTTAGAATGAAGTGACTTTATGGGCCAAAAAATTGTATCCTACCAGAATATAAAACAAAGCTGCATTTTCCTATGGTGTAAGGGTATCTGTTTAAAAATCTTTGACGACTGATAATATTAGATCTTAGACATGCTTTGGCTACCATCACTCAAAAAGGGATTTTGTTTTGGTACTGATCATTGACTGACCAGCAGCTCCCAGACCAACGTAACCAAGTTCATGACTAATCTTCAGGTTTTAGGTATGCAAAATTAAATCTCCTACAAGTTTTCAGGCATGAATAAAAATTTCAGGATCTGTCTTTATGGAGAACTAGAATACAACAGGGTAAAATATGACACCCAGTAAATGTAAATGACACAGTTCAATAAGGCAGTCAATAAAACAATGCATTCCGCTCTCTGGTAATCCTTCCAAATACATGCTCACCAATTTTCTGTAAACTAGAGCATGTTTTGTGTCCCAATCCTCACACAAATCAATAAATTTTTGGACAAAATCCTTAAAAAGATATCCATGAGAGCTCCTCCGACTAGTCGCATTTAGAGAAATTTCTTTTTACATTTATACATCCAATTTTGAGACATCATAACCAATTCCCTTAAACAGTTTATTTAAGTTCCTGAAGAAGTCTATAGAAGATTCAATCTTGCATGTACTGGGCAAACCACTACCCATTTTAAATGTGGCATGTGTGTAATCCAAAATAGTTCTCCCATAAAGAAATGGCATTACAGCCAACTAAAGGTAGCATGTTTAATTTTTTATTTTTTGGGGGGGGGCGGGGGGGAAGTGCCTCAGAATCAGGTCACACTTTCAGACTTTGATTTTTAAAAAGGGGAGGGAGAGAATGGTGAGATGAGAGGAAGAAAAACTATTAAAGATGAGTGAACAATCCTACAAGTAGTAGCCTGTTTCCACTTCAGAACAGTAATGGAATTCTTAAATCACAATAAAATTTCAAGTAACTGTGCTGCCATGGACTATTTTGAAGTGAAGTGGCACAAAACTAATAACACATTCTAATACTGGAGGAATTAACATGACTATGGTAGTGTGGCTGAGCAGCTCTGGAGGCTTTAAATAATATGTAAGGTTAAGATTCTGCCATAGATATTTTTCAGTAAAAGAATTCATGGAAGCCCGCAACCTTGGGAGGCAGAGAGGGAGAAAGAGAGCTGCTGGGGCTTGCAGCTGCTTCAGCCCCACAGGGGCTGACCGCTGCTGCTGACCCAACCAAAGCCACTGCTCTGGTGTCTCCCCACCAGCCAGTTGTTCCACTGGCCCCGGGGCTGGATGGTGGCCAGCTGTTCCGTTGACCCCCGGGTGGCCACCAGTCAGCTGTTCCAGCAGCCATTGCTCCGGCAGCCCGGATTTGACAGCTGCTCCCACCTTGCCTCAGAAGTAGTCTCAGAGGTCCCCAGAAAGCCACAGAACTCGTGACCTCTACTAAAGATATGATTCTGTCACAATGTGCTAAGTAATGAACATCTCTCCCAAACCACTTCAGCTTACCAGTATTTACAATTTTAAGATCCCTAGACACACATTTTCTTGCCTGAAGTATGATCATGAACTTACGTAAGTTCATGCAGTTTTCTGCTTTTCTCCTGATCTGTAGCTCTCAGTTTCTCATGCTCAACTCTAAGACGTTCTTGCTCAAGCATCATCTTCTGATTTTGGCTGGACACAGAAAGTTAGGATTAATATACAAATATAGAGAAACATGATGATACTCCAACAATGCTCCAGGTCTTCATCATTATATGCCATTCTTAACAAAACTAAGCTGAGATAGGATGTGCTCTGCTCCCTTTATTAAAGGATTAAATTTATAATGCAGTCTGAGCATTAGAAATCTTAGCAACTAACCCTTATGAAGGTCTGATGATCTGATAAATGATCAACAAATGAAATGATCATCTGTCAGATGAATGAAATCTTTATCAAAGAATCATGCTCACATTAAACATGTTTACAATGTTGGAAAGAAGGTTTTTTCACTATACCAATAGATGCCTAGTATATTATCTTTATTTTATCCACACTAAAGCTAGGATTTCCAAATTCTAAATTCATTGTTTTTTTCATTACTCATCACTTGTAGAAACCCTGAAAATCAGCACTAACAAACCAGTGTAAAAAAAAAAAAAGAGGATGACATTCTTTCCTTTGTTTTGAGCACAGTACCTCAGGTGACAACAAAAGAGTTATCCTACTCACTACTATGAAGAATGCTTAAAGACTCAACCGAAGAACTAATTAAATTAGAATAATCAAATATTACCCAGAAATTAATATCCTAAGGAATTCAGTAATCTGCTAGGTATATAGGTAAAATAATAATTACCTCAGTAGTCTAAAAACTTAGGTAAAAATCAATAAAATATTTTAACAGCACAACTCTTACTCTTGGAGTTCAGTAATAAGCTTCTCCTTTGCATCAACCTCATCTCTTAGGCTACTAAGTTGCTTTTGATGTGTCTCACGGTGGCTTTGAATCTGCTGCTCAACAGCTTGCTATAGGAAAAAAGAATATTTGTTTTACTATTTAATATATGAAGTTTTATATAAAACTATTAAGGAACAGCAAAATACATTAACTTGCCTTGACTTCATTTGCAGTTTCGACCTTATTTAAGTGCTCCTTCTCCATTTCATGGACTTTTTCTAATGAGAAAATAAAGTTTTCAGTTACAGAGCCTAGTCAATCATAGGAACAACTGTCAGATTTATATTTACACTCTTTCATTTTAAACCTTGAATTAGTTTTTTATATTCAGACAGATTAAGGTGCAGTCTTATATCTGTATCTTAACCCCGTTCTGAATAGTTTTTAGACAAGTGTGTCCAAATATATTATCTCTAACTACTTTGTAATTTAGATATTTTAGAACACACTATATAGCACTAAACTGCTACCTTAATAGGATAAACACTAACCACATATCTTCTCTGATGCCAGTTATGCATAGCCACATTAATGGTTACATACTTAAATATAAAGAAAAATTCAGACCCTGTGCCCGAAGCTGGACTAGTTCTTCATTAAGGGAATCCACAGATTCTTCCAGTTGCCTCCTTTTCTGTTCCACATTCTGAAGATACTCTGTCAGTGACTTGATCTTGGCTTCATGCTTTCAGAATGAAAACAACATTAATTTAAATTTAAACTAGGCATATGAAAATGAAGTTCCATGCAAGACTTAAAATATTAAAAAATTAAAAGGCAAAAAAACCTAATTTGAAAACCAAATGCATACAAATATTCTTTTTCTAGAAAAAGGAATTCTTAACCCAATTCAGGATCAAGACCCTCATAGTATGCCTTGTACACACTATCATAATATTTCAAAAACCTCTGCTCACAGGTAAATACATTGATAGAATGAGAGAAAGGCAGGCTATAGATTTTTATCTTTGTACATCAGGGGGATAAAAAATTGATTTTTTTGGAAAACAATTTTTTTTAAAATTTAAATATTCTATTTACATAATAAGTTTCATTTTTAAAATAAATCTGTTTATAATGAAATCTGAATCTAATGCAAGATTTGTTAAGATCTAAAATCATAATCTCTTAAAATATTAAAACAAAAAAATATGCTGAATCCATGAATATCAAAAACTTTGAGTTAAAGGCCGCTTTTCTCTATAAAGAAAGTCAGGGGGGAAATATCTAGCTTTTGAGGTCAAACTTTATAAATATGGCATAATACATCGTATACTGTTTAAGGGTTTGATCCTTTGAGGGATCCAGGGGCTGTGCTACTTGGTGCAAGAGACTGGCAAAATCATCATAGGCCCTGGAATCTGGCCTCTGACTTCAGGAGACATCATCATGCATCTCATTAGGATCATCCACTCCTGTTTTATAGCTTCTCTCCAAGTGATCTCAAATTATAAATATTTAAGATTCCACTTTCCATTGAAACTTACTCTCCAGCTCATGGACAAACACTGATCTGCCTAATAACTACCAGCCCATGCTTCCTGATGGTTCTTGACACTTCAAGTAAATGACTTGTGGCATGTGTACACAGAGTTACAAACAGAAATCCATTACTCTTAACTGCCTCCCTCGGTCTCCAAACAAATAAAATACTGCAATGCAAAAGCCATGTGGGTTACACAAGCAACAATCCTGGATTGTTATTAGTTCTTGTTTTTCTGGGGGCAGTGATGGCAGAGTTATATAATAAGGGAGAAGTAGCGTACACAACCCAAAGGGAGCAACACTGGTGTCAAAGCAATGAAAAATGCTCCTCAGAATGCAATGACTTTGAAGATGATGATGTGGACATGTTTGAAACAATTTGGATCAACTCATTGGTCAACTTATTGCACCATTCTTAAGCACTGCCTAGCATGTTTTACTATGCTGGAGAATAATAAATTTGACAGTAATCTAAGTTGAGTTTTGGATGGCTTGATTACTTATGAATTTCAAAATGTGTGTTCAAACTATAGTTGATATGTTAGTTTGCTGTGGGAATAGTTATAAATCACATTTTACTGTAACTGCTGAACTTCTGAGACTATTTTTTATTGTGAACATGATCAAACATACTAGGTGCAGATTTCCTGTTTAACAGTAAAGTTTTATTAGGCATTCATGAATTTTAACATTTTAAATTTTTTTCTCCAAGCTGTTTGGTATGTTGCTAGAAATAAAGATTTAAATAGATTTAGATAATACTTATGATTTATTATTTCCCTATAAAGTTGGGTTTACAATAAGTTATACTATTTAAACAGTGGTACAAACAGCTGCAGCAGGATGAATCAATTTACGAATCTCAGTGCACTGTTAAAGCAGTTCACTGAGTAATACTCAGCATGAGTGGGACTTTTATTTTTTTTAAACCATTTTGTTTCAGGGTCCAACTTAGGCAAAGAGTTGTGAACATCCATCTGCAATGTCTACAGCTTCAGAGTCATTTGCTGGTATCACCAGCAGTGCTGCAACTAACAGACACCAGATAGTAAATCACCTGCCTGAAAAAAAAAAAAAAAAAAAGGGGTGGGGAAGGGCTTTCTTTGTCATACAGTAAAATCATGGAAGAATTTATAATCTGGATCAGCAAATTCGAGCAAGACTCCATAGATGAAAAGGATGCATGGTTTATTTATGCATCAAGTTTGTTCTGAACAAGACAAAAGGAGCGAACATTTTATTGACATGGTACAATCAATATGACCAGGCTATACTCAACTCAGTAGAGCAGACATTGCTGGAAGGTTGCTGGATACAGTGAATGAGAAGGAAAATGAACAGTGTGAAAAAAACATTGACAGAAATTTTTTAATTGCAGTCTTCATGGTTTAGCCATGCACACACTGATCCAGTAATATGTGCTGTGTAACACAAGATGTGGTTGTCTATCTTACCAAAACAATTGGTGCAATCAGTAAATGCCCATATATCAGAATACTTAAAGAAAAAAAACACACACAATAAAAGCTGT
This sequence comes from Gopherus flavomarginatus, assembly GCF_025201925.1. Taxonomy (NCBI): domain Eukaryota; kingdom Metazoa; phylum Chordata; order Testudines; family Testudinidae; genus Gopherus; species Gopherus flavomarginatus. The sequence goes on along the minus strand of NC_066618.1, from coordinate 31,074,524 downwards.
AACAAACTGGACAAAAATTCCAGTGTCAAATGCATAACTTTGTCAGAGGCAATGCTGTAAATGTAGCAAAGATGAGAAGAAATCTAGAAGATAATGAAGTGAATCTGAAACTTATAACATGGGGGCCATGCTCATCTGTTGCATCTTTTAGCCAAATATGTAAATACAACTGCAGGAGTAAAGGAAAATGTTGACACAGCAAAATACTTCCGTAACAAACACTTTGCTTCAACTTCACTGAAGAGAATAAGACGATCCAAACTAATTCTCCTCCAAGATGTAGGATTGGAATTTAGTGGATGACTGTTCTGTGCTATTTATTAAGAACTAGCCTATTTTGATGACAATTTGTGAGGAAAATTGTGACAAAACAAATGGAACTATCTAAGCCAAAGTATGGATTTAATATATTTCCAGGCTTTGGACAAACTGCAGAAAGATTGCTGCTGTAATGCTGATGCTGTTGAAATTTGGAAGTGTACTTCAAGAGAAGCTGAAGAAAGAAATGCCCAATAACAAAATTAAATTGCACGCAGTAAGGAAATAGATGGATCAAGCACTTACTACATCTCATTTTCTTGTCAATATTCTCAACCCAAAGTACCAGGGTAGATACCTAAGTGCTGGAGAAGATGCTGCTGTAACACGAGCACCAACCAATCATGGCAAACCTATCAAATTTCAGGAGTGGAGGTGAACCACTCAAACAGTACATGTTTGCTGATGATGTTTTAAAGAAAGTCATACCAATGAACTGATGGACATGTGTAGAAACAGACATTGTTGAAATGCTAACCCAGCTTTTGACAGAACTAGCTGCTTCTGCAGGCACAGAAGGAATATTTTCTTCATTTAGACTAATTCAAAGTTAACAAATTGATTGGGAGTTGAAAAAGCAGTCTATGACTAAAAATGAGGAGGGAGGGGATGATATTTACTGTTTTAAAAGTCTGTAGGACAGCCTATATAACTCAGGAGACTGCTGTCTCATTTTCAAGAGACTTAGGTGAGTAGGAACTTCAACTCCATTCACTTTTACTAAGGCATATTTGAAAAAAATTTCCCCAGCAGACCTGAAACAGTTTAATTCACTGACTCTTGTTAATACCTCTGTTTCTTTAAATAAATCACTTAGTTGTAAATGTGAAACATGTTTTGATAAGTTTATGTATCCAAAACATTTAAGGTTATTTTGTTTAATAAAAATAAATGTTATATGTGGTTATGTGTGTTTGTTTAAATACCAGTTACCATCCTAATGCAGCTTTACACACATCAGCAAAGAGTTAATTATCCAGTAAATTAATATTTCAGTCACCATTTTCTAACATACTTCAAATGTATAATTAATAAGAATCTGAAAATATTAAGCTATATAGTTGCTTAAATAAATGTATATAGTTATAGTGCAGCTTCCCTAGGTGTCAAAAAGATGTACCAAATCTAGTGTGAAGGCTCTATTTAGCTGTAAATCAACATGTTTTAATGGTTAGATCAACCAATGAGAATGCACCTGTCCTCAGAAAATAACTGAAGTATAAATGCAAAAGTTGATTCAAAATGATGATTTAAAATTGCCCTGATTTAAATCAATCCACCCTGTTGCACTTGAGGATCTATCTATCCAGAAATGGAAAGCTGCTTGCACTATAAGATGGAGATAAAGTCATACCAGTCACACACAGAAAAGAATTAGGGAAACAGCCAGATTATTACAAATGGACAGCTAATTTGAAAATTTTGAAAAGGGGAGCGAAAAAAAGAGCAGTTCTACTGTGATAACCTCCTCATACTGTGTCTACACTCTGATGCCTTGCCTTCCCTCCTTTCAATTGGTGTTTAAACTGGCTGTCTCCTCAGAGCACTTCAGAAAAAGTGACTGCTTTTGCAAGCTTTGAGAAATTATTTGTATGCAACACTTCTCCAACAGCAAAAAAAGTCAACAAGTCACAAAAAAGTTAAGATTAACCCAGTATAAGAATGTTGTTTCAGTGTTAAATATAAAATTATGGAAATGGACATTTAAGTCTAGGAACCTATATTGGGGTTTTAAGACATATGAAACCACTCAACTGTGCTCTTATGGTTGACAGGAAGCATTAAGTCCCCTTGGTGTCTATAGTTCTCAGTGCACTTTGTATCGGGAATGAAAAAATGTTTTAAGATCTTATACACTTTAATGTATTGCTGATATTAAAAACAGGTTGATGAATACAACATTAAAACAGTTTGAAGAAACAGATGTCTGACTTTTCTTGTTCTGCAAAAAGAAGTTCAGATCAAAACCTCTGAATTACTATTTTCAAAATCTGACCTGAAAAAGACTTCTGTGTAAGCTTGAAAGCTTGTCTCTCACCAATAGAAGCTAGTTCAATAAAAAGATATTACTGCATCCACCTTGTCTGTCTATTTTCAAAATTGTATGCTATAGGTTAAGTGAGAGTAACCTAGCTACTGACCAGTAACTAGATAAACATAAGAATCATGTTTCAGAAGTGACTTGAATTACCAAAGCTAGAGTAATGCAACATTTACCTGTGAGATAAGAAGCTGACAAGCTGCCAGCTCCTTTTCATTTTCTTCTATTTTTTTATTGCTTTCAGTTTGAGTGCTTTCTAACTGCTTGCAGCGTTTTACCATTGTTTTCACTTCTGATTTCATTTTGCTAATGTATAGTCTTGCAACTGTGAATTCTTCATCTATCATGCCAGTTCCTTCAGGTTGCTGAAAGAAATACAGAATTTGAAAGGTTTAAGTGATCAAAAAAATAATTAACATTCATATTAAATATGGGATGCGGCAGCTCAAAGTGCAATCAGAAAAAAGTAGTACCTAGTCTCTAGTACACAGTCATGGCACTGCTATTCTATTTCAGACTATGTTTATGGTAGCCACAGGTACTACTATTTTTCATTTTCACACACAACTTTACCCCAGCTGCTTCCCACTAGAAAGGCTAGTATAAGTCATACTTACTTTTTTCCCCCAATCAAGAAATTCTGACTTGTGTTTGCTAAGTTGTAGGTCACTGCAAGTGTTTACAGGTCAGCGACAAACTCTTCAAAATAATTTAGTTTTTTAGTCTATTTGGGATTTTTCTAAGTGAACATGTGAGCGTTTGAAAAGAAACTGTCTGAAGTGGAAAATAAAGTCGTCTTACACCCACAGGGAAAGTATAGGCAGCTGTAGTATCTTCTATATATGGCTTATTAGTTAACTTAATTACTCTGGAAGGAACAGCTATTCTAGAAGTAAAAGCAACCATTTCCAGTCAGTGCTCAGTCTCTCCTAGAGCAGGTACCATCAACTGTGCCAATTACATCTGGTGATTTAGCCATGTGGACTGAAGTGACTTAAGCTGAGGAATGTTTGCACTGTATTTGCATAGTTAGACTAAACCGCTCTCAGACTTTGTACGCTATGCCTTATTATAAATAAGTCAGCTATAAACACTGTATTAGCGGTAAAAGGCAAATACTAGCACTTGGGTACTCTTTATCCTCTCTCAGAATCTTACAGGAAGACATGTACATGGTTACAGGTGTTATAAATTACCTTAGTTATTAAATCTTTATAACACTGAAAAGACCTAAACATGAATGAATGTATGTATCATTTTACATTTGTGACAGTTCCTCTTTACCTTTGCGTCATTATTTCCTACTGCAATTCCTATTTCTGCAAGATCTTTTAATAAGGAGGCCATCATCTCTGTTGCCCGTTTTTTCTGGTGGTTGGTCATTTCTTTAAGTTTCTGAAGCTCTGCATCTATACTGGCTAAAATTACCTAGAACAGGGATGAAAGTGTAAAATTAGATTTTATCAGTTTCAATCTTTACATGGGAATATTTTTCTTCTTGTTTTTCATCCAGCAACCTCAAAATTAATTTTCTATTTTTTATTTAGACATTAGAAAATCTTGTCCCTCCATTAAAGTGCCTCAATCTGGTAACTACATTATGTTTTAAAAGTAAGGGTTAAAAACCTGCAAGCACTGTAGAGTAGCATAATATGCAAAACAAAAAGTTTCAACAACGAATAGTATTTCACCAAAACTCCTGGAGTTCTTTTCTGAAAGACACAAAGCCCTTCAGCACACAATACATAATCCTGCAACTCTGCCAATGATTCTGCCAACACCCTAGAAGAGCATTTATGGTTACATTTACCAATGTGTGACAGCACAGGGGTTTCTCATAAAGACATTAAAATGTGACCCATCCTTATCTGCTTTCTCTCATAGTAAGACATACATTCATCACTATGTATGTTTTGCTAGTAGGACAATTTAGATGTTTATCTGCTGTCCTCTGCACAGAAGCAGATTACATCAATTTCAGTCCATTCCTGCCTAGAGCTTTCTGAACAGATGTAGCTGTGGGAGACGTTTCAAAGTTGTCTTTTTTGCAGTGCCATTAATTCTAGAGCAGACATTCACAATAAAGCTATGACAATTTACACAGACTGACGATGGGCCCATCCATGTGCAACCAACAGCTAACTCTAAATCCAGGGTTAGACTTAAATTGAAGAAGCCACTTTATGCCAATACCAGCTGCCAAACAGAACATACTTCTTCGTTGTTCTCCAACGTTAATTTTGACAAAGTCATCCGAAGCACATTTAGGTTCAGCATCAGAAATCTATACCAAAATACTGCTTTTTCTATAGATGGAGGTAGACAGATACTGGATAAATGACCCTAAGAGAACAGAAGGTTGTTCTAGTTTCCTTAGTCTGAGTGACTCCATTTTTTCCATTCTCACAAACGTTTGCTGCCAGGTTCTTTACCTTCTGCTGAGTATCAATACAAAGGCTTGATGAACGCAGCCATACATGCCTGCAAGGATCAATGATAAATACTTATCACTATCACCTCAATCACCACAAATAACAAAGATATCAATGCATTATCAAGGGAACCTTGCACCTGACGCGTGGTCATGTCCACACTGTAGCATGTTAGTTTGTGAATTCTTTAAACAAAGGTGGAACTTCTCCAGTTTGCTGATATTTTAGCAGGAAAGACAGTCTGAACGAATGTTGCCAACATTGCTCGCTCTTATCTTGCATCCAAAGGCATCTTGGTATTCTGAATCATGGCTAGGGAATACTGTACCATAGGCACAGTGGGAAGAACAGCCTATGATGTCCTAAATCCAAATGGTACTTTCTACAGTTGAGTGTTCTGCCATATTTTACCAACTGATACAGAGTTCAGTGTAAGGGCCCTTTCTGTTGGAAGTATCTCTGTTCTTGGTACTGTAATACCAAAGCTCTTGGGCTTTCCTGGACAGTCTCCATCTCAAATGGGATGGCTATAGCTACCGTTACAACAAAAAACAGAAAGCTGGATCATCCCGAGGGAAACTGGCAGTTCTTGCCTTTCTGAACAGTAAACAAATTTCCAACATTCCTGTTCCTTAGCAGCATTCACTTCATCCCATACAAACATCAGTTTGCTGTAATAACTAGCAGCATAGTGGCTGCACTGGCAGCAACATATACTGTTTACAAAGAGGACAACAATGTGATCAAGATAATGGCGTTTATGGTTCCAAGACTCAGTGCATGGGTACCAAAGCCAATGTACCCAGGTATTCCAGGATGTAGAGGACACTGACCATTACAGCTGCTAGGCCAGTGCTTCAGTGCAAAGATCAGGAACACCGTCAAAAGGCCTATCCTGAAGTGACCAGAAATTTTTGGTTTCTGAAGTTAAGAGCAGAGTACGTTACAAACCAAGCATGGTCTACTCTCAAAGATCAAGATGGACAGTGGTGACATCTTACTCAATAAAGCAGATTCAAGCACCTGAGGAATCAAAGCCTTGACAGAGCAGCAGAAGTAGTGCATGGGATCCAGCTAGGTGTTTTACAATGATGAGAATGACACCAGCACCTACCTTATTGGATTTATGGCACCAATACAAAGTCTCAAATCACAAAGTCTCAAATCACTTTTAAATCTTAAGACTGGTTTTTGAAAAGGACTTGGCTAAAGAACTGTACGAAACCAGAGGAACTTTCAGGTGTGTTCACTGGATCATGGCTACTACTGTTTACATATCCCACAGTCAATCATGGGTGTTTCTGAAGAATGTCACCTGTGAATCATACCATTCTATGACAGACAAGTTAAAATTGCACTCTACACACACTTAAAAGGCTCTGGCAAAAACTATTAAAAAAAAAAGGTGGAGGAGGAAGCTACACAGAGGAGACTATTTACTACTTCTAGTAAAAATGTGAGGCCTATCCTTGTTGCTAAAGAATGATTTACTAAGATTAGAACAAAGCTTGGAATGCAAATAGTACACTTGTATTAAGGCAAGTTTCAGAAGCCCAATAATGTTCCAATGAAGTTGGGATTAATAAACTCAACATCAACTGCACATGTTGAGACTCTCTGGACCTCAAAGTAGTACCATGAAACCCCCATATTCACCACTGTCATATGATTATGATATGTTTTGTACAATCCATACTGGTGAGATCTCATTTTATATCCTGTTGGATTGTATGTACTTCATTGTATGTGAAGTTATGAATTATTGCCATATGTGTTACTGAAATATGTTGGGAGACATCCATAGCTGGCCTTTCAGTAGGAACAAAAGGAGCAACTATCACTGGCCAGACAGAGGTTGCTGGCCAATCAAGAAAAATCCACTCTCTCTCAGAGGCTTCTCAGTGAGGACAGCCTAATCCTCACAGCAAGGATCTTTCCAGCAGCTGGAAGAAAGTATAAAAGAGGGACAGTGATGTCATCACTTGGCCTCTCTTTCCCCATCTCAAAACCTGGAAGGTCATCTGAAAGACAAAGACTTTCCAGCCTGGGACCAATCTCCCCAGCTCAAAGGGCATCCAGCCTGTGTACTGAGAACTGTGAGCTGACTGCACGCTCTCTTAGGGTGAGAGACTGATTCAAATCCTGCTTAGTCTGTTAAAGTTAAAAATAAATACACACTCTAAATTCTATTTCTTATGTAATCAATTTTGATCTATATACCTGCTACTTATAATCAGTTAAAAATCTCTGTAATTAATAAATCTGTTTTTATATTTTACCTGAACAGTGTGTTTTTGGTTGAAGTCCTTGGGGAATCTGAGCTCAGATTACAAAGGCTGGTGAATGTCCACTTTCCTTTGACAAAGTGGCAAACTAATTAATGAGCTTGCACTGTCCAAGTGAGTCTTGAGCAATGTAAGACTGTAAATTTCCAGGGTGCAAGGCTGGAGTGATTTGCTGGTGGCTCTCTCTCATGATTCATGAGTGGCTCGGGGAGCATTCATGTAATTTAGCTGGGTGTGAGACTCCACATGCTGATAGTTGAGTGATCACAGCACCTCTTTTGATCACAGGAGTTTTGCTGCTTGTCATGGGCATAGCTTTTTGAGAGAGAGTCCAGGCTGGAGAGTCAAGGGGCAACAGCAGTCCCACAGTTCCAGGTTGTACCCCAAGTATCCCCCAAGGGAGGCCTGAAACCAATTATCCCAATTTTGGCACAAACATGCCCAGAAGAGACAAGCCTGTCACTGACAAAGGGACACCAGTTGTCAAAACCCTGTTTGAACAAAATGTATACCCGAAACAAAAAAATTTCACTGGGGTATATGCAGCAATGTCCTGACATCTCACACCGAGTTAAGAAAAACTAGTGATCAGAGGATCCCACGCCTAAGAAACTTTTTTGTTAACTATAATCAGAAACTAAGTCTCTAAATACAGACTGAAATTAGCAGATTCCCAGGCAAGAGGGATGCCACAGGCCTGCTGCTGAGCCCAACAGTTTAGGATAACTACTGGAACTCCCAAGCTGGAATCCTGGAGTTGGGTTCTTTGGAGAAGTGAGAATTTAAAAATATTTTTGTGCTGGTTCTAGATTGATCATTTATACTGTCTTCATACTACTCAAGTTTGATAAAATCCATCTAAAAAAAGATGGAGAAGCACTTTCTTCTAAAATTGTTCCAGTGTCAAATCCTAATTTACCAGCATTCTCGTTCTTAAAGTATCTGCTATCCACTCAACCTAGAATGTTTGGAGGGACAAAAAGATGGGCACAATGGTAGATACTAATTGCTATTTCAAATAAGGCCCAAACAGCTTTAGGTTGCTGATAGTCAACAAATACTACCTCTTATGTACACCTAGTCACCATAGCAGAGAGTTGAGAACAAGTCCCTCAAGCTAGTATCCGGTTATTTACTCACTGGCACAGCAAGGAAGTGAAATGTAAATAAAGAAAGTCAGCACAGAGAAAGAAAATTCCCCAGGCTGGAGATCAGCTTACAGAACTAAAATGTTTCATGCAAATGAAGATCTAGTTTGGTATCACAAAATGCTTTTTTAATTAAGAAACTCTGCAACTGGTTGGTAAGGAAACAAATGGAAACATCTATATTGCCTGTATGAAACCACACCATTTTTATGTAAGCAATGAACACACACAGAAAATTGTGTGTTACCAGTGTGATGGAAGCAAAGGTAAAATTCATCCTAAACACAAACAGAGTAGTTCTGGAAACTTAATCAGTAAGAAAAATATTTTACCTGGGTAATAGTTTTGAAAAGTATTGAAAGAATCCAAAGGAAAGAGGATTAAGTAGATTTTTTTTTTTTGGATGAATTCAAAACCTGACAAACATTAGAACTTCTGAAGCAGCTCAAACAGAAGAAAGTATAGAGCGGAATCTTTCTCCACCTTTTGGTTGGTAATATACCGCTAACACCTGGACTAGGACAGAACAGACCCACAGAATGAGACTTGGACACCAAGAGTCCAAGGCAGGCAGGCACTTCTCTCATCAATAATACAGTAACTGCCTACTTATCACCCTTCAAGTGCTACCAGCAGTTAAGGGTGGAAAGTTTTAATTGCCTACTGCATTAACGTATTGAGAGTCAAACACCTATCTCTGCTCACTTTAGGAAACAGAACTGACTGTACAACCTGCTGCTACAGTGACGTAACAGGATTTTGAAACCACTCCCCCAGGCAAATTGCAAAAATTAGCAGCTATGGAATAACTCCTCAGAAGGGCAACTCCAAGCCGAGGCTCCACAAGGGAAATCTGAGTGGCAGATATAAATTGCATTTTCTATCTTTCCCATTAACTAGGATTTGTTGTGCAAGGTACATATCACATTAATATTTGCCAAAATCTGATTTAGATAATCAAATCAGAACTATTACAATTCCACATCAGAAATACATAAAGCTAAATTTCATGTTTTAACACTCAAAAAAGCCATTTAAAAGAGACAACATATGTAAGCAGTTGAAAAAACATGTTTCCCAATAACAAAAAAATTACATTACAGACATTTAGTAATTCCCTGCCCTGATTTCCTACCGATTTCTGATTGAGTTCATCACTAAGCAGCTCATACTCCTTTGCTTTGTCTTCTACTTCCTGAGATTTCTGATCATAGTTGACAGCAAGTTCCTCAAGGGCTTGTAGCACCTCTTTTACTTCTTCTTTAGAGGCATCATTTTCAGCCTGGAGGCGATTCAGCTCAGCTTGCATATTGTCTTGGTCCCGCCTGGTAGATGCTAGAAGCTACAAGAGTGATAAAAAAGTAATAAAACACAAGTTGTCACTTCCATGACATTAAGAAATGCAAGTGGGAGCCCAAATGTACTGAACAGTTTCTCCTAGAGTATAAAGCCTTATTTATTTAGAATTTGTACATGGTCTACCATCACAAAATAGCAATCCCTGAACTTATCCTCAGTACAACTGTATTTTAAGAAACGGATGGTTAAACTATTTGTCAAGGATAGTAGATAAAGCTCATGTTGTATATTTCAATATCTGGTCTAACTGACAAGATCTGCATTTTTATTTACAGTTAACTATTAGTCAAAACCTGGGGGGTGGGGTAGGGAAGAGAGGGAAGGCTTGAAAATCATATAGCAGATCTTCCTGGTGAACTTTAAAGAAGTCGTTAATCATTAGTTTAATTAGAATGTTCTAAACTCCCAATTGACTTAAACGTGGCCAGTACTTCACTGTCTCTGTATTTTAATATTTCATTACTGAATAGGTACATGACCAAGCAGAATGGAGAGTTTTCAAAATATTGAAAAACCAGAGCCGAAACCATTTTCTGAAGTATGGTCAAAGTTGTATATGCTCAGGCCTTGTCTACACTACACAGATTTGTCAACAAAAGTCAGCTTTCATCGACAAAACAGTGGAGGTGTACACACTACAATGTTCCTCCCGCTGGTTTAACATTCCTGCTATGCCAGCAAAATAAAATCACCTCGAAGAGAGGTGCAGAGTTTTTTGTGACAAAAGGCAGATCAACGCAGTGTAGTGTAGACACTGTGCTTGCTTATGCTGCTCTAACTGGCTTCCGGGAGGTGTCCCACAATGCCCATCATGACTGCTCTAGTCAGCAGTTTGAACTCTGCGCCCTGAAGAAACACAGGCATGCACCCCTCCCTTGTTTAATGGATTGAGAATTTTTGTAATTCCTCTTCGCTCAGCATGGACAGTTAACACAGGACCTTTCCAGCTGACCTTGCTGGCTTTTCACAGTAGATGCACTCCTGCATGGAGTACACCAGAGCTGAAGCACTTAGAAGAGAGGAAAGTGATCAGGAACAGTCAGCATGGATTCACCAAGGGCAAGTCATGCCTGACTAACCTAATTGCCTTCTATGAGGAGATAACTGGGTCTATGGATGAGGGGAAAGCAGTGGATGTGTTATTCCTTGACTTTAGCAAAGCTTTTGATACAGTCTCCCACAGTATTCTTTCCAGCAATTAAAGAAGTATGGGCTGGACGATTGGACTATAAGGTGGATAGAAAGCTGGCCAGATCGTCGGGCTCAACGGGTAGTGATCAATGGCTCCATGTTCAGTTGGCAGCCAGTTTCAAGTGGAGTGCCCCAGGGGTCGGTCTTGGGGCCGGTTTTGTTCACTATCTTCATTAATGATCTGGAGGATGGCGTGGACTGCACTCTCAGCAAGTTTGCAGATGACACTAAACTTGGAGGAGTGGTAGATACACTGGAGAGTAGGGACAGGATACAGAGGGACCTAGACAAATTAGAGGACTGGGCCAAAAGAAACCTGATGAGGTTCAACAAGGACAAGTGCAGAGTCTTGCACTTAGGACGGAAGAATCCCATTCACTGTTACAGACTAGGGACTGAATGGCTAGGAAGCAGTTCTGTAGAAAAGGACCTGGGTTTACAGTGGATGAAAAGCTGGATATGAGTCAACAGTGTGCCCTTGTTGCCATGAAGGCTAATGGCATTCTGGGCTGTTTAAGTAGGGGCATTGCCAGCAGATCGAGGGATGTGATCATTCCCCTTTATTCGACATTGGTAAGGCCTCATCTGGAGTAGTGTGTCCAGTTTTGGGCCCCACACTACAAGATGGATGTGGAAAAATTGGAAAGAGTCCAGCGGAGGGAAACAAAAATGATTAGGGGACTGGAGCACATGACTTATGAGGAGAGGCTGAGAACTGGGATTGTTTAGTCTGTAGAAGAGAAGAATGAGGCAGGAATTGATAGCTGCTTTCAACTGCCTGAAAGGGGGTTCCAAAGAGGATGGATCTAGACTGTTCTCAGTGGTAGCAGATGACAGAACAAGGAGTAATGGTCTCAAGTTGCAGTGGGGGAGGTTTAGGTTGGATATTAGGAAAAACTTTTACACTTAAGAGTGGTGAAACACTGGAATGGGTTACCTAGGGAGATAGTAGAATCTCCTTCCTTAGGAGTTTTTAAGGTCAGGCTTGACAAAGTCCTGGCTGGGATGATTTAGTTGGGAATTGGTCCTGTTTTGAGCAGGGGGTTGGACTAGATGACCTCCTGAGGTCCCTTCCAACCCTGATATTCTATGATTCCATGATTCTGTGATTCTATGTTGGATCTTCTGAGTCTGTGGGGAGAGGAGGCTGTGCAGCTGCAGCTTTGTTTCAGCCATAAGAACTTTGATACCTACAGCCTGATTGCTAGTGGGATGCAGGAGAGGGGGCATGATATCAGCAGTGCCATGATAAGATCGATGTGCTGAGACAGACATACCAGAAGGCAAGGGAGGCCAACCGTCGCTCTGGTGCAGTGAAGACGACATGCAGCTTTTACAAGGAGCTGCACATCATCCTTGGCAGCGACCCCACTTCAACCACCAAAAACCCCCAAAGATACTTCGGGAGGACTTGAGGCAGCGGACAGCAGAGTCAACCCTAAAGATGAAGTGGTAAAGTGATAGACGAGGAAGTGGAGTTGGAGGAGGCTGTGGAACACATCACAGGATTATCCAGTGGCGTGGTAAGTCAGGGCCTCTTTTTGACTCCAGAGAGGTCCAGCCAGTCCCATCACTCCAGCCCTGGAGTTTCTGAAGCAAGAGATGCGAGCTCCAGTAAGCGTCCATTTTGCTTTGATACAGCACAGTGAGAGGAACTGAGCTCATGTACTTTGTTATATGGTAGACGAGGGATAAGGCACAGAAATTAATAAACTTCTACGCAGCGCGGGCCCAGCGGAGAAGTTCTTTAATGTACACCAGCATGTCCCGAGAATCTGAGATAGCGATCTCTAGGAAATTTTTCTGTAGGTATTCTGCAATTCTCTGCTGAAAGTTCCTTGGCAGAGCTGCCTTGTTTCTCCCCCCACTGTAGGAAACTGCCACGCCAACCGGAAATTATTTCCGCAGGGATCAGAGCAGCACACTGGCGAGCAGCATAAAGGCTCTGTCTGAAGCCGCATGCATGCAGGAGATGCATCCTGGGTTACCCTTAGGAGTAAGATATTGGGTTTGATTATGCATGTAGTGACCCTCCTTGCAAACCACCCAGACCCTTTTTCCCTTCTTGCTCATTCCCCAACCCCCCCCAAATCAAACTCACCACATTTGAGGCTCTCACCAAGCTGTGTGCTAGCAAAGGGACAGTGAGAAAGAGGTGTGTACAACTTTTGTGATTCATGGCTTTGAGTGAATTCACAATACTGTCTCTGTTAATTGTTTCTTTGGTTTCTGCAGATATGCCCTTGAGGATCCATTCCTCCACATAAGCAGAGCACCTCAATCAGATAAGGTTGCAAACCAGAAGGAGTAAGGAAGATATGTTTCACAAAGTGCTGCAATTAACAGATGCAGCATATAAATAAACAAGAGCATGGAGGGAGACAATTAAGACTCAGGCTGGGTAGCCTGGAAAGGACACAGGCGCAGGAGCGGATGATAAAGCTACTGGAGGGCCAGAGATGCTGAAGTCCACTTTTAGCCTGCAATCAGAGCATATTCATGCATGACACCCCCTGCAGCCAATACAGAACTTCATGCCATGTCCTCCCCAAACTCCCCCACCACATTCCTCACATGTTCCCAGTCCCTCGCAGTACCCCATGCACTCCAAGGACTGGTTTCACAATGAAAGCTGCAGTTATATGCAGCTGTGTGAGCCGAAACCGAGAGACATTTCCTCATTACCATGTCCCATTTGACAAAATTTGGGTGTTTCATCCTATTATCAAATGTTAGTCTTTGAAATAAAATGAGTCTATTTGTTTCACACATGTTAGTCGGTGCTAACATTTAAACACAGTGGCTATTGGCAGGAATATTTGCTTAGTACAATTAAAGCTCAGGAAGCAAGCACTAAAGGGATTGTTCAGGGTGGCAAGTAAATATTGTCTGGTAGAATGCATCACATAAAGACACGTTACAGCGAATCATTGTCAAAATGCTTCTTCAAAGCCTCCCTAATTCAAATAGCCCCCTCCCTGCTGTGCCCCTCTAATTGCCCGGATATGTAGCAGCTCCAAATCAGTAGCCAGCTGATCTACCTCAGCGCTCCATCCCAGGGAAACTTTTCTCCCTTCGCTTCGCAAATGTTATGCAGAGGATAGTCAACTGAAAATGATCAACCTGCCAAAAAGGCAGCACCAGCAATCTTTTAATTGGCAAAGTCACATTCAGTGGTCATTCGGCACCTGTTGAACCGCTCCTTGCTGCTGTATAGATTCCTGGTGTAAGGCTTCAAGAACCACGAGAGAGATGGGTAGACGGGGTCTCTCAGGATCACTATGGACATTTCGATATCCCCCATTTGAATCGTCTGGTCAGGAAAGAAAGTCCCACTGTGTAGTTTTCTATATAGTCCAGTATTCCTAAAGACGTGTGCATCATGCACCTTTCCTGACCACTCCACATGGATGTCAGTGAAACAGCCTTGGTGATCCACAGTGGAGAAGTAGCCCTTCCACTTCATGTACTCCGCTGAAAGATAGTCTGGGGCCCAAATTGGGATATTTGTTCTATACATTGCCCTGCTGCAGTGAGGGAATGCCATTGCCTCACAGCCTCCACTATTTCCTGCACATTACCGAGAGTCACAGTCCTTCATAGCAGGTGGTGATTAATGACCCTGCACACTTGCATCACTGCAGCTCCTACACTGGACTTTCCAATGCCAAACTGATTCATGACTGACCAGTAGCAGTCTGGTGTTGCAAGCTTCCACACGGTGATCACCACTCGCTTTTCCATAGTGAGGACAGCTCTCATTCTGGTGTCCTTGTGCTGCAGTACTAGGGTGAGATCCGCACACAGTTCCAGGAAGGTGGATCTGTGCATCTGAAAGTTCTGCAGCCACGGCTTGTCATCCCATACTTGCATCACGATGTGATACCACCACTCAGTGCTTGTTTCCTGAGCTCAGTACTGACGGTCCACTGTGTGCAGCTGCTCAATGAATGACAGCAGCAATCTTGAATTATTTCTTTCCATGGCAGGCAGCAGGGCAGGCACCACTGGTTCACAGCTCATGAAATACTGCAGAATCAACCACATTGTGTTCATAATGTTCATCACCAAACTGGTCAGCAGTTCAGGATCCATGCTTTCAGGCAAAGATGGTGGGTGCACAGTTAACAAGGGCTGTTGAAAAACAGCGCAAAACGAGCACTCACTGTGGACACATTCCGCCAATCCAAGGAGTGTTGTGTGGACATGCACAACTGATGTAATTAAAGTGGCTTCTGATCATCGACATAACTTAAGTCCCTCTTCCTCATCCCCAGATGAGGCAGTTGCAGTGAAGCCTATTTCGTCAGCCTGGGACAATTATAAGACTCATCAGGAGTTGTTGAGGAGGATGGCTATGGCCTAGATATCCAATCAGAGGAGGTACAGGAAAAATCTCTCAAACTGGTGGACATTTTGACATCTGTGGCTCCAGCCTGAATAGCTCTAATTTAAGTCACTATAACTCTGTAGTGCACACATGGCTTCAGACAAATATTGAAAATGAAATAAATCTATTTTCTTATATAGGAGAGCCAGGCAAGGTTGCCCACGCTTCCCTTTTGTTTTCTCTAGCAATGGAATCATTTGCATCTACAATTATAAATAATTCAGTGACTTTGTACGGAGATTAGATATTAATATTACCTAACCTAAAAATCTGTCAAAAATAACAAACAAAAGGATCTGGTAAAGCTTTTCTTTTTAAATAAATTATACAAAATTAAATACTTTTGGTTGGCATTACACAGCAAGAGCAGATTCATATACAGTTAATAAAAAGAAAACATTATGTCCAATACTTCCAGCAAACCTAGATAAGAGGATAACTGTATACAAATTATGATGTCACAACTCAATGCCTTGGTAAAACTGAATAGTTTTGTGATCAAAATACGGTGGTGATTAAAATGAACACTACTTAAGAGGGTTTTTTCCTCCATTTCATATTCTTTCTACAGAGGAATGCAAGTATTTTGAAACTTCTAAAGAATGAGACTTCTTGATACCCATGGAAAAGGTGGGGAAGATCTACTGCGCCAAAACTCTTAACGGACACATTAAATTGGTAAAGGGGTTTGTGAATCTGTAGTTACTGACTGGCCAAAGTACATCAAACTGGGAGCTCTGGATAGACATTGAACAGTTAGATTCTGACTTTAAAACTAGGGAAGGATTATGATGTGGTAAATGAATAAACCAGTTTCTTTATATAATCATCCTACTTTCAGTTAACTGAAAAGTTAGTTATAACTTTAAGGTGTTTTTTTTTCCTGCATTATCCTCTTTTTTTAATCAAATGAAAAACCCCAAATAAAATACACAATAGTGAAACTCACCTCTTCCTGATCCAACATTTGTGTCTTCAACTTTTCTACTAATTGGCTCTGCTGATTGATTTCTTCATCCTGCAATTAAAACCAGCAATCCATTGAACAGTTTGAACACACAAAAATCTCAAATACACATTAGAAAATCAGTTGTTCATCAACCTTTCCATTTTTGGAAACAAATCAAACTAAATACAATACCGATGATTCATGGATTCAAAAGTGATATAAAAAAATACAGGCGGCTTCTAGCTTTAGATGCATTTGTAGTAATTTACTTTGAACCCAAGAGCAAAATCCTACCCCTTTGTTATGTCACAATGTCTTCTCCAAGTTCAAGAACTAGGACATGTGCCTGCTGTAACTTCCAAGTAACCTGCTTAGGATGAAAATTCTCCTGACTTTAGATAAATTTATTACTTCAAGAAATTTAGTACCGTAATATTATTTAAATGTTAGAGAAATGTAACCAAATGTCATATTTTGTAAAATATAATAATGGACAAAATAAGCAACATCTCTCAGCTTTTCCAAAACATATTACTCAAATGTCAGTTTAATTGCATATTACCTCCCCGTCCCCCGACCTTTAGTATTGTATTATCACAGACATCCAACTATCAAGGAGCATTTCAACTAGTTGAATGCAGAACATTCTTCGAGACCACTCAACTCTACTCTGCCTACATCAGACTCCATTTTCATCTATTTCCTATGAGCTGCCCACTTTGCTTTGTTCTTTCTATCCTTTCAATCTCTGCCCCCACCTGTTGAAATTGACAAGGAGAATGCCAATTAGTCCCAAATGAGGTGATTGTTTCTGTTGTGTTTAATCCATGGGAACTGCAATCAGACCATGTTATACGGATTGAGAACACCCACCACGCTCATTTGTACTAACAAATGAAGATTTGTCTGAATTAAAGATCAACTACTGTAGCTCCAAACATGCTTACTAAGAGATTTTATATTTAACAAGAACATACCTTGTCATCAAGTTGTTTGTATAATTTAGTGATTTCTTCATCACACTTTCTTCTTTCAGCATCAGTAAAATTACCAGTCACTCCGATTGTAGCAGCTGGTTTATCATTATTGATAGCAACATCCTTATCCACTGCAAAAGCTTCCAAGTTGGCTTTCTCTTTGTCAAACTGCTCATCAACTGGAACAACCTCCCCTTAATTAAAAGATTTTATAAATATGTTCTCTTATCACAGTTACTTTAGAAATGTCTTTCAAAGCGAGGTATCCGTGAGAGGTTATATATGAGATAGTCCGTAGTTATGACAGGTACTAGTTAAATGGTAAATAAAATATTCCAGAGAGTTTAAGGCCCTGTGATATACAGGAAATCAGACTTGATGAGCGAATGGTGTTTTTTGGCCTTAAATTTCACCTAGTTATTATTCCAGTTAATTACTGAGTCTAATAACTTGTATGCTTGAGTAACCACAATTTGTTTGACTAAAGCATAACTTCTAGGAAAGGATCTAGCTTTCATCTGAAAGACTGAGAATTCACGATTTCCCTTGATAGTTTAATCCAGTTGTTAAATCACCCTCACTTAAAAACTTAGGTCTTATTTCTGCTTCAGCTTCTAGTTTGAATCATGTTATGCCTTTCTCTGGTAAATTAAAGAGCTCTTTAGTATCTAGCATTTCTCCCTGTGAAGGTACTTACACCCTGTAATCAAATCACCTCTCGATCTTCTTTTTGACAAGATAAATATATTGAGCTTTAAGTCTCTTGCTGTAAGAGGAGTTCTGCGTAAGCTTGAAATCTTGACTTTCACGAACACAAATTGGTCCAATAAAATATATTATCAACCACCTTGTCCGTCTCTGATAAGGCATTCTTCAAGCCCTTGAATTATTTCTACAGCTCTTTTCCACACCCACTCTAGTTTTTAGAATGTGGACACCAGAACTGTGCACCGTATTCTAGAGTCAATCACACCACTACTATACACAGGTCAAATCACCTCCCAACTCCTTTCGTCCCTACTTCCTTGTTTATTCATCTAAGGATCACATTAGACTTTTTAGCCACAGCATCACACTGGGAGCTCACGCTGAGTTGCTTGGCCACTATGATCCCTAGATATCATTCACAGTCCCTGCTTTTCAGGATACAGTATAGCCTGCATTCTTTGTTTCTAGATGTTTAACTTTGCATTTGGCTATATTAAAATGCATATTGTTTGAATGGTTTTACCAAGCAGTTAAATAGTGTCAATATTTAGTATATAAATATTAGTAAACAGTATCAAAGTGAGTATTCACCCACGAAAGCTCATGCTCCAATACATCTGTTAGTCTATAAGGTGCACAGGACTCTTTGCTGCTTTTACAGTATCAAATAGTAATTACTGTTCAGTAAATACTATTTAACACTGCTATTGATACTATCAAGTCGAGTATTAATCCCTGCCTACTAGCCCTCCCATCATTCGATGATTTCCCACTGATGACTACTTTGAGATCTTTTGAGATTAATTTGTGCTTTAATATTGCATAGTGCTAATTTTTTAGACTGGTGTGAGTACTAAGTCAAACATACTATACAAGTCTAGTTCATGTATGTAATTACCTTTATCAGCCAAACTTGTAATCTCAAAGAATGTAATCGGTTTGTTTGATGAAACCATTTTGAGTAGCATTAATTATATCTTATCCTTTAATTAACAGAATCCTGTTAAAAATTAGTATTATGAAAACTATCTTGCCATCCACAGATAGTAAATTTTCCAAAACACAGCATTCCAAGTGTCCGCTTTCCATAATCCCACAAGTGCATCCCTCAAAGAACATTTAACATATTAGTGCACATTTACTTTAAACAGCCACCATTCCCATACAATTTAATGTATTTAAAAAGTAAAACAGATTAATGCAGGGGTTCCCAAACTTGGTTCACAGCCTGTTCAGGATAAGCCCCTGGTGGGTCGCGAGACAAGCCGTGAACCAAGTTTGGGAACCCCTGGTTTAATGTAATCAATATTTTCCTATAAGTTAAACACTTAACACAAATACAGCGTCTACTGAAGTAAAAATCCAGTAAATTGAAAGCTAATGCATGTCATCTCAACTGGAATGTGAAGAAATATTCTTAGCCACACGTTTCAGTTACAATTTATTTTAAAAGGAGTAAGGACTACTACAGTAGCCTCAAAGATTATATGCTATTTTAACAGCATGTTTCAAGATTATACAACCCTAGTTTTCACAGGCCATTAACGTCCCTGTAAAAGTTTGCTCCTGGTTAAAACTGTCAGCGAAGTCTTATAGTAACACAAACTGAACTGGAAAAATAGATTTGGTCAGTGTCTAAGTTATATAAGGGTAAAAAATAGTTTACAGATACTCCCCAACTTATGCATGCATTCCGTTCCGGAACGCCTCGCATAAGTCAAATTTTGTATAAGTATATCCAACAATTACACAACAAAAACTCACCCACCCACCACGCTTATGGAACTTTTTCTGTAAGTGGGTTTGAGTAAGTCGGGGTTTGAGTAACCCGAGGAGCGTCTGTACCTCGTTTAGATACCTGCAACTATAGCAAACTAACTTTTTAAAATTAATTTAATAAACTCAATACACTAATTGAATCTTATTTGGAAAAGAAAAGCAATTAATAGGCCTTACCTCAGATTCACAAAATGCAAAAAAAGTGCGTAAATTGAAGAGTTAATCTAGAACTCAGTATTGTTATGGTTATAACAAGCCATAAAATGAAAAGCTGAAAATGAGACTTCAGATTGACCCTACAGTTTACAATTTATCAGTTTTTGATATACCCATTTTTTAAAATGTACTTTTCAATGATTCATAGATTCCATGGGCCTACGATGATCATCTAGTCCAGGGCTGGCCAAACTTACTGACCTTCCAAGCTGCCTATGATCCTTTTCAGACGTTTGAGAGCCACAAGACACAATCTGCCCTGTAGGGCTTCTGCCCTGATGCCCTGCAACATTCTCTCTCTCTGCCCCCCTTCCCTCCCCAGCAGAAGCCTCTAGCCCCACCATCCCGCTGCAGAGCAGATGCCCCAAGCTTCCCCCACTCTCCTTTCTGGTAGGTGGAGAATAGAGGGTGAGGAGCTCCAAGAGCCACATTAACTATAAAAGAGCTTCATCTGTTTCACGAGCCACTGTTTGGCCATGCCTGAGCTAGTTTGACTAATTCAACCATCTTCACTAAGCTAAAATTCAAGCAACAAAAAAAGTAACAACTTCTTACCATTGCGCCATCTGTTGAGCTCATTTTCAAGCCACTGTATGGTGTTACGCAGTGTCTTGTTTTTCTCTTTTTCTTTTTCATACTTTTTTTTCCATTGTTCTGCAGTGAGTTCCACATTGACACAGACTGTGTTCTTAATAGTCTTAGCTCTAGATAGAAAGATCAAAAAATTAGCCAGGCTGAACAAGTCTGATACAGAGATTCCAGGCTGCTCACAGCTTGGTCAGACTGATTCATTAAGTAACCTATCGAACAGGCACAATATTGTGCCTGACTGTGCCTTATTCTTCTTTCCACACACAAAACCTTCAATAACTGTGATAAGATAACTACATAGTACATCAAAAGTAGTGAAGTCATTAAGCAGTGAAGTCATTAAACATCCAGTCTACACTGCACTAATCAGTTCCCCTTCTAAACCACCATCTTCCTTCCAACCATCTCTAGATAAGACCCATATGCTCGATAACCAGTGGGTGGCCTTAACTTCAATCATAAAATAATTCCAGTGCCAGACATATGCAGATTTTAATTCTGCAAATTCTACATAAATATCAACTTTAGAAGAATCACTAATGTGGACTCAACGATGTGGAATGAAGTAAGGTTTAAACTGAGAATAGCCTGAGGTAAAGGATATGTGCCCTGACAAACTATCTGAATCTCTCAGATTCTTTCATGTTCTCTAGTTCAGGCAAAAAGAGAAGTGACTGTAGTTCTTTGAGATGTGTCCCCCTACAGTTGTCCATGTGCCCCACACACCTTCGAATGGAGATTTTCCATTGTCACTGTCTGTTGAGCCCCTGCATGTGCCACTGATATCTTCATGGCCAACACTGAAGCTGTATCAGGCTGCATGGGTGAATCTTCCTCAGTTCCTTCTCCACATCTGAGTCTCAGAAAGAAACTCCAAAGCAGAGAGGAAAGAGGGCAAGTAGTGGAGTACCCATAGGAATGCACATCTCAAAGAACTACAGTTACTGCATAGGGTAAGTAACTTTTCTTTCTTTGAGTAGTATCCCTATCAGGGCTCCACTTCAGGTGACTCCAGAGCAGCATCCCCATAAGGAGGAAGGCAATTCAGAGTTAAAAAAGTTAAAGGAAAGACCTGCAATGCCGACTGCCACATCAGATCTGGAGGCATTGACTAAGGCATAGTGTCTGGAGAAGGTACGTGCCAAAAACCATATGGCAACTCTGCAGATATCTGAAACTGGGGTGTTTTGAGTAAAGTCACAGATGCAGATTGTGACCTCACTGAATGAGATGATACACCAGTATTCATGTTGATAGTCCCAAGGTAGAAAAGGCAGAACTTTTTTATCTGTCTGCAAAGAAAGTGAACAGTTTAAGAGAGTCACAACAAAAGTTTAGTTCTATTCAGGGAGAAGGATAACACCCTTCTAACAGCTAGAATATGGAGGACAGCCTCCCGGTTGGAACTGTGCAGTTTTGGGGGGCAGGGGCGACTGGTAACTAAATTATCTGATTTAGATGAAACTTAGAAGACGCTTTAGGAAGGAACTGGGATGCAGCTGTAATGGAAACCTTATCCTTGTAGAATATTGTGAAAGGAGGGTCAGTCATTAATGCCCCTAACTCTTGAACTCTGAGATTGAGGTAATAGCCATTAGGAAGTCTGTTTCCATAGAGAAATTCAATAAGGCTGAGGCCGGCAGCCAGGACCTCAGGCGTGGGCCGGCAGCACCCCCTGCAACGCTAGTTCTCATGCCTATGCCCACACTGAACCTATATCAGGTTGCATGGGTGAACAGCCCTTAATTCCTTCTCAGCGGCCTCGTCCTGAGATGGAACTTAGCATGCCTTCTTTGCATGTATCTCAGCTACTGCTGAGCTAGTTTCTTTCTTTGTTTAGTTTCCTTAGTACTTTGTTCTCATTTTTTAAAAAAAAAAAGTTTATATTCTCTGGGAAAGTGCTTCTTGAGAGGGGCATGTCTGATTCACTGAAGTTTAAGTGTTGCCTCTTGTGTAGAGAGGCCATCCTGGTCAGTGACCGACACACAAAGTGAATTTGCTGCTGGGAGAGTTGCACATACTACAAAAGTGTAACTTCTATTTAGCTTTCAAATCCAGGGCTCAGAAGAACAGTCATTATGACTTGAATTCCTGGATGATGGTGCACTCCTTGTACATCAGTTTCCCCCATGAGTCTCCAGCACCTCTCTGACCTCAGTGCAACACTCTCCCAGAAGGGAGAAGTCCTCAAAGATCTCCTCTAAACATTGTAAGAGAAGCTTTAAAATTTCCCTCCCAGGGATCCAACCCCCAAAACCAACCTGACCGGGTTGACAATCTCAGAAACATCATCCTTGAGGCTCAGTACTGTGGAGGCAAGGAGCTCCACCAGTACTGGTGAAATAGGAAAATGCCACAGCCCTAAGGCTAAACATAGCTCTGGGAAGGCTTTGATACCACCTAGTGGAGATGGTCAGAACAAGCTCAGATGTTCCGTACCATCAGAGTTTGCTCTTGTTCTGTTATCTGTATCAAGTTCTTTGGTACCAAATAAGCCTCCAGACACATCAGTACCATTTGCAAAGCACTTCAAGCTATCCGTACTGTCTAGCAAGAACAAGCTTACAGGTCCATCTCTCACACAGACATTTGTGACTCCCCCACCTGAAACGACTTCACAATAGGCTTCATCATTGAAGGATCAGTTTTGACAGGATGATTGAGGGTTTGACTCCCTCTTGCTGCATTAGCCTGCCAGCTTCAACATTTTGTCCACCTCCCCACCATCTGGAGACCGACTGTTCCATTTCCAATAACCATGGGAACGGACCACCTTGGACAAATGGGTGATGGAACTAATATCATTGGGCTATGCCATCCATTTTACCTCCCTCCTTCTTCGCCTTCTTTGTCCCGCTTCAGGGACAAGTAACAAATTACTGGTAAGTCAGGAAATAAAATCCCTTCTTCATTTAGGGGTGATAGAACTGGTCCCCACTCAGCACAGGGGAAAGGGGTTTCTATTCCCAGGTGTTTGCTTTTATTGAAGAAAAATTGAGGGTGGAGACCAGTCTTAAATTTAAGACTTCTGAACAAATTTGAGGCCTCAAAAGTTCAAGGTGGTGATTCTGGTATCTACCATTCCTCCTCTAGATTCAGGGGTTGGTTTTAGCCCTTGACCTTCAAGATACGTACCTCTGTGAAGCGATACCACCTGCCTCACAAGAGATTCCTCCATTTTGTCATTGGCCAGGATCATTTTCAATACAGGGTGTTCCTGTTCGGGGTCTCCTTGGCTCCAAGAGTGTTTTCAAATATTCTCTCTATGGTGACTACCTATTTGCATCGTCAGGCAAATATAGTATTCTGTACCTTGACGACTGGATACTCAAGCATCAGTCATACCAAGAGGTGTTGTCTGCCACAAGGACAGCACTTTCTCTATTCTTGGACTTGGGTCTTCAGTGTGGAAAAAATCCACACTGACTCACGTTCAGAACATATG
This sequence comes from Gopherus flavomarginatus, assembly GCF_025201925.1. Classification (NCBI taxonomy): domain Eukaryota; kingdom Metazoa; phylum Chordata; order Testudines; family Testudinidae; genus Gopherus; species Gopherus flavomarginatus. The sequence goes on along the minus strand of NC_066618.1, from coordinate 31,050,695 downwards.
ATTTACAGGGGCATCCCTGGATTCCCTGGGCCTTCCTATCCATGGAAAGAGTTGTGACTTTATCACACCTTGTCAGAACTATTCAAGTGAGCCCCCAGACTTCAGTTAGAAACTGTCTTCATCTCGGTCACATGGCAACTTGCACCTTTGTCACAGAGTGTGCAAGGTTATGCCTTCACTGTTTTCAGGGGGAAGGAGGGGCTCAAATCCGTTTATTCACCCAACAGGCACAGTCTAGACAAGTAGGTGTCAGTTCCCCAGCAGGTGAAGTATTTGCTAGACTGGTGGAAGGTCCATTGCAAGGTAGCAGTGGAGGTTCCCTTCCTCCAACCAACATCATCGGTAACCATGACCACAGATTCGTATCTGTTATGGTGGGTGGAGGGGCACACCTTGATTCTCTAACAGTGCAGGGCAGATGGTGATCCTAGGAAACCACCCTCCATCTCAACCTGTTGGAGCTCAAAGTGATCAGATATACCTGCCTTGAATTTTTGCCTCTTATCAGGCACAGATCTGTCAAGGTCATGATGGACTACATAATCTGCATATTCTATATCAACTGACAGAGAGGAATGAGATTGCCTTCTATCTGTGCTGAAACAGTGAAATTATGGAAGTGGTGCATAAGATATTGCATAGGAATTTCAGTAGTGTAACTTCCGAGCAGACAAATTGTCATGGCCGATGTTCTCAGCAGAGTTTTTTTCCCCAAGTGTCTGTTTCCTTCTCTCCTTCTGCCCCCGCCCCCCCCCCCCCCGATTGCGTGTACATCCCACCTTACTTTCTGCCCGCAAGTTTTTTATCCCATCCATTGACCTCTTCCCCTCCAGCTCCCAATTCATATCCCACATGCTCACACCCTCATCCACAGCCACCAGGTTTTACTGGACATCCCATAGTCAAAGACGCATCTCATCCAGGCGTTTACTCTACACAGAAATGATGGAGTCCTCATTGCATAAGGGAAACACCCACATGAGAAGCTTATACCCCTACCTGCTGGAATTCCTACCAAGGTGTTGCTGCTGGATCTTGTTCTGGGACTAGCTGTATTTCCCGTAAACAGCAGGAGTCAAATTTGAACCCCGCTTTCCTCAGCTGCCAGAAAGGAGATGCAGCATTCTGTGTGTGTTTCCTCCATTCAAAAGCCTGAAGAGGGCTTTGGTGAGGTCTCTGCTACTCTACCACTCACTGTTCTCATTTCTGAGTTTTCCTCCACCACAAACAGCTCCAGTGACAGCCTTTGCTACTGCTCAGTGCTTTGCTAAGCAGCAAAAGAACAAGATCTACAATTCCCTGTTTCATTGAAGCACATAAGGTAACGAATAGTAACAGTCAAAAAAAAAAATCCTCACACACTCTGGTCAGTATTTACTCTGCAGCATAGTAAGAGCAGCTGCAGAAGCACTAGACCTCTGCTGTCTTTCTAAGACGGCATCAGATCAATCTTTTCTTCCATAAGGATGAGAGCTTTATTTTAAAATTAAAGTAAACTCTGCTGAAGATGATGATATTGGTCGTTCACACTCAAAAGAAAGATTCTAACTTGCCACGATGAGTGGATTTTTCAAACCCTGCTTATGGATATTTTAGGCACACTACATATTTGGGCACTAAAATGCTTAGCAGTGTGTATACATGAGTTAAAGAAATATTAAGTGTTGATGTTATATTTGATACAGGGACCGTAACCATCTGTGAAATTAAATTAAAAATGTATTATTCTGCATTAGTGGCTTTCCTACATTGATCTTTTTGGGTTTAAGAAGAAAGACAGACATATTAATGTGCATAGCTGACCATGCAGTCAGCAGTAGAATTTAAGAGCTCAATCTACTTGCTTGACAAGAGCAGACATCTTTGGCAGTTATCATTTCACTGAATACATCAATCTTACCAGATAAGATGCACAGGAGCTTAATAAAAAGATGCTTGCTCTTCATGACTTACAAGACTTCAGTGAAACAAATGTCTCTCCCTACTAGTATTTTTGAAGTGTTTACTCACCTTTGACCAAACAAGAGCGTAGATTTAGTTTCAGATTCATTGTATGATGATGGAGAGCAGCAAATTACAATAGTGGTTCTGCAGTTACCACCCAGTGAATCCTGGAGGATTCTGGTCATTTTACTATCACGATATGGAACATAAGTCTGGAATAAATAAATGTATAGATTAGCATATGTTTGAAGGAATAAGTTAGAGTTGGCAGACTTAACTATCTAGTTTGTTGGATAAGGATCTGCGCTCAATTCAGCTAAGACCAACAAATTAGCAAGAAGGATAGTAAAGATAATTTCTCTTCAGGTTCTTAATGCCCAACACAGTGGTACAAGCACAAACCTTTCAGATAAAAGAGTTATGTCCAAGCTTTTGTACTTTTAGGGTAGAGTAAACTTCCAATAAGATTTCTGCTTTACACAGCAAGCGTGACATTGTAAGAGACACTGTTGCACTTGCAATGTAGTGATACAATGGTTGAGATTTCTAAGGCAGTGCATGGGGAGATATGTGGTTAAATCCCATGCACTGCCTTGAAAATTTCAGCCCATAGTTCCTGGGTACTATTACATCTGTATTGTCTCTTTCTGGACTTAAAAAAAATACACTTACGCTGCTTTCAGCCAAAGCAGAAATGACATTTCCAAGAGCTGAGAGAGACTTGTTGATGTTCTTAGCTTCATCCAGCAGAGCACCTTCTGCTCCAGTTTTACTAACCTAAAAAGGATTGAGTAAATAAAAGTAAACATTCTAGAAAGCTTTTTTCAGATTCAGTACTTATAAAAAAGACTGAACAGCTTGCTCTTTTTTAAAGACCAAGTGTCACTCCAGCACCTCTAACTTGTAGAGCCAGTTAGGAAAATGGATTCTCTTCCCTCATTCCACATCACCTGAAGAAAAATTCAGATTTTCTATCAAAAATCAAAAGTTTTCAGCTCAAAACTACTCAGTTTTTCAATGAAAATCAAAAATTTCCCAAGGAAAGCAGACACTTAATGTGAAAAAAATTAATTTACTTGAAAGCCCAATTTTGGTGAAAAATTTGACCAACTGTACTCACCAGTCATTTAAAAAAAAACTGAATGCAAACAATTCATGCAAGAGGCTAAGACTGTGTTATGGTCACTTTTAGTAAAAGTTACGGACAGGTCACAGGCAATAACCAAAACTTCACAAAAACCCATGACCTGTTCCTGACTTTTATTAAAAATAACTGACAAAATGAGGAAAGAGGAGGATCCAGCACTCATTGCTGCTGAGCCTCCAGGATTCCCCCTACCCTCAGTGAATGAGCATGTGAGATCCCCCTGCTCCTGGCAGCAGCTTGGAGATGCAGGGGTTTGCCTGTGCCAGCAGGTTGCCACACTGGCTGAGAGCTCCAGATACCCCAGGGCCAAAGCAAAAATGTCACAGAGGTCTCTGGAAATCACTGATTCTGTGACTTCCATGACCTCTGTGACAAAATCTTAGCCTTATTCATGTGAAAAGCCTAAGAAATTCAAAGTTATGGACACCAATGAATCCAGAAGTCAAGCAAGTCAGCAGAAGAGTTACCATTTTAAACAATAGGGAAAGATGATATAGACCAGATTCAAAAACAGTCTCTGACACAAAAAAATCTCAGATACAGGTTCCCAACAATGAAAGTCTACAAGAGCAGAGAAGACTGCAGTGGAAAATTACTGCAACCTGACTTCCCTAAGAAGATACCTGAGGGTCATGGATAAAGATGGGTGAGACTGAAGAACAAGAAGCGTCACCAGTTCCTGCTAACATCTGTCCCCAGATCTGCTGCCCAGCCTAGTTTCCTAGTCTAAATGCCCAGCCTTGCTCTACAGTTCTATGATCTGCATCTCCCCTCCCTCAATCTACACTGAAAGAATTTTGAAGTTACGTTTTTATTTTATTAATATAAACAAGCGTTAAGTGTAAACTACTAAAATGAGTACATATGCTATAAGGTGGGTGCACAATTTGTTGGAAAGCTGCTCAATGACCATTTTTAGGAACTAGTTAAACAATGAAGGGAATTTGACAACATGGCCACTTTTTTAAACCTTTCCTTATAGATCAAGTTTTCTAAACCTTTTGTCATTTTTGCTGCACTCCTCTGGCCAGACACTCACAACAGGATCAGGCCTGGAAATGCCTTCCCAACATGGCATGACTCTAGAGGGGCAAGGAAAGGCTCTGACAAAGAAACCTTTAAAACCTTGTTTTTTTAATACACTGTAAATTAAAAAACAAGTGATGTCACTGCTGATTATTGAACCAAAACTAAAGCCAGATGAAGCAGTTCAGGGCTGAAACCTGATATACATATATTTCAAAACAAATATAACTAATTATTTCCTGCACCTGGTGGGTATCCAATTAGCCATGTTTTTCTTTATTTTGATTACCTCAACCCAAATCTTAAGTAAGATAACACTGGTATATCAAGGGTCACTACAAATTTAAAATAGACAATCCCTCTCCCTCATTACCTTATTCTTTTTGGTCAAATGCTTTGCACCTATCACTCATGCTATTATCCAAACTCAATTTAAAAACCATAGTTCACTCAGGCCTAATGTGGGCCTCCTGGTGGACTATAGGGGACAAGCAGGACTCCATAAATAGGGAGCTCGCAGTACTGGCAGAGCAGCGCACAAGGTGACTCCACTTCATTCAGTTAAAATAAGGAAGAAATTTTCACATAACAGCCTTGACTCAGAATTAAAGTTTTTCAAATGCATTTCCAGTCAACATGATCAGTTAGGACAGCATTAACACAAGCAACCACAACCTACACAACATCCACAATGATATCACCTTCACAACAAACTCCTTTTCAATTCCAACCTATAACCAATCAGAACCCACACCTCCAGTTTGTCATATCGCACTTAAACAGGTCAATGGAAAAAAAGTAGATTGAAGTTCCATGTACAGAAAAATCACTACACCTTACACCAAATTCAAGCTTATCTATCAACCGGGAGCATATCAAAGTAGCCTATGCTGGAGTCTGGGTTTCACATATGAGCGCTGGAGTTAAGAGTCATGAAGCTGACCGGGGAGGCTGTATTATGATGTGTGTGTTCTTAGGAAGTGATACTTGAGCAACCTAAGCTCTACGTCAAACAAGGTTCCGTATGTTCCTTTAGTTTTCAAATATAAAAAGAAAAAGTTACCTTTTCACTACCTGCCAAGTCCACAAGGTATAGTTTTCCACTCAGTTTCTGTTCTGTTTGAGTGTTTTCTTGTTTTACATTAATAAGGAAGATACTATGACTTCGAGAGCTGTGTTCATTCATATCTGTAATGCAAATATTTAAGAATTTTCAAAACATTTGCTTATGAAACAAATCTGCCTGGATAACAATTACTTTAATTTGACCTTAACTGAACATTTAGTATACTAATATGAACCTCTCACAGTGAACAAATATATCTCTATATCTACAGTAGTTTGTGATGAATATAGCATATTTAAACAAAAGTAGGCAAATGAAGGGTTAATCCCATATTATTCAATAGATTAAGCATCTTCTTCCTATACATTTCTGTGCATAAAATGTAAAGTGTATTGACAGTATACTAATCTGACCTTTTACTCTGGGCTTAAGTATTTTTGGAGTTTACTAGAAACACTAGAATATTTGTAGAAAAAAAAGTTCAAAGCTGTTACATACTGACCCAACGTGTAGAGTTTCCTTTAGAAACTATTTCATTTTTGTTATAAAGAATGATTTTTTTTTCCTTTATGCTTCATAGCACAGGTAAGATATGTGAAGCACAAGTAAACTTTTAAAGAGACACAGTTCATACTGAATTAAAACAGTTCTTCGAGTTCAGTAACAGAAGTCTAAGCTGATTTACTTTGGAGGGGAAGAGGGAGAAGATGAGCCCCCTATCAAGTCTTGTCTCTAGCTCTGCGTCAGACAGAAACAACTCTAAATCCCCTATAGCCCTCTAAAGACGTGCGTTTAGCTACAAGAGAAGCTGAGGAAGTGAAAAGAAGGAATAGTCCCTTGTTCCCAACCATTGTTACTTCTCTGTTCCTCAGCTTTTAAATGCTGACCAGTTCTGGTTTCTGTTCCTTGCTGCCACCAAGAAAAACAGTAACTGTGTTTGGCTTATCACTCCTCCAAAACACTCTCCTGATCAAAAGGAGGGCCAGAGAAGGCTTGGCCTTGATATTTGGTTGCCTTCCCCAACCTTTTACTGATAAAGTAAGAAAAGGCAGCAGGAAGAGGAAATTTCCACCAAAAATAGCAGCTCCCAACATTTTTCTGATGAAGTCCTCTGTAGATGAAAAGCTTGTCCATTCCCTTGGCCAAATGCTGCCATATTTTTTGTTTATATTCTTTCCTTCCGCCTCAGTTTTACTTTTTCTGCCTCTGTTCTGTCCCCAATGTAGCATTTTCTGGTTTTCCTCTTTTTGCCATCTCATTTTGTAGCTTTCCCCTCCCTATGTCCCACTCAGCAGAAGGCTACATATTGCTTACAGTGAGAGCGTACACTGATGGTTCCAAAGACCCAAGGCACATACTTTTATAACTTAGTGGAGTGCCATAGGAACGAAGAGAGAAACTTGGACCTATGGGATACTGCCTAAATCTGCAGACAGGTAAACATGGGCACCTCGTGATCAGCTTTGTTATAGGCCTCTGCAGTAGTAGAGAAAAAGCAGGTGGCTTCATGAGAGACAAACTGCTTTACTTCCAGATACAGGAGTACATTCAAGGTGTGAGGGACATGGATCTGGGATCATGAACGTTCACTACCCCATGCTTGTGCCCGGCCCCTACTCCAAGAGGGGGCATGCAACCTCAAGTTGAGTAACACTGCCCTAGAAACAGGAAGTTAGATGAAGGGAAGACAAACTAATTAGACCAAGATTCTTTTAATTTGTCTAATCTACTCTTGCTTCCCCCAAGTGACACACTGAGGTGAGTCACACGTCAATATTTCAAAAAACTAGAACGATTCACTTCCATTCCCAGCTTATTTTCTCTCATTTATAAATTCAATACAAGGAAAAGAATGCCATCGGGGGGGAAAAAACACTTACTTGTAACTGCTACATGTCTGTTAGATTTTCCTTCATCTATAGTATCCATAACTTCATCCGGACTACATACAAAACGTTCAGTGCAGCCCTTTAAAAATAGACAAAACATAAATAAGTGATGTACACAGAGAAAAGATAGGTTAGTTCAATAGTGTAACACTTATACTCACCTTTACATAAGGAACTCTGTTCTTGTCCTCATGAACCGAAAGATTGGTCTTTGAAACTGGAAGAAAAAAGCTCTACAGATAAAATATTTCATTTATTCAAAAGAATAATATGTGGAATAAGCATATATATCCCGAGGGAAACAGAAACATCATTTCCCATGATATTGCATGCAATTCTTATATTCTAACATCTGAACAAGGATTTACACAAAATGGCCATTAGAGAAACTCAAATGCTTTTATACAGATAACACATTATACAAAGAAAAGGCAGAGCTATACTTAATTTTACAATTATAAGATTATGAAAACCAATGAAAGACTACATTTATAGTTGCCATTTACAATGTCTCATTAATATGCCACATAACTATCCTAATCTGGCAGTTTCTTTCCCCTTCTTTGCAGTCTAACTATCCCCTTCCTATATAAAGGGCACAGACTTACCATCTAAAAGGTCCCTTATTTTATCCAAGTATATTTCAAAATATGACACCTAATAAAAAAGATACAGCATTAAAAACACAGTAATTCATAGATTTTAGGCCAAAAGGGATCATTATTATAATTCAGTCTGACCTCCTGCCTAACACAGGAGACTTTCTTCCTTCCAGTGATACCTGCACCTAGCCCAAGAATTTGTGGTTGAACTAAAGCATCTCTATTAGAAAAACATCCAATCTTAATTAAGAATTCAAGTGATGGAGAATTTACCACAATCGTTATCCAAGTTATCAAAGGATAACTGCCCTCACTGTTAAAGATTAGCATCTTATTGTCAATGAATTCCCTATTTATGAAAAATATGGATTCCCAACCTCTGGGCCCAACTGTCTTTGGATTCATATCTTCCAAATTAAATGGTAGACTTGTACATACACCATGCCCCCCCCACAAGATTTAACCACCAATTACTTTACTTTAAAATCAGATGCAACTTTTTGTTTAACAAGTACTTCTTAAATCAAACAATTTACCTTAATGTGGAACTCCAAATTTTCATCCATGGAGTAAATATAATTAAAAATATCTTGCACTATTCTTGGAATAATCCCCATCCCATCTGGATCATGAAGTGTTCCCTTTTGAGAAAAAAAAAAGACAACTAAATGCAATATTCTTTATCAGTTATAATTCCATGAACACAACAGATTTCTAATATTCAAAGATGACAAACTGAAAATAAAGGAGTTGATTTTAGAATAGTAACTAGAAAGAAAAATTTTAACAAGTCTTGCCAACCCATTTAGGACCAAGATTTGTTAGGGTAAAAAATTATCCCAGAACCTTTTAAATAATAAATTAAAGATAAAAAGCTGCTATTAATGGAATACTTAATATTTTATCTTTTTTTCCATAGTTATATACCGTTCTTTTGAAATAAGTACTCAGTCTCCTCTGTTCATCTGGCATCCCTTCTCCCACATTTTTTTGGTGGGCTTGATCGTAATATAGTATTTTGTGCATCATTACCACCATGATCTGGGAATAGCAGTAATTAATTTGTGGAGCCTTATTTGGCCCTCCAGCAGCAGAAGAAGAAATATTATGAGAAAAGTTCTTTTTAGATACCTTACCTCCATAGTGTGTGTTTTCCCAGATGATGTTTGTCCATAAGCAAATATCGTACCATTGTATCCCTCAAGTACATCTAACAAGAAAGAATTTATGCATTAGGGTTCTTTTCCAAGCAAGAAGATAATTCAGTGTTTGATGGACAAATAACCTAATTAAGGATTCTGACTCCAAATGAATTTTGACCATTACAAGGTGTCTCCACTGTGAACACAAGTCTAATAAAATAGAATTGCATGTTGCTAGAATAGGAGAAGTTACATTAATAGATTAAAATGTAAACTAATGCATTACATAGGAGTTTCAGACTCAACATACAGACACTTTTAAAAGGTAAGCAACAATGGAAAAAAATGGGCTTGTACCTTTTTGCTTCTTTTTAGTATATAAAGGCAGGGTGAAAGGCTTTTTTTAAAAAGTTTACATTAGAAATTAGTGTCTTGTTTAGGCTAGGAAACTATGAGAACTGAAATACTAGGAACACAAAAACCTGTACTTCTGAAGACAGAGGAAGAAATCCTGCAACATGCTGTTATTGGATAACCGGCCCACCCAGAGAAACTTTCTAACTTCCAGTAGTTAAGAGGTTAACTTATGCCATAAACTCAAATGTTTGTATCCTTTCTAAAGCTAGTTTTTAAGCATTGTGACTGTAATATATGTACATTTCAAATTTATTGTAATTATATTTATTGAACTGATATTCTTGTTATCCATATAAATGTCTAAACTTTTTTGAAGTCTCCTAGGTAATTTGTCTCAATGATTAATTCACTACCACAAATTCACAATTTAATTGTGACTTGTGTGAAAAAGGAAATCCTTTTTTATCAGTTTTGAATTTGCCATTTGCCAGTTTCATTAAATGGCCCCTTGTCCTTGTGTTATGAGAGAGGACAAACAGAAGTTCCTTGTTTACCTTCTCAATACTATTAATTACTTGAGAGGAGGCTAGTAAGGAGGGACACAATGAAAGGGAGTAGTACCAATCTTTAAAACTCTTCATGACATTTTACCCATCCCCTTAAATTGCTCATCTTCTGAACTCCCTCAAATAATGCAATATCTTTTTTTGAGAGGCAATAACTAAAAAGAACACTGCAGTCCAGGTTAGAACACACTATTTCTACAATTGACATAATTCTTCTGTACTATTCATCCTGTCATTCCTTATGCCTCCTAACTTTATTTGCTTTTTAGACAAATGCTGCATATTGAGCTTAAGTCTTAATTTTGCTCTCCACAATTATGATTTTCTTAAGTTTTTACAGTTAATTTAGAACCTTGAAAGGTGTATGATTAGTTCAAATTATCTCTTCCAGTGCTCATCACTTTGCATTTATTAACAATTAATTTCATCTGTCACCATGTTATGCATTTACCTAGCTTGGTACAGATCCTCTGAAGTTTCTCAGTCTTCTGCAGTCTTGCTCAAGTAATCTGTATCTGGAAGTTTGAGTACCAAACTGCTCATCCCCTTTTAAAATCATTAATGCATTCACCAGTGCTACTATAGACCCTTATAGCAACTCACTGCTAAACTTCTGCTATAATGAAAATTTAACATTTATTTCTCTGTTATCTCTCTTAGCCAGTTTCTGATCCTTGCCAGTAAACTGCCTATTATACCAAGACTATTTTTATTTTATTTTTATTTTTTTAGTAATTTGTGAAGGTCTGGTTAAAAGCCCTTTGAAAGTCCAAATAATTTACATCTACTGGGATGCCTTTCCTTTACCTAATATTTTACTGACCTGTTCAAGGGATTCTACCAGGGCCGGCTTTAGGCCGATTCAGCCGATTCCCCAGAATCGGGCCCCATGCCTAAGAGGGCCCCGCGCCTTAAGGGCCTTTTAATTTTTTTTTTTTTTTTTTCTTTTTTAAACTTACCCTGGCTGCGGTCTGCTCCGGGGTCTTCCATGGCCCCGTTCCCCTGACCAAAGCACCAGCGGGAGCGTGGCTGCCCCACAGCCCGGCTCTCCCGGCCCGAGCCGCGGGGCAAGCCCTGGCCCGAGCGGGGCGAGCCCTACCCTGCAGCCCTGCTCTCCCGGCTGGAGCTCTGGGCCCCCAAAGCCCTGGGACAGCAGGGGGCTATTTAAAGGGCCGGAGCTCCAGCTGCCTCTGCCACCCCGTCCTTTAAATAGCCACTGGAGCCCCCCCACCCCCATGTATTCTCCAGGGCTCCCGCGGCTATTTAAAAGGTCTAGGGGGGGGTAGAAGCAGGGGAGCCCCAGGCCCTTTAAATAATCACCCTGGGACAGCGGGAGGCTTGGGGGCTATTTAAAGGGCGGGGGCTCCAGCTGCCTCTGCTGCACCCCCTGCCCTGCCCGCACCAGCCCTGCCCGCAGGCAGCTCTGCACCCAATGCCCACAGCCAGCCCCTTCTAAACCTCCTGCCCTGTCTCCAGCCAACCCCGTCACACACCTCTGTGGCGCTGCTCAAAGCCAGCCAGCCCCACACACACCCCTGCCCACACCCAGCCCTGCACCCCCTGCCCTGTCTCCAGTCAATCCCTGCTGCACTCCCCTGCCTGAAGCCAGTCAGTTCCGCACTCCTCTGTCTCCAGCCCTCTCAACCCCTGCTGCATCTCCCTGTGGCCCTACCTGAAGCCAGCCCACCCCACACATCCGTCTTCAGCCAGCCCTGCACCCCTTGCCCTGCCTGCAGCTAGATCCTACCTCCAGTCAGCCCCTGCCCTGCCTCCAACCAGCCTCATGTCCACTGCTGCCCTGCAGTTCCCAGGGCAGTAACCCTGCACACCTGCTTCAATGAGGGGGTAGGGAGCAGCTGGGACCCACACATGTGAAACAGCCGTCATTAATAAGCAATCAACAGCATATATGATGCGATGTACATAATATATAATTGTATTATTTATATAGTTATGGAAAGTAAATAATACATGGAAGAAAGACAAGGCTTTTTTTTTTTTTTTTAAACACACATCCCTGCCAGGGCCCCACTGAAAATGTTTGAATTGGGCCCTGCATTTCCTAAAGCCGGCCCTGGATTTTACTACAGTTGTAAGGCAAGATTTTTATTTCGCAGAAGATGAACTGGTTAGACTATCACATGACAAATTTCTAGGCGTTTTATAATTCTATTTTAAAAGTATTGCCTCGACCAATTTTTAATATATTCAAGGACAGAGATTCTGTACTCTTTAAGATGCATAAGCATTGAGGCAGGAGTTCCATCTGCAGAGGATCTTCACTATAGTCAACTAAAGTTCTCATTACACAACTAAGATGATTTCAAACTCTTACTTTGCTACGTATTATACTTAGCTTAGAAAAACAGTGCATATGCTTGATTTTTGAAGGTTCATACTAATCAAGGTTTTTTCCTGGAACAGATATTTCCATAGCATTATCTAATCCTATGCCATATTTCAACCCCATTGATTTTGGCTGAAAAAAAAATTTTTTTTAAAAGCGTCTCAAGCATCATTTTAAAATAGAAACGTTGTATTTTTCCATCTTTTTACTTAACAACTTTTCCCCTATAATTGTCCAAGAGAGAATTTTAATGGAAGAGACCTGACCTGAAAGATTGCAATCTAACAAGATCAACATTTCAAACAGTTATGAACTGAATACATGGGTTCAGAATTGATATCATTCATCAACTCTAACTATAGTGACTGCTGCCATTCCTGCTATAATTCACACTGTTTTGTTTAGATATAGTTTTGGGGGGAAAGATGGGTAGGAAGAGAAGAGATGGAACTACATCACAATTTTCAACAGTAAAAGCCACTTAATCTACTGATGGCCTCCTTATTGTCAAGTTCAATGTTTTTCCTTACCTTTTACTATTTTTTTAGCACAATCATTGTACACTTGTTCCTGCGATGTACTTGACTGGAATACATGGTCAAACACATACGGCTTGGACTGAAAAGACAAGAGTAAAAAATCCCAGTCACAAAGGAAAAAACTGAACATTTTTCAAATCTGAACTGTTCATAATAGCCGCTTCTACAGTATCTTTTTGCTCGTTTGTATACTTGAAGCCTTCAATAAGAGGAACTGATTTACACACAAGTTACCTGAGTGAAAGATAATCGATATCTGACCACGTACGAATGAAGCCTTGAACTAAACATACTTGAATCCTGAAATCAGCCTAAACAGGTTTTCTAAAGAACTTTCACCAGAAGCATGACCCAGTCTCACTTCATTACTGTTTGGCAACAAGTCAGTTCATTTTAAGTTTTCACATAAATCTTAAAGTAAAATGCTCAGGTTAGTACTGTACACCCAAAAACATTTTTCCCTCTGGGAAAAGGACTAGAAGGTTATTACTTCAGGATTCTGATCGCTGAGATTCCTCTTGAAAGGGAAGTTCTAGAGGAAGTATGCCAAGAAACTACAGTGCTTAATAGGAAGAAGCCAAACCTGAGGTAGCTGAAGTCTAAGCTGGAAAAGCAGATGGCTGCTTATATTTGATTCTCTGGATGGAAGGAAATATTCAAGCTGCTGCATTACTGAATTCTACTTCTAAGTGTTTCAGTCACTGCAAACTTAGTTTTGGACTTGGCATGCTCTTGGAAGTGTCCACTACTAATACTTTGGATATTCTTGTGACTACATGCTGATCTGACTAAAGAGACAATGTAGTATTATGTCACTATCCCCATTTTCCGGAGTATGCTGCTACCACTCCCATCATCTGAGTGACTACGCTGAGATACTCATAACCACTCCCTTTGGGATGGTAGATGGATGATGATGAAAGAAAATTTTGTGTTTTGGGGTGGGATTTCCCAAAGCTCTTAAGTGATTTAGGACACAAGATATACGGATCTTCATCAAATCATTTAGGTGCTTTTGGAAATCACACCCATGATTTATTCTAGCTTCTTTTAATACAGTCTAAGAAGTTTATCCAAGCCAAATTAAAACTGGGATGGACAACTACATTATTAGCAAGAGAGCTGCCTTCTTTAACAATTACTGTCAGTCTTGAGGTGTAAGGCTGAAGTTTCAATAAGAACATATATAAAAATTAGCCACTGAATAAAGGATACAGCTATAGACAGCCATTTCCTCAACCCTCCAGTAGTGACTTTAATAATAGGAATATTAACAGGCACATCTGCTATTTTGTGTGTTGCCGGCCAATGCCATTTTAACTCACAGGTAACATTTGTCTAATACGTACACATCTGCATGCACTACTTCATGTGAAGTGAACATCGCTATTGCTGGATCATGTTGCCCCCATTATCACCTTTTGTACCATATCTACTCTATTCAGATTGTGTCCAATAACATCCTAAACAAAATTTATGGTGTACTGTTGATGTGGTTGGCATGCCTTCAGGTTTAGATGCAATTTGAAACTTCCTCTAAATTATCTTTCCACTTAAAAAAAATTGATATTCATGAATACACTATTCCAAGTCAGTACATTTTTGAGAAAGTCTTGACTATCAATTGATTTTGGAGACTCTCTACGGAGGAATTAAGTCAGGCAGGTCATTGATCTTAAAAACACTAGATCTTGCAGTAATCCAGATCTTCAACAGTTAAAAGTCTGTTATAATGCCTGCATCTAATTATCACTCATATCTGAAGAAGCAAGGTTTTTTACCCACAAAAGCTTATGCCCAAATAAATCTGTTAGTCTTTAAGGTACCACTGGACTCCTTGTTGTTTTTGTGGATACAGACTAACATGGCTACCTCCTGATAGTTAAAAGACTGTTTAAGTCATCAAGTTTTTTTCCTTCATTTAGATTGTCAATGTACCTGATCCCTGATGCTTCCGGTACAATATATGGTTAATTTTTAGCTTTTCCATTTCCTCACATAGGAAAATGAAAATAGAGCTATGAAACAAAGCTGTAAACTGCATAAGAAACTTCCAGAATTCTTTGTTATAGTATTCTTTTAATTTGTCTTAACTTACTCTTGCCTCCTCCAAGTGTCACACTGAGATGAGTCACACAAGTCAATATTTCAAAAAACTAGAACGATTCACTTACATTCACAGTTTGGGCTTCTCTCATTTATAAATTCAATGAAAGGAAAAGAATGCCATGTTATAGTAGTGGATAGATTGTTTTGGGACAACATCAATAACCCATCAGACTGCTATATTTTATTTTGATTTAATGCCAAGTCATACAGGAATTTCTTAAACATCACATTCATAGTGCCTGTATTTCAATCAAAAACATTTATTCAATCAAATTAAAACTTCATGTTAGTCTAACTTTTTTGAGTTTTTTAGAGAGACAAGGTGGGTGAGGTAATATCTTCTACTGCACCAACTTCTGTCAGTGAGAGAGACAAGGGTTTCTGAAAATCAGTTTTTTAACATACGGTGCCTTCTTGAATTTTACGGATTAGTTAGAGGAAGTAATCTATATATAATAAGGACTTCTCTCTCAAACAATGAATCCCTTATTTGAATTGATCTTAAATATAAGTTTATACATCACAAGCTTCAGGAACCCTTGACAGACTGACTACCTCCAAAACACAGTTCCCTGTAACAAATTTACTAAGTGTACCAGAATCCCCACTAGATTCCCCATTCTCATTACTGACCGGGAACATAGTCTTGGTGGCATACCCTGAAAGTTGAGTGATTACAGACCAAACTAGGGAAGCAAATTCCAAAGGTTCAGTGCCTTAACAAAACAGTCCGCCTCCCTCCCACCATAGTTTATACGAATGAGGCTCTTGCTCAGGCATCTCCACTGATCTGTATTTGCCAAACATCAACAACTGTTAATTTAAAAAATATATATATTTAAAGGCCAAAATAAGCAGAAGTGATAAAGAACAGCTTTGCCTACTACTGTGACTAAGTTTAAAAGAACTACATAAAAACCTATCACAAAAAAAACAGTCTGAAAGATTGTTGTGTAATTCCAAACAGGTTTCATTTATTTGGTATATGCAATATCAATTCTACCTGTTTTCCACTGGCCTACTTTCTCACAGCAGAACCAAATTTCTAAAAAAAAAAAAAATCTTCATAATATAGATATAAAGACATACTGACTGTGCTTCTTCAGAAAAAAAACCTATCTTACTTTTCAGTGCCCAGATCACATCATTATTGCAGCACAGATTTCCCTCACTTTGCCACAAACACCTTATCTGCATCAAGAGGCTATGACTGAAATCTTTCTAAGGAAGGGTACAGAATCAGGCCTTTTTCTGGATTGCAGTTTTTAGGTACTACCGTAAGTGAAAAAACAAGTTGGACCATCAGACATTCTATACGTTAGGTGTAATAAGCCTTGTGTTTTGGAATACAGATATCCTTTTGACTAGGTATCAGATTCTCAATAGTTCAGTAAATATTTCACTTAACATTGCAAATTAAGCCTATAGATTGCCTATTCACATGTGTGCCAAGTCCCTATTTTCCAGTCTCCCCAAAGCCCACAGACCCTGAGGTAAACATCCAGACTCACCTCTTTCCCAGAGTTTGGCTATACTGGTAAACAAACATTACCACATAAGACATCAGCCTAAGCTTCCTCCTTGCCTCCTTCTATGGTTTCACTCTATGAACCTTCTCTAAATGAACCTAAATCAGTCTGTCTCAAAGCAACATTCCAAGCCCCTGTTGAAGCTAACTTGCAGCCACCTGCCAGTATGACCCAGCAGTAGTTATTCAAATCTTAATGGAGGGTTTTTGTTGTTGTTTTCTTTTTTAACAGACTTTGACACAGAATCTTTTTATCATCTTAATTAATGGCCAGTTTAGCTTTACTGGGCAACAGTTTTCAGTATTAGCCTATATACAAATATATTCAAAACAACTGAAATGTACAAAACTTTGCTCTTCACAGATATCTGCTGGCAAGTCATCATCTCCTAGTGTTGTCTTCATAGAAGACGATTCCATTACTCTTAATGAGAAAAAATAACCCCTAATTTCAGGTTATCCTCAGAAGTACAGAAAATAAATTGTATAAAAGAATTAAGTATTTATTTCTATTGCATTCATACTCTATAGTTTTAAAGTTTACTGCAAGATTTTCAGAGTCCATCCATAGAAATGTGTGGTTTGGATCATCTTGTTTTCTGATCCTTAATACCTAGAATAGTCTTTTCATTATTGATACTATAAGATGAGCAACCAGTAACATTCCATTTCTCTGTCACAATGTACACAGAGCTTTTAACTCTAAGGCATATTCTTTTTGCTAATGTAATGCATCATTTTATAAACCCATCCTGTCGAACACTGTAGCTGGCTTATTCTTGGCATGAAGAGCACAAGACAGTTTATAAAAGATTGAAGTATTAAAAAACAGCTTTCTCCCAATGCAAAACAGTATTGCTATCACCATTTTTAGCCATAAAACAAACAAAAAATGTAAAGCTTTACGTCTAAGTAAATCT
The DNA here is from genome assembly GCF_025201925.1 of Gopherus flavomarginatus. Classification (NCBI taxonomy): domain Eukaryota; kingdom Metazoa; phylum Chordata; order Testudines; family Testudinidae; genus Gopherus; species Gopherus flavomarginatus. The sequence goes on along the minus strand of NC_066618.1, from coordinate 31,033,513 downwards.
CAAACTGAGTGATTTTAGAAAAAAACTTACCTTTTTTCCATTAATTTGAGAGCACATTTTCCATTCCCAACCCTCTTTCCCAGTTTGAAAGATAACTTATTATTGCTCTGTCAGTGACAGAGTTCAAAGTAGCAAAAAAGATAAGCAAGCAGAGTCCCAGTATAGTAGTATTCTGCTTCTAGTAAGAAAAATGTTTTTCAGTTCTTTTGGGGTGCCTGAGAATAAGATGCATGTAGAACTGACTTTCTGTAACTGTAGAGGGTGCAAGGTATGTCATTAGACCTTAGTTTTCCTGCCTTCCATTCTTATTTTTCTGTGTTAAAATTGTAATTTGAGTGCTCTCTTACTTGCTTATATAATACATCAAATTTAAGGCTCTGTATACTCTGCAATAAGTAGGAATAAAGTTCTGCAGCATTTCTTTTGCCAGAGGATAAATGGGAAAATACTATCAGTGAAACAGCCATGTTATATAATTTGATGGTCTCAATTTTATGATGGCCCCATATTCAGTTTCAACATGAGACGTTTTTGTAACGAAAATGCATAATTGCAGCAGGGAAGATGTTACAGAAAGCTGGAGGTTCTAGCAGATGGGTGAGGAACAGCTGGAATTCTGGCATTCAGGGAGACCTGGGAGGTAGGCTGGGACTATTGCTTTAGCTGGATGTTTGTTCTAAAGGGATCAACAGTGAAATAGTTAACAATGCTGACATTTAAAGTTTTTAGGTTTTAGAATGAACACCACACTTGTGACGACCAGAGATTACTACTAAGATGATCGCCCAGCAACAGTACAATATACACCTCTACCCTGATATAACACTGTCCTCAGGAGCCAAAAAAATCTTACCATATTATAGGTGAAACCATGTTATACCAAACTTGCTTTGATCCACCGGAGTGTGCAGCCCTGCCCCCCTGGAGTGCTGCTTTACCGCATTATCCGAACTCGTGTTATATCAGATCACATTATATCGGGGTAGAGGTGTACTTCCTTCAATATTGAAACAAGTCTTTTAGCCATACACGTCTGCACTATTACAGTGTTTGTCAAAGCCATATTCTTTGAGAAACTGTTGTACTTCTAAGTGATCAAGGCTCAGCAAAATATTAAACTAAACACCACCACTCAAATAATCCAAATAGTTCAGTTACAGAAGCTGTACTTTGACCTAAAATATGCAGTTATTTTCCATATAAGGTCAGATTATAATATTAAGGTGGAGTACTTTTACAAGTATGGAAGTGTTTTTTTCCTTCTAAAACACAAAAGTGTACCATCGTTCTACTTCTGCTGTTTTGTGTAAGTGTTCCACCCCTTGCATGCCCTATCCTCTTTCAATGTTCCATATGAATTAAATTTTCTTTCTGAATATTGGTTTTCTGCTGCCAAGACGATGAAGTCAGTAGAAGAAAGATCTTCACTAGTCTGGTTCTGCAAGAAACTGACAGAGCCAAACCTTTCTTTAACTTAGTATAAAAAACTAGTTTTAAAGAAGTATATTCTTTAAACTGAAAGCCAGATATATTTAGATATTCAGGGCAGGCACCAGGCCTTGCATGTTACGGATACTACCTAGTTAATCAGAAAATACACTGAGGCAGCCAGATGTCTTCTAAAAAACAGAAAAATATGGGATTGCTCTCTACATTACCGAATATAGGCATTTGAAGGAAAAATGAGATGCTGCTTATTTGTATGTCAATACCCAGACTGCTCTTCCAGATCTCAATTCAGACTTTAGCAGTTGTGAACAGTCTAAACAGTCTGGGTGTGACTGAGTACAATAGTTTGGGTTTTTGGGGGGTAGGGGGAAGAGGGAGAACAATCACAAGACAAGGAAGAGCACATATACAGGTACTAAAAGTGGCATACAAGCATTTCATTCAGAGTGATAACGCTCTCTGCTTGCAAACAGTTTCAAGTGTAAAAAAATAATGGTCAAAACCACATACATATGAATATGCTGGTTTCTCTCTTCATGTGACCTTTTCAGTAAGCACTCCCCATAACTTACATTTAACACTGAAGAAATAAGTTTGTGGGTAACTCCAATATCGACTTATAAAAACATGTTCACAGCAGTTGTGTTAGGTTTCAGCTTGCCTTGCATACATTCTTAAACAAAAAGGCATTATAATGAATTCTTCATTAAAGAATTCAGTTTTCTCAGCATTCATGCTGTAAATATTTCAATAGAGTCACTAGCTGGAAAAGGCTTTACTATTTTAAAAGCACGATAACTTAAAAATATCAATTTGAAAATTATGCTGTTGCAATCATCAAGGAAATATCATCACTAAGACATTAGTCATGTTTAGACAAGATTAAGATGCCTCGAGTTAGGTGTCATGATGCTTATGGTAGCCTGGTCCACACTTGAAAGCTTTACCAACAACACACCTCTGTTGGCCCAGCCCAAACCCCATGATTTCTCCTTGCCTACGCACACCGTCATCATTTTATTTTTAACAAGTTACAAGCACAATGTAAGCACAATTCACTTTCCTAGCAAAGAGAGGAGAAGTTATGCTAGGACTAAACTGCATAACATCTAGGGAGCACAGCTACTTCCACAGCCCAGTTTCCAGACAGTCCCAGTGCTCCTCACAAAATGTCATGTTTAAACCTGAAGATATTCTACCTACAATAATTACAACACTTAAGGTTACTATAAACTATAGGATTACAGAATTTTTTTTTAAGTTAACTTGTGTTTTTGACCAGTGAATATACTGTCAGTTTCACTATTTCTCTCTACAGTCAGTTCATCCCACAATGAAAAAAATCCCTCTCTAATTATTTAAAGGAGATCAGAAAAATCCTTATTTTTTTTAAATAAATTTGTGTTCTGAATCTTTAAAAATTAGATGGTGTTTTAACAAACTAGATTTTTTTTAAACTTAGTCAATTTAAAAAGAGGTTAGGTTGACAACCTTTTCTAGCACCAAAGCAAAAATATCTTGAGCAAATTCCCAGTGCTAACAGTATTTGAAGGAATAGGACAATACCCACCCAACCTCCAAAGAACTGGAGTCACAATGAAAACATATGTCTTTACACTGCTAACACAAAAATGTTACATGCATACAAGTCCACATACTGTCTTAATGGATGGGCATTTGTTTTGTTATCACATGAATTCATCAGAAAGAACAACTAGAAAAGATTCCCCTTAAAATTAACTATTTCTATAATGAAAAGACTTTTGGAATTAGAATTCAAAGCCTTGTGCGAGAACTATTAATGAGCTGCATCTTTCTTATTTCTATTGTTCTTCAGAAACAAACTAATACTACATCTCAACCACAAATTGGTGTGAAATACATAATATTTACAATTACAATAAATCGTTTCTCTAAAAGACAGAGATGGAAAAGACTCACTTGTCCAGGATAACAAGCATACCTGTAGATATATGGATGCCCAGGAAAAAGAAAACTATTGCTGCTTTCCCCAGAAAGGAAGGGGAAGTCAAGGAACACATGTGTATGGTTAGAGTAAGACAAACCCGCAGAAGAGTACGGGGAGCATCTCTGCTCTCACTCTGTCTCCTTATTTCCAGTCTTGCCCTTCTCCATGCCAATAGGCACAACTCTCCCAAATGTTACTAGGTAGGTAAGAGGCAAGCTTCTCTATATTTCAGCATGGGCCTGCAGAAGCAGCCTTGTAAGTACCACGGGCCAATCAAGAGGGTGTAGCTCTCCTCGTGAAGAGAATCCTAGCTCAGCTTACTGGAAAGAAGAGCTTGGCAGGCAGCTACCACTATCTATAGTGGTGAAGAGAAGCCCGATAAGATACGCATGAAAAGGAGAGGGAAACTGATATAGTCTGCATGGAAACAACAACTGAGGAATGGCTTTAGGAAGGTTATTTCAGACAAGATATTTCAAACAAGGTAGCTGGTTAAGGGTTCAGGCTACTAGAGATCAGTGAAGCTTTGCAAACCCTGACTAACTCATCCTTGGAGATAAACTGAACAGTCATGAAAGGTGCAAGTTTGACAGTCCTGGAGAATTAGGTGTTCAATTTTATTTAGTAATCAGAGGAGTGATTTTGAGTTTGAGAATTTTGCCATATCAGGAGTAAAAATGCTTTATGTTACTGGAATGATGGGAATTCCAGCATATTCACTGTAAAGAGCATTTGTTTACAGTCCCAATGGTCGGAGTATCATGAGATAGGACTTAAAAGACGGTCAGTGGTACCTCAACATATCGGCACTTTCCTGGGCACTGGTCCAAGGTTGAAAATAGCAAGTTCTGGGCCTAAGACTACTGGATGTTTTACATTCGGCCTTCGCTATTGCAGAGGAATATGGTTAATAAAAAAGTCATTACAATGAATGTTAATTCCCTCCTAATTCTGTCAATTTCAAGCTCCATGTAGTCTCTAAGGAGAATGACTAGTTTCCCGTCACACTCCAGACCACTTCATCCTTCAGATGTAATTTTGCAATCTTATTAGAAAAGCAAAGCTCACACTATTGTGATAATTTCTTTATCACCTAGGGAAAATTCTAGCTTTTGCATTAGTGGTAAAAAGTTGTATAGAGAAAAACATTCAATCATTTTTTTTTAATTTGTAAAAACTGACCATCTTGGAGTTCTTTTGGAAGATCCTACACAGTCTATACCACAATGGTAATGTTTCTGAATGGCCACTCCAAATTACCTCATTTCTATCATTTGAAACCTAAACAATGGATCCTCCTAATGAACTTCAAGCCCCTGCCCCCTTAGCAATGATTGCACTTTGGCACAAAAGGTAATTGCTAGAAGGTTAGAGAGTGGGGAGGGAACAGAATTTATCACCTAGAAAGTCTGATACATCTCAGGAATGGAATTAACAACCTTTGATTTCAGATGGGACACATGGTACTCCTATGAATGGATACTCAGGACCAAGCATGGAACTGAGCATATTTACTTCTGATAGTGACATCAGTTCTGTCATATTCTGTATCTGCTAACAGTCTAGATAAAGGACGGTCAATGCTTCTGTGTAACTGAGAGAATGAATGCAGTCTGCTGCACCAATCTCTGAAATGAGATCTTGAATGGGCCAATACCAGCTCATTTCACAAGCATTTTGTTGGCTTTTCAGTGGCCTACTTACTGTTGACCTGATCTGAATTTATACCAGAAACAGTAAAAGGTTCCGTATTCCATCAGCAATCCATTTGTTTTCTAAAACTGAATTTAAGTAGAATAAGAGAAGAAATACTTTAAAACCTTGTACTATAAAGCCTTTCTAACAGAAGCTTTATTTACTATTACGCATTTGTTCCACTTCCAAGTTAAGCTGCAGATGTGTTTAATTTGAGTTGCTTCATGAAGAAGCTAAAATCTAAACAACTATTAGCAAGGTAAATTTTAAAGTTATATTCCTCATTTCCTCTCTAAATTTGCAATTATGCCACTGTATGGCAAATTCTTCATCTGAATATGCAGATTAAGAATGAGAACACATGAGAAACAAACAGAGAGGGGAAAAAATCTTTATACAACCCATTTATCAACAAACACCAATGACACCAGAGAAGACAGTTACTGTAAATTATAGTCTAGCTCTCCATTCAATAACTCACTCTACCGCAGCTGCATTGCAAACTGGCACTGCTGGAATTATCTTTTCCAGGACACCACCAAGATCTCTTCATAGCAAGCCTCTCTTCTGAAGAAAGTGATTTTTGTTAAATTACAAACAAATGTGTGTGATGAACCATACAGATGTAAGTGGTCTCAATTTATTTTGCTGGACAGAGTATTAGCCACTAGGCCACTGGTCGATGTAATAGTGATCACAATAACCACTCAGCAGATTTTCTTTTGCCAGAACTATTCAGTGGACAAATTACTCTGGCAACTTCTTTCTTAGACATTACTAATGCAGACATTACATTAGTTGCCAAACTCATTAGGTTACACAAAAGAAGCCTAGCTCTTTTGCTGATATTCTCTCTCCTGCCATACACCTATTTCCAGGATGTCAGCTCTTTATTTTAAAATTTCACTACTGTATTCAAAAAAACCACTATCAATATCCTGAAAACAGAAGAATGGAAAGCCCAATATCTGGGGTGCTCTATTCTCCAGAATCACCCCGCTTATTTTGTACCTTAGTTCAGCGCAAACTTCCTCAGACTGACCAATAAACAAAGATATGAATTGGTAAGTGACTAGTGATCAGTAACGAATAGTCCAACTCCATTAATGGCACACTACTGTATACACCGTTTTCCTCCACACATAAGAGACCTAGAGAAACAGCTCTTATGGGGCGTGGGGGAGGGCACTCATTGCAGCACTGACTGATCTGCGATACAGCACAACTTTCATACCCACAGTGTATGAAACGTGCACGATGCTCCCACCTCAATTTCAAAACTGCCTCTTAAACTTATGCCCAAAGTTTCCAGTGCGGCTGCTGCAAGAGGCCTGCTAGGAAGGGAGTTTTTGATTAGGTGGCAGCTTTATGCCCGGCCAAGTCAACCCCTGCGCCTGCCCTGCCCTGCTCCCTCCTCTGCCCTATCATGTTCCCACGAAGCCCGGCTGCTCCCCTTGCCTCCACTCTCCCTCAGCTCCTATCCGCCTTGTCTCTCCCCTTCGTACCGCGCCCATCCCCGTGGTATCCGGCCCCCTCCCCAGCCCGCCGCTCCCAGCCCGCCGCTCACCGCGATGACGACGGTGTCCTCTCCCTGGAACTTGGCGATGTACTTGTCGCCGCGCATCACCTCGGAGTCGTTGAGGGGCCTGAAGCGACACATCACTTTGATGTTACATTCCGCCGGGTCCGCCATTTTAGGCCAAAGCCGCCGCCTTCGGGGCGCTCAGCTCGGTAGCCGCCGCGGCCTCCGCGCCGCTCACTCCGGGGTCCTGCGAGCGGCCGCCGCCTGCAAAGCAGCGCCTCACTGAGCCGGGGGGAGAGGGGAAGGGCTCCTCCCTGGCCGCCGCTGCCGCCTCCTGCTCTCACTTCCTCCCCAATATGGCAGCCATGGCGGCGCCTGCAGCCGGCGAGTCCGGGCCCTCCCCTCCTCGAGCAGAGGCGGCGCCGACAGCAGGGCAGGAGTGACGTCACCCTCCGCAGAGAACACCCACCCCCTCCACCTCAGACTCACCGCGCAGGCGCGCGTCGACCTCGCCGCGGCTGCCACCGAAGAGCTCCTTTGCGCAGGCGCACACTAGGTTTGCCGGGAGGAGGGGGAAACATGGCCACCCGCAGACTCAAGAATCTCCTGCGCAGGCGCACAAATGGGATATGGTCATACTGTTATTGGGTCAAAGGGGCACATTAGAGATGAGGCGTGTGAAGAGCATGATGGGAAAGCGCGGTAGCAGACGATGTCCTGCTTTCAGGCAGGGGCCTAGCGACAGGGATGCTGCCCAGGAGCCATTTACAAGGGTCTGTGCCTGTCAGGGCCATTCCCCCTGTAGCTGGTTAGCCCCTGGGTTCTTCCCACCCAGCAGTCACCCTCTTTTCAAAATACACAAACCAGGGCAGGTTTCTGACATTATGTTTTAGCATCACAAAATTGCCATTCACCATGGTGTGATATATCACAGCTCCACCCAACTGTACCACAGGCATCCGTGTGAAACTGCTTGTAAAGGCCTGGGCAATGGTGTCATATGCATAGTCCATGTGGGTTCCTATCTGTTTGAAATCATGTCCACGTGAAATTGTAATAGGAAGCCATATGTGGCTTCTGGACAAATCCCTATGGCTCTGACAACCACAGATGAGAGGTGGGGAGGGAACACCAGGACACTACGTATCTTCACCAACTGCCCTGGAGGGGCCAGAACAGGAATTTTACACAGACTAGACCAGGTCATCACTTTTCAGTCCCATTGCAATGCTGTCAACTGACAAGTAATGACAGGCTTTGCCTTGAACGATGGCTGGCACAAAACACACTACACATTGAAAGAAAATGGGTGTACAAAGCATTTCATATAGGTATTTTGGGTGCCATATGTTAGGTAACATAAGAATGGCCATACTGGGTCAGACCAAAGGTCCATCTAGCCCAGTATCCTGTCTTCCAATAGTGGCCAATGTCACATGCCCCAGAGGGACTGAACAGAACAGGTAATCATCAAGTGAGCCATTCTGTTGCCCATTCCCAGCTTGTGGCAAAAACAGGCTAACAAAACCAACCCTGCCTGACTAAAAGCCATTGATAGACTTATCCTCCATGAATTTATCTAGTTCTTTTTTGAATCCTGTTATAGTCTTGGCCTTCACAACATTCTCTGGCAAGGAGTTCCACAGGTTGACTGTGGATTGTATGAAAAAATACTTTTGTTTGTTTTAAACCTGCTGCCTCTTAATTTCATTTGGTGACCCCTTGTTCTTGTGGTATGAGAGGGAATAAATAACACTTCCTTGTTTACTTTCTCCACACCAGTCATGGTTTTATAGACCTTTATCATATCCCCCCTTAGTCATGTCTTTTTCAAGCTGAAAATTCCCAGGCCCTTTAAACTCTAGTCAATACAAACCTACTGGTTTTATCCAGTTTAGGTCAAGCTTACCTACATGGCCGTCCATAGGCATACATGGCTTTGTAGGGCACCCAAAAATTTGGGGCACTCCTGGGTCTTAGTGTCCACCCTTCCGCCTCTTCTTATCCCTGTTCTAATCTGACCCTTCCTGCAGGCTTCCACCACAGCTGACTGTTGTAGCCTAGTGAGTCTTCCTCTGGAGGGGATTTAGTACTTAGAAGTGAAAAAGCCTTCCAGCCTGCCAGACCTATTAGCACAACATTGAAACTGTTAAAGAGCCATTCAAGTGGTAATGAAGCCATTTAACACGCATTTGCCAACCCCCAGGTATATACTGTCAGTTTCTGAATTTACTGACAAAAACAGTTGTGCGTAATATTTACTCAGAACATGTTAGTCTACAGAATCTTAGTTTAAAATTTGTTTTAAAGCTATTTCATTAGTGTGTTGCTGAAGATTATAATATCACATCTCTAAAAAATCCTTGCATAGATTTTTAGATGCATAATCTAAGTATTCATCTTTAGCCTTAAATGCTTGGATGTTCAGACATATAGTTTTTTAAATAAATCCTTCAAAAAACCACTGTTATCTAAAATAGACATGCGAGCTCGGGCTGCCGGGCATATGGGCACCAGTTTAATAATATAGGGCCCTATAAATCTTAAGGATGGCCCTGCTTACCTAACATCTTTAATTGTGTTTTGTCAAAGCAGTGGCAGGGAGGTTGGAGAGAACTATTGACTAGCCAAGCTCATCACCTTGTTGTTCTGCCTCTGTGCTCCTGGGCTGGAAGAGAAGACAGCACAAGACCACTCTCCCCTCCAATCCCCACCCTCCACCTCCCCACATCAACTGACTCATCAATTGGTTTTAAGGCTGTAATAATTTTTGGAGAGAGAGTTAAAATTGAATGAAGTTTTAAATGTAATTGAAACACAACTAAATCCTTCAGTGTGGAAGCTCTCAAGGGGTAGTTCCAAGCAGGTTTTACCATTATGCTGGTTTAAATTCAGATATTATCTGAGCTTTTTCCACTACTGGAAATTGGATCCAAGTACAAATTTACATCTCTATTCAGTTTAGTCTACTCACTGTCAGAGATTACCAGCCTGCAAAATGGAAACTTTTAAAATGGCCATGAAATTATTTAAAAAAATGAGAGAGTCCCTTTCTTAAATTAGTACTATTTAGTAGGTTTTAATGGCCCCTAATGGTAGCTGCACTATTTATGGTTTTTATGAAAAAAAAATGGAGACCGTGCTTATAAATTAAATGTGAGGATTATGAGTTTTAATGGGGAATGATCTGCCACACAGCATTGTCCATCCCCAAGACCTTTCTCACAGCAAAGACTTGGTTGAATACTATGTATTTGTCGGCTGTAGGCTATTTAGATGGATCCTGTTCCAAAACTAGTGTGATGGATCTGCAACACAGGGGACTACAACTCTCACCAGCCCCCTCCCTCCTGCATATCCCCTTCTCTTAGCCAGGTACTGAACCAGGAAGGGGCCAGGCTCTGTTGAGAAGCAGCAGCCACATGGTGAGGGAGGAGCTGCAGAGAAGTTGAATTCACAGAAGATCCTCAGGAAATGTACACAGAGCCAAGCGTGAAATAGGCTGTGACAGCCAGACATGAGAGCAGAGTGCAGGTCTGGGTGGGACTCATGGGGGAGCAGCAGTGGCTGGGTACGGAGCCAGTGCAGAGGGGCCCAATGAGAGGCATTAACCGAACCTCGCCTGGAAATCTGCAAGTTCCTATTTGCTTGAATATAAACTGAACTGGAGCATGCACCTCTAGGCCTGAAGAGCCTTGACTGCCTCAAATGGACTTCCCCAGTCAGGGCCGACTTTAGGAAGTGCGGGGCCCAATTTGAACATTTTCGGCGGGGCCCTGGCAGAGATGACTAAAAAAAAAAAAAAAAGTTTAAAAAAAAGTCTTTCACTTCTTCCATGTATTATTTACTTTCCATGACTATATAAATAATACAATTATATTTTATGTATATTGCATCATATATGCTGTTGATTGGTTATTAATGACCACCGTTTCACATGTGTGGGGCCCCGCCACTCCCTGCGGGTGTGCACATGTGTGAGTCCCAGCTGCTCCCTGCCCCCCTCATTGAATCAGGTGTGCAGGGTTACTGCCCTGGGAACTGCAGGGCAGCAGTGGACATGGGGCTGGTTGGAGGCAGGGCAGGGGCTGACTGGAGGTAGGGTCTGGCTGCTGGCAGAGCAAGGGGTGCGGGGCTGGCTGGAGACAGGGGGGTGTCGGGCGGGCTGGCTTCAGGCAGGGCCGCAGGGGGATGCAGCAGGGGTTGAGAGGGCTGGAGACAGAGGAGTGCGGGACTGGCTGGCTTCAGGTCTGGGGGTGAAGCAGGGGTTGGCTGGAGACAGGGCAGGGGGTGCAGGGCTGGGCGTGGGCAGGACGGGGCTGTAGGGCTGGTGTGGGCAGGGGTGTGTGGGGGGCTGGCTCGCTTTGGGCAGGGTCACAGGGGTGTGTGGCAGGGGTTGGCTGGAGACAGGGCAGCGGGTTTGGCAGGGGCTGGCTGTGGGCACGGAGTGCAGAGCTGGCTGCAGGCAGGGGGGGCAGGGTTGGTGCGAGCAGGGCAAGAGGTGCAGCAGAGGCAGCTGGAGCCCCGGCCCTTTAAATAGCCCCCAAGCCTCCCGCTATCCCAGGGCTCTGGGGGCTATTTAAAGGGCCCAGGGCTCCCCTGCTTCTACCCTGCCCCGGACCTTTTAAATAGCCTCAGGAGCCTGGGGAATGCATGGGGGCAGCAGGGCTCCGGCGGCTATTTAAAGGACGAGATGGCAGAGGCAGCTGGAGCCCCGGCCCTTTAAATAGCCCCCAGAGCCCCCCGATATCCCAGGGCTCTGGGGGCTATTTAAAGGGCCCGAAGCTCCAGCTGGGAGAGCGGGGCTGCGGGGCTTGCCGCACTCCGGCCGGAGCTCTAGCCGGGGCCGCGGGGCTTGCCATGCTCCGGCCGGAACTCCAGCTGGGAGAGCGGGGCTGCGGGGCTTGCCGCGCTCCTGCCGGTGCTCCAGCTGGGGCCGTGGGGCTTGCCATGCTCCAGCTGGAGCTCCAGCTGGGAGAGCAGGGCTGTGGGGCGGCCGCGCTCCGGCCAGCGCTTTGGTCAGGGGAGCGGGGCCATGGAAGACCCCGGAGTAGACCTCAGCCGGGGTAAGTAAAAAAAATTAAAAAGGCATCTAAGGCGCGGAGCCCTCTTAGGCGCAGGGGCCGATTCCCGGGAATTGGCTGAATCGGCCTAAAGCCAGCCCTGGCCCCAGTGACCCAACCAAGAACCACTATTGCTCACTTTGAGCTGTAATTATTCAAGCCTCTGTACCTAGGGTATTTGTAAACTTCGGCTTTCCTGCCAGCTCTACTAAAACACCTTTTCACATAGCCATGTGTCTGAATGGTTATGAGGACTCAACAGGGCTAATGTCTACAAAGTCTAATTGCTGAAGAACCTACAGTTCTTGCCTCAGAATAGCAGTGTACATGGCATGCAACCGGCACCCTAAGGTTTGATGCACTTAGACACCATGCAGCCCCAATAATAATACTAGCGCATCATGGCTCATGCAGCTGGGAATCATTCTAAATATTACCAATTGTCTAAATGTATCCAGAGCTGTTTTTCTCACTTTAATACATGATATAATTTGTGAAAATCTAGTTCTGTGTTGTGAAGCAAGTTTTCAGTCTTCTCAATCAAGATCATGTTGTAACAAGTCCATCCTTCTGCTCTAGTTAAAACCTTCACAGGAGCGTACTGTCTTAATCAGGACAGCAACAGCTACACCTTCCAGCCACATAAGTACTCTATGCAATAATTACTTGCTAGGCACAGGGTGTGAACACAGTCAGACAGGGCACTGATGCTTGATGCAATCTAACCTAAGAGGTATAGCATATGTATGTCACTCTAAAGTTGTGTTTATCTTTAATTGTAGTAAAATATTTTAAATATAATGGCTGCCAGCCTTAAGAATATGCCCTATATAGTCCTAAATAAAAGAGCCTATTTCTGTTTATTGATAATTTCAGAATTGTGATTAGATACTTAAACACTTGCCTAACTTTAATCATTAATAGGGTTATTCACATGCTTAGAATTAGGCATGTGCTTAAGTACCTTGCTTAAAGAACACAGAGTTAAAATATTTGTTACAATGTAAATTCCTTTTCTTTTTCTATCCATTTCCAAGCAAAACCAAATATCCTAACAGTAAAATCAACAAGCTTTCCCCTCCATGGTTATTACTCACATAAACAATTGTTTCAACTGCTGAGACATCCTTTATTTTGGTCCATTTAGGAAACTTGTAATTATCATTATCCATAACCAAAGGGGATATAAATCATTAGCTAAATATGATGAGATACTATGCATAATGTTAACACAACTTCAGTACAAGAGCAGGTTTGCAGTAGCTTGCTCCCAAGTACTCCAATATATTCTAGTGCTAAATTGAAGTAATTCTCAAGAAATTATATGAAGAGGCCAACTGTTAAACTTTTAAATGTTTTAAATTGTCTAAATTCCACAAATACACAGAAAGGACGCATGAAATAAATAATTACCAATATTTGAATTACTCTCAAACAAAAGATATCTCAAAGAGTTGGCTCAATGTATCATTAAAACGCTTTTCACTTCTATGTTACCAGTTTCATGCAAACTCATTGGAATATTGGTTGACAATACTTCTCATAATTGTTATTGTGTGAAATGAGTTCTGCTGAGCCTTAATCAGTTCCTAAGAAGTGGTGCTCCCATCACAAAAACACTTTTACAAAGTTTCAGAGAAGCACAGGATTAGTAGGCATAAAGAATGAATTTTTTAAAGTCCCCAATAATTTTTCAAATTATTCAGATTCCTGGGATTATGTCATTGGCAAGTATAGAACCTGTACTTTGATATCTCAATAAATTAAGTAGTAATTATCTCACAAAACTTTGAGTGCAAAATTGTGGTGAGAATTTTCTCAGTGGAGAAAAAGCATTCTGTAAAAATCAAGGTGACACTCTTCAAGGAGTCATGACTTGTGTTGTTGACACTTCAGATTGAATTCTCTTTAACCATCTGCTATGCATACTACTAAAGCGTTCACTGCTTTTTCAGAAGTGACTTGATTTTTGCCCTGTATTAGTTATATATAATTTTATATATATATAATTTTAAAGTCATACTTTATCTTACTGATAACTTTAGTAAAGTAAGTTGGTAAAGACTGAATACTTTGGTAAAAAAGTAATTTATCTGACTGATATATGTCTGAGTTCACCAACAGTGTTTCTTCTCATTAATGATTTAGGCAACAAACTTTAGAAATTCTTCAAGGAGATTTGCAGCTACTTGAGATTTCCTATCTCTATCCAGCATTATAAGAGCAGCATCTTCAGCAAAGAGGATATGCCAATTCTGAGGCTTATAGTGGAACTATATCTGAATAATGATGGAATTGCTCCATCAAAATTGTTTTGGGAGCAATGACAGCAATCTTGAGTCGATCTAGAAAGACTGAACATATTTGATTAAATCTTTAACCCAGGTTTTCGTGGAGAAGCAAATCAAAGCTACTTACCCCCCTTTTTAAAACAATTTATTGAGACGATAGATTCATCGATTGATAGCACAAGTCAAAACTGAATATCTATAATGCAAACACAAGTGTTTTTTTCATTTTAATTTTCAATGTGCTGGAAATATATAGCACTTGCCAGAATTCAAAGTGTATTGCATGTCAAAGCTATTTGGAATTTGCAAATCAGTATGCAGAAGCAGATGAGAGAATAGTCTGTCAGACATGGCATCTTCTGAACAGTCTGAAATACTTTGTTACCTCACACTGCTCTTCGTATATCTAGTGCTACCAAGAGAATTTCTGGGTGCTGGTGATGAAAGCAAGCCATGGACAACATGTCTTAGAGTGGCATCAAAGATATGTAAGGTCTGTTATTGCCTGACAATGGAAATTTAGAATACAAATATTTTAGGGCTCTGACAGCTTATTCAAATACATTTACAACATCTCTGCACCAGCAACCAAGTTGCCTCCACATGCAACCTAGCCAATTTTAAGCCTTTCTGGATCCTTTGCCCTTTCCAAGTGTAGCTCTCTATCTCACACACAGTCACGGATGTCAGGAATTATCTTCCTTTCATCCCTCTTACCCTGTATTTTCGTGTAAGCAACATTAACATCAGTTTAATGTTTTTATTGGCCTGTAACTAGGAATAACATTATTGCGGTCCAAACCAATAACACTCGATTGCAAATGCACTCCACCCTTCAGGTTAAATCTCTTCATTCAAATTCACTGTCTAGTTTCCATTCACATGCCATGCCTGAAAAGGAGCCGTTTCCCCTGCTTAGCTCAAGGAGCTCTGCAACTTGCCCAAGTTGTTGGGCTCAAGATCGTGCTGTCTGGGTAAAATTTAATGGCCTGTAATACAGAGCATATGATCTAGTGATTCCTTCTGGACATAAGTTATATGAAATGTATGAATTTCTGTGGAATGTACCTCCTGTCTCAGTTATAGCTAGAGCCCTTAATGAAGCAACAGGATGGAACATCTTTGAAGATGTAAATGCTGATGCACATCAACTTATTCTAGTTGTACATTCTAAGTAATTACACAAATCAACTCTTCTTCTGCTGATTAAACCAGAGACACTTAAAAACAGGTTTGACTTTTCATCCAATTCACATGCTCCAAATTATTTTCATATTATTTTATACCATTTTTTAACTAGTTAAAACTCTCCTGGAGAATATTGTCCTTACATATAACATATTTATCTCAGTATTTTTTTAATAAATACTTTTTTAAAGAAGTTTTTTTATTAACCTTCCTAGCTAGAAAACTGCCTCTGAAACCCATTCAGATAAATGAACATGGTTTTGCACCTTACATCTAAATTTTCAACTACTATACTGGCACTGTTCCCTCTCATAAAGGTTGCCTGACATTTCCCATTATAAGATCTTTTTTTCAGTTGCTTTTAACTTTGTCATACTTTAACCATTTAGACTGAAAATTTTCCACCCTGGGTGTCTGCTTCAGGCTGTTTTGTGTATTTATTTTTTAGCCAAAACAGTTCATCAGTTCCTAAGAACTAGATTAGGGAAACATCTGTTGTTTTGCCATCTTAAAAAAATTCTTACAACTGTGTCATTTAGAAGCTCTAACCTTCCCAAGCTTTGGAGCAGAGCTTTGAAATTTGTCAGAAGAATGGGGGGTAGCAGTTAACCTTATGCCAGGAAAATGCCTTTGCTGTGCCCTTGTAAAACTGCCCAAATTTGGCCATTTTATAAGCCTTTGAAAAATCTTAATTTGCTCATGTTCAGTAGAAAGTTGTTGGATCTTTGCAGCTAAAATCTCCGAAGAGTCTGTCGTCAGTGAGCATATTACAGGTGATCACAGTTCCTACGTATCTTTGGATGGTGTATGCACTATTCCCACAGAGCAACTGAGCATGCTCCATACTAGGACTACAGGGGCTGACCAGGACTTTCCCTGCAATTGCTGTTGCAGCTTGGTATGGTCTGGGCACTAGAACTGAGAATAGGGAGTGTGTCTTTCTTGTGCTATCAGTGACCCCTCCTGCTAGCTCCCAAACAGCATAGAAGAGGAAGCTGCCTGTTCCAATGATAATTACTCTCACTGTTAAAAATACTCTTATTTCCAGTCTAAATTTGTCCAGCTTCAATTTCCAGCCATTGGATCGTGTTATAATGTTCTCTGCTAAATTGAAGAGCCTACGGTTAAATATTTGTTCCCTATGTAGATACTTATAGACATAGGTGCCGACTCCATGGGTGCTCCGTGGCTGGAGCAACCACGGGGAAAAAAGCAGCTCCCCACCTCCCCACCCCCAACTCATCTCTGCCTCCGCTCCACCTCCAGCTCCTCCTCTGAGCGCGCTGCTGGGTCCTGCTTCTCCCTCCTCCCTCCCAGCACTTGCACCATGAAACAGCTGTTTCACGTGGCAAGCCTGAGAGGGAGGGGGGAGGAGGAGGAGGAATGCGGCATGCTTGAGGGAGGAAGGGGGGCCAGGACGGGGATTTGGGGAGAGGTCCAATAGAGGCAGGGAGGGGTGGAGTTGGGGTGGGGACTTTGGGGCAGGGGTGGAGTTGGGGCAGGGCCGGGGTGCGAGCACCCACTGGCATGGAAAAAAGTTGGCGCCTGTGCTTATAGCCTGTGATCAAGTCACCCCTTAATCTTTCTTTTCTTTGTTAAACTAAATATATTGAGCTATCTATTACTCTAAGGCAGGGGTAGGCAACCTATGGCATGCACGCCGAAGGCGGCACGCAAGCTGATTTTCAGCAGCACTCACACTGTCCAGGTCATGTCCACCGGTCCGGGCCGCTCTGCATTTTAATTTAATTTTAAATGAAGCTTCTTAAACATTTTAAAAACCTTATTTAATTTACATACAACAATAGTTTAGTTATATATTATAGGCTTATAGAAAGATACCTTCTAAAAATGTTAAAATGTATTACTGGCACCTGAAACCTTAAATTAGAGTGAATAAATGAAGATTCGGCACACCACTTCTGAAAGGTTGCCAATCCCTGCTCTAAGGCATGTTTTCTAATCGTTTAATCATTCTTGTGGCTCTTCTCTGAACCCTTTCTAGTTTATCAACATCCTTCTTGAATTGTAGACACAAGAACTGGAAACTGTATCCTAGCAGCAGTCACACCAGTGCTAAATATAGAGATAAAAGAACTTCTCTACTCTTACTGAAGATTCCCCTGTTTATGCATGCCAGGACTGCATTAGCTCTTTTGGCCACAGCGTCACACTGAAAGCTTGTGTTCAGCTGATTATCTACCACAACCACCAAATATTTTTCAGTCACTGCTTCCTAGGATAAAGTCCCCCATTGTGTAATATGGCCTGCATTCTTTGTTCTTAGGTATACATTTACAGTTAGCCATAATATAACACATGTTGTTTGCTTGTTCCTTGTTTACCGGGTGATCCAGATCACTCTGTAGCCTCTTCATTATTTACCAATCTCCCAATTTTTGTGTCATCTGCAAACTTAAATCAGTGATTGTTTTGTTTTCTTCCAGATTACTGATGAAAAAGTTAAATAGCGTAAGGCCAAGAACTAATCCCTCTTGGACCTAATCGGAAACACTCCTGTTCAATGATAATTTCTCATTTGCAGTTACATTTTAAGTCCTATCAGTCAACCAATTTTTAATCAATTTAATGTGGGCCATGTTAATTTTATATAGTTCTAGTTTTTTAATCCAAGTCAAACGCCTTTTAGAAGTTTAAGCAAGCTATGCAAGTCACTGAAACTAAACTTTTCACAGGTGGTCACTAACTGTTCCTTGTTTTCTGACTGCCTGACTTGAGACTTTAGGGTCTAATTTGCAGAACTGCTGAGAACTGACAACTGCAGCCGAAGTCAATGGGAACTGTGCTTTGAATTTATAAAGTGCCATGTAATGCAAAGTACTTTAAAAAATTTGGCATCTCAAACTGGGCACCCAAAAGCAGTGGATAACTTTGATCTTAATCTCTCAGTGCCTCAGTTCCCATCTGTAAAAGGGGATAATACCATCCTCTCATTTCACAGGGGAGTGATGAAGATAAATTTTCACTCCACGCATCTAAAGAAATGGGCTTTTTACCCACAAAAGCTTATGCCCAAATAAATCTGTTAGTCTTTAAGGTGCCAGTAGACTTCTTGTTGTTTTTATTAACTAGATAAACTAGTTAATGTTTGTGAAGCACTTGGATACAATAAGAATGAGCACCATCAAAAAAACAGGAGGAAAGTAATATTTCTGTATTCAGAGCATGGTATGAATAGTATGCTCACACTGAGCAATCAGGAGATAAAAATACTGAATAGCTACTCATTCAGTGAGCACTGGCCAGGCTGTGCACTGAATAAGGAGGGGTGTTTAAACAAATATAAACCAAATTTTTATTTGTGGAGAGGGGTTTATAACTTCACATACAATATTATAGAGAGAAGGGGCAGTTATTATTACTACTAATTTTGTATGTGCTTGTCAACTTGAACAGTTTAAAAAGAGATGAAAATATAAAAGCAAGAACATAGCAAGATGGTTAAAAGTTAAATGAAACACGTCTTGCACTGTGAGATGACAGATGAACTAAATTCACATACAATTTATTTTTTCATGAGTGGTTATTATTGGAAAAGTGGTTATATACACTTAATTATTTATTAATTATTATTATTATTTATGTTTTTATTTATGTGTATTACCATCGGGCCTAAGAACACTCATTATGGATCAGCAGTCCATTGTGGTAGGTGTAGTACAAACACAGTACAAAAAGATGATCGTTACCCCAAGGAGCTAGAATCTAACTATAAAACAAGAAATAACAGATGGATACAGACAGGTGGGAGAGAAAACAGTGAGATAGTATTGGTCAGTATGATAGGCAGTGGTCTCAACACACCAGCTGCCTAAAGGGTAAGTTTTTTTATAGCTATCATAGCAAAGAGAATTTTAAGGAGGGATTTGAAGGTGGATATAATGAGGTTGCTCTGCAGATGTTTACAGAGAGCACCTCTCAATGAGCATGTGGGGCAGTATAGGAAAAAGCACAAAGGTGTTTAGTTGAAAATTTTACAAGTGGGCATTGGATGTTGGCATCATGAGGCAATCAGAGGTGAGTATTGACAGTTCCATTAGCCAATAAGAGGTTACAGGTAAGGTGGGGACTGACCATAAAGGCTTGAAAGTAAACACAAGCATCTTATTTGTGGTGCCATAAAGAAGGGGGAGTCCCGTGGAGAGATACAAAGAAAGAAAGAGTTGATATGTCAAAGCGGTGGGCAGGGGAAATGATCTGTGCAGCAGCATTCTGAATGGATATAAGTGGGGCAAGACTGAACTTGTCAAGGCCAGAGAAAGGATGTTGAAGCAATCAAGATGTGAGAGGATGAGAGCTTGAGGAGAGCAGGATGATTGGTGTTGTCACAGTGATGGAGGACGGAGGTAGAGGGGAGGGCTTGGTGGGAAGATTAGGAGTTCTGTTTTAGCCATGTTCAGCCTGAGTTGACAGCCCTATATCCATAAGGAGATGTCAGAGAGATAGGCTGAGATTTTAGTTTGGACAGAAGCATTACTTTACAGATCAGAACTGATGACTGGACAAATTTTTTTTACTACTTTCTAATAAATTCTACTATTTTAAGCTCTGCAGAGACAATAAACCTATGGAAGAAGGATCTGAGTTGTATGTTAGCTCACTTATCAGGAAAACAATTAAGTAGGTTACAATATTTATTACTGGTTCTAATACGAGTCATACAAGTGGAAAAGAATGTAGCTTGACTTTCAGAACCCAGGCTGAGTTTGTCAGGCTGAAAGATTTTTTTTTAAGTTGTAAAGTGAGCATAATTTCTCTGGCAATGGTAGACACACCTTGGAACCTTATGCTGCTTTTACAGATTCATTTTCAGAGTACTATCGTATATTAAAATTAACCTCTGCTATTGTTCCTGCTGACCTCATACAAAACAGTCTAACATAATTGACTTGTGATCTTCCCATAAATTGATGTGTTCTCTGCATACAGAGAAGTAGAAGAGTCCTCATTTGCTGGAAAGCTTGCAAAAGTTGGTGTGACGTTATTTGTGTGTGCATGCATGTGCATGTCATAGTGTCATAGCTTCAGGCGTACAAGCTTTAAAAACAAAGGTCTCAATCACCTCAGAATCACTCCACCCCCACGCTCATTCATCATGCCACACACAGGATACAACAGAGGGAAGCCAGGAGATGCGGCGCATCGTCACCCCCGAGGCGAGGGTACGGGCAGCCGAGTCTGCAGCGTCCAAGGAGGCCTGCAACGAGGTTCGTGCAACCTTCTTGCCCTCGTCAAGAATCGCCGCAAATTCTTGACGCGCCTCTTGTGGCAGCAGCTCTTTGAACTTATCCGCTGCCACCCAAGAGTTAAATGCGTAGCGGCTAAGAAGGGCTTGCTGATTGGAAACCCTGAGCTGAAGGGCCCCAGCCGAATAAACCTTGCGGCCGAGGAGGTCCATACGCCTGGCCTCCTTGGATTTGGGGGCTGGGGCTTCCTGTCCATGACGCTCCCTTTCGTTCACCGACTGTACCACCAGGGAGCATGGTGTCGGGTGAATATGGAGGTACTCATAGCCCTTGGAGGGGGCCATGTACTTCCTTTCGACGCCCCGTGCAGTAGGGGGGATGGAGGCCGGCGATTGCCAGATCGTATTGGCGTTGGCCTGGATCGTCCGAATGAAGGGCAGGGCGACCCTGGTGGGAGCATCGGAGGAGAGGATGCTGACGACGGGGTCCTCGATCTCAGAGACCTCCTCAGCTTGCAGGCTCAGATTCTGTGCTATGCGCCTGAGGAGGTCCTGATGTGCCCTGAGATCTAGCAGAGGAGGGCTATTAGAGGAAGTGCCAGCCACCGCCTCATCGGGAGAAGACAATGAGGAGACCCACGGCAAGAGAGTGTCCAGCGGGGGGTCTGCCTCAGCCTTCGCCTCTGGCTCAGGAGGGAGATCAGGGTCCTGTTGCTTTGACCCGTCCTCCCCGTCCGGGGAGGGAGGGGGGCGAGACGACGACGCCTCCGGCGCCCTGTGCTCTGCCGTTGCAGGCCTAGAAGGAAGCTGTTGGGGGCCCTGGGCTTGATGGTACGCCCAGGGTGTCCAGAACCCCCACTGCTGCGGACCCTGGTCCTGTTACGGAGGGTCTTGAAAAAGGGCCGCTTGTTTGTCAGTGCCCAGCGCATATACACTGTCTGCCTGCGATGACACCGACGGCTGTCTGGAAGGCCATGGAGGGGCCGACCGCGGCTGGTAAGAGTCTCCGCGTCCTGGCGCCGAAGATGTTCTCGGTGCCGGGGACCGGTACCGGGAGTCATACCGGTGCCGGGATCGGGACCGGGGTCTGTCTTGGACTCGGTGCCGGGATCGGGACCGGGACCTGCCACCGACGCGGTGTCGGGAGGTCGACCGGGACCGGGACCTGCCACCAGCTCCGTGCCGGGAGGTCGACCGGTGCGCTGATCGACGGCGGGACTGGCTCCTAGAGTCCCGGTGCCAGTAACAGTGGCTGGAACCAGACCGTGACCGTCTGGAGGCCAATCGGTGCCATGAGTACGACCGGTACCGCCAAGGGGAGCGGTGCCGGGACTGCGAGCGGCGGCGGGATCTTGAGCGACCATGGTGTCGGGACCTCGACAGCGAGCGTGAGTCCCGAGACGGCGCTGTCATCATAGGTTTGCCCCTGGACACTACCCGCACCGGAGGTACCGGGGGTGGAGGCTGAGTTGACTCAGTCAGGGCAATGAGGTCCCGTGCCGAGGCGAAGGTCTCTGGCGTCGATGGGACCAATAGCTCAACCCCAGATCTTATGGGGGAGCTCGGCGGGACCGGACTCGACGGACCCTCTGGGCCCGGAGTCGACGGTGCCGGTAGCGCCGCGGCAGATGTCGGTGCCGGGCGCTCCACTCGAGTCTGCCTGGATGGAGTTGCAGACTTCAAGGGTCTTGCTTCTGCACCCGGTGCCAGGGAAGGTCGGTGCCGGGGAGTCTTTCCGGTGCCGGCGCGATCCGGTGCCGGTGTCGAGATGACGGCCTGCGAAGCTGCCGGGTCGAGTGCCGCTTCCATGAGGAGAGTCCTATGTCTCTGGTCTCTCTCCTTCTTTGTTCTAGGCTTAAAAGCCTTGCAAATGCGGCACTTGTCCGATCTGTGCGATTCCCCCAGGCACTTTAGACACGCGTCGTGAGGGTCGCTGGTCGGCATCGGCTTCTTACAGGCCGCACATTGCTTGAAGCCCGGCGAACCAGGCATGAGCCCGGTGCCGGGTGCCGGGAAGGGCTACGGCCCAAACCGGCTAACAAATATCTACAATTAACTATATAACTAACTACACTTAACTACTAACTACAACTATCAACCGTAGAACAAGGAGAGCTAGGGACGTGGAGGACAGCTATGCCGCGCTCCACAGTTCCAACGACCGACACGGCGGTAAGAAGGAACTGAGGAGCGGGTGGGCCGGCAGGGGTATATATCAGGTGCCATGGCGGCGCCACTCTAGGGGGCAACCTGCCGGCCCACTGGAGTTGCTAGGGTAAAAAGTTTCCGACAAACGTGCACGCGTGGCGCGCACACCTAACTGGAATGGATGTGAGCAATCACTCGAAGAAGAACAGAGGGATTGCAATAGCTTTTCAGGGTGTTTAGTAAAGATCTCCTTTCTAACTTGAATGTTTGCCCAGTCCTTACAACACTGAATTGGCATCTCTGAAAGCAAAGGCTCTTGGTGGTTAGTCAGGAGCTTCTGCTTCTAGAAGTGCTGATTTAGCACACATGGGAGTGACTGAGTCAGAAAGAAAATGAGGTAAGGTAGAAGGTAGTTGCTAATCACTCCATGGGTAGCACAGGTTCAGCTTTTATCATCATGAGTAAATTTCATTTACGTCTAGATTTCGTTCATGCTTAGTTGCAACCTTTCTAACATCCTACCTTTTCTTTCCATCCTTACTGCTAAAATTCTCATCATATCCTGCCTTGATTACTGTAACATCCTCCTCTCTTGCTTTCTCATTTCCTGTACTGCCTTATCTAATCCATACAAAACATAGCTGCTAAAATAATCTTTCTTGCCCATTGTTCTTATCATATCACCCCTTCTTTGAATACCTCCACTGTATTAAGTTCAAGATCCTTGCTCTTGTGTTCAAAGCCCTGCATAACCCTATCTCTCTTTACTTATTTGTCTTTGCCTCTTTTCATGGCATCTTCATCCTCTTTGCTCTGCCAATGATCCCAGCTTCAGTACACTATTTGTCTACGTCTCTTACAGCCGGCTATATGCTTTCTACCACATCACTTTTTACACATGAAATGCCCTCTTGAGCTGATCTCTAAGCTGCTACCAGTTTTTCATAAAAAACTACTACTATTCTGATGCCTACAAGAAATTAGCCAACTAGTAATGGCAAAGTAGAGGGACAACTGGGAATAGTTTATATACACTTTGTACTATTAATGTACTATGAAGACATGGTCTGTCATCCCTTCGATAACTTCACTTGTGTGTTGTACCCTCGGTTCTCCCAAAACTCTTCAGAACAGGGACTCTGCTGTATTCCTAGGTGTTTGCACAGCATCGTAAGTGCTACTGGAAACAAATAATAAATAGTCAAAATAATAGACAGAAAAGATTCCTGGATACCTGAGCTCCTTCCTGACTTCCAGTCCTCAAACAAAAATCAGTGAAATCAGTCTAATATTCACCATAACATGTGGTTATATTGAAGGGGTTACCAATAGCCTTTGTAATTCGTAGCACAGCACCAGCATAGAAGAGGGGAAGAAGGAAAGCAGGGTAAGCAGACCACCACTAAGATATGAGAATAGTTATATACCATGCCTACCATATGCCAGATCCTGTAAATTGATCCATGTGGGCGATAGACAGAGGGGTCAGCCTGCACAGGTCCATATGCTGGATCTATCTATATTGTCTTTGGTAGTACAGTACTGAATTTCTTCTTTAGCATTAATAGCCAGGAATTTTATTCCCCATCTTATTTACTGTATTTCTATATTTTAATCTGTGAATTTAATTTGATACATCTATTACATAACAGACAGTAACGTCTGAGCATCTACAAAGCAGGTACCTCCTTTGTTTAAAAGGGGATACTCCTAGCAAAGTGTGGGACTAGCATAGATAAGGCAACAGCAACAATAAGAGAATTGTAAAACCATTTTCAAAGCTTTCAGAATCTCCTTTCTTTGCCTTTGTTCTCTGCTATTCTGTAGCAGTTTAGCTCACTCTCAGAATTGTTCCACACCTATCTTCCTGCCTGGTGCTCCACCAATCCAAAACAAATGAGCTGCTCTTCCTTCCTTTTCCTCAGGTAGCACAATCTGGGTATAATAGTTACAACGAGAAGCAAAACTTCTTGTTTTCTTTTCAATTATTTCCTTCCAAACTTAAAAAACAGATCCATTTTCTCAAAATATGCTATGGTTCATGAATTTTTCTGTCAAAAATGAACCCTTTTGCCAGTGGAAAAGGGTCCTATTTCAAATGAAAAATTGCTTTAAAATTCAAAAAGAAATGTAAAACACCTGAATGTATTCAGGCTTCAGTGCAAAATGGGGCATTTTATTGATCTCATGAAAAAGTGAATTTTAGAAGCACAAAAATAATCCAAAAGGAAACAGCAGACAATTGAGTTTGAATTTTTATGCAAAAAATGTTTTCAGGTATACACAGCTGAAGTGCTGAAAAGGATTTTGCATTGTTGCTTCCTCAGACCAAATCTTGAGGTCTTTAATGTTAGTGGATGGGACTCATCTAGGGGAAGCAATATATTAGACAATCAAGTGATTCTGGAGGTGTGGATATGCAAATTCC
Source organism: Gopherus flavomarginatus (assembly GCF_025201925.1). NCBI lineage: Eukaryota > Metazoa > Chordata > Testudines > Testudinidae > Gopherus > Gopherus flavomarginatus. The sequence goes on along the minus strand of NC_066618.1, from coordinate 31,008,554 downwards.
AGAAAAAAAAATCACATATGCCAAGATAAAATGCAGCAAAGGGCCCTGTAGCACCTTATAGACTAACAGATGTTTTGGAGCATGAGCTTTTGTGGGTGAGTACCTACTTTGTTGGATGCATGTAGTGGAAATTTCCAGGGGCAGGTATATATATGCAAGCAAGAAGCAGTTCCCTAAATAGCTCCCCTCAGGGACTGAACTCACAACCCTAGGTTTAGTAAGCCAATGCACAAACTGCTGAGTTATCCCTCCCCTCTACCATTTCATTTCATTTCATTTCATAATCCTTTGAAACTTCACATCATGCATCACACCAATATGTCACCACTACCAAGAAACTTTCAGAACAGGGAGACAATGTAAAGGGATGTTATAGTGGGCCCCTAAGGTAGTATAATTAAGGTAAAAAAAATGTCATTTTGCTAGATGTAGAATAAGATCTTCCCCCAACTTTGTAATCAATTGCCCTGTTGAATGAATGAGGTGTGACTGAGGAAGGCATGGAAGGCAGGCACCTCCAGACAGTTGCAACCCTTGGAGAGGGGATGGGAGCCAGACTAGATCAGTAGAACAGGTCAGCCTGTTCATTCGCCTCCTCAGACTCCCTGCACCCCAACTCACCTCCTCAACCCCCGCCACTGCCCACTTGCCCACTCGCCTCCTCAGCCCTCCTTCCCCCGCCGCCGGCTCACCTGCCCCCCCGGCACTGCCTGCCTGCTTGCCACTGCTCATCTGCCTCTTCAGCCCCCCTCCCTCAAACGCCACTTGCCTACGCATGCCGCCAAGGGCTGCAGAGTGAGCCCACCTACTCACCTCTCGCGGGCCGCACAGTGAGCCCATGCGGACCGCACGTGGCCCCCGGGCCTCATGTTGTGCAGGCCTGGGAAAATAGATGTGCTGGTGAGAGCTCTCTGGGGCTCTCTAGAGCCTGTGGTTAACATTACACTACCAGAATGGAGGAAGGAGAGTAGAATCCACCTTGCCAGAAATGACTTGTCTCTAGGGCTTATAAAATAGAGCCATATTTTTGCTATTGGAATGGTCCAATAAAAGTCTTTTTCTAATTACACACAGTGAATACTGTGCTGCAGTGTCACTACACTCTGCACATTTTTCAAGAACACAGTATAAACAGCCTTGGTGATAGACATGTAATACAAGTTTGTTTGCTCCGTGCGCTGCCTCCCTCCTTGGTTATAGTTGTGAGAGAGTGTTTGTGCAGGGCTAATTATATCGAAATCTTCTCTATGCCGATCAACTAGATGCCAGATGTGTGGAGCAAGGATTCTTGTGTAAGGATGCGGGGTTTGACTACGTAGACCAAAGATCATCATTCATTTTTGGAAGTTGGGGTCTGGCCAGCAGGGCACGGGACTGTTGGTTGTAGTAAACACCAGTTTCTGGTGCTGTTTATGTTAGAGTTATGTAGGCCCAAATCCACAAAAGGGACTGAGGCATTGCGACACTGAGCACCACAATGCCTAGAAAATCACAGGCACAACACTGCAATCCATAAAGCCTGAGTTTGGTGACTAAGCTTCCTGTACAATGAATGGGGAGAGATAGGTGCTGTGGTGCCAAGGCAGGCTCCCTGCAGTACTCCGGAAGTGGCCGGCAGGTCTGGCTCCTAGGTGGCTTGGGCCCAGCGGCCCCTACCGAGGCACTCACCCTCCAGCCGAACCACTACCTCTGGCTTCTACCCCCAGCTTGGCTGCTACTTCTGGCTCTGAAGAATGAAGGGCAGGTGCCGCAGCCAAGAGGAACTTGGAAGGAGGCAGTGAGTGCTGAACAGCACCCCCTGTGACCGATCCACCCCGGCAGCAAGGATCCCGCAGGGATCCAGTACCGCAGGCCACAGTGAAACTGCCCATGCACAGCACCAGGCACAGGGTGGTTCGCTGGGGGAGGGCAAAGCGGCTGTGTCCCCTTAGTTGGAGATTTACCAGTCTGAGCCTTCCTGTGCTGGAGGCTGGTGCCCAACTCCCCTCAGGCCAGGTACATGGATCCCTGCTCTGACTGAGCCTCTCCTTGCAGCCGGCAGTCATTGGTGGGCGGGATCAAACCTGGGGCTTCTGGAACGTAGTGCATGAACTAAAAGCCTGTTTTAGCCAAGGCTGTAGAGCAGACTTATTTTATCTCTCTCTCTTTAAGTGGGCTCGGTGCCACTAGATGGGACAGAACACCACACCCAGAAGGCCATTGGGGGCCATAAGCAGAATACTTTTGGCCCCTCTCCCATAATACTAAAACAGGCAAATAAAAAGCCAATGGGAGTCGCATGGACTACCTAAACAGCTGATCTGGCTTAGGTGCCCCACACAAGAATGGGGTTTGCAGTTGGAGACTCTGAGCAGAAGAAGCCTCTCTGGCCCCATGTATGCCTAGGAGCCGGACATGACGCCCGCTTCTGGGGTGCCGTGTTGAGCCAGCGCAGGCAGGGAGCCTGCCTTAGCCCCACAATGCCACTAACCAGAGTCGCCTGAGGTAAGTGCCGCCCTGCCGGAGCCCACACCCTGTGTGCCAGCTGTGAGCCCTCTCCTGCACCCCAACCCCCGCCTCAGTCCTGAGCCCTGCCCCCCAAGCCCCTTGACTCCAGCCCAGAGCCCCCTCCTGCACCCCAAACCCCTCATCCCTGACCCCACTCCAGAGCCCGCACCGCCAGCCGGAGCAACCAATCTAGGTTTTGTGGATCACAGTTGTGCCTAAAAATGGGACTTAGGCACCTCAGTTCCTTTATGGATCCCATCCGTAAAATTTTAATAAAAATAATTTAAGGGTTAATTACAAGCCCTTGTTCCTTTAAAACAAAAAGCAACACACCCGGTGCCTGCTGTGTTCCCACAAGCTAGATTTGCCTGGGAACAGACAGTTTATTGTTTATTAATAGTTTATTGTTACAGCTAACAGGTGTGTTGTAAACAAGACACGAGGAGTCATTCTTCCACTTTACTCTGCACTGGTTAGGCCTCAACTGGAGTATTGTGTCCAGTTCTGGACACCGCATTTCAAGAAAGATGTGGAGAAATTGGAGAGGGTCCAGAGAAGAGCAAGAAGAATGATTAAAGGTCTTGAGAACATGACCTATGAAGGAAGGCTGAAGGAATTGGGTTTGTTTAGTTTGAAAAAGAGAAGACTGAGAGGGGACATGATAGCAGTTTTCAGGTATCTAAAAGGGTGTCATCAGGAGGAGGGAGAAAACTTGTTCACCTTAGCCTCCAATGATAGAACAAGAAACAATGGGCTTAAACTGCAGCAAGGGAGATTTAGGTTGGACATTAGGAAAAAGTTCCTAACTGTCAGGGTAGTTAAACACTGGAATAGATTGCCTAGGGAAGTTGTGGAATCTCCATCTCTGGAGATATTTAAGAATAGGTTAGATAAATGTCTATCAGGGATGGTCTAGACAGTATTTGGTCCTGCCATGAGGGCAGGGGACTGGACTCGATGACCTCTCGAGGTCCCTTCCAGTCCTAGAGTCTATGAGTCTATAATGTTCTACATTGCACATAGGTATAAATCTAGAGGCAGAGGGAGAAGCAGTTTCTGTAAGCATGGAAGGCTGGATCTTTTGATCCTTAAATGGCTTGGAGCACTTCCTTCTAGGTCTAATAAAAGTTAAGCATTTTCTTAAAAAATTCCAGGCCAGTACTTGGAGATTGTTGACAACCAGTTATTTCTTTGGGTCTGAAGTGCATTTTTGTTTCTTGTTTGCATGTGGGTGTGGCACAGCTTTTTACCTGGAGGGCAGACATATCCTTAGCTATTGCTTTTCACTGCTGAGCAGTATGACTTGGACTATAAAACAGACACAGAATGTTAAACTGCTGATTACATCACTTTTAAATTAACCAGCAACGCTAATGTGAGCATTAATCTTTAGAAAGACCCTGGAAGGCCTCATGAGATTTAGAAGATGTACAAACATAAGAAATAATGAGTGGGAAATTATCAAGAATACAAAAGAGTCCTTACTTCTAATATATAAGGAGGTGGGTTGGGGAGGGTTTTTTTGTTTTACTTTACTTTAAAGGATGGTTCTGTCCTGAAAAAGTGATTACCTGAGAATGAGATATGCTTTCTTTGTCTATACAAAGTTTTATTTGCTGGCTTTAATGACAAAAAAAAAAAAAAAAAGTATTGCCTGTTGAAAGGGAGTGAGCCAAATGCTGTTCTTTCTCGTGCAGCAACAGGAGAGTTGTTAACTATATTCCATTCAAGTACATCTCTGCAACTCCATAAGGAGCATACTTCAAAAACTGTGGTGGTTTTGATTTGAGTCAAACAAACATCCCAAGTTCAGATACTTTTCCAATTGTTACCAAAATTACTTAGTCAATATTATATATTTTTAAGAGAATCCATGCTTATGCTAAAGTAAATCATTTCCCCAGCGTCATCTATACTGAAATATATTATAAACTGGGTGCAAGCTTTTGTTCTTAGCTCACACAGAGATAAAACAGTATTTTGATGAGGTTTGTGAAAATAAGAAGCAACTAATATAATTGTGCTAAAAATTAGGTAAAATTTTCCAACAATCTTGGATAGCAAGTGCAGACTGCATAGAAATGGAAATATTAGGGCAAGAATTATGCAAACTAATTTTGGTGCATTTGTGCCCATGGTAACAACATTAGGTATATATTCTCCTTAGCAGCGAGTTATATTTCTGGAACAGTCCATGCTGCTGATTGCATCCCCAGATAATCAATTAAATAGTAAAGTATTTAACTCTTATCTTTCTGTATTCGTGCTAACTGATCTTTGACTAGTACTCATGGGTTAATAAATTTGGTTATTTGTGAGTATTTGATGTCTTATTAATAAATAATCGAACCTTTATGTAACAAAATTAATCTGAATCTTTCAGGGCTAGATGTTTTGAAATAACAGGTTTCTCTTGAGATTTCGGGTACTTCCTGACTCTGACTGAGTCAAAATAATAGCTTTGTAGTAGTACCACTTCCAACCCAGGAACAAGAACATTAAAACAAACAAAAAGAAATGGTAACCGAACTTAAAAGAGGTTTCAGATCAGTTATTATTTTATCCAGATTCATTTGCCCCTTCTTAGGCCACCATCAAGCAATGCTTTTAAAGAGTAAGAAAAGAGTGATCTTTTATCTATTAAAAGGCTGTGTTTATAATAGAATGGCTCTTTAGAATGCTCTATTAACATGAAATACTTTTTTGTTTTTTTCATAAACATATAAACAAAGTACAGATGTAAAGAGATAGCAGATTGGACAGAGTCCATACAAGGAAACTTAATTTGATATAAGAAAACCATGAGCAGGGAAACTTTAAAGGGAAATATTTAAAGGTTCAGTTTGGTCCAAGGGATTGCCATTACGTGAGTTAAGGAATTAAGTAAAAAATAACTTACAGTCAGATTTTTAAGCACGCAAAAATGCCAGAGCATTAAAAAGCAGACTCTTAAGAAAAGAGTGCAGGTTAACAATATATCATTAGCACCTTGTCATCCTGTATGAAATAAAAACAGAGGAGAAGGAATAAGAAAGAAGAGAAAAAGTTCATGAGGAACAAAAAAGAAAGGATGTGAGAAAGAACGGAAGAGACCAAAAGAGATGAGCATGGGGATACCAGGTAAGGACCCATTAGTTTGTGTGATGAAGGTTCTATAATAAAATGTGATCATACAAGTGGTTTTCATGGCATAAAAATGCCTTGTACCTGGCAGTATCTCCTAGGATTGGAAGAACAAATCCAGTTGCCCTCTTTGGACAATGTTTTTTCACTATGAGGATAGATGTTAAATCCAGTTTCTCCTCAAACTGGGGAGGAGAAGAATTTTAATATCTCAATAAAGCTCTTCTGTAAAGAGTAAAAACTCTAATGGCACATTAGATAAACTGGTATGGGCTCATCCTGTTTGAGAGTTTTGCAGAAAGGCTAATGTGGTAGTTCAGTGCTTCTGAGACATTGGATGCAGATACCTGGCCATATGAGGGCAGTCATGTGACAGGATCAAAGGATTTGTGATAGCAAGGCATGCAAGTGGCTGCATCTCTAACAGTGGAGAGGTTCTGCAAGGTTCTTGGGCTGTAATCTGGCTGGTATCTGGTTGAATCTGATCAATATTTTGGTTTGGGTTCAACGTAGGTTGGGCAAAGCTGAAGGTTATTTTACTTTGCACCAGATTTGTTTTCAAGTTCTATAATCTAGAGAGATTCTAAATTTGTCATTCACTGTGTCCTAGATGAGGAGGCTCTTTAGAATGTTAAACAACTACGTGATTCAAAATCCAATATTCAAATAGCGAACTGTTGCTATCCAGACAGAAAATCAGGGCAATTTCATGCCGATTCTTAAGTTTATCATTGTTGCTGTCCACAATAAACTTGGATCAACTTTCTTAATGTGATTTCCAGAAAACTGCAGTTGATAGGGATACATAGTAACTAGGGTTGTGCAATAATTAAAAAAGTAATTGAAGATAAAAGAAATAGTTGCAATTAATCACAGTTTTAATCACACTGTTAAACAATATTAGAATATCAATTTAAATTTATTATAAATATTTTGGATGTTTTTCTACATTTTCAAATATATTGATTTCAATTACAAGATAGAATATAGCAGCAAAGAGTCCTGTGGCACCTTGTAGACTAACAGACGAATTGGAGCATGAGCTTTCATGGGTAAATACCCACTTCGTTGGATGCATGCATGCCTACATGCATCCGACGAAGTGGGTATTCACCCACAAAAGCTCATGCTCCAATACGTCTGTTAGTCTATAAGGTGCCACAGGACTCTCTGCTGCTTTTACAGATCCAGACTAATACGGCTATCCCTCTGATACGTAACATAGAATATGCAATTCTGGAAGATACAATTAGAATAATATGTCTTAGCTCTCTGTTGTTTACAATGTTGAGTGGTCTGCAGTCCATAGCTATGCACTTTGCAATAGCACTGGTTAAGCTGTTCTACTTTGTTTGATCCATGGGCTTGTAGCAATCCTGAAACTGTGTAAGTGTACTCTGTCATGGCTGGCAGGATTCATTTGCTGTCGGAGAGTTATCTGTAGCGAAAGAACTGGAGGCGAGGGCATGTTTAGCACATAGGTGCTACTGCAGACTTGAAGTACTTTGATGGTATTGGAACTCAGCCTTGGAATAGCTACAGATAACCATCTTTTTTCCAGAGAATGATCTGGAAGTTTTTAAACAATAAACATTCTATTCAAAATACCAGAACCTTTGCCACTTTGCTCCATTAACTTTTTATGATATTTAATCACTCCAGATCATGAGAACACAGTGGAACTGTGCCAATTTCACCAAGCAATAAAGTACAGCAAGTGAAGAGGTTCAAAACAGAGATTTGTGATTAACGCTCATTTAAAAAAAAAAGTAAGGCTGTTGATTAATCGCAGTTAACTCATGTGATTAACTAAAAAAAATTAATCATGATTAAAAAAATTAATTGTGATTAATCGTACTATTAAACAATAGAACACCAATTGAAATGTATTAAATATTTGTGGATGTTTTTCTACATTTTCAAATATATCGATTTCAATGGCAACACAGAATAACAAAGTCCGTGCTCACTTTATATTATTTTTATTACAAATATTTGCACTGTGTAAATTATAAACAAAAGAAATAGTATCTTTCAGTTCACCTCATAGAAGTACTGTAGTGCAAGCTCTTTATCATGAAAGTGCAATTTACAAATGTAGGTTTTTTTGGTTACATAACTGCACTCAAAAACGAAACAATGTAAAACTTCAGAGGTTACAAGTCCACTCAATCCTACCTCTTGTTCAGTCAATCGCTAAGAGAAACAAGTTTGTTTACATTTACAGGAGATAATGCTGCCCACTTCTTTATTACAATGTCACCTGAAAGTGAGAATAGGCATTCGCATGGCACTGTTGTATCTGACTTTGCAAGATATTTACATGCCAGATGCACTAAAGATTCATATGCCTCTTCATGCTTCAGCCATCGTTTCAGAGAACATGCTTCCATGCTGATGATGCTCATTAAAAAAAAAATGCATTAATTAAATTTGTGACTGAACGCTTTGGGGGAGAATTCTGTGTCTCCTGCTTCGTTTTACCCACATTCTGCCATATATTTCATGTTATAGCAGTCTCAGATGATGACCCAACACATATTCATTTTAAGAACACTTTTACAGCAGATTTGGCAAAATGCAAAGAAGATACCAATGTGAAATTTCTAAAGATAGCTAGAGCACTTGACCCAAGGTTTAAGAATCTGAAGTGCCTTCCAAAATCTGAGAGGGGAGGTGTGGAGCATGCTCTCAGAAGTCTTAAAAGAGCAACACTCTGATGTGGAAAATACTGAACCCAAACCACCAAAAAAGAAAATCAACCTTCTGCTGGTGGCTTCTAACTCAGATGATGAAAATGAACATGCGTCGGTCCAGACTGCTTTGGATCGTTATCAAGCAGAACCTGTCATCATCATGGACACACATACTCTGGAATGATGGTTGAAGCATCAAGGGACATATGAATCTTTTGTGCATCTGGCATGTAAATATCTTGCAACGCCAGCTACAACAGTGCCATGCAAATGCCTGTTCTCACTTTCAGGTGACATTGTACACAAGAAGCAGGCAGCATTATCTCCTGTAAATGTAAACAAACTTGTTTGTCTGAGAAATTGGCTGAACAAGAAGTAGAACTGATTGGATTTCTAGACTCTAAAGTTTTACATTGTTTTATTTTTGAATGCAGGTTTGAATTGAGACGTTTCTGTTCAATTCTACATTTGTAAGTTCAACTTTCATGATAAAGAGATTGCACTACAGTACTTGTATTAGGTAAATTGAAAAATACTCTTTATTTTGTTTTTTACAGTGCAAATATTTGTAATAAAAAATAAATGTAAGGTGAACACTGTACACTTTGTATTCTGTGTTGTAATTGAAATCAATATATTTGAAAATGTAGAAAACATCCAAAAATATTTAAGTAAATGGTATTCTATTATGTTTAACAGCATGATTAGTTATGCGATTAATTTTTGTAATTGCGTGACAGCCCTATAAAAAAGTGTTAATTTGTTTTACGTTAATCACTTGCATTAACTGTGATTAATTGACAGCCCTAATAGTAGCCTCAGAACTGCAGCTCTAGTTATTATGAAAGAGGATGGCTCATGTTTGCACCGTGTATTTAGTATATAGTGCAGTGCCATTGACATTTCTGCCATTGAAGAAGTTGTATTTGGGACTCCAGCTGGCTCAATTAATAAATGACATAACATTTCATAGTTATTTTTTTCGCGTGTTGGCATGCTACTGGCACTAGCTATACAGATAAGAACCTTCTCCACAACAAACCATTGACTCAGGTCAAAATTTTGAGCATGATCAAGAATAATCCATGAAAGACTTTTATTTAAGTTTAAGACTCTGTACAGTACTTTATTATTATTTATGAAGTGGACCCCCTTCCTTTAAGCCGTTAAAATGTCTGCTTATTGCTCACCAAAAAATGGGCTGTTAGTGTATAAAGGGATATAGCTTGCACACAGCATTAATACAGAGAATGCACACTTTAGAGTCTAACTCTGTATTCCTTGCACACCCAGATTTGGCAGTGACTTTTCAATTTTCTGTCCTGTCATTATACTTCCTCTATTAAAAAGCCAATAGAGAGAAAAGCAAACGTTTTACTTTAACATTAAAGAGACAAATTCTGCATATGCCTCTTGCATATTTGAAGGAAAAGTAATGAGCAATCAGATTTAAAGTGGAATCATTTACACAATTAACAGAACAGCCTAGCAATAACGGATTATTATGCACTTTTTCCTACAAGCTTCCACAGACATTGTAATTGATAAAAGGATGTTAAACTAAAGCAAGGAGGGATCGCTCAGTGGTTTGAGCATTGGCCTGTTAAACCCAGGGTTATGAGCTCAATCCTTGAGGGGGCCCCTTAGAGATCTAGGGCAAAAATCAGTCTGGGGATTGGTGTTGCTTTGAGCAAAGGAGTTGGACTAGATGACCTCCTGAGGTCCCTTCCAACCCTCATATTCTCTGATAATCCTAAAGTGCATAGCCATGCATTATAATTGTCTGTCTAGATGACACAGCAAGGTACCATACCTCATTAACTTTTACTTTGTGTTCCAAAACAGACATTCTGCTGGTAAAACACAGTATATGCTCTGTTCAGCCTAATTTTCCCACCCATAAACAGCAGTGATTCCAAAATCATAAGTTTTTAAAGTTTTATTTAATTTGCACATATTGAGATGTTTCTGTTCAAACCATTAGACATAATTTTGTTTTGTTTCCTCTTTTTTGCCTGTTCCTCTGGAGACCCCTTTTTCCTCAGCCTTTGGGGAAGGGACCAGCTGAGTAATCTAAATGAACTGAGTCTTCAACCGGAAAGATTACAGATTATGTTTGTTTGTTTAATGATGTATTTATTTCCAAGGACCAGCTTTATATGCAGTGGTTAAAACAATTACTCTGCAATTATTATTATTTAAAATTATTCATTAATGGCAGGGTGCTGAACAGGAACCAGGTCTCATTATTCAGAGGCAAGACAAAGCCTCCCTGTGCAATAACTCAAAAGAAAATAGTCAGAGGTTTCAGTAGTTTCCTTTCATGCTTTTACAGCACAGAAAATTTTGAAGGAGCTTTGGATGGCTCAGGTGCTTAGTAATGGGAAACAGAGCCTTATGCCTATTGGTTCAAATCCCACACTGGTAGTAATCAATAGTTTTTACCACATGTTGTTTATTTGGTGTTTTGTGTGAAATTATTTTGGTGGTCTCAGTCCAGTACTCAGTGGACAGGTGTCCTCTTCACCCACACTATCACATTTGACATTAATTGTCACACTTGCGGGAAGTCTCAGTAGAGACCAAGGACTGAATAAACAAAGGGGAATGAATTACTTTCTCATCCTTCAAACCAGTGCTAAGGTCATTAGCAGAACCTTGTGGGGAAACTTGTCCTGTGGCTGCTGCCTGCATTCACATTATTGTGGGTGAAATTCACCCCAGTGCAGGTGGCCCACACAAGGTCTTATGCATCATTAAAGTTCCACTTAAGACCTTGGTTTGGACATACCGAGGCTGAAAAGAATGTGTCTTAAAGTGCTCTCAGAGTTCAGCATATTCAGTTCTTCAGAACAGTACTTTAGCAATAATCTTCTGAATGTAATATTCTCTCTCTGATCACAAACCTTGCTGAAATACATTATGATACCTTTGAGATTTTTTTATACTGACAAGCAGCATGAAATGCAGTAATTCTTCTTCCTCCTAATTTCTGGCCTGCCCTCATCCCAGTCTCATTCAAGGATTTCAGTGCAGCAGCAGTGATGGAAGGATTATTATCCTTCTCTCTGAAAAAGACTCCATGTTGTTATTTAGAAATTAATGCAATTACTGTATAACTCGGGGAACCATTCAAAACTAGAACTTGTTTGTGACTGGTGCTTCTTAAGGTGCCACAAGTATATCCCCTATTATATGCTGAAAGAAGCTCCAGTCAGAGATGATTATAGATGTAGGTATAGGAAGCATTGAAGATACTCTGTTCTGCTGACAATATAACCTGCCTTTTCACAGAAAACGGAAATGAGTGAAGGAATCCTGCGCAACTGAAAATCAGACAACCAAGTGATAATTTTTAGTAGCTGTCCCTCCCATTACTATCAGAGCCCTGCCTGCCAGCTATCCATCCAGTAAAAGACGGTTACTCACCTTTGTAACTGTTGTTCTTCGAGATGTGTTGCTCATATCCATTCCAGTTAGGTGTGTGCGCCGCGCGTGCACATTCGTCGGAAAACTTTTACCCTAGCAACTCAGTGGGCCGGCAGGTCGCCCCCTAGAGTGGCGCCATCATGGCGCTTGATATATACCCCTGCCGGCCCACCCGCTCCTCAGTTCCTTCTTGCCGGCTACTCCAACAGTGGGGAAGGAGGGCGGGTGTGGAATGGATATGAGCAACACATCTCGAAGAACAACAGTTACAAAGGTGAGTAACCGTCTTTTCTTCTTCGAGTGATTGCTCATATCCATTCCAGTTAGGTGAATCCCAAGCCTTACGTAGGCGGTGGGGTCGGAGTGAAATGTGGCAGAATGAATACTGCTGAGCCAGAGGCTACAGCATCTCTTGACTGTTGAACCAGGGCATACTGCGAAGCAAAGGTATGGACCAAGGACCAATGGAGCTGCGCGACAGATCTCGTGGGTAGGAACACGAGCCAGCAAGGTGGCAGATGAAGCCTGAGCCCTGGTAGACTGTACGATGATGTGGCTTGGGGAAATATGAGCCAAATCATAAGAAGTGCGGAAGTCCGCCATCACCCAAGATGAGATCCTCTGAGAGGAAAACAAGCAAGCCCTCCCTTTGGCCCGCTACCGTGACAGAGCTGGGGCACCTTACGAAATGGTTCTGGCAGCGCAATATAAATGCGAGCACTCCACAGATGTCCAAGGAGTGCAATGGTTGTGCCCATTGCGTTGAGCTGTGGGTAACATGAAAGGCCGAAACCACCTTAGGGAGGAAAGCCGGGTGCGGTCATAACTGCACCTTGTCTTTGTGAAACCTAGTGTACGGCGGAACCACCGTAAGAGCTCTGAGCTCGGAGACCCGTCTGGCCGATGTAACAGCTACGAGGAAAGTTGTCGTCCAAGACAGGTATAGCAGAGGGCCAGTCGTGAACGGCTCGACTGGGGGAGACATAAGTCTGGTTAAAACTAGGTTGAGGTCCCAGGTTGGGGCTGGGCGGCGCACCCGAGGGTGCAAGCTCTCCAAGCCCTTCAGGGATCTCGAACCCATAGAGCGTGAGAACACGGAACGTCCACCTTAGCCTGGCTGGAAGGTAGAGATGGCTGCTGAGTGTATCCTCAGCGATGATACCGCCAGGTCCTGCCACTGAAGGCCAGAGGCAGGCCAAATAGAGGGGATCGAGACCACAGCAGGAGCAAGATCGAGCGTATTGCAGCTGTAGAAGAAACGCTTCCACCTGGCCCGGTACGTTGACCCGGTGGAAGGCTTCCTGTCACCCCGGCTCAGTTACGCAGCAGCCACACCATGAGGCGAAGAGGCTGCAGGTCCGAGTGACGAAGCCTGTCATTGCCCTGAGTGATGAGGTCTGGGTGGGGTGGCAGGGTAATTGGGTCTGTTATTGACAGGCCGAGCAACGTGGTATATCAGTGCTGCCTGGACCACTCTGGAGTGATCATGATGATGCGCGCTCTGCCCCTGCGGAGTTTGAGCAGGACCTAATGAACCAGTGGGAACAGTGGGAAGGCATAATGGAGTTGGCCTTTCCACGGCATCAGGAATGCGTCCAAGATCGATCCCGAGGAGAGACCTTGGAAGGAGCAGAACATCTGGCATTTTCTGCTCTCTCGGTGAGCGAACAGGTCTATGTGAGGAAACATCTCTGCTTCTGGAAAGCAGAACGCCTCACATGGGGCAGAGTGATCACTCGTAAGACAGGAAAGACCTGCTGAGTCAAAGCACCAAGACGTTCCGAACGCCTGGGAGAAAGGACGTCACCAGCTCCATCGAGTGGGCCATGCAAAAGTCCCGGAAATGGATGGCCTCCTGACAAAAGGGGGGAGGACCATGTCCCTCCTTGGATATTTATGAAGTACATGGCCGCTGTGTTGGCTGTAAACACCGAGATACAACGGCCTCGCGGCTGCCGCTGCAACCCCTGGCACGCCAGGCGGACTACTCTCATTTTTGGGGCATTGATGTGGAATGCCAGCTCCCGAGAAGACCAAAGGCTTTAAGCTCGGAGGTGACCATGAGCACTTGAGCAGAGAGATGACGCGTCCGTCGTCAGGGGCAGTGAGGGCTGGGGCGGATGAAACCGCATCCCTGCCCACACCAGGGAGGGAGTTAGCCACCACTCTAGGGAGCCTAAGGTGCTCGAGGGAACGGTGACTACCATGACCATCGGCTCCCTGTCCGGGTGGTACGCCGAGGTGAGCCGGACTTGGAGAGGACGGAGGCGGAGCTTGGCGTGTTTGGTTACAAACTTGCGGGCAACCATGGACCCAGGAGACTGAGACAAGTACGAGCCGAGGTCGTTGGGAAAGCCTGCAGACCTCAGATGATTGTTGCCATCGCCTAAAACCGCAGTTGTGATAAGCAGGCTCCGGCTAGGTAGGAGACCAGGATAGCCCCTAGGAAGTCCAACCTCTGCGTGGGAACCAGAGTGGATTGCTCTATAGTAATCATCAGGCCTTGACCTGTGAATAAGACCGTGACGATGCCCACGCGCTGAGTGGTTTGTGTCTCAGAGTCTCCTTGGATAAGCGAATCGTCCAGATACGGAAAAACGCATATCCGACATCAGCGAAGGTAGGCGGCGACTATGGCCGTAAACCAGAAGTACTGACAGTTGGCTAGAAAGCGGAGGTATCTCCTGTGCGGAGGGAAGATGGCGTTGCGAAAGTACGCGTCCTTCATGTCCAGGGCGGCATAGTAGCCCCCAGGAGGCAAGGATGGAATAATGGTTCCCAGGGATACCGTGCGGAACTTCAACCTTATCCTAAACCGGTTGAGTCCGTGCAGGACTAGGAAGGTCTGAGACCTGCGTTCGAGTGGGGCACTAGGGCATAACGGGAGTAAAACCCCTTGCCCCTTTCGTCCATCGGCGTCTGCACCTCTTGTACGAGGAATTGCTCGTGAGAGGGGTCCCTGAAGGGGGACAGGCTGCAACAAATTAGAGGTGGTACCTATGCTCCACCGTGCGCAGGATCCAGCGATCTGAAATTAACTGGGGCCACGCCAGGAGAAAGCGGGATTGGGATCCCGGCCTGTGACTGGTACACCGCCCTCAGGCGCACCTTGGAAGGTTCGTCTTTGGTCCCAGTGGTAATTGCGAGGGACCTTGACCTTGGCTCTTTGGGGGTCCTGACGTTCGTCTGCGACCACCTTGGCCTCGCCGTTTGCCAAAGTCCTGTCTCTGGCTAGGCACAGAGTATGGCGGCTGGGGACAGAAAGGCCTGCGTTTGGTCGCTGGCATATGCATGCTGAGAGAGCGCATTAGGACCCTATTGTCCATCAGGCTTGGCAGCCTGGGGCTGTCTTTGCCGCGAAAGGCCTTTACCAACAAAGGATAAATCCTGAATGGCATACTGCAGCTCCGGCCGGAGGTTTGAAACCTGAAGCCATGAGATGCACCTCATGGCGACACCAAGGCCAGAGTCCTGGCTGCAGAGTCTGCTGCGTCCAACGAGGCCTGGAGGGACGCTCTGGGTACCTTTTTCCCCCGTCCTCCAAGACGGCAGCGAACTCTTGGCGGGAGTTTTGAGGGAGAAACTCCATAAACTAAACTACCTTCACCCAGGTGCTATAATTATCGCAGCTAAGCAAGGCTTGTTGCTTTGCTACCCAGAGCTGCAGGGTCTCTGCAGAGTACGCCTGGTGGCCAAACAGGTTCATTCGCCAAGCCTCTTTCGGTTTCGGGGCTGGCGCCCGCTGGCCATCGTATCAGAATCGTGGTCCTGAGCATAAGATCTGCGCGTGTGGGATGACACGGATGCGTGTCCGGATGGCCATGGAGGTACTAAAAGAAGGCACAGGCAGAGTGTCTGACTCTATCGGACCTTGCCCAACTCGGCACCGGGAACCGGCACCGGGAGGCATACCGGTACCTGGAACGAGATCCAGACCCGCAACCAGAACGGTGCCGGGAGGTCGACCGAGATCTCGAGGCTCGGAGAGAGGCTACAGGAGTCAAAGTACCTGTCGCGGTGCCGGGAGTCGGAACGGTGCCGATAGTGGGTCGGCGAACGGGATACCGACCGGTGCAGCGAGTGCGACCAGTACCGATGAGGAAAACAGCACCGGGACTGCAAGTGGTGTCGGGCGTGCCGACAGGATCTGGAGTGTCTGCGGGACCGTGATCATGAACGGTGCCGCTCTGCTGTGCTGACAGAGGACGGTCACATGAAGAGACTGTATTACCCGCACCGGCGGTGCCGGGGTCAGGCAGCATCGACTCTGTCATGGCAATGAGATCCCTCGCCGTTGGTAATGTCTCCAGCGTGGAGGGAACAGCAGGCTCAACCACAGTGCATACTGGGGAGCTGTCAGGCACCGGATTCGACGGCCCTCGTGGGACCGGGATCGACGGTACCGAGGTCGTCAGAGCTTCGGTAGGTGTCGGTGCCGGGCGATCCGAGTTAGATGAGCTGTCTGGCTGCGGTGCCGTCGGCACGGAAACAGCAGGAGCAATAAGCTCAACCATGGCGCGCGCCGGGGAGCCGTCAGGCACCGGATTCTACGGCCCTTGTGGGACTGGAATCGACGGTGCCGACGTTGTCGGTGCCTCAGAGGTGTCGGTGCCGGGCAATCCGACTTAGACGAGCTCTCTGGCTGCGGTGCCGTTGGCACGGAAGCAGCAGGAGCAGTAGCTCAACCACGGCGCGTGCCGGGGAGCCGTCAGGCACCGGATTCTACGGCCCTTGTGGGACCGGGATCGACGGTGCCGACGTCGTCGGTGCCGCAGCAGGTGTCGGTGCCGGGCGATCCGACTTAGACGAGCTCTCTGGCTGCGGTGCCGTTGGCACGGAAGCAGCAGGAGCAGTAGCTCAACCACGGCGCGTGCCGGGGAGCCGTCAGGCACCGGATTCTACGGCCCTTGTGGGACCGGGATCGACGGTGCCGACGTCGTCGGTGCCGCAGCAGGTGTCGGTGCCAGGCGATCCGACTTAGCCGAGCTCTCTGGCTGCGGTGCCGTTGGCACGGAAGCAGCAGGAGCAGTAGCTCAACCACGGCGCGTGCCGGGGAGCCGTCAGGCACCGGATTCTACGGCCCTTGTGGGACCGGGATCGACGGTGCCGACGTCGTCGGTGCCTCAGCAGGTGTCGGTGCCGGGTGATCCGACTTAGACGAGCTCTCTGGCTGCGGTGCAGTTGGCACGGAAGCAGCAGGAGCAGTAAGCTCTACCACGGCGCGTGCCGGGGAGCTGTCAGGCACCGGATTCAATGGCCCTGGGGGACTGGAATCGACGGTGCCGATGTCATCGGTGCCTCTGCAGGCGTCGGTGCCGGGCAATCTGACTTAGACGAGCTCTCTGGCTGCGATGCAGGTGGCACGGAAGCAGCAGGAGCAGGGGGCTCAACCACGGCGCGTGCCGGGGAGCCGTCAAGCACCAGCAGGAATCGTAGGCTCTCTCGACCTCGGAGGGAGGGAGCGGTGCCGAGTCAACTTCGGTGCCGGCGACGGCCGGTGCCGAAAGGCCTTGGCAGTACCGGCGGGGTCCGGTGCCGAGGAGGCGCTTCTGCCAGCCGCTTGATCATCGCTCGGCGCCAAAGGTGGAGGGGTAAGTGAAAGTCCCACTCCTTTTTGTTCTCGGCTTAAAGCCTTGCAAATGGGGCACTTAGCTGTCAAGTGTGATTCCCTGAGGCACTTCAAACAGGAGTCGTGTGGATCTCCCTTCGGCATCGGCTTCTGGCAGGCCGAGCCCATTTTAAAACCCGGTGAGCCGTGCATGGGCTCCGGCACCGGGTTCATGGAAGGGGCTACTTCCTGAACCCCGCTAACAATTACTAACCTAACTATGTTAGCAAGAAAAAACGTATAACTATACAAATATATATATAAAAGGATTATAACTGCATAACTATATAAGAAAACTACGAGTAGCTAGGGAAGTGGAGGTCAGCTAAGCCGCGCTCCACTGTTCCAACGACCGACACGGGCGGTAAGAAGGAACTGAGGAGCGGGTGGGCCGGCAGGGGTATATATCAAGCGCCATGATGGCGCCACTCTAGGGGGCGACCTGCCGGCCCACTGAGTTGCTAGGGTAAAAGTTTTCCGACGAATGTGCACGCGCGGCGCACACACCTAACTGGAATGGATATGAGCAATCACTCGAAGAAGAACCATTATTGCCATGTAATTTCTAGTAACGTTTAGAGTCCATGCTGCGAATGATAGCAATGACCTCTTTGTATGCTGATCAGTGCATAATATCTACTCATTCAGTCAGCTGCTTCTGATTCAGAAAGTTAACTAGAGGAGTCTCTCGGATATCTGACTTCTTTTGTGCAGAAGCTTGAGGAAAAATTTATTCTGAAATCATTTATTTCTTAATCAATTTGTGCTTTTATGTAGCAATGGCCATTAAGTTTGCAACTGAGTTTCATTCCAAGACTGATTTTTGTCTCCCCTCTAAAATGCACAAAAAGGTTATATTGGCCTCAAAATTGGTAGGTAAGATGGGGGAAGAGGTCCTGAATTATCACTCATTTAAAAATATAGCACAGTTCCAAAATTCTTCTAGCATTGCTCACATGCTTTCCCCTCCTTCACTGTAACAAAAAGGTCACTTACTCCACTTTTTCTTCATGTTAACTTAGTCTAAAATCATTTTTCTCTAATGAGTATTCAGATGCTTTGGGATCCTGGAAGATGCTGGAGAAAAAATGCTGCTCTGTACTAGGCTAGGGCACAAGTGCAGAAAGGCAGGGAGGTGGGAATGGGGGGCTTTTCCACTGCATGAATAGCAGGACAAGATCTTTCCATAATGCTCAAGAGAATATTAGTAATGAGGGCCAGGAAATGCACTGGTCCCACATACTACTTCCCTAAGTGGGAGGAGTGTTCTGCAATGTAAAAGTTTATATCCAGCCTCCCAGATAGCGGGCATATATCCTGCTGCCATGCAATAAGTAGCCTGAGATAGCTGGGGACAGATGCTGTTCTTGCCCAGAGTACGTGTCTCTTTTCCCCACCCATTCTGAGGAATGCTGCTCTAGCCAAAAGGATACCAGTAACAGAGGATTATGAGACAGCAGTCTCTGCTTCCTCTAGTCTGTCTCAGTACCAGCCATGGTACAATTTAGCCAGTGGTGCAAGTACGGTGGTACGGTCCAGTACACCATATCAGTAAGATATTTATAGCTGGTACAGTGTACCAGAAAGATACAGGAGGAGTCCGCCCCCAGCCCTTCCACGCAGCTGCATCTCCTGAGTCCTCCTACCACAGGGGTGGGGGTCGGGGGTGGGTCGGGGCTGGGGGCAGTACAGCAGCCATGCTGGAGGAACTGTCAGGCAGCTCCATGTTCTGCTCCTTTCCCTGCTGAGGTTCCAGAGAGCCCTGATCTCCCAGGAACTGCAGTGGCAAAAGGGAGCAGAAGATGGGGCTGTAGGGCTACCCCACACCAGCAGCTCCTCTGTCACAGCTGTACCGCCTCCAGCCCACTCCCCAGCCCTTCTATACAGCTGTGTCTCCTGAGTCCTCCTGCCTGGGGTCTGTACAGCAGACGTCTTCAGTGCAGTGGGAGGAAAACAGAGCCTCCCCTCCGCCCCGGTAACATGGGATGGATGTGGATCATGGGGAGGGGATGGGGAGACGTGGGGACCTGGGCTGGGAGCAGGGAAGAGTCATGTGGGGATGGTATGTACTCCCCATTTGCATCCCTCCCATGAGCGCAGCGTACGAGCAAGAAATTATTTTTACTTGCACCACTGGATTTGGCCCAAAATGTTTTGGAAACTTAGTAGTGATAAGACAACATCTTGTCTCCACACACAGCCCCTCCAGCATGCACTCCCTTGCTTCAGGGAGCACTTTTTTGTTCTCTCTCTCTGTGTCTGGTTAACAGATTTTATCTTTTGTTCAGAATCTTAGGGATCTGAATTAAAGCTTTGAAGATCTTAGTTAATATGTTACCAAGACATCATTTTACCATCACAGGAATATCTTTTAGTTTAGAGACATGTGCTTTGCTAAAATAGATTTGGAATGACCTACAAATGCTTTTGTGTCCTCTTGAATCCATTGCTGCCATTCTTTCTGTACTGGCATTCCAGAGCTGATGATTCATAGACTGCATCTGGTTCAAAATTCTGCTGTGCATGGTTCTTTCCAACACTGAGTCTAATACATTACTTGAACTCTCAAAACTCTGTACTGGCTTGACCTCCAGCATTGTCTCTAGTTTGTTTTAAAATGCTGTGTGTTGTAAACAAGTTTCTATAGGGTCAGGTCTTATTATATTTGTCTGGATTCGTTCAGTTATGACTAGGAATATAACACATATGTTCTTTTTACAGCCCAAGTCCTGCAACTGATTCTGTGCAAACAGACCCTTGTGCCCATGTGAAGCCCTATTGCATTCAGTAAGGCTCTATGTGGGTGAAAGGATCTGCTTATTTGAATTTAATCATGAGACTGGTATCCATAGTCTGTAAATTCCAAAGTATAAGAATTTGTAAAATGTAACTTTGCAAATTTCTTACTAACGGGCAGCTTTTCCTTTTATTAGAAAAGCCCTAAAATTAAGATCTGTTCAAGGCCTTTAAGATGTTTCATTGTTGTTATATTTGATATGGACAAGCAAGTTTTTAATTATTCATTAATTAGAGTCCTATATACAACACCACCTCAGTCACCACAGACAGTACATGTAACAAAGGAAGACATATGCAAGGTTATATTCTGGGATCCTTCTTAGAGTGCAGGAGGAATGCCAATTGAGTGCATAGGATCACGTCTTTCCCTAAAATTTTCACCTAAATAGCAGAATACAAAGAGGGAGAGAACAATAAAAACGGACTTGATATCCACTACATTAATGTGAGCACCCAGGCTGGAGAGGGCTCACAAGAACCCGTAGTAAAAATTGCACATTAAGTTGATGAGACGTTTAAAACAATTTCCCTTCTGGAATTCACCTCCTTTCTAAGACACAATGGGTGAAATCCTGGTCCTATTGGAATGAATGGGAATTTTGCCAATGACTTCAATAGGGCTAGGGTTCCATCAAAAATCTTATTCGCACTAGGAATGATGTCTATCTAGCAAATTTTGAAAGATTTTCTTTGTAAAAATATTGTCCAGTGTATCACTGGCTTTGTAGAGTGAAATTTTATATATAGACTATGTGTGGCATGTGCAGCAGCACTGCAAAATTCTCCCTCCTGCCTCACCCATTTACTTCATGAATCAACCCTGCCTTGAAAGGATCATCACTAGGGTTGAGACGGGAGTTCAGTCTCCAAGGCTCATTCAAGCCTGGGCCTTTCTGCTGAGACTTCCTGTAAAGTTGCCAGCTAATGCCAGTTGTGGTGGTGCATTCTGTGATACTGACATCTGTTGAAGGGGAACACGATTGGTGGGCAACTCTAAAGTCATTTCACCAGGAAAGGTTCTTAGTGCTGCTTGTTTTTGCTATGCTTCTTTCAATACTGCTTACTTTAAGTCAGAACAGTCACGGTTTTCTAAAACAAAAACAACGATGTCCTCTTGAGAAACCCTGGAGAAGGTATCCACAAACTGAAATAGGAAGAACCACTTGTCAGACTTACACAGTGAGATCAATTTACATTTTAGAGGGCCATATCAGCAGCAATGAAGTGATCTTGACATTAAAAACAATGGAAACTGTGATTAGTGTTAAGGGAGTACAAAATTGGGGGCCAGTGTAGCCCAAAAGCTGGCTGTAAGCTCCTGGAAGTACAGTGTTTTCAACTCATGCAGTTTTACAGTGAGTCTCGCAATATTTGGGGGCTTTATTAAAAAAAAAAGTCCTTAGGGTCACATGATTGTATAGCCACTCATCTTTCATTTTTTTTTAAAAACAAGTTCCTAGTCCTCGTGGTTGCAAATTAATTGAAAACATTAACCCTAAAGGCTCAGAAACCAGAAGGCAAATTGGGGGTCTTAGGCCCATGACTTGCAGGGGATTGTCATGGGTGAGCCTGGGCCCATCCTCTCCACTGGGGTCTGACTCAGGGCCTTTTGAGGGATATCAGTGATCTAACAGCCAGGGGGATGCTTAAGGTTGCCCTCCCTGGGCCACTTCCTATCACCCACCCTATGATTGCCCCAAGGTCACCATCTGGGTTAAGGTGCTGTGAAAGATGTCCTCTGTTCACAAGGCACCTTCTGGTAGGTTCGTGTAATGTGATAGCTCTCTTCCTTTCTCTTGTGGCAACTGTCTCCTTCTGCGATATGGCCCGCCCTCCTGGGCCAGCTCAGTCCTAGGGCTCTCCCCTTCTGGGTAATCAAACAAAATAAAGAGGGGTGAGTTGATATTAGAGGGAGAGGGGAATGCTTTCCTCTCAGACTGTACCTGTAGCAGATCCTCCCTTCCCTCAGGCAGTTTTGGCAGCTGGCAGTTGGCAGTGAGGAGAGATTCTGCCTTTACCTCAGCTTCTCTCTCCTAGAGCTCCAGATTGTAGGTGTGCTCTGTTCCTTGGCCTGCCGCCAAATGAGCTGCTCCTCCGCCTTTTAACTCTCCTTCCTGTTGGTGCATTTCCTACAGGTGTGACAGGGAAAGTCTGGCTGAGCCCAGAGCAGTTCCTTAACCCCTTGTTGCTCAGGGAGGGGTTTGTATACCCCATCACAGAACCAGACAATACCTGTCTCTCACTGAAGGAATAAAGAGTATAACCCATTCATGGAAAGCCATTTCCACTACCTGTGGATGAAATTCACTCCTGTGCAGATGGTCAGTACAAGGCCTAGCCTCTACTTAAGTCCACTAGCGAATTTCACTCTGTGTACAACCTCTTTGGTGGTTGATGAATCTGTGCCTTTTCACCTCAGTGTCATAATATCAGTCCCAACAGATGCATAAGACTGAGTAGACACCTCAATTCAGGAACAGAGGCTTGATGTCTCCCTCATCATGCAGTCCAGTCATTGTCCAACCTCAGGATCTCTTCCAGAGTCAATTATTTGTTGTCAAAATGCCTGTTGAACCAAGCATCACCAAAAGCTATGTGCGACTTATCAGCATCAGCAGGAGCCAATGACAATACAGAAGAGACTTGCACGAGTCCATATTTTGTGCAATATTTTTAACTGTCTAAGCAGACACAAGGCACCAACAGGATTCTCCCCATTGCTTATGAGCACAGGTTTAATGTATATTTGACACACAATTTTGTGAATGCAGACTATTTGCATAACTGGTCCAATAATGCTGGACTTATCAAAGGGAAGAGAGAATATGGGGTTTCTCACCAAAATGATCTGACTGTTCACAAGAGAAATATGTAAAGTCTCTGTAGAAAATGGTGAATCTGAAGATACTTAATTTGTTCCTGTTGCTGGGGAAAGGACATAAATACAACATTCGGATACAGACGCTTCAATACTTTGATGCCAGGCTCTCACCTCACCAGAACCATCCATCCACCAGTTTTAACCCTGGAGTTAATCCAAACTGGAGAATATGAAGTGTGTAATTCTGACTGGAAACTTATACTCCACATATTTTCATTATAATTCAAAACAGGGGTGTTGTCTGACTTTCACAATATGCTGAAGGTCCTAGTCCCAGCTGGATTATTTGATTTTATATTGCCTGAATAATGGGTACCAGGTTTTCTTTTGCTTTAATTTTCTTGTTAGTTGCTCAGTCCTGTTGCTTGCTCTGTTTCTGCAGATCCTTACTGAAAATGGTAAAGTGAACAAGAATTCCAGCAAATATTATCTTGTAAATCTGACTTGAAAACACAAGGAAATAGAAAGAATTCAGATGTTTCTTGCTCTGAAGAATCACCTGGCTGAGGAGTAGTCAGTTTCTCTGGTGACTTGTAAGTAATGGCTTCTTGACCCATTCTGTAGAAACCTTCAGGACATCTCTGCAGTGAACAACTGACTGACATTGTTGGAGTCAGACTCTCTCTTTTATCTTTTGGGTGGCAGTGGTTAGTAGTAAAATGCATTCATTTTTTGCAGCAACTGTTTATCAGTAGTGGGACTGGCTTAGAAACCCTGGCAGATGGAGATGGGAACTTGGATTCTCACTAAAACAGGAGCTTTTAAAATAGAATTGTGATAAATACTGTAATGATTCCAGTAAAAACCAAAATTCTCAGCACACCACACCACCAACATGCTTCAGCTCTGATTTAGGGGACAGACTGTAGGTCAGTCTCTAAGCCATTAGGTCCTTTGCCTTACTCCTGAGTCTGCGCACTGGAGTGCTAGTTATGTTGGTGGTTTCATGACAGTGATCCATGTCCATCAGGAACAAGCCTTGAGACCACCAACCCATTTCAGCTAACAAAGGTTAACTTCTTTTGTTAACTACTAGCCTATGCTGGATGCAAACAAATGTCCTCAAGGTAAGGTTCTGTATCCCACTACAAGTCCTCTGAATGAGGAACTTCAATAATCCCAATTTGATCTATGTCAAGGAACAATGGAAATAAAACAGGAAGGGCAATGGACAAGCGGGGACAGGTGGCAACACTAGAGAAGCTGCAGGAAAAGAAGTGAAGGATGGTAAGCTAATTGGGAACACCTGTCTGTGAACAAGGGCTAATCAAAAGAGATATACAAGGTCATTCTTTGATACCAAATTTAAATCTGCATGAATAAAAGTTTGGCTGATAAAGGCTGCTGCAATATCATCAGCTATGGTCAGGCACAGCTCCAAAGCTTTCACAAGAGAAGCCTGACAAAGTGCTTTTCACAAATGTTTGTCAACGCTTTGTCACTGACAGACATGGCAATAAATCAGAGGAGGCTGTATTAAGGAAATTCTGGATCTTTTCTTTTCCAGGGCTTGCCTGCATGCTTACCCGCAAAAATACATGCAGATTCACTGAGCCTGCAAAAGTGCACATTGTACCAATAAAACTCTCTCAGACATTTTCAAATAAGGTAGCTGCATGTGAAAATGGGTAGCTATGCACACAATTACTTGATTTACTTGTGTTTGTTGGGGGCCCACTCTCCCTGAATCTTAGGATATAACACTACCTTCTAGAATAGAAATTATACTGATTATCAATACTTATGCTTCAGGGCATGAACTAATCATTAGGTTTGATTAGGTTGGGAAGAAATTCTTCCCTGTGTCATGGTGTAGTATTGCACAATTGTGTGAATTATGGATGTTTTTTGTTATTCTGCAGAAACATTTAGGACTGACCATGTTGTCTACAGGATACCATACATTGCTGATTATAAGCTTATAAGGGACCAGTGCAGTCTGTTCTCATATAGCAATTCTTATTCCTATAGCAAAAATAATAAAAAGCTTAAATCACAGACATTAGTCAGTTGTGGAAAGCTGAAAGCTGCATCAGTAGTTCTAATAGGATGTGGGAAGCCACATAGTAATTATTCTGAAGTAGAAAACAAGCTTTGAACTTACTTACAAGGGATGTTGAACCTCAGAATTAGCTAATTCTATAATTGTTTTATTTTGACTTTCTATGAGATTGGGTTTTTTATGCATCTATATATCCTTTATAACATGGAATTATCCCAGTAAGTGACATGCAAATACAAATAGATTTCTATGGAATATGCAATTCACAACTTCATTAGGATTATAATTAAGATTTTTTGAGGTCTTTTTCTTATAAAAAGTTTATGGTACACAGGTATGAGTTTTTGATTGGATTATTATTTAACCTTGTCGGTTGATCCTCAGTTGTATTAATAACATCAATTATCTTTTTTTTTTCTTGAACAATCAGCATTACCAACTCTTGCAGTTTTATCATGTCTTGTGATATTTGGTTTCTTACTTAAAGCTCCTGAGGATAAGTGATTAGGCGAGAATCTTAGCTCTCATTCTTGAAAACAAAGTAAAATTCTAGCCCTCTTGGTTACAGAGAAGAACTTGACAATGTACCAAGTGTACCCTGAAGGCTCAAAAACCAGAAGGAAAATAAAAGAACCCAATATTTATTTTTTTTAAATGTATGATTATTAAGCTAATCTTTTAATTTTTGGGGGCCTGATGATTTTGGAATGTCTGGTGTTGGCATATTGCATATTAAAGTCCTGAGGAGATGCAACCCAGTATGGTGAGGTTTTATTTTTTTACCTGACTCATGCTGTTGACAAGGGAAAAGATAGCCACAACCCAAGTTCATTTTCACACAAAGCAATGTCGGAATTATTTCTACTGCATAAAGTCATTAGTGTACTGTACCTGGACTAGTGAGTGAGGAGACCAATTAACTTCTCTTGAGCTTCTGTTTTTCATTCTTAGTACGGAGACTAATTATTCAGCTGTGATTCATAGGTCAAGAGTAACAAGGAAAGAAAAAAGGGTTGAATTAAAAACAGCAATATAACAGCAAACGTAACAATATTTGAAATTATAGTGCAGCAGTAGCACTGTTATAGTTAAAGTTGAAGTAGCTTAACAGCTGAATTTTCTAAGTGCTGTAAAATCTACCATTATACTTTCACTCTTTATTTTCTGGTTTTCAGAGGCTTAAATACAGATGTACTCAACATTCTGGAAAAATATGAGGGACTGCTAGTCAACCTTAACTCTATATTAATGAAGTTTTGGGGCAGTGAATTTTAACAAGGGATACTAGAAGTTGATAAAACATGGATATCTTATACCTTTGAGCAAAGAAAAGCAATAATTAAAAAAAATGTATGTAGTTGATTCTGTTGTACCAAGTGCCCTTGAATCCCTCGCTTGGACATCTTGAATACTCTGATTTATTGTATAATACAATTCTTTTGTATGTAGAGTTATTTATATAAAAGAATCCCAGAAAGCTTAATAAGTTATACCTGCAAATGCAAAAACTCTGTGAGCTACAACCCATGTTCCCACAGGCGGTACTCCTGACATGACACACCTATTGACATTGATTTTAAGGGCAGAGAGATCATTAGGATAATTTAATCTGACCTCAGAGGTGGTGCTAGCCCATTGGGGGCCCTAAGCAGGAATTTTTGCGGGGAGGCCCACAAGTGAATAGGGGGTCTCCTTGAGCTGCTTGGGGCCCAAAGCAATTGCTAAGTCTGTTTATGCCTAGCACCAGCAGTGTCTGACCTCCACTAGATATGCTAAATGTTCCATCACTTCTGGCCTTAAAATGTACAGGTGAGATTCTGTGAGCCCAGCACAGAAGTCACAGCCCAAGAGGAAGGGGATGCTAAGCTAGCTACAAGCCAGCTTTGCATCCTCTGCTGCTCCATGGACTGCAGAGACCCCTGGAGAAATCCTGGAGGCCTGGGTGTAGATTACAGCAGTGACAAGGACTACTTTATGATCCATAGTGCTTCCTGAAATCTCCAGTGCTGTGTACTGTGCCCCCACCTCTCAACATGTCCCTTCTCCTCCCAGACCCGCTCCCAACAGGCCCTCTATACCCTGGCTTGTGAGAGGATTCTCAGAAGGCAGCCATATGGCTATCCATAGTGCTTGCGCTGGGAGGAATCCTTTCCCAGCTGGACATGGGGCTTGTAGAACTCCTTTCCACCTTTCCAATGTTTGTATGTTTGTTAAGAGGCCAGAGAAAGGGCGAGGATCTCGCTTTATGAATGTGTAAATGTGTTAAGTCAGAGGAGCAGCTTATGGGAACAAGGAAAAACTATAGCCCTGTGACTTTTGGAATACTCTGAAACTGAGTCTGTAAAAACAACAAGGCGTCCTTGTGGCACCTTAGAGACTAACACATTTATTTGGGCATAAGCTTTCATGGGCTAAAACCCACTTCATCAGACGCATGGAGTGAAAAATATAGCAAGCAGTATATATACACTTTTTAGAACACATAAAGAGATGGGAGTTGCCTTACCAAGTGGGGGGTCAGTGCTAATGAGGCCAATTCAATTAAGGTGGACTTCACCCATTCCCAACAGTTGACAAGAAAATGTGAGTATCATCAGAGGGAAAATTACTTTTTGTAGTGACCCATCCACTGAGTCTGTAAAACAAATCTTAAAGAGGGTGCCTTAATGGGAAATGTCTTGGCAGTGTACAGCTGAGTGTGCTGTCCATATCCTTCTGTTCCTGCATTATGATTCTTCTTTAAGTGCTTTGTCAAGAACACTTACACTGTTCTGCTCAACCAATTTCTGTACCAAGCATCAGTTCTTGGGTGGCTGCCACTTCTGTGGCGGTAGATGGCTTCCTGCAGTTTGCCCTTTGAAGGCAACTGTGAAACTCAGCAGCTGAAAACAAAAGACATGTAGTGAATGATTGCAGGTATATTCTAATCTCAGTGCCACTGACATTAACACTAATTCCATGTGCACAGCAGGGAGGGCGATATAGAATATGCCCCTTAGTTTGCTTAACTTTTCTCTTTGTTTATTTTTCCGATGTAGGGGGTCTGTGCACTGATGTTTGATTTTCCTGACCTTTTGAGTTTTAGCCTACGTTAGTTTTAAGCTCTCCCACTCTCTCCATTTGTGTTTCTTATTTCAGTTTTGTTTGTGTTTCTTCACTGAAATTATTGGTCCAACTTATGACAGTTTTGCCACAGCTGTGGGTCTGTGCCAGAATGGGCTGCTCTGCAGCCCCCCATAGACAGAGTGCAGATTGTTCTTCTGACCCCAACGGGCCAGCCACATTACCAGGTCAATATTAGTTTGGCTCTTACCCAAAATATCATGCTGCCAGCCAATCCTTTAGTGTCTAAAACTAAAGGTTTATAATAAGGAAAAAAAGAAAGAATAAGAAGGAAGTTGTTAAATGATAAGCAATCAGATACCTACATAAGACTACAAAGTCCACATCTCAGGTTTCTTAGCAGTATTGGTGAGTTGCTGGCTTGAAATTCCCTCTGGAACATATCCACAGCTTGGATGGGTCATGAAGTCCTTTGTTCAGAGCTTCAGTTTGTAGAAAAGTTACTCCAGAGGTAAGAAGCAAGAATGATGAAGACAAAATGGAGATGATGCAGCTGCCGTTTATATTCCTTTTGCCATGTGGCTTGTATTTCCTGCGTCCCAAACAAAAGCTTCACTGTACCTGGCATGGAAAAGCCTTAGAGTTCTGTCCATCAGCCTGCCCCTACATGCCTTGCTGACTCATCAGGTGTATCCCCTGCCTCCTTTCAATGGTTTGTTGTACAGCTGATGACCCTTCATGGGCCCCTGAACAGGCTAGGCAGTGCTGATGCCGTTATGTCCGGAGGTGTCACCCAGAAACACTGCACAAGTTTGGAAAGACAGATATACCCTATATATCTGTAACTCATCGTACGCAGGTGGCACAAACATATAAACAAGATTATCATACTTTGCAAATTATAAAATTTCTGTAGATACCTTATATGGCCTGTCTGGGCAGATCATTTTCAATTTTATAATATTGGTATCAATAATATCACCAAGCGTTCCACATATTCCCTACAGCGTAACAGGGGAGTTTTCCTAAAGGTCATTGCACACCTTTTGTGGTCCCTAAATGTTTCTGTAGTGGTGAACAGGAGATGCACCAGGAGCCAAAATCTAACCATATATATAGTACACACAAAAGTGTGTTAAAGAACATATTAAGGATGTAAATCAAGCACTTAAAAGATAGGAAATGCTAGAGTTAAGATTGCCTGAGCAACCTTAATTCATCTCCCTTGTGCATATGCATTATGATACAGTCTTTAATTACATGATCACAAATGGTACAATCCACAAAGGTACTTAGGTACCTAATTTCTGTTTTTAGGCACCACTGTGAACCACCAAACTCTTGCTTGGCTGTTTTCTAACCCTATAGGCACCTAAACTCACTCAGTGCCTTAGTGTTTGCCTCTGGGAATTCACAGTGCAGCCTCAAGCTAGATGCTCAGGAGGGAGATGGATATGTGCACTACTGCCTTGTGATGGACATCCAGGCGCCTATTGCCTATATGCCCCAGAGCAAGTCACAGACTGTGAAAGACAGCCTGTGGCCACGTAAGTTGCACGCAGAGCCAAAACAAAATGGCTAGAGGGGAGCCTCCTGTATGCAACTGTGAGGGAGTGGGTTTTAGCACCCCCCAACCTCCCCACGCTTGGTGTTTCTCATTGGCTAGCTTAGGCAGCTCACTGCTTAAGATGCTGGTTTTGTAGCTCACAGTCTAAGGTGCCTGTTTCTTCCTGTTCATTGTATGGGGAGCCTAGACACCTAACTCAGGTTTGTGGATCACAGTGTTGTTCCTGGCATTTTCTGGGTGCCTAAATGTTAGGTGTTGTGATGTTCTGCATCACAAGGCCTAAGTTCCTACATGGATGTGGGTCATACTGTTTTCCCACAGGATCCCTGCCTCATTCAGTCCACATGCTAGATGGTGCTCACTATTCAATATTTTGTTTAAATCTAATTGTTCAATATGTGGCCTTACACCTTTTTATTAAAATTCAAACCTTGCTCTCAATATATTAATTTCCTCATGGGATTTTCTATGGTGCTCAGCACTACAGTATTTGAGTGCTTCACAAACAATAATTACTTTAACTTCACAATACCACTGTGAGGTGAGTGAATGGTATTTAAAGATAAGACTTGAGGCACAGTGATTAATTTTGAAAGTGTCCACTAACTTGGGGTGCCCAATTTCATTTTTCAGATTACTTAGCATTAGATAGCATTTTATATATTCAAAGAATAGCTTCGATTGACTTCAGTTGCAGTTGTGAGCAATAGCACAAATCAGAGCCCAGGATATCAAGTTGGGCACCAAGAAAACAAGGAACACACAATTTCATTTAACTGATTTGCCCGGCATCAGACAGGAACTCTGAGTCAGACAAATATAGAATCCAGTTCTCCAGGGCAGCATTCAACTGCCTTAACCATGAGATTATTCTTCCTCTTCCTGCCATCCCCTACTCTATTCACTACATACTTTCCAACTTCTGCAAGAAATCAGATGGAGTCCTACAGCCAAGAAGCCTCCTTCGTACATACAGATTTTTTCAATAAGGTAAGTTATTTTGTTCATCATGGCTCAGATGAACATGCTGCATTTAGCTCCACTTCATGACAATAGACAGTAGACAAAAACTGTATCACAGATAAAATTTGAGTTGTAAGCCACAATATATTACTATTCCAATGGAGACCTTTGGACACTTGCCATAATATATTTACTACAGTAACTCCTCACTTAATGTTGTAGTTATGTTCCTGAAAAATGCGACTTTAAGCACATCAATGTTAAGCGAATCCAATTTCCCCATAAGAATTAATGTAAATGAGGGGGTTAGGTTCCAGGGAAATTTTTTTCACCAGACAAAAGACTTATACACACACACAGACACACACACACAGTGTAAGTTTTAAACAATTTAATACTGGTATACAGTGATGATGATTGTGAAGCTTGGTTGAGGTGGAGGAGTCAGAAGCTGGGATATTCCCCTTACTGCTAAATGATGTACTAGCAATTGGCTGAGCCCTCAAGGATTAACTCTCTCACTCTACAAGGCAGCAGAATGGAGGGAGGGGAGACATCGCAGACAGAGACACACACCATATGTGTGTGAGAGAGATATGCACATTTCCCCTTTAAGTACACTGCCTTGTCAATTAGATCAGCTTGCTGAGACCGCACCTGCTGCAAGCTGCCTCTGTCCTGAGTCCTGGTGTGTCCCCCCTGCTCTATGGAAGATGGGGTAAGCGAGGTGCAGGAGCAGAGTGGAGAGGGACCACCCTGACATTAGCCCCCCTCTTCCTTCCCTCCACCCTGCAAGGCAAGCAGAAGTCTTAGGGAGCAGCTCCAAGGCAGAGGGCAGGAGCAGCACGTGGCAGTAGGGGGAGGGACAGCTGAACTGCAGGCAGTTGCAGCACAGGGAACTTAGGGGAGCGGGGAGCTGATAGGTGGAGCTGATGGGGGGCTGCCGATCCACCCTCGTTCCAAGTCGCCACCAGCTAGCTGCAACGGGCTGCTCTTCCTGCAAGCAGTAGACAAAGTGGGCGGCTGCCAAACTACCTTAGAAGGGAGCATTGCACAACTTTAAACGAGTATGTTCCCTAATTGATCAGCAATGTAACAACGAAACAACGTTAACCCGGATGACTTTAAGTGAGGAGTTACTGTACTAAATACTAAATGTTATTTAGCTGCACTGTAATGGTACGTAAAAAGATTTTTGCTAGGTATTCATTCAAAGCCACATAATGTTCACTTCATATGCCTGAATGTAACTCTATAACAGCATGTTTTGAAACCCCCAACCTGCACACCTAAGTCTCTGATGGACTGGTCATCCTACTAAGTGGAAATTTACTGCCTGATGTAAATGCAGGCTAATCACCACCACCATTAGGGACTGTGCTGCCTAGCTGCAGTAAACTTTGGTACCACAAGATGGCAGAAATTTTGCTTTCTCCACATATGATCCATAAAACATGTTAGGAGTATGTAAAGGGTTTATTTTTACCTTGCAAAGAGAGCTGATGTTAAAAAAAAAAAAGAATGGAAATCACTTATTACCATAAAACTAAGGGCTGATTAAAATACACACTCAGCAGAACTTAACATAGTTTAAAATTGGTAATTTTTGTCTATCTTCTTGGATTGCTGTGGGTTTGTGGATTATAATGAATGTTTGTTATTTTTTGTAGAGAGGTGTAAAGCTCACTTTCCATATATATATATATGTGTGTGTGTGTGTGTGTGTATAAAATGTTGGAAGTAAAATGGAAGCGATAGAAATCTGTAAAACAAGGCAATACAAAAATAACAATGTAGCAACAACAGGTACCAAACTGAGGCTGAGACAGTGCATCATAATGGACATTTTACCCACAGTGCCATTCTCTCCTCAGATGGACAGAAGGGGCTCGATATTAAAGTGAGTGCCAGCTACATACACACAGCTGAAAGCCAATTTGGCCACGAGCTCCTCCAGTTTGTTATTCTGCCAACAGTTAAAGTACAAATTGTGCTAAATGAACAACAGCCATCAATAAATGTTGCCTGTTCCATCGTCTTAGCTTGGCTAGACTGAGCTGGCTTGTTGCAGGATGGGTATAGCTCATTTGGTGTATGGTGCATAGGCAACTTGGTATACAAGGTATAGGCCATTGGGTTTATAGGTAGAGAAGTTTATGCATCTCATGGTAGGAACAAACAGCTGAGACATCACCACTAGTCTGGGTAAAACTCATGAAAGGATAGTATAGGAGAGAATCCTGCACTGACAGTGATGATGACCTTATAGTATTTTCTATAACTAGTGAATGTGATTCTATGAGACAATCATGGAGTTCATGATTTTTAATGAATGTCAAGTATATTTAAACTAAGGGTTTTTCTTATGATACTGCCAAAAACCTGAGAGATGAAAAGAAGGCTAGTTGGGATGCTAATACAAAGCTATATGAAACAGAGGACTAATATTACTAACATTATTTCCTAGAATTCTAATTTAGTCGTTTAACTATTTTCTATTCTATTTTAATTTGGACTCATTTTTAAATCTAGCAGCTCCTTAATTCTTGTTTTTTTTTTCTGTCTATTTAAGGTATGTAATATGTTGTGTTACCATTTGGTGTTGGTCCTTTGTTATAAAAAATTACATGCAGAGATTTTATACCATGGGAGGCTGAGGGCCTGATCCCAAGTACATAAGTCAATGAAAAGACTCTCATTGACTTCACTGGGCTTTGGGTCAGGTCCTAGAGGAGGCACTCTAAAACTCTTGATTAGCTAGTAGGTAAATATATACAATAGTGCTATAACAGATAATATCTCATACTTCCAGAAACACAGCATAACACTGGTACACTACAATAGCAATTATACACCTTCTAAACAACTATATTCTTTCTTTCTTTTAACCAGATTAATCATTACTTTCCATTAAAAGGAAATCCCAACGTATCAAAACAAATAACTGGCTAGAGCTGTTGATCTCATCACCAAGGAGAGGATAGAGAATCTCAAAGGGACACTTTCTGATACCTCCACAATAGAATGTGAATGCTAAAAAGGTGTGAACATGCCCAAAGCTCATTCACTTAATTCTAGAGAATACCTGTAGGGTGGTGTGTGGTGTTGTTGTTTTGCATTAAGTGCACAACTCCAGGGTAAACTAGCCACATCATTAAAGTTGACATGCCATGGAAAGTTGGTTAGAACATTCCATTCTTTCTGATATATAAATGTATTATAAAAACTCTCATTGCTTCTGAAGGAGAGATAGGAGAGAAAGCTCTAAATGCATCATCAACAATAAATTTTGGCACAACATCTATGGACTCGCTAAAGTCATCTCCATTAATGCATTTTTCAAATTGATCTGGGAAGGAATTGTCCACTTCGTATATCTCAGATTAATTCTGTTGATTAAATGCAGCCCTGAAAAACCTACAGAATGCTCTAGATGCCTCATATGCTGATGCTTCTTTCATCTCAGCTGGGATTGCCCTTCCTTGCAAATCTGTTGGTTTGATGTTGTTATTCCATATCTTTTTGCACAAAGTTAATAGTTTGTACAGTCACCTGCTGCAGTGTTATTTTTTTTGTTTTTCATTGATACATTTTGGGTTCACTGGAAGGTGCTCCTTGTCAGAACCAGACCCCTCCCCTCTGGTACATCAGAGAAAGGAACTGCTTCTGATAGAGGCAATAGGTAAGGATGTTGCGGACAGAGGAGGAGCATGCATTGTCTATGCCTGAGTCCCATTCAAATACTGGGTCATGAGATGGAGAGGGCTTAGGTTGGCATTTCACCGCTGGCTGTTTGCTTGTGTAAGGAGATCAGAGAGCTGGATTGGAGGACAAGCAGAAAGATGTAGGAGATCTGTGTACCAGTACTGGTGATGCTACGTGGGGGCATTAAGGAGAAGAGTTGCACTATCATGCCACATCTTGTGCAGTACTTGGGGGAGCAGGGGAATGGGCAGGAAGGCGTAGCGGAGGCTGGTGGTCCAGGATACGAGGAAGGAATTGCCCTGGGAACCTGGGCCGAGCCCTCCCCTGGAACAAAAGAGAGGAAGCTTGCGGTTCTCTGGTGTGGCAAAGAGATTGCAACACATTGTGCCCCAGAGACAGAAGAGTGGGGTCATGAAGTTCCCATTTGTGGTTAGCATGGAAGGAGCAGCTGAGCATGTCCGCCAGGGAGTTGTTGCTGCTTGGAAGGTGAATGGCTTGTAGCATGATGTTGTGTTGGGAGCTCCGCACTGTTTATATAGATGACTGCCATCGTGCTGTTGGACAGCAGATGAAGGCTGTGAGATTGGAGAAAGGACAAAGGTTTGGCAGGCAAGGCGAATAGCCTGCAGCTCCAGGATGTTGATGTGCATCTGCACTTCTCTGGGTGACCAGAGGCCTTGAGCTGTGCGGCTGTCCAGATGAACGCCCCAGCCTACGAGGGAGGCATCCGTCATGAGGGTGGTGTGAGGCATGGGGGACATGAAAGGGATGCTGGCTAAGACATGGACGGATTGTGCCACCAGGTGCGAGAGGCCAGGACCGATGGGGGAAAGAGGACCTGCTTGCTCAGGCAGACAGATAGTGGGTCATAGATGGAGTGGAGCCACAGGTGGAGGCACCATGGAGGTGGGCATATGGTATAACCAAGGTACATGCTGTCATAAGGCCCAGAAGGGAGAGCCACTGATAGATGCACTTGAGTAGGTGAGAGCTGAGGTGAGTGATGAGTCCGGCAAAGCGGTCTGAAGGAAGGAAGGTGCATGCTGCAACAGAGTCCAGACGAACCCCTATGAAGATGAGAGTGGGTAGGGACAAGAATGGATTTCTCCTTATTGATGAAGACTCCTAGGGCATCAAGGAGTGAATGTAGGGTCCAGATGGTGGCCAAGAGACTGGCTCGGGATGGTACCATGAGGACCCAATCATCCAGATAAGGGAACACTGAGTGACCAAAATGCCACATGTATGCCGCCACAATGGTGAAGACTTTCGTGAACATATGGGAGGCGGTAGTGATCCCAAAGAGGAGGACCTGGAACTGATAGTGGGAACAGCCCACCATGAATTGGCAGAACTTTCAGGGGTGGATGTTGATATGGAAATAGGTATTCTTCATAGTGAGAGCCGCAAACCAGGCTCCGGGGAAGGGAGAGGGGAAGGCTAGCCATCTGGAAACTGATTCAGTGGATAAATTTGAAGAGCAGGAGGTCCAGAATAGTGCAGAGGCTACCCCCTTTCATCAACACAAGAAAACGGGAAGAAGCAGCCTCAGCCTCAATAGGGGTGCGAGACAAATTCTCTAGTTCCCTTCCACAGGAGGAGATCTGCTTCCCCTCTGAGAGGGTGGGACTGTGAGAAAGTGCCTGGGCGCTGCTGGGGTTGGGGGCGGGGTGGAAGGGAGAGGAATTTGATAAGGTAGCCCTGGTGGACAATGTCCAGCACCCAGCAGTTGGTGGTAATCTGGCCCCAGTTGTGAGGCAAGGGGGCGAGGCAATCCCTGAAAACCACCGGCAGGGGTTTGGAGGGGTGGAAGAAGGTTCGTAGGTCTCAAGGAAGGAGTCAAAATGATTGTTTGGGAGAACGTTGTGGAAACATAGACATGGAAGAAGTAGCTGTAGTGGAGGATCGTGGTCATTGTGAACATGGGTGATGGTGGGAAAAGTCGGGCAGGTGCTGGGGGGTAAGGCTGAAATGTTGTTGGTGGGGACAGGTCAGAAAATGACTGTTGTTGGCAGTGAGCTGGGGTTGGAATATAGAGGCCCAGCGACCAGAGAGTGGCACAAGAGTCTTTGAGAGCATGCAAAGACTCATCTGTTTTGTCACTGAACAATTTTGTTCTCAAAAAAAAGGTCCTCCGGAGTGGTCTGGACCTCCTTCAGGAAGCTGATGGACTGAAGTCCCAAGTCCTGGTGGAGGATGACCCTGGATGCCAGGGAGCAGGATGCAGCATCTGCAGCATCAGCCCAGGCCTGGAGAGCTGCTTAAGCCACCAGCCTGCGCTCATCCACAAGGTGTTCAAAGTCCTGCTGTTTTTCTGGGGGGAAGAAGACCTGAAAGTCTGTAGGCTTGGAGTATGAAAGGAAGTCGTACTTGGCCAGGATGGCCTGGAAGCTGGCAATACGAAGTTGGAGGCCACCAGAGGAGTAGACCTTGTGGCCCAACAGATCCAACTTCTTGGCAGCCCAGTCAGGCGACATGGAATGTACATGTTGTTGGTGGGGATGCTTGGTTGCAGCTCGCACCACCAGCGAGTTGGGGGGGTGGGTGGATGAAGAGAAAGTCCATGCCGTTGGAGAGCACAAAGTAGCAGCACACCGTCCATTTCAGAGTAGAGGCACAAGAGGCTAGGGTATGCCAAACGGATTGGGCTGGCTGCATGAGGGCATCATGCGAGAGTCCAGGGGGTTGCAGGATGTTCAGGAATTGGTTTTGTGGATCCTGGATATCTTTGATAGGCAGACTGAGGGCTGCAGCCCTACATTGAAGCAAGTCCTGGTACTGCAGGTGATTGTTGGGGGGAGAGAGTGTGGGCGGGATAAAAGCATTGTCAGTAGACAAAGAGGCACCCATATGGACTGGAGAGGACCAGAGCAAAAATTGTCAAAGGCTCCTCCTACACAAAGGGAGGAGCAGTATGCACCAGAAAAGGGTAGTGATGTGGGTGGGGTGGCATGCCTCAGTCACGGTAGGGGTTCCAAGTAGCCTAGGAGGGCCAAGCATAGGGGTTGACAGACATTGGCGGTGCCCATGAGTAGCGAACCACGGATCAGCCAGTGAAGCATACAGCGGATGGTATGGTTGGTGCCAGGGTTCTGGGCTGTACAACTGGGCAGGCGAGAAGGCGGTGTCCGGTTCAGAGGATCACTCAGAGTCTGAAGACAGGTCCAGTAAGGGCGGGGCAGTTGGAGCCGGCAGTATCGTCGGAGCAGGTTGGGTGAAGATCAGATGATCCAAGAGAAGTAAAGGTGTGCCTGAAGGGTGCCTGGAGAAAGGTGGAGCGGCGGTGAAGACTGGAGCAGGAGTGGCTCGTCTAAGGAAGACGACAGACAGAGGATGCCTGAAGGAATGGGGGGTGGAGGTGGATCAGCATATGGCAGCATGAGTTCAGCTGTGGGCGTAAGAGGGGACAGATGGCCCAGTGTGCACGGGGCGGGTGTGCAAGTCCTGATAGGCCTGGCGGAAAGGACAGAGCTAAAGGTGATGGTGCGGTGCTTGGACTTGTGCTTCATGTGAGACTTCTTTGGAGCAGGAGTGTCTGGATCAGCATGCCACTTCTTACCCGACCTGGCACGGCTCAGGGAGGCAACGCTTCGCTTAAGAGGCAGCCCCGTCAGGGAGCCATCTTTCTGGCCAAGGGCGAGCTTTTTGTGTACACAGTGGGCTTTGGCGAGATGGGCTGGTGCTGCCGATGCCAGGCAGGAGATGGTGTGGGGAGGCACTGGCCACCAGCGGCAGCCATTGCTCTGATGGATCCATAGTTGCTGGATCCGATTGCACACATGGGCGCATTGCCTATAAAAATTCCTTATGGAGGAGGCTGAGTTCTCTGGCTTCCCAGGTACGAGGTGGGAACGAGCAACAGATGGAGAAGTGGACAGCGATATGAATCTCACCAAGACAGTAGAGACAGTGCTGGTGCTTGTCGCTCATGGAGAAAGAGCGCAGGCAGGAAGGGCAATATTTAAAACCAGCTTGGCAGGGCATAGTCCGGGGGCGGGGCAGAAGCTCCTGAAGGGGAAAAAGTCCAACAAAAACTCCAACAGAAACCTAAGTAACTAAGAACTAACAACTAGCAAATGGACAACTAAGATCTAAACCAACAGACAGCAGTTCTCTTAGCACGCTAAGAGCACTGAGGAACTGTGGTTCCAACTCTGGCCATGCGGTGATAAGAGGCAACTGGAGGAACGTCCACCTGCACAGCCTCTTAAAGCCTCAGATGTGCCATGCGGTTGACACACAACACACATGCAGGTCAATGGTCACTACTATGAACAGTTCTGGATCCGGCACATGTGCACCTACGTTTGGAATCCTCATAGGGACCATCACTCAAAGAAGAACTTGAAGTTTAGTACTGCAGGCTTGATTCACACTTGATAGTCTGCCAGGGCAGCTGAGAGACTCAATAGCAAATTTCCCCAGGGCCTGTAGCCTAGGTCTTTCTCTCTCCTTTGATGAGGAAAGAAGACTTAACAAAATGCAGGTCCTCTCCAGCCAGGCAAATGCCAGAGATGGCCTCACCCGTGCTGGAGGTGCTGAGGCTGAGAACTGGAAAAAGCACACCCCCATCCCCATCCCCATCCCTGGTTAGCTTTCTTAATCACATTTATGAAGTCCAGGTGAGGAAATTAGGCTGTTTCTCTTGCTTCCTCAAGGCTCCAGTAGCATAAGGCCTCCATGTGCAGGGTCACTTTCATGAAGATTAAACCCTCATTTTTCCCCTCCCCGGATACTGCTGTGGTCTTTACAAGGTAGGGTCATCGTTGTCAGGGCCATATTCTTAGGATGTTGCATTCTGGGTCTTTGTCCCCCAACATCTTCCAACTTCTACCCAAACCCTGAGTCTATTACCATCAGCCACAATTTATTTTTATATATATGTATTATACACATACACGTGCATACACACACAATCTGAAGTGCCATAGTCAGTCACAATCCCCTTCACTCATTTAGCCTCAGCTAGAAAGGAGGATTGGGTCTTACACAGTAAATTTTCTTTCTGTGAAGCCTACCAGTCCGGAAGCCTCGGCCAGCTAAGGGAGGCTGTGTGGTCCTGTGGTTATGTTACTTGGCTGGAAGTGAGAAGAACTGAGTTCCATGCATCTGGTCTGTGACCTGGGCCAATCACTTTCTCTCTCTCTGCATTAAGTCAATGTTCAGTTGTAAACTTCTGAAAGAACAACGATAACACTTTGTTCAGAGTTATGAACATTTCAGAGTAAGGAACGAAGTGTTTGCAACTTTGAGTTCTACTGTGCTGACAAGCTTTACACAAATAATTACTGATGTTTTAATTAAATTAAAACCAGGCCTGGTTTTCATTTTGCTTGTACTTTGCCAATCACTTCCGATTCCAGCATGATGAGCGCAGCCAAATTTATCTTAATGTTTAATGTGTTCTGCTGTTTGAAGACTGGAATTAAGTACAAGATTCCAAACAGAACTAAAACTAATGTTGCTAACTATAACTTCTTGAATTATTGGCCACAAAATTCAAGTCAGAGTTAAAGTGAGGTTAAAAAAAGGCAAGAACAAAATCAGAATGCGATGTTCAAGTATAAGATCGGTTAGATAGTATCATATGATGACCCAAAATCTCCTCAATGCCAGCTGGCAAGGTGGTTACAAGAATATCCTGCTCTTGTTATGTATATTCTGGTTCACCAAAGGATATTATGTGAGGTCTTAAATGAAAACCAGGGTAATGCTGGCAGGGCCGGCTT
The DNA here is from genome assembly GCF_025201925.1 of Gopherus flavomarginatus. Lineage (NCBI taxonomy): Eukaryota > Metazoa > Chordata > Testudines > Testudinidae > Gopherus > Gopherus flavomarginatus. The sequence goes on along the minus strand of NC_066618.1, from coordinate 30,968,502 downwards.
TAGGCCAATTCACCCGATTCCCCAGAATTGGGCCCTGCGCCTTAGGCACCTTTTTAATTAAAAAAACAAAACAAAAAAACAATTCACCCGGCGGCGGTCTGCTCCAGGGTCTTCGGCAGCATTTCAGCGGCTGAGGGTCCTTCGGTGCCATGGAAGACCCAGAGTGGACCCCCTCCCACCGAAGTAGCGCCAAAGCCCTGGACCGCCACTGGGTATTCGAATCAGGCCCTGCAGTTAATAAAGCTGGCCCTGAATACTGGTTATTAATATCATTGTGAAATATATTTGCAGATATTATGTAAGGAGTTTGTCAGTGTTTTATACACATACACACAGAGTATCTTACAGTATGTATCAAGTTGACAAACAGGTTTTCTGTCAGATAACATTTATTCGCCTGTCTCTTTGTCAGCATGTAAATTAAACACTGCCAGCTAACACAATGGTTAAACATCTACATTGGAAGTCAACAGGGGGATGTGAAATGAACAAGCCAGGAGCACACAGGAAAAATGAGACATGGGCATTATCCTGGCTCAGTGTACAGATAAACTTTGGGGATATAAGTAAAATGCTAAAAGACACCCCTTTATCCTGCAACCAGGAAGTAAACAGACAGCACGTTTACATTAATGAAAACAGGATCTCTGTCTACCTTGGTGGAAGATGCTCCAGAAGACTTTGGGTGAAATAAGGCTTCTTTAAACAGGTTAGTCTGTTAAGTATATAGAATCTTGAAAATGTGTTATGATTTTGTTTTATATGTAACTCTTGTTTTCATTAACCTCTCTCTTGACTTTTTGATAATAAATGTATTGTTTTTCACTATAACTCTCTCTCAGTGTTGTGGTATTAAGTAAAGTGCTTGTTCTGAATTGAATCATACAAGTTGGTGTGTGCACTCTTCTCTTGGGGACAGCAGCCCTTGCATTTCTGAGTGTTCAGTAGATAAGGGGCTGAACACTACAGAGGAATGCTTCAGAGGGTCTTGGGATACTTTGCATGTTAACAGTAGGGGTAAGGGCTGGCATAGTTCATAGGGGCTTGTTTGGGTGGCTAACAGGCTGGTGATGTCAGGGAGCTGATTCTCAGTTAAGCACAAACAAATCTCCCTCTTACTGAACGCCGGGAGTAACAAAGTTCAGGGCAACCACATCTGTGGTCCCTCAAGGGGACCCACACTAGGCTCCCAGCTCAGCAGCCATCACCTCTCTTTGGCAGAAACCTGTCTGTCTCTCCTTCCTGACTGGGTTTTTTTCAGGCTGCACAATTCCCTGCCTACACTGTTATCCTAGAAAGCCAGATGCCTGAACAGGCCAATGTCTGCTCTTTGTTCTCTCTGAAGGCTGTGAACAGATGTAATTGCCAGCACTCACAAGTTACCATGGCTCTTCTAAGCATGCACAGTTATTCTTAAGGTGAAAACATTAAAAATAATAAAAGTTCCTATATGCATGCTAACTTATCAGAGGTCACCCATCAGTCCTACGGGGCCTCAGTAGTGCAAAGTCCTTCCAATCCTTCCTAGGAACAGTTGCTCCTCCCCTCCCCCTTTGGCACCAGGTTCTGTTTGGTGGATCAGAAAGAAGGCCCCAAGTCAGTTTAAACTCAGCATATTTATCCAAAAGTCCTTTTTTTTGTATGGTCATCTCTGGAGAATCCAGTTTGAAATAATATATATGAGTAAGTGGAGATACATCTCTGGAGTGTTTACAACCTGAGTGAATTTGCCTAATCATCACTCCTGTTCTTAGCTCACAGAAGAGCTGTGGTTCCCCACGCCCCCCATGGAACTGCATACAATTTCTGGCCCACAACGATACATAAACATAATACAGTAAGATCCCCCAAAGATATTGCAGGAAATTCCAATATTTGTCACAGTATGTTCTGTTAAGGAACGTTATGTATGAATTGTGTGCTAGGTACAGTGTACTAGGGAGGACTGGCACAGCAATCTTTGTACCTTGAAGAATATATATGATGCTTAGATAAGAAAAGCTATGTAAGGTTAGTTGAATCTGTGGAATTTTCTATCATAAACAAAGGTAGTTAAAAAACTATGAGTCTAACTGAGGTCACAATTTGGAGCAGTTTGAAATTGCCACAAGACTATTCTCCACAGCTGGTAATGTATGAACTTCTCTATTTATGTTGATTTATCTATGTTTAATAAACTGATGAACCAAGTTATCTGAAGTCTTGTTAATTAGTAATCTAAACCGAACCACTAATAGTTCTAATGAACCACTGAAGAAAGAAAGAAATGCTTTGTATCACTTGAAAACTTGAGTTCCTGGTTTTTCAATAAGGAATAAAGCATTATTTTGTAGACCTTGTGGCTGTCAAAATATATAGCTTGAAATGGTAACTGGCCTTTCAGATGAAGCCAAAGTATAGACCATTATAAACCTTAAAAAGACTGAAAGAGATGTTTTCAGCACCACAAGTGCTCTGTGCCAGTCCATCGCTAAAGGCAGCATGTCACATATCCATGACATTTTCTGAAAATTGTCCGGGAGTGGGTTGTCCTCAGTTCATGGCTCTTTACCATGTTAAATTAAGTTTAGTGCAGTTGCTGAACCAGACCTGTTAGAGTGCAGCGTTTTCCCTCTGTTATGGCAGGTCTCTGTTATATCCATTTACCTGCCTGGGGATCCACAGAAGAAGGGTACAGTTTCTGAATCCTGTCTGGGAAAGGAACTGAGCTGGAGAGGGGCAGATAAAGCCTGCTAATTTGAGAAGCATTCAAGCCCTGGAGATGGAACTCACTTGGAAGATGTTCAGCCACCACTTTCAAGGTAGTGGACTTGCTTGAAGGTCTGAATCCTGTGAAAGCAGAACACAAATGTGTTAAAAGGACATGTTATTTGGGACAAGGTGGCAGGCTACAATTCACTGTGAGCAAATTAATCACATGGGAAAAAAGTAAAGCAATTAGCATTATATATTGTTTTATTTTTAACACTAACCTTTGCTGGAAGAATGGCCCGAATTTAAAGTTAAATGGAAAATACCTAGCTAAACCTCTAGTACTTCTTCAAAAATCTCAACCAATGTCTAATATTTCTATGCTTAATTTGGGGTTGTCACCTGATGGTAAAGAATGGGCAAATCCCTTAACTTCTTTGATACAGGATATTACTAAACTTGTCACTCATGATTTTAATGTGTCCTGCATACCTGTTGCATAGTGAACAATTCTTATTTACGGTGCTCAAGTTGCCAGACATGGGAGCTTTATCATACTAGACTTGCAGATGTCTACACAGAAAAAGTGATCCTTCTAAATGATTACCTTTATACAAGCCTCACCTAAATCACATCTAAAAGGGAATACCAACATTCACTAGGGTTAGTGACTTTAACAGCTGTAGACTTTTGAAGGAGAAAGATTTTCAGAAGCTTTCCTCCTCTTCTCCTATGCTTTATAGTAATCTCATAATTTACTGTTTTGAATTCCATGTGTGGGATTTTCCAAAGCACTGGAGTGAGTTTAGGAGTACACAAAATCAACAGGCTTGTGTACTTAAGTGATTTGGGAACACTTTTGAAAATTCCAACATGTGTGACAATTCTTGATCGGCTTGAAGTCAATGGGAATTTCATTATTGACTTCACATAGGATCAGGATTTGGCCCTTTACATAAAGATACAAGTTAAAATTAATGACAATTATTGTTGTGATTAACATTCATTGTGCCTTACGAACGGGATTTTAAAAACCATGATGGAACACAATCCATGAAAAAATGTTAATACTCAGCAATTTTCTGAAGAGGAGGTTACTCACCTTGTGCAGTAACTGACGTTCAGATGAGTGTCCCTGTGGGTGCTCTACTCTAGGTGTCGGTGTGCTCCCGCGCCTTTGATCGGAGATTTCTGCAGCAGTACTCGTACCGGCCACGCATGCTCAGAGCCTGCCCCCCGCTATGAGTATACCTCTAGTGAGCATGCACAGCTGGTTCCCTCAGTTCCTTGTCTACAACGGAAGCTATCCCAACTCCGAAGTAGAGGGGAGGAGGGTGGGTAGTGGAGCACCCGCAGAGACACTCATCTCGAAGAACATCAGTTACTGCACAAGGTGAGTAACCTCCTCTTCTTCTTCGAGGCATGTCCCTGTGGGTGCGCCACTCTAGGTGACTTCGAAGCAGTGTATCTCAAGGAGGTAGGGACTTCGGATCTGGTAGGAATGCAGTAGATAATACTGCCCTGCCTAATCGAGTGTCAGAGAGAGGGCCCTGAGTAAGGGGGTAGTGTTTGACAAATGTGTGCTCGGAGGACCAAGTGGCTGCTCTACAAATGTCAGTCAATGGTACTTTACGTAAGAAGGCTACAGAGATAGATACAGAGCTAGCGGAATGTGTTCTGATCGATGCTGGAGGTGTAACTTTTTTATCTGATAGCAGAGTCGTATGCAATCGGAGATCCAGTTTGAAAGTCTCTGGGTAGAGATAGGCATGCCTTTGGAGCGCTCCGCGATGGAGACAAAGAGTTTAGGAGAGTGTCTGAAGAGTTTGGTTCTGTCCAAATAGAAGGACAAGGCCCTGTGCACATCAAGCGTGTGCATTGTGGCTTCGAAGGAGTTTTGCATGTGGTTTCGGGAAGAAAGTTGGTAGATGTATTGGTTCATTGATGTGAAATGAAGCGTGAATTTTTGGAAGGAATTTCGGGTGTAGGCGCAGGGTAACCTGGTCCTTGAAGAATAGCATATATGGTGGATCTGCCATAAGGGCTGCTATCTCTCCTGCCCATCTGGCAGAGGTAATTGCCACCAAAAAGGCTGTTTTTATCAAGAGGTGTAATAGGGAGCAGGTGGCTAAGGGCTCAAAAGGGTTGATGAGTTAGACAGGACAATACTAGGTGAAGATCCCATGGATGGGTAGATGGCTTAATGTCTGGATATAAGGTTTGGAGTCCCTTAAGGAAACGCTTGGTGATGGGATGAACGAAGACTGAGGTATTGTCAACTGTATCTTGAAAGGTTATGATGGCAGTTAAGTGGACTCTGATGGAGCTGAAGGAAAGGCTGGATTGCTTAATGTCCAGTAGATAGTCGAGTATGCAGGGGAGAAGTGCAGAGGTAGGAGACAGTTGTTTAGTTGAACACCATTCTGTGAATCGCTTCCACTTTCGGAGATAGGTGGTACGGGTGGATTGTGTTCTGCTATGTAGAAGCACCCTCTGAAATTGGTCGGAACGGTCTAGTTCTCCTTGGGAGAACCATGCAGGTACCAGGCTTTGAGATGAAGCATGGAGAGACTGGGTGAAGAAGCCTGCTGTGTTGCTGCGATAAAAGGTTTGGGATGAGGCAGTGAGATCGGTGGTCGAATTGACATTCTGGTGAGGAAAGGGAACCACGGTTGTCTCGGCCATGAAGGTGCAATCAAGATCACGGTGGCAAGGTCCGTTCATATCTTGATCAGGACCCTGTTGAGAAGTGGTATTGGGAGAAATGCATAGAGTAACTCCTGGTGCCATGGGATCATGAATGCGTCTCCGAGGGAGTGTTTGCCCAGTCCCGCCGTGGAGCAAAAACTGAGGAATTTTGTGTTTTTTGCAGTTGCAAAGAGATCTACGGTTGGGTGACCCCAAGTGCGAAATATGTTGTAAATGATTCTGTCGTCTATCTCCCATTCTTGTTCCAAAGGGAAATGTCTGCTTAACTCATTGGCAGTGGTATTTATCACCCCGGGGAGATAAGCAGCTGATATGCGGATGTGGTTCGCAAGGCACCAATTCCAGAGTTTTATGGCCTCTGAGCAAAGAGAGTGGGAGCGAGCCCCTCCTTGCCTGTTTATGTAGAACATGCAGGCAATGTTGTCTGTCATTATGCGTACATGCTGATTCTTGATTAGTGGCAGGAAGTGGCGGCAGGCATTTCGTATAGCTAGAAGTTCTAGAACATTTATGTGCAGGGAGGTCTTGAGGGAGACCATAGTCCGTGGACTGTTTGATGAGAGATGTGGGCCCCCTCCACCAATGAGAGATTCATCGATTGCCATTATCAGAGTTGGGGAGGTCTGGAGGAAGGGGACTCCAGAGCAGAGGTTGGAGGGGACTGTCCACCATAGGAGAGAGTCTTTGACTCAGTAGGGTATGGCCAGGGGTTTGTTTAGCGAGTGCACGTTTGGTTTGTAAACCATGGCCAGCCAAGCTTGGAAGCACCTCATGTAGAGACGTGCATTATGGACCATGAAGGTGCATGAGGCCATGTGCCCTATAGTTGGAAGCAGTCTCAGGCGGTGACCTGGGGGCTGTCGTGAAGTCTCGTAGCCAGCAGTTTTATGGTATTGAATCGGTCGGGTGGGAGAGATGCCAGCCCGGTTGTGGACTCAAGGCTCGCTCCTATAAACTCCAGGTGCTGGGTAGGACTTAATATGGATTTGCTTCTGTTTATTTGCAGGCCCAGAGATTGGAAGCAATTGATGATGATTTGTGTGAAGCGGAGGGCTTCATCGAACGTGGAGGCCTTGAGAAGGCAATCGTCGAGGTAAGGGAATATTATGACCCCTTTTTTCCTGAGGTAGGCAGTGACTACCGCTAGGAGCTTGTAGAAAACTCGGGGGGCAGTGGAAACGCCGAAGGGTAGAACTCTGTATTGGAAATGCATTGAGCCAAGGGTAAAACAAAAGGAAACATCTGTAGGCCGGGTGGATAGTGACATGAAAATAGGCATCTTGTAGGTTGAGGGCTGAAAACCAATCGCCCTGCTCCAGGGCTGGAATTATGGTGGTGAGAGTAACCATTTTGAACTTTTCCTTTTTGATAAATTTGTTGAGCTGCCTGAGGTCGAGGATCGGTCGCCATCTTCCAGTTTTCTTTTCTGTTAAAAAATAATGGGAGTAGAAACCTTTCCCCTTGTGGCATTCTGGCATGAGTTCGATAGCTCCCAGATGAAGGAGATGTTGTACTTCTTGCTGGAGGTGTGGCTCGTGAGAGGGGTCCCTGAAGAGGGACAGGGAGGGTGGGAGGTAAGGGATAGAATACCCACTTGTGATGACTTCTAGAACCCACTTGTCAGTGGTAACATTCTGCCATTGGTGCAAAAATGGCCGTAGGCGGTGTCCAAAGATAGTTGTAGGTGGTGCATACGCTGAAGTTGAGACGATGTTTATGAGACCCTTGACCAAAGGTTCAAATCTGCTTATTAGTTGGAGGAAGTTGGGGAGCCCTGGAAGAATTGGGGCGACACCGCTGATATCTGGATCTCTGGTGTTGGTGTTGGTGTTGCTATTGCTGATCCTGAGATCTTGTGAAATGCTGAGTATATAGGGGGTAGCGTGGACAGTGGTAAGGTTGATACCTGTACTGTTGCCTTCTGGTCACAGGGGTTTGGATTGCTAAGGACCGAAGAGTTGCCCTTGACTCCTTCACTGAGTGAAGCACCTCCTTCGTGGTGGAAGCAAAGAGTTTATTACCATCGAAAGGGAGATCCTCTATGGTACTCTGAACCTCGCGAGGAAAAAGGGAAGAGGAGAGCCATGAACCTCGGCACATGACCACCGCCATAGCGGTGGATCTTGCTGCGGTATTGGCTGCATCCAGAGCTGCTCGAAGAGCCGTGCGTGATATGATTTGGCCCTCGGAAACTAAAGCTGTAAATTGTTGTTTCTTCTGGTCTGGAATGTGTTCAATAAAGTCCATGAACTCGTTAGTTTCTATAGTCGTACTTTGCCAGAACTGCAGTATAATTGGCAATTTGAAATTGTAAGGTTGAAGAGGCATACACTTTGCGACCCAGCAGGTCTAAGCGTTGGCTTTCCTTATTGGCTGGGGTTTGGTGGAAATACTGTTTATTCCTTTGGTTGGCTGTGTCCACTACCAGTGAGTTTGGCACAGGATGTGAGAAAAGGAATTCAGAGCCCTTAGAGGGAATGAAGTATTTACGGTCCGCTTGTTTGCAGGTAGGCTGGCTTGTGGCTGGAGCCTGCCAGAAGGACTTAGCGGGTTCCAGAAGGGCTGCATTGATTGGTAATGCCAGTCTGGATGAAGAAGAGGGTTGCAGGATGTCCGTTAACTCATGTTGTTGGCCCAGTACTTCCTCCAGATTGATTCTAAGCTCACTGGCAACCCTTTTAAAGAGACCCTGGAATTTCAAAAAATTGTCTGAGGACATTAAAAGGGAGGGAAGTAAGGCTTCTTCAGGCATTACTTCAGTTGGTACTGGGTCAGGAGCAGGAGTTAATTGATCCTGAGAATGGGAGGGTGCCGCCAAGTGTGTCATATCATTTGGACATTCGCGTCTTGTCGAATTGGAATAGCGGGTGTGCTGCTGAGGGAAAGATGTCCATGGAGCCCAATATTGCCATGGTGGTGGAAAAGGCATAGGCAGTGCCATCCAGGGGTTAACACATCAGGAGGCAGGGTCTCGAGGATAGTCTGAGACAATTTTCCTGTGCCCATGGGTAACAGGAGTCTGAGGACGGAATTCTGATTGCATTGAAACATCACCCTGTAGTTCAGACTCCTCTTCACTGGAGGAAGGCTGTTCGGACCCTGAATCATTCGTAAGGGAGAAGCAGTCTTTAAGTAAGGGTGACCGCAGCATAGGTGACACTAAGAGGTCACTTGACTGGGTAAACGGCAGTGCTGAGGTGAAAGCTGATAGAATTGCTGTGAGGGAACCCGGGCTTGCACCGGAGTTCTAAGTCTTGGCTCAATGCCAGGTAGCACTATTAATGCCAGCGCTGGAGCTGGTGCTGTGCTATTAATAGCAGGCTGCGGTGCCTCAGGGGGGTCCTGGTACGTCGGCACCGCGTTCATCGCAGTGCCGATGGGTGCCATAATTGAGGAAGGCAACTGAAAGCCTGTCGCCTCAGCACCGGAGCTTTGCGCTGCTGCCACAAGCACAGGTGGGTTTAATGTGGTGCCGGAGGAGCCTGGCTCGTCGAAAGTGTTTAGGCAAGGGAGCACAGGTAAGGAGACCGTGGATCTGACCAGAGAAGGTTTGTGTCTGAGGGCTTCTTTTGAATTTGACAGAAGGTGCCCTCTTTTTGCTGTTTTCTTCTGCTTTTTAGAAGCGGGAGAGCTGTGGCGGTGAGCAGAGGCAGAGTCCATGCCAGGGTCTGAGGCTGACCCTAAGGATTTTTGAAGTAGAATAAGTTTAAGTTTCAGCTCCCTGTCTTTTCGTGCTCTGGAGCTTAGTTTAGTGCAGTGAGCACATTTTTGGGGAACGTGGGTCTCCCTCAAACATTTTATGCACTGCAAATGTCCATCCAAAAGAGGGATAGCTTCCTTACAGGAGGAGCAGTGCTTAAAGCCTGTGAAGCTAGGCATGTCTGAAGCGGCTGCAGCTGAGAGAATTTTTTTTTTTAAAACGGTAGAAAAAAGGGTAAGTAACACTAACTAACAACTAACAAGAAACTAGCTAACTACAAGTAATTTTAAAATGAGGAAAGAAATTCTTTAACAAGTCTGCTGAGCTCCGTCTCAAGCCGGGGATGGTAGAGAAGGAACTGAGGGAACTGGCCGCGCATGCTCACTAGAAGTATACTCAGAGTGGAGGGGCAGGCTGAGCATGCGTGGTCGGTACGAGTACTGCTGCAGAAATCTCTGATCAAAGGCGCAGGGGCGCACCGACACCTAGAGAGGAGCACCCACAGGGACCTCTCTCGAAGAAGGTGGTTACTTTACCCAAATCTCTGGCATTGTGTTCAGCTTGTATAGAATGCAATGGTTTGCCTCTTGAAGGAAATGAGCAGCCAAGAGCACATACCATCAACCCTCCATGCTCTGCATTGGTCTCTGTTAAATTTATAAAAGCATAAATATTCTAGATTTCAGCTGAGGGATTGCCTCTCTTCCTTTATCCTGTCACAGCAACTATCTACTGGTAATCTAGATTTGAGAATTCCACAGTGGCAGAAAATTCTCAGTAGAGCACCCATGTTTCTGAAATTCATCACTTCCAGCTGTTTGCTGGAACCCAGGCCTGGAAAGCATCCAGCAGCAATACACGACCCATTTAGCCACACTTATTCAACTACTAGTACCCGCTCCCCATTAGTAAACTTTAAGGATGTTTCAGATAAAGTTTGCAAAAAAACCTGAAAGCTGTGCATTAAGAAGTCAAATTAAAAACTCTCTCTGAAAAGTAATTTTTATAAGTTTCCCAAAATGTGGAATATTTAATAAAATTACTCTCACTACACTTACACCTATACCTTGATATAATGCTGTCCTCGGGAGTAAAAAAAAAAAAAAATCTTACTGTGTTACAGGTGAAACCGCGTTGTTGAACTTGCTTTGATCCACTGGAGTGTGCACCCCCACTCGCCCCTCAGAGCACTGCTTTACCGCGTTATATCCGATTTCGTGTTAGGTCAAGTCGCATTATATTGGGGTAGAGGTGTCCTACCTTATGTTTCACTTTGTCTGCTCTATGATAAGAGACAGTCTACACAGTCATCTCAGATATTGTCTTGTATCTGTTCTGTGAATTCCTTGGCGCCTGTGGATCTATTCCTCCCACTGCTAAATGATGAAGTTGCCCAAACTTTAAGCATTGCTGCACTGTTATTATTAATTATAATATATTAAATTGATTTTCTGGTGCAATCCTCCTCCCTATCTTTTCTAAGAACCAAACTTGGTCTTTTCTTAACGGGGTTGGGAGTTAAAACCAGCTATAATGAAGATATTTCACTAACTGTTAAGGCCCTACTTGAATCGCAAGATGATCTTCAAATAATTGTGGCTGAGCGGCAGACAAGACATGAAAATCACGAAAAAGTAATAATGGACCTTTAATAGTGCTAATTTGGAAGAGCCAGAGTAGTAAACTTAAAAGAAAAATTTGCTGGAACGATATAAATATTCAAGTATTATTTTATGCCCCCCCCTTTTTTTCCCCTCACACACAGCCATTTTTCTGCAACTCTCTCTACCCTGATATAATGCGACTTGATATAACATGAATTCGAATATAATGCGGTAAAGCAGTGCTCCGGGGGCGGGGGAGGAGGAGGGGTGGGCAGGCTGCGCACTCTGGCAGATCAAAGCAAGTTCAATATAACGCGGTTTCACCTATAATGCGGTAAGATTTTGGGGCGTCCAAGGACAGCATTATATCAGGGTAGAGGTGTACATTACATTCACTAACCAAAAAAATAAAATAGAAATAAAATAAATCAATAAAAAAGTGACCGGTACAATATAAAATTCAAAAGTCTAAAAGTCTTAACACAACTGCTATAGAAATCAAGTCATCACTTTAGCCTTTTACATTTTACAAGCATTGAATGTTAATACAATTAATACTGTGGGATCCACAATATTGCCAAGTAGAGCCTTACTAACTGTTAATTTGCTTACTGGTTGTACTGTGTCTTCTAAGAAAGAGGCGCTTAAGATTATTTTTGAGAGGGTTGAAGGGGAAGGGATGAAGAGTATTATTAATGCACCCTCCCCTACCATTAGAATTCCAGACTTGGGGGAGCAGAAGGTAACAGCTGGGAACAGGATTCCTTTTATCTAGGAAGGCAGTCTTTAAACAGGTCTTTGCTAAGTCTCTGGAGAGAGATCACCTTGAAGTTCCATTAGTTCCTCTCTTTTGCAGATTAAAAAGTAGGAGCTGCCCTAGCACACCCACTCAAGAGAGAGACACGTGAGCTCCCTGATGGATGGAAGGAGCAGCCATCAGCTCAGAGAGCTGGAAGGTAAGTATGGGAGAGGATGGAAAGCGGCTAGTGGATGCAACTCATCTCCTTTCCCCTCAGGGTATGCACCTTCCTGCCCCAGAAGGGAGTCTAAGACAACAGTTATTCCTTTCTTCAGGTGTGTGGTCAGGGTAGGAACCAAGTGGGTACTGCTGCTGTCATGGCCTTGATTTGAGGTGTGGAATGGAAGGTTAAGCCCTATTTGGTTAGGAACCATGCTGATTCTGACAGGAGTGGTGGTGGATCCCAATCCCACCACAGAACTCTTTTGTAGAAGAAATGCTGTTTGGGGGAGGGAGGATGGGGAGGGAGGCACAGAAGTGGAAGTGGTGGCCTTGTGAAGAAACCACGTAACAGATCTCTCTCTATACCTTTTTAATAGATACCAGCTCCCTCTCCCATCTTATCAGTAGGGGACAATACCATGTGCTTGAAACCAGGATGTAAAGAGGTATTTAGTGAAACTTAAAATGGAGGACTTAAATTTATTGTTAAAAAAAATAAAAGGCCAATTCCTTCCCCTGCCCCACCTCTTTCCTTTCCATTAAAACAAAAATAAAAAACAAACATTCATCCTGCACATTACCATCTTTAGAAAGAACATATCCACACTAAGCACTCAAAATATAATTTCTTAAGCCAAAGTAGTCAATTTAAAAAGATATTGTGCACATGACACACGTTGGCAGTGCACATTTGCCTACAGTGACATGGCAAAAACTGGGCTTTAACTCCCAACTTGAGAAAGTTTCTTTAGGGGTGAGTGAATAGTCCAGTTCCTTTGCCCTTTCAATTGTTGGCTGCTCTGCTATGACTGCAAACACAAGTGCCAGTTATATAGGTACTCTAAACTCGATCACTATTGTAAGTAACTGCCTAATAGGTGATGCTGGACTGAGTCCACCAACTCATTTCACATAGGCTATAGAACAGCCATCAGATGGCAGTATGCCACCTCTGACCTGGTGGATTTGAAACAGTAGCCTAGGGATGAAGTCTGATTACCAGTCAACTAGGTTAGAGGCTCTCCCAACTTTTTCCTACAACACAGACCATGTTACTAGAGAGAGACAGACTTGTGGACCACATTTACTCCCATTTGTGATTGTGTGGACACTCTCTACTCCTCCTCCTCCTCATAGTCAACTTCCCATTTGGACACACAAAAATCCATGTAGCAGTACCTTATACAGAAATTAATAA